>NC_092532.1:23636468-24236468 GCF_037038585.1 Patagioenas fasciata
ACAAAAGCTGGGGGAAGAGGGCAGCATAAGTGGGCTGGAAGAAGCAAAGAAGATCTTAAAAGGTTTTAGATCACTGTCACTGTGAGCTGACCCAAAGCAGGTTGGACCAAGTCTGAAGTAAAGCCCAAAAGATGCAGAGAAGTTGCTCAAACACCCAGCGCGACTGCAGTGACCAGCGGACAGGCTGAGGCTGCTGTTAAACAGGAGGCATGGGGACATGGTTTGCCATAAAACAGCTGCAAAAGAGATACTAAGTCTTTCTGTAGTGGTCCAGAAGAGTCTGACTGTATCATACTTGGGCCAATAAGGCCCTCTTGGTTTAATTAGGAATTAGATGTTAGACAGAAGCAATAATGCATAGTAAGGAAGTATTATCAACTTTATTTCATTTTCAGATGGTTACTTCCTATTCTGGAACCAGGTTTTATTCTGCTTGTGGAGTACACATTACACATACTTTTTTAATAAAATCGTTGTAAAATTACCCACAGACGGGAGAGAATAATTTAACAGGCTACTTGAGTTCTTTTCAGGATTCTCAGCATCAGCTGCAACTGAGTGAAATAAGGAGGAATGTAAAATTCGCCACGTTACAAGTCACCACAGCATTTATTGTCCCAGCCTGCTCAATGCAGGAGTTCATTCTTAACCATTTGGAATGAAAAACACAAATAGCAGCGCATCAGCTTGGCTACAGAACCACCGTATTCAAAACAAATGCCAGTTTCAAGAAAAGGCAGAATCATTTCTCCTTTCCTGCTTCAGAAGTCATAAACCTGAAATCTAAAGGGTGAACAAATTCTTCTTGATCTCAGTGGACACCAGGGACCCAAAAACTCCTGAGGAACCAGGTCTCTGCTCTTACCATTTCATTTATATGCATAATGCGGGGAAAACATCAGTTTGCTTGACCCTTCCAAAGTGCAGAAAGGCAGGCACCTTTCAGCTGTCCTTCTGGAGAATCATGTCCAAAGATCCCTTTCCAGCCTCACTGAGACCGTCGGGCACTTTAGAAGAACACAAAATCTTTCCCAGTTTGATTTTTACTTTAACATCAGTTAATTTCTATTCGTTCTTCCTCCTCAATTTCACTAATGCCCTTTTTGTGTACGCATATTTGTCTATTACAATCTACAGAACAATCACCCTAATTGATCTCACGTTAACCTCTAACAGCGTCGGATCCAGACTGTTTGTATCTATTGCTCAGTCCCAGTCGCAGCATTAATTCCCTGTAGTGCTTACATCTCTGTCACCACTGCCACTCGGCTCTTTTACAAGCAGCACCTCTAAATAAATGCCACCGTAAAGCATCCTCACAAGAGGAACGGAGGCTTTTGAAAAGCCTCCACTGTAACAGTTTGGTTTTGCCTGGTGTTGTATATAATGATGAATTTCATCCAGGTGTCACATTTTTTGAGCAGGAGGCGAGGATTGATGGGGAGCAGCACAATGATCCATCACTGGAGGCAGGTGGCACAGTATTGGAATTTCAGAAACCTGCTCCCAATCACATCCACTGCTGGATGACTCAGTAACGACCCTATTTGCGATGCGTTACTGAAAATCAATGTGCCGCATTCAAGGTCAATGTACTGTTAGAAAACTCCTTAAGCACTGATGGATGGATTGTGTTCATTCAGAATAAATGTGAGAAGAAAGTGACAGCTGAGCATCCCAGTAGTTGTGCCAACTTTAAGAGCACAGCTTCCTCCTGCAGAGAGAAATGTGGTTCCCTCGGGGATTACATCACTCCCTATTTCCTTTGTTCTTTCTCTTTTGAGCATTTAGGTAATTGTTTAATGTATCTATCTTTGTGCAATTAGGAGACTTCAAAGTTTGAAGACAAATACTGATGAACAATCTTTATGGACTTCCCTGTATGAATAATATTAATCATTACGAAAGACTATCAAAGTTTATAAGTTTTAAGTAGAAAAGAAGGGAAAACGTTTGAAGAAGAAACTAAACACACACACAGGTATAGGAAAAAGCCTCTCTGCAAAGAGTTCTAAAGATAAAATCCCAAGTCAAAACATGGTCTTGATTTTTGTTATTGTAATAGTGAACAAGATACTTAGTGTCTTTACATATCTTTACATATTTTTCAACTCTAAGTGGTTTTGCATAACTTTAAATGTTTTAAATTAGCTGGAAACTTGCCATGCATGGCAAAACAGATTTTAGCTTATAAAAGATCCACACTTATAAATAACGCTATCTCACTTTTTCTTCTAGCAATGGGATAGGATATCTTATTCAACTAGTTTGCTAAATATGAATTAATGGCCCTTCAGAGGCTCCTTCCAGAGGGATTCCGAAATTACACTCTTTTCTTTCCTGAGAAATAATGAAATTGTCTTTTAGTTGATGGGGGGGAAAAGTAATCATCAGCTTCCAAAAGGAAACCAGGATTGATAGCTCGAACAAACAGGAAGGGAGAAAAGGGTAATTTACCATGTGGTTCAGCAGCAGCTAAATCTGTTCACTTGACACAATAAATGATGTCAGGCTTCCTCACCCACTGTGTCAACAAAATGGGTGTTGTCAAAAACATTAAGACATCTTATTGACAAACTCTCAAGTCATTATACTCCTTGAAGTGGTTTTGTCTTCTGCCTAAAATTATTGCACCGACAGCATCGATTCATCTGATACATTGATAGTGCAGCAGCGAGCTCCGGGGAGGACTCCAAACACAGCCAGAGCCAGCATCCAAAGTCACTTCTGACAATTCCGGTCAGATTCTGAGAGCTGGTTGGTTATCAGGGACAAAAGTTCATTTCCAATAGCCAAACAATTACATTTCCTCAAGAAAATAAAGCAACTATGCAGAGCACTGTTATGAAGAGGATGCTTAGCATCAGCAGCTATCAACTAGGGGTTAATTGCAAATATATTGCCTATTCAAATAGTCTAGGGAGTACAAAGCTTCCAAAGCTCCTCTCCTGACTCCAATAGCTGCACTAAACTCTGTTAGCCCAACACTGTGAAAAAAATCTGAATGGTTTTGCCAAAACAGCTATGTTTGTCAAAGAGGAGTTGGTCAAAACATGTGAAATGAGTTAAGAAATCAGAATTAACATGCTCATCCAAGAGGTGAGGGGGTGAGCGCCTGGAGCAGATTGTTTCCCAGTCTGAACCGGTGCGACCGAGGAAGGGCCAGGTCAGACAGGGCCACCGGTGCTGCTGCTGCCCAGCAGGAACTCACTCCTCTGCACACAGACATGGGACATGGCAAGAGGGATTTACAAGTCCTCCTGACCCTGACCATTCAACACACCAGAGGCCCAAACATCCATTTATGCCAATGGGAATCAGAAATAACTCCACAGAAACCAACAGCATCACAGCAGCATAAAACCAAAATGGGAGGAAAATCAGTTTTGTAGGGGATTGTCTCTTCAGCCCAGGTGAAAAAAAAGGTCCATTTCTCCTTTCCCTCCCTGCCCATTCTGCTGTACAGAGGCGTCTGAGCCAGCCCAGCAAACCCCAGCGCTCCTTCCCTCTTGTTCTTCGGGAGCCCGGTGGGTGCAGTACGCACAGCCAGAGGACCCTGCGTCCTGCCCCCTCGCTGGCCATTGCTCACGCTCTTCTCCTCCTTGTTGGGTTTGGCACATCCTAGAGACACGGGCCAGCACCAGGGACTAATGACCAGGTGGCTTGACCCCACCACAACCGCGTGCACAGGCTGCAATCGTGTGCCACCGAGCGCTTGGCTGACTGTCCCCACCGCAAAGCACAGAGCTGAGGACAGGAGCGGGCTGAGAGCGCCAGGTCTGTCCGCTGGGGATTTGTGATTAAGTTTTGCCATTAAAATACAGCATATAAAATGTTAATTCAAGCCAAAATTATAGATTCGGATAATATATGGAACTACCGTGCCAACAATCCACAATAAAAAATACACAGTACAAATAAGTGAAAAAATCTGATGTCAGAAATATGGATAATGAAACTAAATTGTATAAACATAATTAATAAAGGCTTTGAATGGAAATTTCCAGTGTGTATTGGCTGAACCTAGATCTTCTGAATATCCACAGACTAATCTAAATTTAAGCTGGGATAGTAATGACCAGCTTCTTCTGTTTTGTTTAAATTGTATCTTTTATATCAGAAGGCATCTAGGAGTCTCCGCTAAATTGTTTTAATTAAACTAGCCATTATGTTTTATTAGCTCCAACTTGACCATATTCAGATGACAAATATAGATGCGTGTAAAACCAGACTTTGACATAAAGAGATCCATTTGTGCACAAGTATTTGCAGCTGCTATCCCGTGCTGCCCCAGCCCCGCAGATAACAGCTACTGTTCTGCTGGGCTTGTCCTGTACCCTGGAAGCCTGACAGGGGTTGTGTGCGATCCGCTTGCAGCCTGCACAGGGGCTTTTCTAAGCATTTGTTTTGCTTTGCACAAAGCCCTGATCTTGGGTGGCCTTACTGCTGGATTTTCAGATTTTGCTACTAATATGATGAAGACTTTTGCTTAAAAAATACCACTGAAAATACAGAGAAACGAGGATAAGCCGCCACCTACCTTCTTCACAGCCTCTGACCCCTGGCTTAGCCCTGCGCTTCCCATAAGAACCCGCAGGAATTGGCACCTCCATCTAACGCTCCACATAGACACAGATGAACTAAGTGGAACATACGCATAGTGTACTGTAACACCTATAGGTTACAGTGCAGAAACAAACGTGTATGTACTGCAGACCAAAAAAGTGAAACCCTACACAGAGCCTGAATTTTGGATCCCTCTAGTTTTGGTTTACCCGTTTAACGAAAGGAATGCCTTCCTACTGTTTTTCATGCAATGGATGGCCATGAGCCACTGAGATTGAAGAAGGGGAATACCCGCTCACTGGGCTGGGCAGTGAGATTCCCAGCCTGGGCTGGGGGTTGTAAATTTTCTTGTGATCACAGAATTAAAAGTGATGACAGAAAGAAACCAAAATCCTCACAGTTCCACATTGCGTGGTTTGCGTAGAGTTGCGCAGTTCTAGCACCACGAAGGATGCCCTGCAGACAGGCATCTCTTGGTTTCTAAGCAACTTTTTAAGAGATTGCAATCACACCAAATTCTATTGAAATGTATTTTCCATCTGTAATCACAACGCGAGTAATTAGTAAAGTCTCCTCCAGAATGTGGTGGAACCACGCAGCTAATTAGCTCACTTGTATCACTCACATGAGGACACAGCCCAGGAAAGCAGCTTCTGAACCATCCTCCCAGCCCTGTCACAGACCGTGAACTGGGACCAGTGGCCGGTGCCTTGGCCACGGTGGCAGCTCCCTTGGGCTTCTGGGGGTCCCCACACCCTGGGCCACCATACGAAGGAGCTGGTGCCACCGCCAGCACAGGAACGAGCAACCAGAGCTACCGGAGTGGTGTGAGCCTCCAAAAACCTGCTGCCAGCAAGCAAACTAATGAACCCCTTGTCATTTTCACAATGAACAAAGCCAGAGTGAATCACCCCAGAATAACTACTTCAGTCATTTGACTCCTTTCACAGAAAGCAAAATTATTTTGTACAAATTAAAGGCCATTTCTGCTGGGAAGTGAGAAATAATATCCCAACTAAGGCAAAATACTAAGCAATAGGTTTAAAAAAAAAAGTCACCCCCAGACTTGGCAATCCAGCCTAATTTCATCCCATGTATTTCCACAAGGAAAATATTCCATGTTTTCTTTCTTATTCCCACAGATTACTGTGTCAGTATAGCTGCACAGATCATCATGTTATCACAAGTACTTTGTTTGTCCACCCCACTCATCATCTTCATACTTACTGAGCAAATATTAAAACCATTAGAAATGATGTGTTCCTTCCAGGCAAGTCCTACAGAAAATCCTCTGTGCTCTTCATATGAACGATGTCAATGGAAAACGTTCCGGTGCTGCCAGTCGGTGCGTTATCAGTCTCTCTACAGCACAGCTTTTTGGGTAGTCTATGTCAGTATGCTAAATTAAATAATAATTAAAGTTACTCAAAAGTGGTTTGGATGTGCTTCCAAATGGAAGTCTTAAAAGACGGGATACAAAAGGACTAATAAGAGATACATATGTTTTGATGATCTGAAGTGAGCCAGCTTACCCAAAAAGCCACTTAATTACACCAAAACTGAAACATCTGGTTTAGATTAACTGCTAGAAAACAGCATGGTGAAAAGCAAACCACTTGGAGAGGAAGTATTATCATTATTCTTGACTTACAGGCTGTCACGACAGAAAACCAATACCTTTTTAAAATTATTTTCCTGTCTTCATATGACACACAAAGAGGGAACTCAAAGTGAGGATCCCCCTTGCATTCACACTGCCCTGGGGCAGAGGAGGAGCTGTCCCTGCCCTGTTGGAGCAAGCTGGGAGGTGACAATCGCAATGGGCTGCACCGCTGGGGATGGCAGAGGGACCGGGCTCACCCTTGTCCCTTGGGGATCCCTTAGAACGCAGGTGGCTCTCTGATGTCCTGCCATCTTCAGGGTATTTAAAGAGGAAAAAGTACCAAGAACAGGCACCATTCTCCACTCTGCCTTGGGAACATTCCTGACATTTCTCTTGTCCACTATTATTTATCTCCATTTTTCTTTTTTTTTTTCCCAGTTGCAGCCAAGCAAAGACAAACGATGCAGAAGCGATGCCAGCGCATTCCTGCACATACAGAAGGGACCTCCCAACCTGGAGACACCCAAATCTCTCCCCGGTACAGTAGCCTGGTATTTCTTAACAGTATCTGTAGTTGAGAAATCATATTATAGCACTTTAGAACATTTAGAGCCTACAAGAAAACCTTTTATGTGAACATTTTAAAGCTCAAAGCTCTAATCTAGGACTTGGTATATTTATCCAAGTCCTTAATTATTAATGTTACTCTATTGATTTGATACCTGAAACTCTAACAACAAAACCTGTGCAAACTAATTATGCCTGGCTTCTGACTTCACAGGGCTTCTTTGCTCCTCTTCTAAATCTTATTTTTCTTAATCAGTAACGTTTAATTCATAAAACAGTATAGAGATGCCAGAACTGAGAAATAAATGGCATATTTAACTATTCCTGAGACTGAGGTGTTGCCATAGGGAGACTGAATAACCAAGATACTACGTGATCTTAACAGTTTTTATTAAGGTCACTATAAGGCATGACATAAAACTTAATGATGCTGGTGATTCTTTGATCACAAACGTACATAAACTATTTTATTAAGAAGGAAAAGTTTGGGACAACGGGCCCCACTGAAAAGCTATTACAATTTACTTGACCCTTTGCAAATTTTGTACCTTTTTAGGAGAGAATTTATTTTACTAATGGAAGAAAACATGCAACCTTTTTTTTAATGACCCTTTTCCAGGTGGTCCCCTTGAAGCAAGCTGTTGTCCTATGCCTTTGCTAGGGGAGGGTTCATCTTCCTCGTACCGCACCACGGACGTTTTTGGTGTGATTTCTGGAATCGTTGTGTTTTGCAAACCCAACCCCTGACCTGAACAATTACGAGTTAATAAGCGGAACAGACACTTTCTGTTCTCAGCGGTGTGGACCTGAGTCACCGCTGTCCTGGGAGCACCTTTTACCATCTCACCTGGCTGCAGCTCAGAAACACAAGTGGATAATGAGACTGTTCCCATCTTCACTGCACCCACCAGTGCGGGTCAGAACCTGCACAGAGGGGAACGTGGAACACTACGGTTGTCACCTCTTCTTGCCAGCGCAAACGCGACAAATAGATCAGATCCTTTATTCCCCCTTTTGACCACATTTCATTTTTTTTTTTTTCCAAATAGCAAATATAACACGTCCACATTTTGTTTACGGAGAGCGGAGACTGCATGCCAGATTTCAGTTGTGAACAGTGGCTCAGAGATGTTATTAGTACTTGACTACAGGTTTAGAATTAGTCCCCAAACCTCCTCAAAGCTTCAGGAACTTGTATCTTTAACACAAAACTGATACGTGAAACGGCAAATTAGGTCCTAACATCTTTTTAACCTCCACATTTGAGCTTTTATTATTGTCACAATCACTGTGTATATAGACTTCAGAATTCTTTTCTTCAAATTCCATGATTTACCAAGTTCTTAAATATATTAATCTCAAATCCTCTTCCTTTCTAAATGTCATTTCAGGTAGAAGAAAATATTTTGAGAAGTGAATTAGAAAAGGATGAGCACAAGTTCTGAGGAAGATGCATAGCACTAGTACTATATATATATACATATATATATATGTATGTATATATTTTTAAGCTAAACCTGAAGTAGACTAGCTTAGGCCCCTTCAGGATGACATCAAAACCAACAGTGATCCAAATTTGGTTGAAATGTCTCCATTATGGCCAAGCTCCATTAGTTCCGCTGAACAGCAACTTACATCATGGAGGGAGGTAATTTCCAATTTATAACCATCCTAATTTGTAGTGCACAAGTGACCACGTGGCCATTCCTTCAAAACACCAAGATAAATCACGAGAAAATCAAAGGCATGTTGAACATCCGATGGCAAATGACTACTAACAAACTTTTACTGCAATAAATTGTTGTTGAAAACAGAGATTATGGGAAAATGCTTAAGGAAGGTGATTTTTCCATTGCTTCTCTTAAATGCATGGACCACCAAGCTTCATTTAATCCTTTCTAATTCTGAGCAATATAATTATGGCAAATAATGGTGAATGAATCACATGCCTGTACAGGAGTACCACAGCCATTGTGGCATTCAGATGAATGCTGTGTCAGAGGATTAATGTGGTATAATACTGCATTTGCTTTTGCAGCCTGTTATTTTAATCTCATGAGCTGCCTTTCATCAAGGTGGGGAAATACAGTAAGGTTACTGTTGGTCTCAGGCATCCGCAGAGGATGCTGTGTGACATCCACGTCCTTCAGTCCTACAGGCGACTCCTGGCAGCTTCCAAAAGTCTTGTTCTGTGCATTAATGGAAGGAGAGAGGATTTGCCTGTGCTAGGGAAAAGCTGGCAGGTGAAGGAACAGCACAAGAGAGGCCATTGTGCCAACGAGTTACTTAGTTCTGAGTGTGTGCACCCAAGAATCCACAGGGTCCCGAAACCGCAGAGGCAGCAAAAATCACTGACCTGTCCCTGCAGCTGGGGCAGCAGAGACCTGGCAATGGCCAGATCTGGTCTACAGAGCAGAAACAAGCCTTTTAGCACTGTCTTGCCTTGATAGAGATCGATCCTCCGCTCTCCGGGCTGAGGCCTCCAGCACCACACTGACCAGCGCATCCCTGGGCCGCTCCTGAACTTCTTCATGGAGCAGCCTGATCCCCATCAGCACGGACTCTTCTTGCCAAACAGCGGGAGCATTTCAAAGTGCGAGAATTGTGCATTTAGTTATTCTTCCTATTAAATGCCCACCTACGAACACGTGCTCCCCACTCACAGCCTTTGCAGAAAGAAAAGCAGCATGGGACTGTGAAAATTGTTCAGAGGCAAATACTACTTCCCCAAGCCACGGCCCAAAACACAAAAGGAATTCAGAACACACTGCAGATCAGAAAAATTCTATTAAATTCTTCCCATTATATTTTCTAAAACAAGATGGAGGAGTGCCAAAATACCTAAACAAAGCACTTTTTTCATGCAATTTCCATCCCACTGAGAAGTAATAAGTCCTGGAGATCCTATAAAGAAACCTGTTCTTGAACAATTTACTGCCCAGATTTATAGGTCCAAGAAACGAGGATGGTTCAGATTAGCTTCATCTGTTCTCAAGAGCTCTTCTCCAAACCAAGCCTGAGCCAGATTTTTTTCCCCAGTTCACTGCTCTTTTCCACTGGTTGGGTTGTGTGAAGGTGATGGAAAGT
Source organism: Patagioenas fasciata (assembly GCF_037038585.1). Lineage (NCBI taxonomy): Eukaryota > Metazoa > Chordata > Aves > Columbiformes > Columbidae > Patagioenas > Patagioenas fasciata. Next base: position 23,646,292 of record NC_092532.1, read on the forward strand.
GGCCACAAATGCATCTTGGAGAACCCCCTCACATATGAAGAAGCCTCCAACTGCTTTGAATCACTGGAATCTCGTCTCTTCTCCCACTTCAATGGCAGAGGAGGGACATGAAGCACCCCAGAGAGCTCTGCTAAACCACTTCATGGCCGGCACCCAGGGCTTGACCTGCTCCAATCGCTCTGGGGTCAGCACTACGGAGCCCTCACATCTGAGAGCATCATCCATGGGTGAATATGCAGAAGGAGCTGAGGGGTTTGGGTGGGTGGGGGGTTTCATTTGGTTTTGTTTTGTTTTCCTTGGCTGAGGGAAAAAATATTCACTCGATCTGAATAAAAGATTCTGGATTACATTTCACATAAAAATTGCAGGAAAAGTCCTTTTCAGCTGAGAATGCTGAAATTAAATATTGACTTTTTTAGCTTTTAAATTTTGATTGGACACAAGTAATTCAGGGAAGTCAACATGAATTAATTGGTGCAATGATAGGCTGCCAAACTGGCTTTATTTTTATTACTACCAGTTCTAAAAATGGATTTGGCCACTCAGCAGGGACCAGCTATTCTTGTAGGAGATAGACCCATCCTCGAATACATTATTCATCAATTGTCCACTCTGCTGTGTTGTCCACTCCCCAAGAAAGCAGAGTAAACTCGGATTATCAGTGAGAATCCAAACCTTGCATAGTTCACCTCAGCTGGTCAAGTCAAGTTTTCAACATCTGGTTTAAGATCTCCTGAAGATCTTTGCATGACTTTCTACGTAGGAACCCATAAAGAGCTCAGCCCAAAATAAAGAGCTTTGAAATGTGGATTTCTCTGAAAATCCAGCACTGGAAAGGCTTCACAGTCAAAACACGCAATGGCAGAGTGGGAGCCACGCACCCCGACTTCATCTGAACTACCAGACACTTTTATATGACCCTCAACCTTCCCAATCCATCAAACACTCTGGAAATACAGCAGTTAGTAAAGCACATGGTCACTCTGTTTGAGGAAAAGAGTCAAACATCATAGCATTAGAAAGAAGGTGATTTTTATATCAAAGACTAATTTAAAAGTATACGGAGAACGACTAAAAGCAGAGAAGTACAGTTGATAATTTATCATCCCATCCACCTGTATGTATAGAACTCCAGGTGACAGAAGCCGGTTGAAAACATTTTGAGCCCCCAGACTCTGATCATCTGGGGCTGTTTCCAGGCCATTTTTTCTCAGGGGGTAAAATGGAATTCTGAACAACAGTCCAAGCAAATGGAAGTCGCATCAGGCAAGCTGAAATCATGCCATTTAATCCTGTGCCTTCCCTACGTTATTATATTCATTTATGATTACACCATACTTACAGAAAAACACATGTTCACGTGCAGGTTGCTGAGAAAGCAAAGGCTGGTGACGCCTTAAGTCAAGACATTGTATAAATAGAGATTTGAATATGAATTTCCACAGGGAGAGGGAATAGTGGCGAGATTTCATTTTCCGTTATTACTACATGCTGGTAATGTGCTTGATAGAGTAAATAACTTAATTGACACAAATGGATATTTGTTTTCAATCTATGGGTCCTCTCTCTTACTCTGCAGCAAATCAAATGACACTTTGCTGGTGTTGGTATTGTTGTATCTGCGCAGAACCTAGGCGAAAAGAGAATCACAGCTGCTATTTCAAGCAGGTGTGGTTCTGGTTCAGCATATATTCTCATTAAAGCACAGATAAAAGGGGAAGATGGTCTGCGAGGCTGTGCCGAGGGCACCAGACAGCAGCTCCGCTCCCCATTCCACCTCTGACTTCCCGCACTGTTCTTTGGGCAAATCATTTAGCATTAGTGAATCTCAGCATCTCGTGAATCCGCCTTGAAGGTTTTGTAACACCAAGGACTCTTGTAAAGGGGAAATAAATCAAGTTAGAACTCTAAAACAATCAGGAAATATTTTTCTCTAGTAAATATCAATGCAGTTTTACAAGCCAATCCAGAAGAGTGAGATTAAAAAAAACCCTGAAAGCATCACTAAAATGAATTGTATTAAAAATTGTTGAGAGTAAAGGCAGAACAAAGACATCCACTGGTTTAAAAAGAAAAAAAGAAGACTTTTAGATTTGTTTTTAAGTGAATCAGTTACCATGGATCCATATCCTGGCAATAACACATCTACACTATTGTATATTTGAAAGTTATAGAAGCGTATCAAGGTAAAAAATTACTTCATATTTCAAATTAAAACCTTGGTAAAATAACAAGACACTGAACTAGCTTAAGGAAAAGAAAAAGAGGAGGCGGGTTTAATCGTGTCTCTGAAAAGATAACAGCGGAAAGCCTGACTTGGTTGGCACCAAGGGCATCCTGCCATCGCCTCCAGAGAGCCAGGACAACTGTGCTGTGTCTTGCAGGGCCCCAACCCTGCAAACTGTGCCATGGAGAAGGGAATTTCTGCAGTCTGTGGGATTCCCCACAGCTCTCAGGAACAGAAATTTGTGGGAAACTATGTATAGAACTTGTTTGAATTTTGGCCCAAGAGTTTTCTCATTTCCTTCAACAGTCTCTATAAAAACCCTCTTGTGCAACTCCATTATCTTTTCATCTCAGGATGCCAAAATATAAGAGTCTGAACATCTGTTTGAAAAATAGAATATGCCAATATTTAAATTAGCAATGGTTTCTTTTCCCTCCAAGACTATCAACTAATTATTTGAAATAGATTTACCCAAATATTGCACTTAGTTCCATATTACACACGCATAAATGAGAACAGAATTTGGCCCAATATGTTTAAGCTAAGCACATTTTTGCAGCTCTGAAAAGTAATCTGATTTCCATGGAACAGTTCATACATGGCAATCTGCCTTCCTGGGCCTCAGTTCATGTCAAGCCTTTTCACTCTGTTCATTTTAGGAAGATTTAATTGAATCCTACTTAAATAGCATCAACTAGCACTTATTCATAAAGCCATCAAGCCTTTCATCACAAATTCATAGTTTTGTAATTCTTAAAAAACTGAAATAAATCATACATATTCTGTCACACTATCACTGGAAACACTTGAAACAAACTCTTCCGTCCGCAGTCTCCTACCCGGATTTTGAAACCTCGGTTTGAAGTCCTATTAGAAAATAATCATATTTTGACCAAAGGTGATTGTATTTTTCACTGTTTTTCCGCACACAAACGTGATAGTGACGGTGAAGTGACTGCTGCACAGACAGGGTTTATCTCAGAATGGGCTGATGGAAAGAAAGATGGAATAATGTGAGGTAGGAAGGGCAAAGCTATTTGGACAAACCCAGCAGGATCATTGACCTGGTCCCAGAACGGGACAGCACATCCAAGCCCTGAAGGTGCAGAGCCCTAAAACCAATTAAGCCAATTTCTACAGAAGCTTTGTAGGACTACCAGAAACTGCTGAAGAAGGTAAAACTTGACCCCCAATATGTGTGATGTATCAATGATGGAGACATCTGGGTAGCAAAAACAAACAAAACCAACCAACCAAAAACCCCAGACAACTTCCAAAACCCAAAGAACAAGAAAGCCAACTAAGAAAAATAAGCCAAAAATGAGAGGAAATAAGTCTTGTCTTAGCAGCCCTTCGCCAGCAGCCCCACCGTCCCGCTGGGATGGGGCAGAGCTCCTGCCCTGCCTGCAGCCCCCAGCCCCACCACTGCAGTCACCCCCAGTTTATCACCTCCAGCATCTCCACACCAACGCTATTGAAACTATTTCAGAAAGAAAGTCTGAGTACTTTGCCATTGGGTAAATTCTTCCATTTACTGCCCCCCCTCCGCTCCACAAGCACTTCGACCCAGGTTGTTATTTGCCAGAAGAAATTGGGTATTACATGATTGGTTCTTGCTCTTTACAGTCGCAGAGCTGGTACCACGTTGGTCATAACGACCTTTCCAAAATAACTAAGATGTGCCTCGGGTAATTATATGCCCCCCAGACAAACAATAACATATTTCTTATTTCCATCATATAAATGATCCCACAAAGGACTAGGAAGCCTTTTTGTCTCATAAAAATAGCTTACACAGGTGCATACTTAAAGCGTGATTTCTTGTTATTATTTGGCATGGTAAAGACATGGTGATTTAACTTTGCGTTGATGAAAACAGTGTGCGTTGTGACTATGCCCACCAATATAGATCTGATAGTATGGGCAGAGCAGGAAAGCTGACTATTTTCATCCAGGATAGGATGGAGATGATTCGCATTGCCTGTGTTCAGATTAATTGATTCTGGATTCTGCTTCTAAGCAGAGATGTGGGAAGAGCCATTTCTGCTTGAACAGAAAATCGTGATGCAGATGAGCAGGTTGCCCATTCCACATCTGCCTCACCGGGCTGGCAAAACGCAATGGAAAACAAAAATTCTTTCCCCGTCTGTTTCCTCATTAATTTTCACATAAAAGTAGGACGAACATAAACCACCAGCAATTAAAACAGCAATAGAGAGGAAGGGAAAGGTAAAAATCGGAAACTCAAAACCTAATACATAACGCAAAAGACCAAAAAAAAAGGGCTCACGGACAGTTTTTGTATCTTCTCCCCATGAGCTAGTTCACCCAAATATTCAGCCTTAACACACGGAAAGTATCTCGATTGATCTAACCCCAGAGAATAAATATATGAAACTGTTTGAAATTCAAACACGCAGTTCAGCTGAAGGACTTTCCTGCCTCCTCACAAAGGCTTGGATTCTCTTTGCCTGACACGTTTGCAGAACCCGTCGATACACAGACTTTACAGCAAGCGCGTCCATTCACCGCCAGGTCCCCCAGCTTCCTCTCGGAGCCAGGTGTTTCCTAACAACACCTATTGTCTGCCCGGCTGGCAGCTCCTCGCTCCATCACACCTACTGGAGGGCTCTCACTTGCTGCTTTTGTCAGAACATCATCTGCTTCCACGCACACTTTTCTCACACTGAGAAAGCATCTCCCATCTGGCCAGAATCAACCTTCCTTTCCTTTCTCACCAACGCTGCCAGATAACAACGGGCTCACCCTCCCACAACCGGAGCCCACGGCTGCGTTCTCCAAGCGGAGCAGGACCGTCGCCAACCCCACATCATGAGCAGCAGCACGCTGCGAGACAAACAGGCACGTTATTCCAAGTTTCAGCTTCCTCTTCCCTTTCATGGTACAGTATCTGCTTAGTTCATCAAGGCAGGGAGCAACGTGCAGCGTGTGTGCCAACATCCTCCCAGCGCACATTGGAGCCCTCTGCACTAAATTAACTCCCGCGCACTGCACAGAGCATTAACCGCTTTAATGCACTGGGGCAGACAGTGCGGGACGTGCTCTGCTCGGCTGGAGAGGTCCTCCGGGCACCCTGCCCCTCTGCAGGCACCCAAAACCCTGCACTCACCTCTGCGGCAGCGTGGTCTGTGCCTGGGGCTTTGGAGGTGCCAATGCCTGGGTTGGGGTGCAGCACAGCGGGGCGAGCAGTGCGCCAGGGCTATCGGAGGAGCTGCTGCACAGCCCCGAGAAGCCTCTGTGGCATTTGTGGCCAAGGGTAGGACACCCCTGTGGACACCGGTGCTGTCCCTCTGCCCTCCCAGCGCGGGACCAGGCAGAGGCCACTGGCGGCACCGATCCGAGCTGTACAAACACCTGTTCATCAGTATAAAAAGGCTTTCCTGAGACTGCTGGAATTCACAGCAGGGACCAGGAACTCCCTGTAATGAACATCAGTGCCGAACAACCCATGGGCGTCAAGCACTTGATCCAGCACACGGGGGAATGTCAGCCCTATGTTTTTTCACATAGAACAAAATGGGGGTCTTAAGTCAACCAGAATTGCAGCCCATGTTCTAAAAACGCCAGAAAAAAATCCTTCAAACTTAACACCAGACCTTGGTTTTATCTTTGTCAACATGGTACCCTTTTCAACTCCCGTGTTTTAGTTTTTCTTTGGGGAAGATGGGGCTATTTTGTTTTGTTCTGATTTGTTTTTTTGTTCCTGTCAATTCTGTGAAATGGAACATATTTGGGAGGAATGAATTAAATTTTACAAAAGCTCTTCTAATAATATATATTTAAAAAAATAAGCAAAGAATAACAAGTATTTGCCCAGTAGATGAACTGTAAATGTTATCAGGCAAAGTAAACGTTCCAACTATAATTGTTATTGTAGATGGATGAATTCATAAATATGGAAACACTAAAAAATGGTGTAATACAGAAACAAAATGCAATGGACTGAGAAAAGAATGCAGCATGCAGCGGGCTGGGCAAAGGCAGTTCAGAGAGGTTAAATAGCTAACGAGAGCACTGAAGAGCAGAGCTCCCCAACATGGCACCAGCTCCGTGGAAGCTGATACAAGCATTTGGCACCTATTCGCTCCTTGGGATTTTGTTGACACTGCATCTGAACGGGAAGGAAAGTATTCCCGTCCCCTTTGTCCAGCACCAAGCAACGAGTCCTCACGAGTAGTTCAGGTTGCATCAGGAGAGCATTTTGAAGTCCACCTCCCAACTGTCCTTGCTCACCATGCTTTGGCTCCCGCATGGGTGGTCTTGGAGTACACAAAGCCCTTTGCAAACCAGAGGACATATTGCAGGGATGCACCTCAAGTGCCACAAGTTCTTGGGCTCAGACTAAAGGCAATGCAAATGCAAATCCTCACCAAGGAGCCCTGCGGACACTGGTTGCTTTGCACTGAGCATTTTGCTCCTACTGCACCACATGCCCCACCAACATGGACATTCCCTCCCATATGGGCCCTGGGCTGGTGGCTGCTCTCCCAAGGCTTCACGTGGGCTTCTGCAGAGGACAATCCACCTAACAGAGATGCTGGTCACTCTGTACTGCCCTCAGTAGGAGCTTTTCACTCTCATTCTCCTTCAGCACCAGCTGTTAGGCAGCATAAAGATGTGATAAAATCACATTGACTGCCTTCGGGGTTACACATCACTGGTGTTTTCTTAAAGCTCTGCATTATGGGAGAGCCTGGACTCCTGACACATGGTGGACCAGAACCAAAGATGTCCTGGATTGTTTGACAGATACAATGGCTTGTGAGGAGAGAAAGTCCCAGATGTCACCCTCCAATGCTCTTCAAAGTCACTTTGGACAAATTCAGGGAAAGCAATGCAACCGACTTCCTTCCCATCCCACGGGGCTATGGCAGAAACTGAATTCTTCTCTGTGCACTGGATTCACACTGCAAACCCCACTCCACCATGGTCCCATGGTCAGCAGTAAGGGGCAGTTGGGCATCCGCTGTGCCCAAGGACACGGCTCTTGTCCCCACTTCCACAGCAGGTACCATTGTGCTGGTAAAACCAGCAAGGACACCAAGACCACCAAAAGTCATATTTTCCCCATCCCAGCCCCGTTCACACCTGACTGCAGGCCCAGGTGTTCTCTTTTCCCCCTGCTGCTCTTTTGGTATGCACACATATAAAAGGCCTGATAGCCCTCCAAAATCAGACCAGTTCTTTCCAAATGCTCCAGATCCCCAGCGAGCTGGTCAATGACAACAATGCACTTCTCTCCATTTTCAGCTCATTGAGCTGCTCAGCCGAAATCAAGCTGTAACTTAAGGCAAGAACCAGTGTCTCAAGCCTGACACTTCAAGAAAGCTGCTCTTCATTTCACCAGAATACCATCGATGCTTACACCCCTGGTTTCCTCTGTACAATGCATCGAAAGCACAAATATCAGCCCTTAGCTGATCTGATCTTCAATCATAAAAAGCTGTCTCAGGGCTAATGTCTGCACCCACGGTTCATTAGCAAGCAGGAAAAAAGCAGCTTCTGAGAAATAGGAAGGCTGGTCCCCTGCTCATCTGGAAATTTATCTCTGAATATTCAGTACAACCTCAGTCATTAGTTTCCAAAGTCACATACGGAGCAGATAGATGTCAAATCAATATCAAGACTGATAACTTCTTATCAGTAGGAATGGATACTGAGAAACAGCCTCTGTGTGATGGTATCGTTTCATTAGGTTAGTTATCAACAACCAGCGCCATACTTGACAATCTCATATAGCCCTGAAAAAAGCCTGAGAGATAATAGCATGCTTTATAGCTTAATTCTCTGCAGCAGTTAATTATATGGCACATTAAATCTACCTCAAAATAAACAAATATTGCAATTATAGCTAGAAAAAAATTTATATTATTCTCATCAACCAAAGTCTGACTGGGGGAGCTGGGGATATTTGGACATCTAAATCAATATGTAGGTCCTAAAAATGGATATTTAAATTACTTCCAATCTTTAAGTTCAAAAACCGTTGCGTTGAATAGACAGCATTAAATAAAAATATTACTTTTCTTTAGGAAAGTCATCTTTCCATTTTTTACTGTTTAAACAATCACTTCTGTATTCAGCTGCTTTGCATACCTACTACATATAATATTGTTGAAATGTTGAGGAATCCATATTTTAGATGCATTTTTACCACTCTTGCATCACACAGAGTATGCAATAAGATGCAACTGAATTAATTTCATCACCGTGATGGATTATTAGTATGCAAATCTAATGGATCCCCTGGAGTTCCTTTGCTATCACATTACTCCTGCTTACAAAGGATTGCAAAACTTTCATTATGTTGGTCAATCAGTCAAACATTGAGCCAACCAGCTCATCCTTTTCTGCCTCTCCCAGTGGCCCTGTTTATATCAACTGGATGTTGGACAATCCCCTAAAGAGCAGCAACTACAACACTGACTGCCCTCCAGCAGCAGAGATCTCTACATCAGCCCCACGGAAACTCCTCCGGCCCATCTCTGCTGCAGGATGGGCTGGATCACAACACACTCTGTCCTGCGCTTCCCTTCTCTAGAGTAAATAAACCCAGCTAATGAGGTTAAGGAATAATCCTGAGTAATGGCACAGCTGCAGCAAATGACTCTCAGAGAGGAGCTATGGACAACTTCAGCATTTGAAGGAGTACAGAAGCAAGTGCTCTACAATAACCCACCATATATCAAAATAATAATAAGAGACAGAATTTGGCAACAGCGAGGACGTGGCAGTATTGACATACACAGAGATGTCCAACATAAATATTTCGAGATCCTTTATCAAGAGTTTCTAAACACAACAGGAATGTGCATGAACTGCGGCAGCTCGGTTCCAAACAGCACATCAGAGACAACCAGATTTTCAATCCCAATTGTGAGTGGGGTGGAGCAGAAAGGAGAGGGGGGAAACAAACATGTTGCAGCTTAGCAGGTCACTGTCAAACCAGCGGCATTGGTGCCAAACGGAGCTTTCTAATTACTTTTATTTCCCCGCTGAAATCGCAAGAGAGAGGCACAAAAAGCCGCCCGGCGCTGGGGCGATGCGCGCGGCTCTGGGAGCTGCGGCCGTCCCGGGCAATCCTGCCCTGGCACCGCAATGCTGGCTGCTCAGGATGATACTCAGCCCACGGAACTGCAGCGGGGAAAACATCTACAGTTTGGAAAGCAAAAGGTTGATTTTAGGAGCAGCAAAAATAAATCGATTTTCATATTTAAGCCCCATAAAAGTTGTTGACTCACATACTCTTACATCCATACCACTTCTCTATGTGACATTTGAAAAGATCTCCTAAATTAAAAGAGCTGGTTTAAGCTATTTTTTTTTCTTCTTTCTGAAAACACATGCTCGAATGGGTGAAAACAATATCAAACAAAGTTATTTACTCTCCAGACCACCTATCTAGTGCCACACTGAAAAATCTGATTTAACAATTCTGCATCTCTCTCTCCTACTGGGTACCTCCGGCCTCCCGTCCAGCTTTCTCTGAGACACTAAGAGTGCAAACGTGTTTTAAATGTCTTTTATTGCTTTTGTGCTCACCACCCCATTTCTGGGATGGTTCCCTGCGCCCTGCTGAGCAAAAGGGTGGGAGCCACCGGTCAGTGCAGCCTGCTCTAGGTGTCAGTGCAGCCTGCTCTAGGTGTCAGTGCAGCCTGCTCTAGGTGTCAGTGCAGCCTGCTCTAGGTGTCAGTGCAGCCTGCTCTAGGTGTCAGTGCAGCCTGCTCTAGGTGCACCTCAGCCCTCCCAGAGGCAAAGCAGCATTCCCCGTGCCTGAGCAGCCAGCAGCTGTGCACCCACCAGCGGGATGGCTCGAGGATTCCTGCCAAACCGCCACCAAACGCAGCCTGCAAAATGAATCAGCACCGCCTTCCCCGACCCACCGCGTACCACACTTGATATCTCCACGTGAGCTGATGCGCACTCCAAAGCATCCAGAGATGCCCAAAAGACCCAGAAGTTACTTGCCCACGTTTTCATAAACTTAAGAAGACTGGGGTAGGATTAGGGTACAGCAAGCAAATTATGTATTTAGCTTTGAATAGCTCACTTTAAGCTGATGTTTTTCTCCCAACTAAAAAAAATAAATAATAAAATAAAGAAACCCACCACAACAGCAACCAAAGAAACTACACCAAAAAAACCCCAAACACAACAGGAAAGGAAGTACGTCAAGCCTTGTAAATCCTTCTACGAGTCAGCTTTGTGGAGCAAAGACAGGGACAGCCCCACTCAGAGCCTGCAGACAGTTGGAGGTGATGCTTTTCATGCTCTTCCACGCTGGATCTAAGGGAGCAGCGAGGCACCAGCCCAAGGCCGGGACAAGGTGACCCCTGAGCACGTGTTTGCTGAAAGGATTTTGGGAGACGCTGCCCTTGCTCTTGAAATCTGTGAAATTCCATCCTCCTCCTCCCTCCTTGGCCTCACTAAGGTGCAGACTGCCCTCCAGACCAACACCGGAGCTGTGATGTGAAGTGTTACTGCTCAATACGCCACCCAACACAAGAGGGAGAAGTCTGTAGAACAAACAGATTTTATTTGCAAGTTAATTCCCAATTTTCCAAATATTTTTGGCTGCATTAAATATTTGTTTACCCTTTTTGGAAGCTGATAAGGAAATGAGCATACTTTTCAGAATTTTACATACCCTGCCTTGTGTTTTTGCTCTACCTAGAGCCTCCAGAAAATCATTATTCTGGTTTGTACTTCCAAAGCAGGTTACAGATCTGTGAGCAAGACTATTGCCTCAGCATCTTTTTACCCATACATTCACCCTTAGCAGAGGGCAAGGTATCGCAGTTTAATTCCATTAGGAGACACACCAGCAAGGTACTGGAAACGTCCCAGGTGCTGGTTGTCTGAAGGGGAATCAGGAATCCGGCTGGGACTGGAGACGAAGGTCAGGCCGGCATCAGGAGATGCGGTAACCAGAAAGGCTGGGGACCTCTGTAGCTGTTTTTAAGGATGTGGACACTTCTTTGTCACTGGGGGGATGGCAAAAATCCTGCCTCTCACTCTAAAGTTTGTTCCACGTGTTTTACGCATCTGCTTATTGATTTCACCGGCTGGTTTTGGCACTGTGATCTGTTCCTCCAAGGTGCTAAGCAGGACTCTGTCCTGTTATACTCCCTCACCTGAGCAAACCACACAGCTCCGCTTGCAAGGCGCGCTCACCGCGCCCTTCAGCTCCAACACAGCCTCAAGAAATGCCACGAGGAAAAATATCCACGGCTTTAATCGCAAAAACAAACGTAACCTCACACAGATGAAGCTCCACAGGACGGTTCTCACGGCAAAACTGATAATGTGCTAGTTTAACTGGGCTATAGAAAACCTATCGTGTTTTTAGAGAGGAATTCTGTTAATTGTGCAAGTTGAGAGACGCTTCATTTGCATCAAAAACAAGAAGCTGGCAAGAAAGTTTGCTAACGGTGCCAGATCTAAAGGTGTTGCCGTGACGGTAAGAAGAATTGGTTTAAGAAACCATTTATTTGATGAAATTGGAGGATCCCCAACTTCATAAATCAATTCCCAAATTGCAGGAAAAAATATTACCTTTTAAATGCCCCTAATTGTTATTCATTATTGCAGGCCCTCTGAAGCTCACCAGAGTGGTTTATTGATGATGTCGTCTTCAAAGAACATTATTCAGGCAATGGAAAGGAAAAAAGAAGAAAAAGAAAGCAAAGAGAGCTGCACCAGAGTAACGAAACACAGTGGACAACATCAAGAAGTTTTAGTTTGTTTGCTTACGGCCAATTTAAAAAATAGGAGGATTTTTTTTCCCTCTCTTACTCTTTCTTGAAGTCAGTTAAAAAAGAAATAAATTTATTTAAACAGGAAAAAGAAAGTAGCAAGATTCATATGGAACAACCATGCTTAATGTTTTAGGTTAACTCTTACACTCCCTAATCCTTCAACACAATACAGGGTTTATTTGCTGGAAGAGCCCTGACTACAGGTGTCGTGTTGGTGGGTTGTTTGTCTGAGGGTTAAACAGCCACAGCACACACACCTTCCCACGTGCGGACTTCAAGTCGCAGGCTTTTTGGGTTGCAGAATTTTTCCTCAGTCGGGGAAGTTCAATGTGCACATTAGACCTGATTTGGTTAAAGACTCAGTGTCCCTAATGGTAAGCATGCAAATCGCCCCATTCATTCCACTGGGACTACTTCACCGGGTAAAACATTAGCTCCAATAAAAGTATAACTCCCTCTTAGCGTGTTTCTTTAGAGCCAATTCCTTTGCAGGACAAAAGCAGATGGAGGTGCCAGGCGGACAGCACTGAGAAACTGAGATCAGGCAAAAAGCATCACATGAAAGAAGGAATAAAATCGAATTTGGGTGACATTAAAAAGAACAGTCTGCAGAAAACTCCAAGAGAGGCATCTAGTGATGGGGAAAAGGTGCGAGCAAAGAGTGAGAAATACAGTGTTGTGCATGGGGCTTGAGCAAACCTGCTAGGAGTGTATTTATCTGTCCTGGGGCAGTGGGTGAACACTTGTTAGAGCAACTGTATTTACAAGAGCCATGAAGATTTTAGATCTAGATAGAAGAGACAACTGAGAAAAAAGAGCTACAACCCTCCCGATGTTACAAACTGCGGGTAGGACACCTCCTCTAGGTCTGGGCCAGGACGGGCGCTCAAGCTCTGGATCTCGCTGATCTCGTCACCTCGTGCCAGGCTTTGGGTGGTGCCAGCTGGCCCTGCAGCCCACCATGTCACCAACCGCCAGGGAGGAGGAGGAGGAGGAGGAGGAAGGCTGGACATGGCTGCCCAGGCCAGGGGGAACACGGCCAGGTGGTGGCACAGCCTGTGCCAAGGGCTGCAGCTCCATCCCAGACCCCCGATGCTGAGGAACATCATGGACGTGGTGGGTGGGAATCACCTGCCCAGGGGACGGAGCAAGCGTACAGCCCAGGCACTGTGCCTAAACATCTCACATCTCAGCCTCGGGCTCTGTACAACACTGGCTGTTCTCTTAAGAAACAAAACCAAACCAACCAACCAACAACAACCAACCCACACAAGCACAACAAGGTGCTGGTTTTCTTTTGCATGCTTGTCATGGGAGGAAGCGTGTTCCTGGACAACCACTACAAGCTGCTGAACTCCCAGCCACTTCAGCAAATGCTCTGAAGCACAACTCTGTAACACGCTGAAAATCAAAGTTACTGGTGTATTTGTAAATGAGAGTTGCACAGTTTAATTTCTACCACAGTTAGCTTCTCATAGTGAGCTCCCTTTGGGGGGCAAAATCCAAAATAGCAATACTCCCACCTGTTTCTTACCTGCTTGGAATGCATTAACAGATGGGTCAGTTATATGTCACAAATAACGAGAACAATCCCCATCCCATGTCTGAAATAAGGATAGATCTGAAGCTTTTGAAAGCTGTTCTCGGTGCAGCGGGCTCTGCACACAGGATGCTGGTTTTAAAAGCAGGCCCAACTGGTCTTTCAGTCCTGCTTGGCTTACGGCTCCAGACACAGCCCTAGTGACTTCATGTGAAGATGGGTCCCAGTGACGACCATGAAGAGTTTCCATTCCCAGTGCAGCCAATATTGCATTTCTAATGAAGTCACGAAGATGCCACTGGCACACATTTACCCATAAGAAGACTTCAGAGGTGGGAGACTTGCTAGAGAAGTGGAAAATATTTAAACAAAAGGTAGGTCTCCAACAGCAGGACAGCACGCAACCAAACAGACCAAGCTTCGTCAGCCACTGCAGCGGAGAAAAGCACATGGAGAAGTGGGAAAACATACATCCCAGGGACAGACCAACGTGGTATCCTCAGAAGTGGGACATTCACTTGGAATTTAAAAGCATTTCTGAGTTATTCAGAGGTGAGACTCAGGAAAATGAACTAAGTATTTAGCAGAGAATGTTATCTGTAATTAAAACAATGAAAAGATGAAAGGAAAGTAGATCCTTGTTCTTTTTCGGGTTAATGGTTAAATGTTCGCAAACCTTTCCCAGCCTCTCCTGAAAAAGCTAGCAAAGCAATAGATTTGTTGGCAATCTTCTGGGTGGAGTTTATAATTAATTAGTATATCAAGTAGGCTCTAACTACAGGCTTGGTCATCTTTAAATTACAGGGACGCTCTTGTTCCTCCCATCAGAATAAAGGCAGAGATAAACACGTAACTTTAAGAATCAGCTGCATCTCAGCCTTGTCTCAGTAGAAGTCTGGCTTTGTGCACACAGACACAGGTCACAATCCAGGCAAGTATAGTTACATAACGGAGAAAAAGATGGAAGTGATTTTTAGTGCAACTCATTCAGTGACCAACACAATACTGGGGTACAAAGATCCACCCAAACCCAGACACAACCACCCAACGGATGAGAGCCAAGACCAGGACTTCTGCCCCCAGCAGAGTGCATTTTAAACATCGCTTACATTTTAATGTCCTAACTTGAAGCTCTGTGGTTTCAAAAGCTCAGTTATAGTATCAGACCCAGACTTATTTAGGACATGCAAGGAAAAAAAAAAAAAAACACACAAAAACAAACCCAGAGAAATAGCAAAAGAAACTTCAATATTGCTCAATCTTCACAAAAAAGCAAAAGACAATAGCCTGCTTTCTTCCCCTTGCATTACAGACTTTGCCCTGGGACTGGGACAGATTTCAGAAGCGTTAGCACACGAGAGAAGGTGAGGGGGGCACTGCTCCATTAATTTTCTGGTTTGCCTCTTTGTTCCCTCCGCAGCAATCTAAACAGAACTAATTCTGATGTTCCAGTGTGTGTTGTCTGCCTCTAAGTGAGAACAAAACAAAAGCAGCATTAAACTGAACTATGTGGTCATCCACACACCATACTGGTTTGGATGACTCTCTGTCTATGTGGCTTTTTGTATTAGAGTGTGTATCAATGGTCTCCTTGTTGTCTGTCGAGCCCCCATGGGGTCACATGAGTACTATCTCAATTCAATAGCTTTTCTCTCAACCATTGTCTTTTAATATAGGTTTATAGTCCTCAAGGATATATGCTGCATTACAATTAGTCATAATGTCCAGCAGTTACTGAGGCTTATTTGCAACCCAGAGTTTATTGCCCTTTGTAAGGCTAACAAAGAGATACTTGTTGAGAGCTGTATACAAAAGGCAAATACAATGTATGAATTTCTCAGTAACACAAAAGGCGAAAATAACAGCTGGTCAGTAAATAGCTCTAAGAGAGCAAGGAGCATCTCCTCTTCTACCTCCTCTGGCCCCAGCTCCCGGTTTGCTCAAATCAACAATCTCTCCTAATTTTAAAGCAATACCTTAGACAGGAAGAAGTGACTGCATTGTGTGTTCAGCTCTGCCTTCCACTGTACTGTCGCTGAAATGAAACGAAGTGGCAGGAATTACGTTTTACACCCTACGCTGGAGATCTCTGTCTTTTCTCACGTTTAAATATATTGCAAGTGCTCTCACCGGGGCTCAATGCAGCTCGACTTGCAAAGAACGGAAACACTGGCTCGGGCTACACTGCGCCATGAGCAACTCCAGCTTTGCGCATAGACCATCCAGCACACGCGGTCCTGCCGGGGACACGAGCACAGACGGACACCATCCAGCCCCCTTGAGCGACGGGATCTCCGAGCACAGCAGCATTACTGACCCATGCCCTTGCAAACTGCCCAGCAGCCAGCCCTCAGCGGGCAGGGAGCAGTTAGAGCAGGAGCTGTGCAAGCAGGAGCCGTGCAAGCAGGAGCCGTGCTCGGCACAGGGACGGCAGGACACGCACAGACACGTGCCCAGGGCGAGCTGCTCCACGCGCCCGTCTGCACGGGACAGCAGCGGGAGAGGCAGCAAAGCCCATCCTCACAAATCCTTTCCCGTCCCGAAATCCGTGGATAAGAAGTGGAGTGGGCTGACCCTTTATTACTTCATAAAATACTAATTCGATCTGAAAATCGGCATATGGACCATAAGGCTAAGGAGTAAAGTGGGGTCTGACTGAGCAGAAGCAAAGAGGGAGGCAGAGTTTGCACCTGTGTACCCCAGGAAAACGGTAGCTTCAACTACAACATTTGGAGATGATACCACAGTGTAACGGAAGAGCTGGGACAGGACCCAAGACAGAACCATCGGACTCCTCATCCTTCTCTCACCCTACTCCACCTCCCCACTTTTCTCCATAGGTTTTGAATTTGGGGAAGTTCACGTCCAAACAACGTAAATTTACACAGCCTGGGTTAAATGGGCAGATGTGGGAAACAAAACCCAAAAACCTCTGAAGCACGAGGAAACTCTTCTATTTCAGATGGAAAGGGCATAGTCCGGACCATACTTGCAATTGTCAAAGAGAATTTGCTTGCAGCAAAGCGAACCCAAACTGCGCTCCATTGCTTTCCCTCCGCTGGTTAAGAGTTCCTCAGAGTTGGCAGCAAACCAGACACATTGGCAAAAAGTGGGCTACTTTACACCAACAGGGGAAAAAAGAACATACTGCAAAACGTCACCTGTGGGTAGTTATTCATCACAGGATCCTCTCCAGCCAGAGCATTTTAATATTGGAAGCTGCAAACTCTAAACACAAGGATCCTTTACATACCTGCATGTGTGTTCAAGTACAAAGTATCCCTGTCACTTATGAAGTCAAAAGATACAGAAACAAAAAGAATGATGCTTATATTCATTTCCTTCTCTCCGGTTCCCCAGCACTTTGGAGAATTCCTTGGATGGGAATCTGAGCTCATTAGCTGATGAGGATTTTTTCCTGCTGTCTCAAGGCTTCTTTTCAGACACAGTTTTTCAGCCCAGCTTGCCAACTCTGCCCGGCCTACTCTAGGTCCTGTCATTTGGTTCTCTCTTAAGAAATCACATTTTCCTTCCTCAGAGCTACGTCTGTGTTTCTTTTTCCTCCCTGACTTCTTTTTCAATGAATGCTCCATTCCCTTGCTTTTGTCCAAAAAATACCAAAGTCCTCATTTCCCTGTCCTGACACTATGGGAGGAAAATCAGTTCTCCTGACTCATCGTTCAGAACCAGGCATTAAGATGAGTGACTCTCCATGGTCATTATCCTGGAGTACGTGACAGACCTTGTGAGAAAATGATGGATTCACTATCTGCAGCAATCCAAGATGCTACCATTTCTCATAACAGCAGCTTCATAACTTCAACCAGAATTCATAAATTGTACTTAAGACTCCCATATCGAGACAGGCTCCAAAAGTCCTCAAGGAATCGTCACATCTCTAAGGCATTAAATCCATCTCTCATTCACCAGGTGGCTGTGTGGGTATTAAAACCAAAAACCTGTGTCATCTTTGCAGAATCAAAGAAGAGTAATGAGCGTTTTCGGACCCCACGTGAACGCTTGCCAAGGTACCTCTGAACGTGAGTTCAGTATCACAGCTGGGTCTGTTCCAAGGCAGACATACACGCTCAATGACTCTTCGTATTAAAACACAGTATTTCCCCAGTGAATACGTCTATTTTTCAAGGAATTCAAATAAACAAGAGGGGCACATCAGTTCGGGATAACACCTCTTTTGTGTTCCAGGGAACACAACGTTTTATTTGATCCTAACCTTTAAGGACTGAAAACATTCTCTTCACACTTAAATAGCAACATCACCTATTGGCCTTTTCAGCCCAGAAAAGCTTGCCCAGGGAACCGTAACTCGCTGTTTCCTACAGGCAACGTGCGACAGAACTTCAGTCTGAAAACTCCTGACAAACTTCTTACTGCTTAGATACTCATCAGACAGATCTAGATCGGACAAAGAAACTCACATTTTTTCCATATGCCAACCTTCTATATTTTAAATTCTTCATGAAAGAAAAAAAAAAAAAGAACTGAAATAGGAAACTAGAAATATTTCTTCTCCTGAATGTGCTGTTTATAGACACCTTTCCGTTCTGTACATTCCCTGGCAGATACTCGCAGGGTAAACACTTGCATTTAAGCACCCTTTTAGTCAAAGGTTTTGTCTGTGCTTTAGAAGTTGTATCTGTGCATTATCAATAATTCTGCATACATAGGTAAGGATATGTAAACAAAAAATATGTAAATAATAAATATTTCATTTCAGACAACCAAATATGCTACTGAAATTTAATTGGAGGTAATAAATATTCATCAGGACATTTAAATCAAGGGGAAAAGAGGTGTAAAATATACAGAAGGATCCGATAATAATGTGTACACATTTCACCAATGCACCTATGCGTGCGGTTTAACCCAGTACATTACAAGCCCAGTGAAATCATCGACGGCCCCGTCAGAGGGCCACTAAACTGATTTTGCAGGACTTTTTGTGGTCTGCCAGACCCGTCCCTGCACACACCCCTCGGGGAGGGGTGAACCGCTATTTGCCTCCCCATGGAGAGGTGAGAACGGTCAGACCCTCCCCCGGGAGATGAAATAATCCATTATGAGAACATTACTCATCGCAGCAAATCAAAGAAGATACAGACGCAAAGAGCTTCAAAAAGCATCAAGGGGCAGTTCTCATATCTGACCGAAGTTCCTAACCTGTTGCTCCACTTCCCCTCTCCTCTCTTTATATGTATGTACATCTCCATGGGCTGGTGGACACAGGGTTCATCAATCCCCGCAGCATTTTCATGCTCTGCATATGCCTTGTGCTGTTATTTGGGACACGGTCCTTCACAGACTGGTTAAAAAGGCATTTCTAGCAACGCACCACAACACTTCACACAGTAACAAGCAGAAGTGAGGGAGAATAAAACAGATATTTGGAGGAGGAACAGACTGAAACTGAAATTCAGTCACAGGAAGATTAAGCTAAGCCTAGCAAGCACACATGGTCATGGTATTACAGAACACTTTTCTTTCTGCTGCTCACATAAACACTCCTATATGCCACCATAAATTCCCAACGAACAGAATCTTCCTTTTACGGTACTTTAAGGCAGAATGATAATATTCCCATCATTTCATCCCTAGACAAACCTACTCCTCAGAGAGCGTGATGTTCTACACCATCAATTACTTCAGTGAAGTGACACCGATTTCCACAACCTCCCCCCCAGCCCCTTTATTTTTCACAGGGCAGTTCTGGATCACTGCTATTTCTGTCTTCCAAAGAAGAGTAAAAGTTTCTGCCACCCAAAGTGCGGCTTTCTGTGTCATATAAGACCCAGCATTTCACTGGCAATCACAACACAGGTTTCGGGAGCAGGAAACCCATCCTGCAGCCTGAAGGAGACTCCTGCCCCAGTAACGATGCCACTCTCTGCTGGGCACAATGAAGGTGGGGCCAGCCCTGTTCTCCAGCTGTTTCTTCATTTGCTCCAGCAGTGCCAGGTTCCTGCTTGTTCTGCTCCCAACTCCTTCTAAGCTGCCTCCCTGGATTAAATCCTGAGCTACTTAAATTAATACCCTCCCTAATAATCCCCAAAGCCACACCACTAGTGAGCTACCTGTTTCTCATTCGTTAATATCCCAACCCAGTGTCACCCATTTACCCAAGGTCTAAATTCAGGTTTTGTTCTGTGCTGTTGCCACAGTGTCGCTGCGGTTTATGGTTGTTTTGTTCTGGAAATCCACATATACAAAAGCTGCATGACTGAGCTTACTGGCTCCATGGATACACAGCTGAAAAAATGAGCTTTCCTGAAATAATTTTTTCAAAAGCCAAGAATATGGTGTCAGTGTTGGTAGGAAAGGAGGCTTGTTTAATCTTGAAACACAAGATAGATGAAGCAGTCACTCAGTTATGTAGGCATTTTTACGTGTATCACCCATCATGATACAGCATTCCTGGATAAACCCTTGGCTGAAAAACTGATAGAACTGCAGTGTCGCTTTTAGAGCATAAGAAACTTGGGGTGACAGGGAACAGTCCAAGCCAGGACTGGTTCACAGTAACCAACTCGTGGGTTTCACGTCTGATTCACGAACACTCGTTGAGGGCGGGGGGCAGGACCTGGCACCCCCTCCTGGGGAACCCCCGTCCCCGAGCGGCTGTGCAGGTGATGTTCACCACAACTCCCAGGAGCTTTGTGCCTGGCAATGAGAAATTCAATCCGAAAATATCATCTGCTGCTCTATTCTCAGTCTGCTGCATACTATATATTCCTCCTTGTTCTAATAACACACTCCGTTATCAAAAATAGAAATTATACAGTGCTCTCGGAAGGTGCCAAATTCACAGCCACCAAAAACGCGATTAGGATCCTTCATTTCCAGCAATAGATGGGCAAGCATTTGCTAAAGGACATTTCTAAGAGCACTAATTCTTTCACAGATGGCGAGTGCTTGTGCTACTGTCTACACTGGGTTTATCCACCCTCCTTAGAGAAGCCAGAAAGAGGAGGTTCGGTGCAGTGGTTGAGCTCAGGTCCAGTGAGGAGGTTCGGTGCAGTGGTTGAGTTCAGGTCCAGTGAGGAGGTTCAGTGCAGTGGTTGAGTTCAGGTCCAGTGAGGAGGTTCAGTGCAGTGGTTGAGTTCAGGTCCAGTGAGGAGGTTCAGTGCAGTGGTTGAGTTCAGGTCCAGTGAGGAGGTTCAGTGCAGTGGTCCCCAACGCGCATGGCTCTGCATTCACTGCTCCCCATCTGCACAGAGAGCCCTGCAAGCAGGAGCACTGAACTCTTCTGAGAGCAAACACAGCCCTGCTTTATCTCTTGTCCTAGCGCTGTCTGGATGAGACATTGTTGTATTGCTTTGTTGCTCCCTAAGGAGAGGGTAAAAGTATAAAAGGGGAAGAAAAAACTCAGAAAAACAGATAAACATCTAAAGTTTCCAACAAGACACATGGTTTAGCTTAAGGAAAATTTAGACAGCAATCTCTTAGAAAAATATATATTTAAGTTTTTCTCTATATGGGGTGGAGGAAAAAACCTCAAAGACAAGAGGGAGATATCAAATGGGAAAGCAGAAAAACATGGAAGTGATCACGGTTCACTTCAGCTCTGCATAAAGCTGCTGACACCAGCCTCGGAGAGCACAGTCCAAGCCCTGTGAACTCCATCTGAGATCAACTCCCTACTCAGAGATCCCTAAGCATCCCAATGATAACAAACACACTGAAGAATGTTGCTGGAAAGAGCCAAAAGGAAGATGCTTTCAAGAGCTGGCTTGCTTTCGTATCCTTTTAGGTTTTGGTCTAGGAAAGGAAGGTTAAATCACCCTACCTGCCTCACTCCAATGTTACAACAAAAGCCAGACAAGCACAGCTTAGTAACCCAACCTCTGGGTAGAATTTAATCAGCACTCAACCACTCCTGTTGGCCTGTGATACCGAGAAGCCCAGAGCTGGACAGACCGAGGGCTGCAGCACTGCATGATCGAGCTCGGCCTTTCTTCACTTATCCTGATACTAATCTATCGTCTTTTTCCTTCTTGTTCACGGAAACAGAGACCGAGCAACATTCTTCCTGCAATGAACGTTCCTGGTAGCTCACAGCTTTAGAAAAGTCCCAGCACCACCTGTCAGCGTTTTACAGGCTTTGCTCTGAACTGCTGAAGATTTCTATAGTTTGGTCCAAAACTCTGTGAAGCTGGTCGGAACAAACTTCAGAGCGCTTAGGATTTCATTTCATCGAAATTAATTTCCTGGCATCTTTGTTCTGGTTTATCAGCCTTGTGAAATGTCAAATACACCTACACATATTTTCAGGAAGATGTTTTAGGAAACTACCCTCGCCCTCCCTGGAGACGCTCAGGAAAGCACTGATATCCGAACAGGAATTCACAGCACGCTCTGATGGGAGTTTTCCAGCATACGGCTTGAGCTTCAGAGACAAAGGTTTCAAAACCAGATGACTGAGTGTTTAAAACACACAAAAGAACAAATGTTTCGTAGAGCAGCGTAGCCGGACATCCTACAAGTTTCCTGTGTAGTCCAAAACCGCTCAAACAAGACATCGAAAAAGGGCAAAAACCACAAACAGATCATGCACAACAACCTGTAGATAAATGAGATTCACTGGAGCCATCTCCAAGAAACAATCAATCTCCTACTCCATCCTTCACCCCACCAAACACACACACAACGGTTATCATAACATTGACACACAAGCCAAACACCAAAATAGCGCCCAGATATCCAAACTGGTGCCTTAAACAGGCTAAAACCCCTTTTCCCCAGTCAGAGCTACCTCTAAGAAACAAGTAGCATAAAGAGAAGTAGTTGAAATTGACAGAAACAATTTTGGCCCAAAAGAAGTTGTTGCACATAATTGTTGCTGCGCCAGTATCACCGGCCTGGTGAGGACAGACAGTGGGGACAAAGGTTCTAAAGAGCCATCGGCTGTCCCATCGACAGCTGCTGCATCTCACAGACGGGTGTGCAACTGCCACCATCACTTTTGTTCGTCCCCCTCGACATTCCAAAGTACTTCACTGATATTTGGACAAAGCACCCAGAGTGTGACAATGCAATAAACAAACTCCATCTGCCCAACTGCATCACCATAAGACCCAGACACTTGCCTCTCACACCAGCCGCCATCATAACTCTACGGTCCCCTTTTCTTCCACTCGCACTTTAATGCAGGATTGTTCGCACCCTACAGAGGATCTGACTGAAGCCTCTGCAAAACACTGAACCTTGCAAATCCCAAGTGTGAGGTGGTGATATTTAATCAGATTAATATTATATATTCAAGCCATGGCAAAAATGACGCCTTTCCGGCTGGGCTGATTTTAGCAGATCAAAACAACAGCTTGTTTGCGAAAATAAAATACCCGTTTTGAAAGCGCAGTGACCCGGCCGAGCTATCGTGTTCTGGCCATGCGTCCTGCGGTCCGGCAGGGCTATAAACTTGTCAGCGGCTCCCCTGCCCTCACTGATATCGTGAAACCACACAAACTGCAACAACGCTGGCCTTCTGCTGACTTCTCGGAACACCACCACCACCAACATGGATGCGACTTACCGAAGACTGCAGTAAAGCACTTAAAGGAAATCTATATTTTTACATAAACCACGAATGTCTAGTGATGCGGTATGATATTTCTGTTTAGCTCTGAATAGCTGGAAATTATCTCACTACTGAAAAGCAGTATATTCCTTGGATGCTGAGAACTAAGGCCAAAATGGTATCTTTTTGTTTATTACATATTTTTGTGGTTTTACATCAAGCAGCACAGGCATGAACATTATAAACTCATAAAGGATTCAGTTTTGGTCAGTTTAAAAATGATAATAAAGTACTAGCAATCTTCTTTGTGTAAAATGTAAAGAAAAGTTAATTTCAAACAGCTTGATGCTGGAAAAATAATAAACTAGAAGAGCTCTTCTTTGCAGCTTATTGACCTCTCCTGACTGCTCGTTTGGTTGTTGGTAGATACCAACCTTAGCAGTTACTGAACCGACTACCCAGTCACGCAATCCTCATATTTCCATCAGCTGATCTGTAACCACAAACATTTGTAGTTTGTGTTATCTGAGTAATAATGAAAATACAGCATGGAAAAACTCAGACATGAAAACCAATGCTGAAACCATCTTAAAACCCTGACGGTGATAAAAGGCAGAGTCAAGCGTGGAGCGCTGTCCTCAGAGCACCCCAATTTTGACCAGCTCAGGGTTTTCCAAGAGCAGCGTCTCCGAGCGGGTGCAGGACAGCACAGGCAGATGTGCCCCGGGCCAGAACGCTCCATCTCCCACCAGCCACCTCACCACCGCCGCCCTCCGCCCGGGCTCCCTCCAGTCCTGCTCCCATGGTCGCTCCCGGAAAGCTCATCCTGAGCACAAAGTGTCCTGATCCCAGGGCTCAAACCGAGCAACGTCCAAACTGCTTTACTGCCCAAACTCCCAGCGAGCGTCAGACTGCGAGACCTCAGCGTCCGAACCCTCCGCACTGAATAAAGGGGTTACCTCAAAGGGAAGCTTGGAGACTTGCAAAATATGTCAGAGCAGGTTGTTAACAGGATTTTGGTCCTGACTGATAAAAAAGGAATGACCTGCATCACTGTTAAACGGGCGATGTATGTCTAAGTCACCAAATGCTGCAGCCACTGACACCAGATGACCGCCATACACCCAACTTCTGAAGCAAGGTCTCATAAAAAAGTGCCGTATAGTTCTTTTTAAAGCACCGGCTAAGTTTTGAGAAAACTAAACAAGGACATGCAGAGTCTAAGGCAGAGAGCACGCCAGGACCAGCGGAATCACCAGCCGTTTCTATAAAAAACAGTGAATTAAGATGCTTGCTGCCCGTTACTGAGCTAAGGGAAATAAAAAATAGAGCAGCTTGGAAAATCCACCCACCTGCTGCTCATTCAGGAAAATCTGCAAGAGCAAAAATGGACCTTCCTAGGATGAAGAACAGCAATGAAAGTAACAGGTAGTATATAACACACCTGCCATATCAGACACAGTGCTCAACTAATGAACAAGGCTGGATTCTGCCAAGCTGGGCATCTAAGGTGCCTTCACACAAGTCCAATCACTGCTGATCACTGCTGAGCGCTACAGCTCATGCTGATGCTCCAAATAAACCTTCCATGTATTGTCTCCATCCTGCTTAATTCAAGTGCTTAACAGTTTCAGAATCTATGGGTTTAATCTAAGGAGAATCTAATTTAAAGATTCCATGGGGCTGACAAATGAAATTGTAAGAAAAAAACCTGTAAACCTGCCAACAGGTCAAAATTCTGGAAAAAAAAAAAAGTCTCCGATACAGAAAAGTAATTCAGTGTGTGTCTTGCATCAATCCCTCATCACCGAGTGAGAACATGGGGTGCCCCAGCACAGAAAGGCTGCGACTCCTGGCTGCGTTTTCAAGCAGGGCTTTATCTCCCTGAGAATGCAAACCCGGGCAGAAGGACCCAGGAGCTGTTGCACGGGAGCTCTGTGCCACGGCCTCCGCTGAGCCACCTGCTGCGTTTGTCTATCAAATCAGAAGCAATGATGCTCCAAGTGCTCCGAGACCTGTAAACGAAGGCATTTAGAGATTGAAATCCGGGGTGCACTCAGCTTGACACGTTCTCTCCATTTTTGGCAAGAAAGGTGCCGAAAACATATGGATAAAGAAATGCAACAGAGCACAGTCGGTATTTTGACTATTCCTTGATCACTTGTTACTCTCCCTGGGTAACGGAGTGGAAAGCCAGTGTTTCCTTTCTGCTCTCATTGGTTTTCCTCCTTTATTTTTCACATCTATATCATATTAGAGCCACTTTACAAGGACTAAAAGTTGGTATCCGGGTCCACAGGATGACAGTGACAGTACATTTTACTCCACTGTTTTCACAGGTCTGCTTCTATTTTAGTGTTTATTTATTTGAGCCACTAAATTATCTAATTAGTGGCATATATAGTTGAAACATGAGCTGCTGTGAATATTTACTGCACACTTGTTCAGGCATTTATCTAAATAGGTGGCATGCCAGGCCTATGTAATAAGGAATAATGATTCTTTAGAAGAGTTACAGGAAATTATGGAAGGAAAAAAACCCAAGTTTTGCACAGTGGGTTGTAGCTTCCAACAACATATATCAATTCTTCCAGGGATAGAGCAATTGCATAGTAATGACAAAAATTTTATTGTAACAAATAAATCAATACTTGCCCTACTGCAGTCTCATGTTACTTTTATAGATCTTCCCATGTCTATTATATAAAACTGCTCCTGATAGAGTGCATTAAATGACAACTGCTGGGGGGGTGAAGAACACAGACAGGACCACATCTTTGCATACTGTGCTCTACCTGCTATTAATCACCATCTCATTGCACGGGGATCCATTCGTATCGCTGCGACAACCGCGCGGAGCGGCTCGCGGTGACGGACCGCACCGCACAGGCACAGGGGGTGTTTGTTTTGGTAGCAGAGCTGTCACCGCATGCCCAGCCAAATGAAAATGCAAGATATTGCCAATTAGAAGTGATTTCAAGGAGGGGGAAAGCCCAGTAAAAACACTCTGTGGGGTAGAGATAAAGAAACCTCTAGTCTTACGGTCTCAGTCCTCATCTAAAGATGCTAGAACAAGTTTTCTCGGGGCCACATATGAGGTAGAGAATCTCCCCCACACCACAAGTGCTACACCAGTCCCCTTTTGTACCCAGCTCTTCAATGTAACAGCAAACCAGCCTTTCATGGTGCATTAAGTGACTGAAGTATCTTTCTGGATATCTGGTAGTCCAAACAGAAGACAAGTGAAAAGAACCTCTGTTCTGTATAAGATCATGCCATTAGTCATCCAGTCTACCTGTCCCTTGCATCTATTCCTTTATCTAAGTCTTCTGCCCCGCAGCAAACGCGCCATCGGGACCAGTGCCAGCAAGGAAGTGCCTTTGAAGTCAAGGGCACCCCACGCGTGGGCAGAGCAACGCCACTCGACTATGAACAATTACAGCTGTCAGACAAGTTACCTGGTGTTACCTCACTTGTTGGCAAACGTCTAACAAGCTGCCCAACAGAAAGGATACGGTCATCTCTTCTTCAAGAGGTACTTGCGAGGGCTAACTGCATCATCTCACTACTTTATCTCTCTCCTTCCCCGTCTTTTACCCATTACATTACATCAGGCCTTTCAGGGAGACACGTCATCAGTTTTGCCCTCACTACAATTTGGGCATTACAATGGCAAACTACAGTGACACCTCGAAGGTGAAATGGGTTTTTGTTGTCGCATTTTTGAGTGTGGCGGTTGGGTTTTTTCATACAATAATGTCCTTTCCTACGTGTTAGATCCAAACAGTTGCCGAGCACTTTAAAAAGAATGCTGCTGAGCATCTTCCTTGTCCTTTCCATCCCAACACTCTCTCTACCAGGTTCCCACTTCTCAGCCCACAGGTGTCACCTGGATGACATTCTGCTTATTCTACATGGCCAGTTTACCTCTGGTGTATTATCCGCACCCTGTGGGGAAAAAAGAAACCCAAACCAACACTTTTGCACTGCACTTCAGCACTTCAGATGGATAAAGAAGTTTCCTTCTGGAGTAGGATTAATTTATTCACCAGTATGCTAATTTCATTTGCCTATGGCTATTAGTGAATAACCTGAAGCCTGAATTTGGCATGGTTGTTAGGAGTGCTTGTAGTGATAAATGACCAAGTGGGTATATCTACATAGATTCTTTTTCTTCTGCATTTTAATTCATTAACCAAATGAGGTCTTAA
This sequence comes from Patagioenas fasciata, assembly GCF_037038585.1. NCBI lineage: Eukaryota > Metazoa > Chordata > Aves > Columbiformes > Columbidae > Patagioenas > Patagioenas fasciata. The sequence goes on from NC_092532.1 coordinate 23,673,584, forward strand.
AACCATCTATCTATTTCCTACCCTTCAGATGGATTAGTGTGCATTTTATAACCATCCATCTGATAAAGGCAAAGAAAAAGCAAGACTGTGTTCCACAGTGTTACAGACAGGCAAGGGGAGCACAGAAAGAGAGCAGGAGGGAGGGAAAGCCATCCCACCCGCAGCTGTGTTGCCTAAAAATGATGGTGGAGCAGCAGCCGGGTGGGCAAAGAAGGGCTCATCTGGAGGCTTCTGCGAGGATGGTGAAGTTCACCTGTTCCCGGCTTATTTACAGCTTCATCTCTAAGACACAGCTGTCATTTCAGCCATTTGTTTTAGGGCTTTGTTTTTGCTGTTTGATATAGAATTTTCCTTGCAGGAATTCAGCTTGTTCTAATAAGGTTTTTTCAAGCGTTTTTGCCTTACCTACAAAAAGCACGCTACCATACAGTGAAGAGAGCAGGGGAAGTAAATAAGCAGGGAAGCCCATAAGCAAGGGTCAATAGCTCCAGGGAGAGCTGCAGCCCATCCTCATGTGGTTTTGGAATACAAGTCCCAGACCTTTTGTGACATTCCCTGCCTCCTCCTCTCAGCTCTGAGAGCTCTTCAGTCCAGACTTCAATGGCTTCGTCAGTTTAGCAGTGCTTCCCTTTGGAAATCTAGCGCTCCACTTACAGAGACTCACCCTTATAGTTCCTTTTAAATTCAAGTAAATCACCTTCTCGATCCAAACTTCTTTGAACACATATCTCCTTCACAACATTGTCACTATTTATTGACACCAAGACTGATAAAAAAGTGACACTTCCCATTGACTCAGTAAAGATCGGGTCATCCCTTCCAGAAACAGCACCGTTTCTCAGCTCACACGCGGGAAGTCCCCCAGCACTACAAAAGAATACTCATGTTTTCTTTTGGGGATGGCAGTGGTGGCGAGAGGAATCACACAAGATTCAACGTGCCAAAGTCAGGCATTATTTACTGCTCTACTGGTGACTGTCTGGGCTCCTCTGGTCCCTGTCTGGACTCCTGAATCCCACCTGTATCTCTCGCCTTTACACATCTCACTTTTGAAACGGCGAATTTAAAACCCATCAATTGTGCTCCTGCTGAGGGGTGCGGATGAAGATTGTGCTACACCACCTGGTCTCAGCCAATTCCATGCTCTTAAAAAGAGACAGCTTTCAACTCAGAAACTCTCAGTATTTTCAGTTTGCGTTTGTTGCTATTCTACAGCCGGAATCACGACGTTTTGAAGTAAATCAGATGAGAATTATGCCATGCAGAAAGCAGCAAGAAATATTCAGTGCACCTATATTAGGTTAATGTATTCTTTTTATGGATTTATTTTTCTTAGTTCAAGACATGCAGAAAAGAATAAGGAAAATAATAAAATCCTTCAAACGAGTGATTTACTCTGTATCTGGGCTGTGTTTACCTGCCCTACTTAGATGGGGAAAAACAAGTTAGCTAAATGATGCTAGATGTTAATATTTTCATCCTTTATTTCCATAAAGATTGGCTGCATGTGGCCCCTCGAGTAAACAGAGTGTATTGGCTCACAAGCCCCGCTGGGAAAAGAGCAGCACTGGAGCTGGATCTCTGCTCTCGGCTCACTGCAATCACACCACAACCAGGAGACGAAAAGGAACAAAAACGTGTATTGATCACCTTCCCCAGAACTTCGCACAAAAAACATTGAAGACCAGCAGAGTGCACTAATGATATAACTTCTTTCATTCAGTTATGACATGAGGACAGAAGCAAAAAGCAACGGGGAAGCTATTTCTTCAAAGAGAATATGGATTAGGGAGAACTGCATGACCTTAATTTCTTTCAAATTAGGAATTGTTTCAAGCAGAATACACCTGTATCCTTCAAAATAAAGACTGAAATACAATGTTGTTGACTCTCTGTAGGGCAATAAGACAATATTGTTTCTCCATAGCTGACAGACTGTCTTTTAAGAGAGCTGTTGCCTCCAAAGTAACAACCCTTGCAGCCCAACCATTTCCCTTCCACCACCTCTTGCAGCTCTCCTCTGCCGTTCTTCCCTGGCGGTCCATGGAAATTATTTCACCCTTTCTCAGCACAATTTTCACACTAATTCAACATATGGATGGGAGGAGCACCAGTGGCAAAACTGAAGCTATAGCTCAGGGCAACCACGCATCACAGGCAAGTCTTATAGGATGGCTGGAAACCTTCACAGACCACCTGGTGTCAGAGTATCTCAGGCCTCTTCAGTGTCAGTTGGTCTATACTCAGCGTGGAGACCTTCAAAACCCGCCTGGTGATCCTGTGCAATCTACTTCTAGGTGAACCTGCTGTGGCAGGTGGGTTGGACTGGATGATCTCCAGAGGTCCCTTCCAACCCCAACTATTCTGTGATAAGTGAATCTTCCATTTAAAAAACAACTCAAGTAAAACCATTGTGGATGGTCACCTCATTCTACTGCACCGGCATTCAAACAAAACCATGTCTCAAGTGTGTATTTGCATCACCTAATTTTATGTATTTAATTAAAGCGCCTGGTTAGAGTTCCTGCTCCCTACCCAGACACCAGGGAGGCACTTCTGGTATAGAAAAAGTCAACCTTAATGTACACATCTACATGAGACGCCTAAAACCAACTTCCTTCAGATGTCAGTCTTTCAGAAATGTGCTTTGGTATTTTAACCTTTACTTTAATGCCACTGCATTAGCAACACAAGGGTTTTTCTGATCACGCAGCAATCAGTGACACTTTAGTCTGTCACCTAGACACAATCCAAGTAGCACTATTTATCGATTCTCAGATTTCTTTGTTGACAGTCCCCAACCACACAGGCAGTGGGCACAAAGCGGTATAACACTTGCTTATATTTTGCGGTCTGTCGGCGCTGCTCAGATAAGGTTGCTCCTCACCCTACGGTCCGCTGGTTGTGCGTTGTGCTCTTAGCTCAACCTCATCACCAGCCTTCCCTGGTGGGCACACGCCGAAGGCTCCTGTCCCTGCCACAGCCGCCCCCCAGCCGCAGCTCTTCAGGAATCCCTAAGAACCTCGTCTCATAAACGGCCTGGTTTCTGACGAGACCATCGCTGAAGTACCCAAACCCCCACTGCACTGTGAACATCTATTTTTTCTTCGACATCTTCATTTTAGGTTGGAAAAGCAACATGCTTTACAACTGCATTCTGTTTGAGTTCACAGAACTTGAACATTTATCAGCTACTCTGGTGTTTAAGGCATTATTCATGTCAACAGCATTTTACTTGCTTTTCATCCTTTCCCCACAGGAACAGTAAAACAGATTTATCTTTACTTTCTGATCTTTATTCTCCATTGTCACTTTATACAGAAAAGCTTCTGCTTTGTTTCCCCCGCTTCCAGAGAGGGTTTTGTTCCCCTTGAAATCCAACTAACCTGGGTGCTGTTCTGTCTCCTGTTAATCATCTCTTCGCTATAAGTTTCTCTAAATTGGTTTTGCCACTATCTATCTTATTCTGATTCATATTATAAAGTGTCTCTATGCTTTTAAATTTAAAGCCAGCCTTCAGTAAGAGAACTAGTCATGGGTATGGTGATCCTTAACATCAGTGTATTCCCAAAAACTGGGCCTATTTCAATCATGGTTGACCACCAGTGGCTTTTCTAATGATGGCTCTTTGTTAATTCGGTCCCATCATTGTCACCCTCAATTCCATGATTAGATAGTATTGCAGATACGGTTGCCTCAGGATATTTAGTCAGTCAGTCTGAGAAGCATACAGAGCATGTTTGGTTATCTAGAGGCCATACAGAGAGAAAACTAAAGGTGAGGGACATCTGGAGTACGGTTCAGTCCATCTTCACGGGAAAAAAAATACAGCCACTGTAAATGACAACTTATTTGTATAAATGTGTTTGATCAAAAATAGTGAAGTATATACCAAGCTTTCCTAATTGCTGATTCAGCCTTTATATACATCTATGCCTTGCCCTGCTGCCAAACACGCTCATTCTCTATGTACAGGAAAAGCACGGTCCACAGAGTTTTACTGCAGACCTGAGCTCTGCTGCTCCCCAACCCTATCAGAATGCGAGGAGTATTGCTGTTATTAGCAGTCAGTTACATTAACATGGATACCTGAGTACTGTTAGCAGATATGTCAGGGGTTGAGTGCGGGGCAAGTAACATACAAACAAGTATAATCCCAACTCTTGAAAGAATCACACTAAAAATGAGATTTTTTTTCTGTTATCCACAGCCATTCCTGATAGCTCTTCAGAATTAATAAGCTAAAAAGTATCATCTGTCTTTCTGTTTTATTAGGAACTGGTCATCACTGTTCCATCTGCTCCATCACTCAATTCACTCAATTCCAGAACATCTGAATGTAGTGTTAAATTAACCTAGTGGGATACTTATTCCTGTTTCTGTTTAAACAGCAGTATATTTCAGTTTTGGCTCGAACCAACATGAGTTTTATGGGAATAAGTACATTACTGAATACAGTTTTTAAGTTTCCTATAAATTTTCTATAAACTGGATATGTGAATATCCTCTACAGCAAGTCGGTCTCCTGACATTAGGAACTCTATGGCAGAGTTGACTGAACTATACCATGCTGTGCTACCAGGCACACAAGCCATATGCCTTCCCTTGGTCACAGAGCCAAACCCGACCTTTCTGCCTCGATGCAGAATTATTTTCTGAGCAAAAACTGGAAGAGGCTCCTCGCAGCACACAGAGCCCAGAACCCCACTGCCCAAACCCACGGTAGCTGTGAGTCAACAGTTACGACCATGTCAATGAAATGGTGCCGCGTGGCTGGAAAACCAAAACAAACTTGGACTTCACCATCCAAAGTTCATCTGACACAACTGTACGAGGTCAGCAGCTCAACCGAAGTTGTACTGAGCAGTTGTTTCATTAAATATTACAGCAGGAAACCTAAGAACTAAATACCAGATACCAACACTCTAGTCTTCGGTTTAAAAAGCACAAGTTCACCATGATTCAACAGCCATTATCAATCAAACTTACCAGAAGCAGCTATTAAAGCTAAAAGATTCTTCAGGTCAGAGAAGTGGGTCATTTTCAGTTACAGAGATCACTTGAATTTATTCTCATCTGGATTCATCCCAAATATTCAAAGATTTTTTTAATTATATCACAAACATTTTTTGACCCAGGTGACACTGGTTTAGCAACAAGCATAAATAAAAACTTAATGGAAAACTTGCAGCAACTTTAGCCCCCAAATTTTCCTGCACTTATCTAAACACGAGTTGTGCGAGTGTTTGGGGAGGATTCTGCCATCCGCTGGGTCCCACTTTGCTCAGGGAGCTGCGTCTTCCTGCTCTCATTTACCTCCCCAGGGACTGACCGGGCTCAGTATGGGACAGAGGACAAACCTTGTGCATGATCCCCCTCGCCAGTCTCCTTTCTAGCACTGTTCAAATGAGCAGGTCATGTGTACATTTGTATAACAAGACAAATTATTTGTGTTTACAAGAAATGATTTGCTAAATAAATACGGAAGAGTCACTGTTTTACATGTGAGTGCAAATACATTGGAAAAGGTTTACAATGCCCTTAAAAGAGAACAGCTCTGAGGAGTTTAAATTCTGTTACCCATCACGAGACAACATAAAAGGCCGGACAGATTTAACAGAAGCCCCAGGATCTAACTGGTATGATTTTATATACACAGCTTATTGCAAAAAAGCAAAGCACAGCTACCACCTCCTTCCCCTTCACTCAAAAATTCTCCCTGAAAAGCGTCAAGAAAGAGAAAGGAAAAGAAGAAAAAGTATTTAAAGAAATGTTAATACTTATGGTCTTGGATCCATAACAAAGCGAGACCATACATTTATGGTAACTTGCCAGGAATTACAAAATTACACGGAACAGTAAATAGCTTTGTGGAATCTGAAATAACATTAAAACGATGATTTTCCCGTGCTTTCTAGACCCCAGCGCCATGCCACACACGTTCTCCTGCTGCTCACATGCCGCCAACAACGTAAACGGACAGCGATTGGAAAGGGACTTTTGCACAGCTGGACTACACCAGGACAGCACTGGCTTCAACATTTCCTAACAGACAGCTAGGAAAAAACGAGAGGGGAGAAATGGAAAATCATGTGCAACTGCGTGAACAAGATCTGGGGGGTTATACTTGACAAACTCTTAAAACAAACATTAAAAACCCCCACAAAACCAAACAACAACATACAAACAAACACCTCAGAGGGAACATGATTTTGGAGCAAGGACAAGGACAGCCCAATGAAGCAGCAGGCTCCGAGGCATCGCAGAGGGACCGGCCCATGGTTGGCTCCGAAGGCTCGGGTTGCCCTACCTGCCCCTTGCTGCTTTCACTCCTCGGATTTAGCGGTTCAATTTGTACCACGTAAAGCACTTCTGAAAACATATGGTAAATGGAGACATTCTTGAACACATCCCATATAATAAATGTTTTATGTTGCATAATAAATAACCAGATTCAATTAAGCTCAGCATAGGAGCCATATTCTGTGAGTATTGTTGAGAATTTTAACATCTAACATACTTTTGGAGTAAATAGTCAGAAGCTTTCAAGAGAACATGGAGTTAAGTAGCCTGAAGTCTCCTTTCAGCCACAGGAACCTGGATCTAATCATTGTAGTAATCCTGAGAATGGGATTTTGACCTCTCATTGGTGCAATCCAGGAATCACCGCTTTGAGTCTTTATCTTTACAGCCATGGAAGTTCAGCACTAGACCACAAGCGGTTTGTGTTAGAATTCGGTACGGTGTTATGCAGGTGGTTAAATCCCAGCTGCAGCGGTCCATTTGTTTTGTTATGTTAAAGTCTTTCAGACTGCCAACATCTTGGAACAAAATTGGGGGCTAAGCAACTGAACTCTGCCTTCGCAGAAGGAAGCAAAACTAGAGAGATGGAGTGAAAACGGATCCTTGACATTCAGCACAGAACAGAAAGCGTTTCTTCTCGGGTTGGGCAGCTTTTCATAGAAGTCATTTCCCACTGTCAAAGCTGTGCGTGTAATCATATCCTTATTCCATCTGCTTTCAAGGTTAGAAGTTCTGATCGTCTCAAACTAGTGATGGGATGGGGGGGGTAGTTGTTGGGTTTCTTGTTACTGGAAGTAAAAGTTGTTTGGCATGAGAAAGGAAGTTAAACTTTGTGTTTGGAGTAACATTTGAATAGGTATCCCACTAATTTGAGCTGTGTAAAGACAAGTAAGCGTTTATTACAAGGAGCGTGTTAATTTGACACATACAGGACACATTTTCAGACAATCTCACTGTCCTGGTGGACTGAGATTTCACTCAGCGAGCATGTAGGGTCATTAAAAACATGACGAGATCAAGTTCCTACCTACTGATCTATTAATGAGCTCCAGTGAGATACACAGTCACTAACAAAAACCACCCCAACACGGAGAGGGTAACCATCCAAGGTCAGAAAGATCATTATGAATATCGAATTAGGATGGCTAAAGCCTAAAAACATGAGAACACAACTTTTTAAAAGGTATTCAAGCTTGAGTCAAAGACTGCAATATCAGACACTCCATCACCCGCCTGTCTTGTTCAGAACAAGGCTGCCTGAACAAAAATGCTTTACGCTACCATTCATTTGCTACTTTCCCCATTGGATTCTGCTTTGCCCTGCTGGAAGCAGCATCTGGAGTTACTAACAGTACAAAGATGAACCTTGCCTACAAAAGCAGGCATTAGAAAGACTATCCTTGGAGATAGCACACTTATTTCCTGCCCTGAACCTCCTGTGACAGCCAGTTATTATCTTTGCTACACCAGCTGCAGTATTTTGGCTGTTGATCCTGTGGTAACCATTGCTGAATGACAACTTTTTAGTGGCAGATACTTAAGCTGCACAATATACCCTGCCTGCAAAAACAGCCCAAGACTTGGCTTTCAGTTCTCCATCTCCCTAACATTGTCTCAATCTACACATTTAAAAAGAAAAGTAAAAATAATAGTTTCTGGTTCCTTGGGATTTTCCATCCAAGCCAGTGGAGTTTCTCTGGGTTTGCTGGAGCAGACTGTGGTCCTGCAAGATGCAGCTCTTGTGGTTCACCCAAGATGATATTTGGGAAAACAAGGAATCTTGCAAATGCTATACTATTATTGTAAAATAACCTGGTAGTTTGGTTTCTCATGATGCACGCAAGATGAGTCTGGAAGCTACAGCAACCAACTGTGGCCAAGTTGTGGATGACAGTAAAGAGACTTCAACACTGGAAACCTGTCCAAGGTCTCCTGCAGGCAGGGACTGAGAATGAAACTTGTATTTCCACTCTGATACTCCATCACTACTATTGTCACTTCATTCTTTCTCCCACCACCTCACTGACGTGGCCTGTTATATTTTATATCTGTATCATAAGACTCCCAAGGCTGGAACAATTTTCTTTGCAACTTCTCCACACAGGAGATTTATGGGGAAATGCAAATATATTTTTGGCCAGAGCTACAAGGTCGATAATACCGAAACACACAAAAGAGTTCTTTACACAAAAACAAAAAATAGCCTTCAAAATCTTGCAAAAACAGGAGTTGTAGCCCAGGTTTTCAAAGCAAGGAAAATGATACTCAAGGAAACAAGAACTCTTGTCCACCCTGCCAACACCTCAGGGCTTTTCCTGCCGCAAAGCAGGGCGGATTCAGCCCCTCCGGGCAGCAGTTTCTCAGCCTCCCCTCTGTACCAAATCCCTTCCCCAGCACGGGAAGAGCAGCAGAGGCAGCTCCTGGGCACAGGAGAGGCTTCGGTCCCAAACCCCCCAAGGAAAAGTGATGTTGCTAGAACCAGTGAAGTGACATTCTAACCAATTTAAACCGAGCGTGGCTTCTCTCCCACCAGACCAGGCTGCCCCTCCACTGCTCTGCACCCGGAAACGTTTGATGCATGTTTAATTTGCTTTATGAACACAGCCACTCAGTGGTATAGATGGAAGGTGGACCTATGGTGTGCTCTGGAGTTTACTCTGTTGGTGTGGACAATGTATAACAAAGTGCCCCAGCGCCTCGTAGCACTCCCATTTTATTAAGAGAAAAGCAGCATCAAACAAGGAAAATACCAGGTTACATTATGTTTCATGTTGTCACATATATGCCATAAAACCCTGTAATAACGGGGGGAAAAAAAAACAGGAATATAAGAACATCACCAGCATTTACGAGAACCTGTTCCTTGAGTATTAGCAGAGTGCTGAGCTTTTGTAGCTTTCTTCTCCCATGTGAACACAGTCTGAAGCAAATAACAGACACCTGATGTTGCATTACAGAAAAGCCCACATCAGCTACATTATGATGTTTTAAACTACCGTGACAAGCTCTGGGCCATCACACACCATCAGCATTGCACTAGATTCCTTTTCTGCATTTTTTTCCATCTTTGAAAGTCTGGACAGATTAGTTTAGGTCATACCATCAACACAATGAGTCTGGCGATTCCTCAGGCTAAATTAAGGGCATACATCTTTACCACGGGAGCCCAATTCTACCTTTGTTACAGAAGCTGAGTGCTTTGCACTTACACACGTATTTAAATTTAGCTTTGGCTGCATTTTTACAGCACTAGCTTGTGTAGCAGCGATAAGGTGGTTTAAGTTATATGTTATGCAGGGATATGGGGGCTTGCATGCAGAATAAAAATTTACAAGCCAGAGTGCATGGCAGTAAAGCTGCAGTTACCCCAGGCCGGCATCCTGCAAGTTCACGGTTATTCCAGCATAGGAATGGTTTTGCTGGGCATGCTGCACACAAAGGGACATGGTCAGTGGCAAATCTGATAGTAATTCCACGTACCTCAAAACGCAGCACTGGCCAACTGCAACCGCTGTGAGCAGCAACTCCGACCCTCTCCGAGCAGAAACGCTGCAGAAAAACAAGAAAAACAGAAGTAAAAAGGGCTGAGTATCTAGACCCATCTCCACACTGCTGAAGGTGACTTTCAGTTTTAAGAGAAATAAGATTTAAAGACAGTTTGGTTGGGATCAGTTTCACAGCAAAAAGAGTCGGTACATGAACGCCCATTAAGCGATTACCATTGAAGGTACTGCACAGGATGCACACTCGTCACAAACACACCAGCACGAGGCCCGGAGCAGCACCAAATCCCCTCCCCAGTGCTGGAATTCGAAGGACTGACGGCTACACTCAAATAAAAAGCCAGCTGAGGTATGCAGGAAAACCACAGAAATAAGCCAGTAGCAATTCGAACAATTAAAGAGACTTCACCCCATTGTGCTTGTGCATATATATGTACACTACATATCTGTGCATGCAATTCTTCCTTAGTTCTTTCAAAAAAGTCCCACACGCAACGGTTCATGACATAAATTGTACTGATTTACTTCACAAGTCTGTGCAACACACTGAGAGGTTCCAAAGCCAAAGGCCCAGCCCCAGCCATCACTTAAAACAAAGCCACAAGATCTCCGAGCCTCAAACTGGCACGTTTCGCCAGAAAGGTGATGATTTAAATCCACTAAATTTCACACAGAGCAAATGAACTGCTGAAACTTGGTCTGTAACCAATGCTTGAAGCAGATATCAAATTGCAGGGTCTGGGATGAGAAAGGTTCATCCAGAGGACACTGCAACAGGTCTGAGCCCAAATAGGTATAAACAAAGTGAGCTGTGCAGCTGCCTCATTATTATACTCAGATGTCCAGAAACACAGTTTTATGTCTTAATGATGCTGTGTACAAGGGGTGGGAAAACCACTTCTCTGTCCTTGGGTGGAGTTCTAACCACGAACAAACCTTTTTAAAGTTGAAAAAATAAAAGAAAAGTCAAATTAAGTTCCTGCTGATACCAAGTTTATGTTAATTTTTATGTTTCAATCGAATCAGAATCAGCAAGATTTATTTCTGTAGCAGTGAGAGCCTTTAAGACATTTAATCTCCCTCCTGCTCAGTGACACCACATGAGAGCCGCATGCAAGGAACGTAGTGCACGCAGGCATCTCAAGGACCAGAGAAGACGCTTCTGCAGTCTCACACGGTTCCAGTGCTGTGCTCTGCAAATCGAGGCATTGCACCCACTGGTGAAAACACTGCGGAGTCAGGAAATCCAGATACACCACACCGCACCTCTGCCTTCCATGCAAAGGATCCAAAAAGCCAGCGAGCCCCCCAGGGTACAGCAGGTTCAACCACGGGTCCTGGAGCTTGAACCTGTGCTGAAGGTCCAACAGCCCCACTGCCCTAGTGGGGACCTTCCCCACCGATCTGACCAAGGGACACCAAGGACCTCCAGACCCACCGCGCTTGAAGCCATCCTTGGATTAGACCTCAAGAACACTATCACGATAGCAGCATTCAAATCTCAACAGATAGTATTAGCTGAAAAGCAGGTTAAATAACAACATTTCTAGATTGCATTTCAGATTTCAAACAAGCATTAAGGTGTTTGTTTTACTAATGATCCAGATATATAAACTACGCATTAGATAAGTCATAATATGTCCATAATTTAAAACACAATTCTTGAAAAAAATCGGTCATGGCTGGCAGCTAGTATCCACTGAAATAAGGGTTAGGCCTGAAACAGTATTCTTAATATCCAATTTTAAATATTTTTTTAAATAGGTCTTGAATTATGGGACACACTATGTATTTATAAAACAAAGGGGTTGCAGGATTTCACAACTTTCTTACCATCTGGTTCATTTACCATAAGGAAAGGTTATCGTAGCTTTGTGAAACAACATTTGCCTACAAGTTAGCAGCGTAAATTTCCACATAACTGCACAAACCATGACCTGCCTCAAGGTATTTGCTCACACGGAGTACAACCATTATTATTATTATTATTATACAGGAACAACAGTACAAGCAGGATCAGTGCCACTTCCTTGGAAACCAGCTGGAGTTTAACCGTTCATTCTGATCAGACATAACAAGACCCGCACTCGAAGCAATACGCTTGTGTTCCCCAAACAAAACACACACGTCCTTGACTCTAAGTTGTGATTCATGATCAGTCAAGAACAACATTGTCAGATTTCACTACTACTATAAGTTTCTTTATTATTCTATACTTACTTGAGGTCAACTTTCACAAATTATGATTAAGCCATCAAAATCTAGTTAACTCCAAGAAATTGGTTTTACTACCATATTTGGATTATTTCTTCATATATATATATATATATGATCTTTAAGGTTTTATTTCTAATAACTTCCCTGCTTGCTTCTGCATTGGAGCTTCTGCTCTCACTGCTGAGGCAATAGGAGCCTCAAGATGTTTTTTTCCCAACAGGAACACATAGCACACATAAATAACTTAATCAAGTCCTAGGTATTTTCAGAAAGTATCAAAAAAGAGTTATTAGAAGCTTAGTGTGGTCTACAAGATTACCCAGGTATTTTTATGTTCAAATAATGTTGGTGGATTACCTTGCATTAACAACATAATACAAACTAATGAGGCACTCTAAACAACAGTCAATGCAATACTCTTCTTTTGCTTAATTGCATATAATCTTAGTTTAGCTCAGTATAATACTAGCTGCAAACAATTAAATACAATGGTAAAGCAGTTCATCAAACTCAAGGAAGATCCATGCCAAGTACTCAGGCCTCTTTCCCCTGAGGTTAGAAGTTTAAGATCAGAATAGCACTGAATCATACCCCTACTTGTAGCCTCATTATCTTTTCCTTCTTTAGTTCTTAGACAAAAACTGATGAAGAAGCCTAATCTCTAGATTTTTATCAGCGGTAAGAACAGATCCATCACTTGGGATAAATCCGCATTGTTTCCCCGAAGTCAATGGAGTCGTATTAATTTACTTCAGCCAAGGTCTGAGCCTTTGCTTTTATCTGTTCAAAGCTACAAGAACCAGATAACAATCACTCCATTTTTGTTCCAAATCAGAATCAGCACATCAAATGCCTGTTTGATCTTGAAGAGATTTTACATGTTTTATTGGCATAATGATTTGATACTATTGAAAACACTAGTTGAATATAAGCTTTCATTTTCTCCATTCTAATTCACCCATGCTACAGAAGTGCATAGTATGTACTTATAGATCTATAAAAAAATTAAAATCTAAGAGGGCTGTTGGGAAAATTGTCTCGGCTGATCACGAGTCATATCTCACCTGTCTAGACATATTTGCATAGCATTTATTCCCAGCTTTAAAAGGGGCCATAGATTATACGAACCACGGGTGCCACATGAGGATGGAATAGAAGCTCCCTTCTCCAGTCAGGCACTAAGTCCTAGCAGGAGCCACCAGCCTCAAATCATTTAAGTGCTTTCACAAACTCCTCACCACCTCTTGTCTCATCCCATCTAGAACACACTTCGTTTCCACTTGACGCAGATATCCATCTTTCTCAGCTACATAAATCGATTTCCACAATACCTTTGGAGTTAGAGTGCAGGAGGTTTGCAGGAAGGCTTCAGGAAGGTAGGCACTGTGAGCAAACACCAAGAGACTGCCTAAATAAGTCCACCAGCCTTTGTTGTTCAAGGACCCTTCTCCAGAGAAGCCATTTACTAAAGCAGACTTAATGTTGTGAAAACACTGCCTTTAACAGTGGGTACAAAGCAAACAAAAGAGAAGCATGGAAATGAACATACAAAATACACCCAAAAATCCTTCCTCTCTCAAAGACACTAACTAATTTTATCAGTTATTTAAGAAATATTTAAAAGATGCTTACAATTCCCCAAAGCAGGCCATCCAAAGCAACAGCTCAGGAATCTTAAGGATCAAGCAAAATAATTCCTGAGACCACCTTCCTCCAGTGCAGAATTCACTCCCAGTGCAGAATTCACTCCCATTGCAGCTCCCAAAAAGAGCCTGCACCCCAGATTACTCAGTTTATACCCTCTTGCCGAAGCTAATTCACTGCAGCTGGAGCCAGCACCACCCTCCCACAACCCCAGCAACAGTTTAGGTGGTAACTGACACCTGTGGTAGGCCCTCAGTTCACGGGCAACATTGACCTTTCCTATACCAGTGATTTAGCCCCGGTCTATGTAGATCTCGTCACAGCCTTAAACACACACAACTGTTCCAATGACAGCAGCCTGTTCCTCATTAGCAATTTCACAGAGTCCGAAAATAATGATGTGACAACAAACTCAACAAAATTTGCTCTAGGGCACAACAAGAAATAGACAAGATTTCCATATTTTTGGAGGACAATTTACTGTACTTGAAAGAGATGAATTCTCTCTGTTTACATTAACTGCCTCACTATTTGGTCCAATTATTCCTACTACTTCAGCAATCATGTTATGCTTGTTCAAGAAGAAAGAAATAACAACAGCTTATCTTGTTGAGAGCAAAGAACAAACAGTAAAAAATCAGTGGATGCACTTAAGCACTACAGTTGTTGCTATTGTGCTAAAGAGATGATTCATGTTCTCATAGCAACTAGGGTGAAAGAAAAATGCTCCTCTTCTGAAAAGGATTCTGTTGTAGTGGGTAAAGAACTCTTGAATAATCAAGCCAAATGGAGAGGGGGAAAAACACTTCCCTATAAAATGATGTGCACTAAACTCAAGGACACGTTGAGCTTTTATTATATCGATCTCCGCACGTATCTCAGCTAATAATCTGCCACTGTTGTATGGTATTAAGCAAAGACAAAAAAGGACAGCATCAAATATCAGAAAGCTCTTTAAATAAGGTAAATCTTGCAGCCAACAGCTGTGGCAACTGAATGTTTATTGAGGCTCGCTACAGGAGGAATCCGGATCATATATTCAAACTCAAATGCTCCTCAGTCAAAATCATTCACACACAAGATCACTACCAGCTCTTTACAAACCGCCCCATACATTCAGCTTTCACATAGCTAACTGGCCACAAACAGCCAGCCCCAAATCTCGCCTGGCACTGCTGTCACGCCGTGGCCGTGTGTCGCTCCGCTCTCGGCGGCCGCACATCACGGTCACGGCACAGCGCGCGGGGCTGGCAGCAGCCGCGGACAAGTTCCAGTGGACCGCGGTCACGTTACGCTGACTTCGTGGTTTCGGTGCCCTGTGATCTTGTCCTCATCCACCGAGGTCTACACTGTTATCACAGTCAAAACAGATCACAGTTTGCTAGCACATCGCTGTCATGTTTTATTCATGCTGAATATGCTTCATATTTTCCCCCCATCCGTTCATGGCAAAATGGCTTTCACAAAGCACTTGGTAAGTAGCTGCAGGCACGGAGGGCGAGCTTGTCCTTGACCTGTGTTTTAACACTCTCCTTTGCAGCAAGCTTTAGTTTCAAATAATGGCCAGGTTGTGGAATTAGGAATCAATATTCAGAAGCACTGGCAAGAGAGAAGGGGTTTAATTTCCTGATACATGTCAGCATGACAGCAAGCTAGACCTAGACCAGGTAGCATCAGTTACCAGCACTGCCTTCTGGGGCTGCTCCTAGAATTAACTTCCTGAGCAGGGATAAACGCATTTGCAATCAGCTTCCTTTCCCTGGCTTTGTTCTCCTTTCCTCTCTCACTGTTTTCCTCCTGTTCTCCACCCCTTTTCCCTCTTCCCTTTAAAGGAGCCTCAGTTGTCCCCGGTCCCCTGTGCCAGAGCTGCGTACGGCTGGCACCGCACAGCACTCGCTGCTCGGGGCCACACCAGCGCAGCCCAGCAGGCTGGAGGCTGCTTAGATGACAAAAAGCCACAGCGGCCAGAGGAAAAGTCACTTAAGCCCCTTGTACCAAGAGCTGGGCAAAGAATTACTGTAAAACTTAGCTGAATCCCACCCAAATGAGGGGATTCTGAAAATATGCCTTTTAATCTCACCAAGGTATGTTCCGCATTATCCCTGCGAGGGAGCGTTCAGCCGGTGGCCAACAGCTGGCTGCAAGATGTCTTTAATGCTTATTTCCCCTGCAAATTCGTGTTGCAATTCCGTAGCCACAGAGAGCTCTGTAAGCGACCTTTAATAGTTTCACCCATGTAACACTCCGAGTATCTGCCTTGGTAGGAACTACTACCATATTGGTAAATTCTCTTAAAAGTTTTCTCAGCGAGTTTTGACAGCTTTAATACAGGGAAGTGGGGTGGTAGCAAGATATCTATCGAGAGATTATTACAGTTTCCTCAAGCTTATCCAAAGCTTTTTAGGAACTTTTTGGAATGCCCTGTGGTTTCACCATCTTCTCTCTCCACCAGCTGGGATTTGGGCAGAGGAACACAGCTGAGTCTCCAAGCACAGCACAGGGTGACTGGAGCATGCGCCTTACCCAGAGTGTTCAAGGTGTCCAGAGATAGACCTAAACCAACATGCAAATTAAGCACTGCCTAGTAAGGTAAACAGGCTTCAATTTTAGTAATTTATTGTATTATTATTGTATTTTTTTCAAACATGGCAGTATGTAAGAAAGAAATGTTCCTCTGCCCCATTTTAGAGTCACGTTGCAACATCTAGACCAACTTTCTGTGGACAAGGTATACACACCCCCAAGACTGCCTGAAAAGGAGATTAATCTTTGCCCTAGATCCAACAGCTTAGTCCTTCTCTGAGCATCCCCATGCCGGTCACCAACCCCAGCGGGCAGTAAGCTAAGAAGTGCATGGGGGGCGTTCTCCGTGCAGCGCGGCCAGTGCAGAGGTGGGAGCATTGCTGACGTGAACTCTTCTCCACTCGACAAGGCCTGGGAGCTCGTAGCCATTTGGAGCACTCCGAGCACTTTTCCCCATACACAAGCATTTCAGAAATAGGCCAAAATGTTTCCCAGCTAATTTTGGTTTCCAGAAAAGCGAAGCTGCATGCATATGGCTCTATTATGATTAAATGATGCAGATCTAAGTACTCTGAGTTTACAAAAAGAAAATGGTTATGAAGCGACTGTTTTCACTAGCTTTCTTTGTGTGCTTAGAATATAATTAAGTGGAGGACAGGCTTGCCCTGGCACAAGTCAAAAATGATTTAAACAGAGATCTTTCAAATTAAATGTTTGAGAGCCTGCTTGTGGGTTTTATGGACTTTCAGAGTACGTCGGGAAGTATGGGAACGACACAAGAAATGCGCGTTTCTCGCAGTACCTCTCTTGCTTCTCCGTCCCTGAAGCATTACAGGAGATGACTCACGAGGCCGAGGGTGTTTTGCAGGGCGATTCACAGTCAGTGTCGGTGTCACTTCGCAACATAGGAAAGAGAAACTTTAATACACCATAGTTTGGTCCAGAGGCAAAAATAACGTCCCAAATAGCAAGCTGGCTTGCTGGACTTTCTCAGCCTTTCTGTAAGCTGTAAGGCAGGTGGCCCCATGCAGGTCACTGCTCTGTCTCCAGCTCCAAGAGCCCGGCTGCCCCAGATCACCACGCTCTGGTCACCACTGCAAGCCACCGAGATCTTCATGTGACCGCCTGGCTCCATCTGCAGGAGCGCTCTGCCAGGAACTGGGAAGCCTGAGGTGTCTGGATGTTGTATGGAATAGAGCCCAGCACGGAATAGGGGTCCATCTTCTGCCTTTACCGCAGTGATCTGATGGAGCTCAACTCACTCGGACTCATCTTTCTCCACTGCCAAAGGTGCAGTACCCTTTAAATGAGCACCAAGTTTTGTGCATGTGCTGCACTGTAGTTTAAAGCAGGCTTCTAAGGAACTTTTGTCAGTGTCAGCATCAGTATATTACAGTCCCTGCCACCATCCATGCCGAAATAAGCCAAGGGACACATTCTTTCTGGAGACTTCCGTGTTCAAGAGATTTCTCATGTCTGGCTGAATTCATTGAGGACCAGCATAAATAATCCTGAATGGCTTACAGGGGCAGAAAATGCTCTTGAAGGCTGTGGCCCATTTTGCCTAGAAGACGAATTCTCAAATGCTCGTTTTAGACACAAATTAGATCTGCTGCCATGGTGGCATCACTAGCAAAGGTGAAGTTGGAGCTTGGTAGCAAGCATGCCCTGTACTTTTTTATATTAGTTTCGTTCTTTGAGTGTTCCAGGCTATTAATGTTGTGGTAGGGATGTGATCCAAGCAAAGGTGAGTAAGGGTTACTGCTGCTGAAACAAGTGGTTCCCAGGCCTCCAACATGTTCACACCACCACCTTTGTGCATGGTGGAAAAGAAGTAATTAACAGAATCCAGAATGAGATGTGAACCACACCGTGCCCTGGTGCATCGCAGCACGCAGCCACACGGACACCGCTGCCTGCCCCGAGGGGAAGCAGAAATGTGTTGCTGGGGGCAGGGCTGGGTTTGTTCCTCAAAAGCTGCAGATGCTGTTGTACGAAAATCAAGCTCTGGCATGCACACTGAAGACCTTCCTGGTAGACCCGATGGGGAGAAGGCACCATGCCTCACAAAGGCGAATTTCTCCAGGAATTCACCTCTGTCCCCCCTTTCCTCCAGAACAACGCTGAATCCATTGCCGAAATGCCTTTGGCAGAAAGGAGTTAGATTTCTGCTTGGCTGCCCCAGCTCGGATCTCGAGTGGCACGGATCACGCTGAGTCCAATCGGGAACCGTAGCCATCGTCTGCTTCAGCCAGATACAGCCAGACCTGGAGCTCTGCTACAGCCGTGTCGACAGTTCAGCAAGTGGCAGTGCCAGAAATTAAACACAGCATTGCTCTTTTTGGCTGCCAGAGTAGCTCTAAGGAACCATTTACACTGAGCACTGCAGAGTCCAAAATGTGGGAGGTATTGCCCAGAATGCAAGTGAGAATGGGATTGCAGAACTGCATGTTGACAACCAGCCCTCTCGCTGCAAACAGCAAGGGCCAAGGCCATTCCCAGTATGAAGCACGGAGGGTGGACTCTCCACTGGTGTTAGCGAAATCTGAAACAAAACAAATCACCACAACCACGATCCAGGAACTGTATGTCTATAATGAGATCGGCTGTCCTTCTCAGAGCTGTGGGCTGAACAGAATGTACATTAAGTGGGCTTCTGGAAAGTCACCCATCTTATAAACCCAGCACCACCTGCACATCAGGTGCTGCAGCCATTCTTTGGGTTCAAGCCACAATGTGAAAAAAGGTGAGCCAGTTCCTCATGTTTGTTTTATCACAAGTTCCTCTTAGCCCAACACATAACCACTTGGAGTGAAGGGAAGATTCCCACAAACTGTGATTTAGTTTTCAGTCAGAGCCCTCAGGGGTCCATTCATTTTCTGCTCATTTTCTCTTTCACATGGTTTTCACTTGGACCACTTCAGTCTTTAAGGATGGTTTGCATACTGTAAGGAATATATTTCTTACAAAAATAGACCCTTTCCCCAAGCACCGCTCTTCCTTTGGACATCGCATTTGCACTTTCTCACTGCTATTTCTGTTCCACTGCAGATTACCCTTTCACAGAAGTATTGTACCAAAGGCATTACTCCCGAGCCTGGCAGGACGAGCTGGTGGGTACAATACTCCTCATCGGTAACTAAACCCACTTTATTTAAGCATGAAAATATCCAGAAGCCTCACTCAGGGGAAAAGCATAATTAAATGTTCTGTTGCTGAGAAAACAGCACCGCCTTGCACTTCCACACATCCAAAAAACGAAGAGGAAAGAACAGAAAACCAATTTCCCTTCTATTTCCTAAAGGATAAAATAGTTGCTACCAGATGTATTTGCAGAAGTGGAGAAGGAGCATTTCACAAGGCAGAGCGATCTGGCACATTCACTGCTGGGCATGCAGGACAGAGCTACCTCGAGGAAAAGGCTCCGTTGTATTGTCATTTGCTAAACGAGCAGAAAGTTCATTCTGCTCACCTTTGTGTCCCATTCATGAGTGAGCTGCTTAAACAACTCTCCATTCCAAGCTGTCTCCCTGACTAAGAAGTTTCTTTATTGACAGCTTGCCAGCAACAGCCCTGAAGTCAGCCTGAGCACATAAACACAGCCTCCTGAGCTCGCTTCGGTGTGCTCGGGGACTGCTTCAGCACTGCCGACAAAGCTGTAAGGGTGCTGCAGTACCACTGAGCACTGCAGCGATCGACACCCACGGAACATCGCACAGACTCTCCTTCCAAAAGTATTTTAGGAACCCTTGAAATCAGAGGCTTTCTCTCTGCTCTGCAAAAGCTCATTTTGGAAAACAATTTAGACCATTTTTCCTTGCAGAGATGTTGAGATAACCCCGCTTGCAGTGTCATTCTCCTGTTGGCTTTGCTTCCACGATGTCACGTCTTCAAGCTGCCCAGAGGGTCTCGCCTTTCTGAAACACCTCTGAACTGCCATTACCATGTATTAAAAGCAACATCTCCTGTTCGGGAGATGGAACGTGTCTCACCAGCCTCGCTGCCTGCTGGGTGTCCTTGTCCTTTGATGACACCTGGGGAAGGCTGCAGGCTGCTCCAGCGCGCTGGAACACCAGCCGCGCTGGCTCGGGGCAGCTCTCGGACAACTCGCCTCTGACCTCTCGGCGCTTGTGAACGCAGCGCATTCAAACCCCTGCGTCACGACTACGAGTTCAGGACTTCCTTACCTTGTATTTTTCCATCATACAGAGCAATCAAACCTCCTGGAGAATCAGTGTCTTGTGTCTCCTTCTTGCTCTAAAGCGTCTGTCACCTTCTTTTCCAGTAGCTCAACGCAAATGTGCCGCAGCACAGAAGCCACGACGGAGCCCCCGCGTGTTCCCCGGCCCAGCTCACACAAACTTCAGGTTCTAGGGCTGGCCTACATATAAAAGTTGTGCTAGTTTCACACTTATAAAATTGATCTGAAGCAGTGCGAAAGCCTGTGTGGAGGAACGGCTTCTGGTCTGCAACCATCTTATACAAAAATTAGACAATTACTGGTTGATGCAGCTATTATGGTAACTTCCTGATTTAAACTAATTTGATATAAGCTGGTTATAAACCAATTTAAGTGTGTCCAATCAGGGACATCCACTGGTTTAGCTAAATGGATTTTGCGGCTGAACTGATGCTATTGTGCATGGACAAGCCCCCAGGCCTGCGCAGCCTGTTTCTCCATTGCTTCTGTCCGCTTGCATTTACACCAGGGCTGTAAACGTCACCAGCTCCTGGCAGTACAGCCCAATGCCCACGCAGAACAAGTGGAATGTTAGTACAAACCCAGAGTTTTTTCATTCTTCTATTCCCAAAGAAGAAAAACATCAGTATTTTATCACACAGTATATAACTCTTACTGACTAGCCTCCTACGGACAGCAGTCGAGCATAACAACCATCATCGGAATGAAAACGTATAGTCTCATATTTCAGTGGCAAAGGATCATCGTCTCCAATGACACAGCCCAGCACATATCTGGAATAACTCTGAGGAAAGGGAGGTGTTGCCTTTGGGTGAAGGCAGTGAAAACGAGCAGAATGAGGTGCAGTATCCTCGAGTGCTCCTGGGGAGCGGCAGCACACACGCGCCATCGGAAAAGGGAGGGCAGAGGAGCTGCTGCAGAAAGGCGCCGTGCAGTGACCCCCCGTGTCATACAGCGAGTGTCGGCTTTGTGCAGAGCAATGCAGGGTGTCCCTGTGCGATGCTGCTCTGACCCCAGCTGCTCACTCCAGCTCCAGCGACCCTGCCCTGCAGTCCCGCTGGAGCGCGATGCTCCCCCGCTCATCAGTCTTCTCCAGCATTGCGCTTTCCGCAACTGTGGCGTCCCCCAGTTCCCTCTGACCCACGCAGCACGGCTCATCGGTTCTGAATTAATCATCTCCCCCTCCAAAAACGTGTTTCTAATAATAAGAATGAGTTTGTTCGGGAGTAAAGACCCAGATGATACTGCCCTGCACTGAGTCACCAACCATCCAACCCAATATATAAATTCAGACGAGTTTGAAATGACCACAAGAGCTTGTCCTTAAAAAAACCTCACTTTCTGTAAAAATGAGGGGAAAACACAATGTTTTTATCTTAATTGAACAGCATTCTGAATTGGATTTTTAAAGTTTTGCCATAAAAAGAAAGCCATTTTCATCAGAACATTCTAGGAATTTCCTCATCAAAGCTGCACATGGTTGGAAAGGCCCTTCTCATCCAAACCAAACATGCTGGAAAAGAATATGCAACCAGCTTAACCAGTAATGCGATTTGATAGTGTACCGATCCAGGTCCAGCGTAATGAGACATCCGTATGTTGGGCTATCACTGGTCTGTGATACTACAATCTCTTGAAAGTGTGCAGCATTTTAATAACAAGTGAGGCCCAATTCAAAGTAAAGAGAAAACCCTTAAGCTCAGAGTAGACATATATAAACTGACAGGCTGACTATATTATCTAAACGGCTGTTTTATAGCTGTATTATGCACTCAATCTAAGGAAAAAAGTAACATAAAAATGTATAAAGATAAGGCACTAGTGAGGGGTGGAGCTGTGTTTTTTTCATTAGATACATTCTTTGATTCCCCTGCCGAAAATGCTGCAGTCAGCAGTAGCTTAATTCTAACTTATAATTAGGGTTATGCATTAAACCAGGACTCCTGAGCATGTCTAACCTAAAGAAGTTCAATGCATAAATGAAAAGCAGACCTGTGGCTGGCTGACTTGGCATCAACCAGGAAACCAATACACGGGAACAGAATAAATTTAAAATGAAAATTAAATGTGGTCATTACAGCTTAAATTGATGTCACATTTGCCAACTGTTTGTGAAAGGAAAATGTAAAGATCCGCATGGGTCTGGAGGAGGCGCTGGGCCCTGATACACAGCAGCTTGCTGTGACTTGGGGCGAAGTTTAAAACAATTTAACACCAATTTTACAGTCTGCAAAAATGATGTCAACATATTTCTTTAAGATATGTTTCCCCCAAACTGTACATGGTGTTTAAAAGCACAACCATATGGTACATTTTAGTTAACTAAACACTATTTTCAACTTTGAGAAATGTCGCTGCTTACCAGCATTCATTATTAACACCTGCAAGTCGGAGTGAAACAACATTCAGATGTCCAAGAGACTTAAAGACCTTACAAAACGAAATGAAGATGCCCTGATTAGTAGGATATTACTGTGTTTTCTGTTTAACTTATGTGGTATTTCTGGCGTAAAAGGTTGAAAGCCTTGGGTCTGTAAGGACATTTTCCCCCAAACACTAAAGACGGTGAACCGTGGAGAGGAACTTTTCCAATTTTCTTCATTTCAGCAAATATTTCAATTGGTGTGAAATGCATTATTTTTGGATGCCTCTAAACCCCTTTAAGGTAGATGTTGTGCAGCAACAGCACGGGGAGCTGCTCCAGCACCCCGCGTTACAGCTCCACCGCACCGAGCACGCTCCTCTGTGGGCTCAAAGGCCTGGAATAAGCATGAGCTTCTCTGTTTCTGTGCAAATCAGGCACAAAACAACAAAGCAAACACTGTTCAGAAAAGGTGCAGGCTTCTGTTTTGGTTTTCCCTTTCTTTATGATTATATTTGCTCTGTGAAGAAAGGTGCTGCTGTAGCACTGGCTCAGCCATTAGTATATATATGCTCACTCAAACATATCACCCAGTGTCTAAGCACGTGCCTAGTTTTAAGCAAAAGAAGTCCCTTTGAAGTCATAGCATAGCAAGACATGCATCTAATATTAAAACACATATTTTAGTGCTCTACTGGATTCAAGCCAGAATGCCTCACTTACAGGATCCAGCCCTCAACAGGCAGGTTTAGATCTTAATTTACAGACCTGATCTTAAGGAACAGACTGTGCAAAACTGACAAAACTTGCTTCATTATCGCATCCATTACCCCGTGAGTCCCTTGGGAACACCCACGTGCCACAGGCCTTGCGGCCATGCCTTGCACACGGCTGTCGCAACCACACCGAAAAGCTGGCCATGCTTCAAAGAACAGAAACCCGATTTTATGTGTGTGTATATATATACACACGTGTGTGTGTATATACATGTCATGCCTACATGTGTGTATGCATATGTATCAGCTTAAGAGGCAATGAATGAGAGTTGAATATTTGTTTTTGTAAGGCATATTGATTACATCAGTGATGTTTCTTCAATAATCAAAGGCTTGCTTTGATCTTTGATTGTAGGCTTGGGTGTATGAAAGTTAATGTAAGTATCTTTAAATGATTCCATCCTACGCTTACCTATTACACAGCCTCACACGGTCGTCAGCACACATCTGACAAGAGAAGGAGTGATTTCAGGAGGCAAACCCAGCACGGAGCTGTTCGAGCAAGGAGAAGGGTGGGATGCAGCTTCCTGCCCGTTTCCATCTCAGAAGGGAATGGCGGTGGGGTCAATGGTGACAGCGGCGGGGTCCCTGGGCAGGGACCAGACCCCGGCACTCACCACCGCGCACCCCGGCACGGCCGTCACCCGCTGCGGCAGAGCCCTCCTGCTCATCTGCCTCTCCTGAAATCACTCTTGAAGCAGAAGAACACAAAACAGGATTCTTACGGAAAATAACTCCTTTCCTTAACACAGTCTTTTTTGTCTTCCAGATACAATTGCTAGCGAAGGAGGCAGAGGAGGTTAATCACCCAACTGGCTGCAGCAGCCTCACAAATAAGCAGGGATCAGCCCAGGGGCCCTCGGCGCATGTAAATCAGCATCGTTTCATCAAGCTCGGAGCTTACACCATCGTGCACTCACTCGGAATCTAAAACCTAAATCTGTAAATGAAAATGATGCTAATTACAGTTCACCACCGAGCAACACTGCCTTAATTTTAAGGAAATGAAGGAAACAGGCTTGCTACATGACAGTCGATATCGTATTGCCATACAACTAACTTAAAGTTGTATAAGTTAGATTATAACTTTTGAAGAAGCAATTATGATTTTATTGCACCCACTCTGCTGATGATTAATGCAGAGAGCCTAGGGGAAAATGCATCCTATCATTTGCTAACATGCACTATAATTATGCATACCTCTCCAGGTACTGTAATTTAGGACTTAAAAAGCAACATTCTGAACGAGGACTGCTGCACTTGTAAAACATTACAGATGTGTTATCATATAAATGAGGCAGCTTTGACATGATAGTGTTCTAATAAATCCTCAGCTAAGATTTGGAGACAAGATATGTCAAATGCAAAATCCAAACTGTCTCTTAATCTTCTACATAAACTGTTTATTTTTTCTGAGCCCTACAATAATACATGTGTCAAGAAGGCTTTGATGGTTTCTAGATTAAAGTGCAGTTGGGTTGGATTATTTTTCCCCTTTACGGGTCATCTCGCGACTGCTCGTTTTAGTCAAATTAACTCAGCTATTTGCAGGTTTTAAATGTGAGGCAAAATAAAACAGTTTTCACCAAATTGGGAACTTGTGAGATGAACTTCATAAATAACAAACTTATTTCACTGCGTTTCAGGGGAAGTTCTTAAATAGCTAACGCTGAATGATGTGAAGCTGGAGAGCTTCGATTCAAACCATTCGCAACAAATCCAGAAGGGGGGGCGGGAAGAAAAGTGCACCCCACTGTGCATTCAGTGAGATGAATTTATGCCCCCTCCTCCCACACTTATGATAATTCTATTTATTTTGTATGTATATCACAGTATTGACTCGATGCCTATAGCAAAACTGGGGCCCCATTCTGCTACACAAGATACTGCAAAAGGAGTTTCCAGCACCCTGCCCAGCTCAGTTTACAGTCCAACCTGTCAAAAGAGAGAACTTTGGGAAGGGCAATAGTAGAAAAGAGGCAACATCGCAGGTCCGGTCGCAGGTTGGAAGCTGCAAACAAAACCTGTATTCCCCAGCCCAATCTGTATTCAGTTGTGAGGCTTCTCACTGCTTCTGATGCTTCCCAGTTATATGTTTCTCATCACTAGCAACAAATTTCCTTTCCTTTCCGAATACACCGCACAGAACAGATCACACCGAGTCACAGAATTGTTCTGGGGTTCTCTTGTAAGAAAACAGCACAATCCCTTCTGGCTTTAGTGGAGCCTTTCTTAAAGCTGTCTCGGTGGTATCAGTGAAGGAAGAAAACCCCAAACACCCAGGAAAGGCGGGACTGCACACAACAACTCGTGCCCAGCAGTTCACGTTGCACCAGCATCTGCTCTGATTCACGACCCGAGGGGTTCGGCTGCGTTCTGTGTGCTGGAAGCCTCCCGAAGCCCGGCTGGTACAACTCAACGTTTATTGTATTCAAAATCAATGGCTGAAACCAACATATACCTGTAGTTATTCATTCCAGCTTTCATTGTCATCCTTAGTTTTTCAACAATTTCATGGGTTTTTTGCCAAAACAACATAAATTTAAACCTTTTTAACAACATGACCACAGAAAAAAAAATACCAAGAGAGATACCTCCAAACACCTCAGTTCCCAAAAGCAGACAGACTACTTTTTACACTTTGAAAGAACACATTTCGTTCCACGACCATCAGCTCGCTGCTTGTTCCCGGGGCTCATTTTCCTGATTTTTGAGCCAGCAAGCAAAATTTCTTCATTGTATTCTCCTACTTGCCTGGAAAACAACTACTACTACTACTACTACTATTACTACTACAACTACTACTTTTATTTCTGCATTTTGCAAACATTTTGCTCACTTTTTGCTATGTGCCCAGTCTCGCCTTTCTGTGACTGTGAGATCCACCATTCCTGCAATTGCTCAGGTCTCCCCTAACACCTCTGCAGAACTGAAGCACGTCCAGCTCTCTGAGGTGCCTGTAAAAAGCAGATTTGTCTTCTGTCCTCAGCTTTCCCAAGCAAGCTGAGTATGCCCTCAATGTTCACACACGTTTCAGACCCAGACATCTGGTAGTAAGCTCTGAAAACGGCTGCTGCTCGTTCTTCCAGCAATGCAGCCATCTCTTGGCTTTGTGATCGCCTCCTTTTCACGCAGAAATTAAAGCCAG
Source organism: Patagioenas fasciata (assembly GCF_037038585.1). NCBI lineage: Eukaryota > Metazoa > Chordata > Aves > Columbiformes > Columbidae > Patagioenas > Patagioenas fasciata. The sequence continues at coordinate 23,700,261 of NC_092532.1, forward strand.
CCTTGGTTTTCTCACAGTCACACATAAAAACTGCATCAACATTTTGTAGGCCTCTTTTAAGCACTCTGCCTTGCAGAAAGCGATACACTGCTTTGCATTGATAAAACAGACGTGTTTTACCAGGAAACTCCTCAGGACATTTTTACAATCCTGATCATTTCTCTCCAGCACTGCAAAGCGATGACTGATTGCTTCCTGCTTGATGTCACTTGGAAGATACTGGTCTTCAGTCTCCTTCCATCAGAAAGAGCAGGATCCAGACATGTCTATTGGCAATAATGCTGCTCACTCGTTGTGTGAGGCGAAATACCGACCCCCCCAACACCTTCATGACTGATTTGCCCTGTTTCAGAAAAGGAAGGGAAAAGCAATGCTTTTGTTCATTTTTAAAGTATTTCTAAGGGTGTCATCCCTACAGAGACGACTCGTGGCTCGGCTGCAGCGAATCGTGCCAGTGCTCTTCTCATCGCCACGTCCACCTTGGTCGGGCTCTGGTCACTCAAACTCCCACACCAAACCACTGCTGGGCGGACACGAACCTTCTGCCCTCTTGACACAAAAAACCCAAAGAGGAGGTGACTTTGCCCTGCAAGAAATGATAGCAGAGAGGCAAATAACGTCTTTGCTTGGGACTGCACAGTCCCGAGAGGTTGGTGCAAAATTCACTGATGTGTGAACAAGACAAGAAACGACAGGAATACGCAATGGACAAGAGCGCCATGACCTGGATCTCCAGCAGTCTGCTCCACGCACACCACTGAATCCAGCCATTGAAAGTCTCCTCAGCACAAGTTGAATCCTTTCAGCACACTATTCACCAAGACAGCCCCAAACTGAGAGATTCACCTGCAGCAATAACTGACCTTAGATAATCTCCACATTTATACCTTTACCGAAGGAAGCCACTCCAATTCCTGACCATCATCGACAGAGAAAACTAGATCGCCATTTGGAAGAAATATGCAAATTACAGACTTGCAAGTAGGAGTTAATGTTCTCATACTGCAGAGCATGCACTAAAATATGTGCACGCGCCACCACAAGATTCACTTCTTTACAAATATGGCTGAACTTCTTTCCATAATGGTGTGCGTTTGTTCTTTTCCCTCTTCACATTTAGTTGATGTAAATTGTAGGTTTCATGTGCTCTGAAATGATGTTCACTTCATCAGCATTTCAGCACTATTTTATCTGTATATAAAGATCCTCACTCCTAGAACTTCTTCACTTTTTTTACCCCGGATTCTTTGTGGTTTGCGCAGCCCTCCCGCAGTGACTTCCTCCTGTGACTCATCCCACGAGCCAGCACAGCAGTTCCGAGTGCCACTCCAGCAGGTCCTGCACACGTCTGGGGTTGCATCACTCCCTGTTGGATGATTTAACAGCACGGGATTGCAAGGTAACCGAGATCATCACGACAAGGTTTTGAACGAGAAGGACAAGTACGCAACCTTGCTTGCTCTTAGCATTTTCATCATATTTTCAAGCTAAAGAAATATTTCTACCAACGTTTATCCATTTTAATAGAGCCCCACTTTGGCTACACTAAATAAAGGAAATACTGTTCTTGCTTTGTGAGTTAAGGAATAAACTCATTTTCCCGTGCTGTAATGGCTTCTGGGGACTGCCGGCGTCTGGTAGACTTAAATTGGCCTGAACAACCTGCTGAGGTTCACTGAAGTGCCAAGTCGACCCGGCCACAATTGTGGTGAGTGCTTCTTGGCTATAATTCAATACAAGACTGTATCTCCTCTTAGTACATGGTCACATCCTCAAGACTGCTCCCATGATTGATACAGACATCTGTCAGCATTCACCGCCTAAACGTCTGACAGGAAGAGTCAATACTCACCACCACGAAATCACACAGGAGTGACAAACTGAGCAAAACGTATTTCTTATGCAAGGTGAGATTTCACACTGCTGTTAATCCTTCAGAACCACTTGCAGAGACTTTTACAGGTAAAGCTAGAAGTTGGATGTGACAAGTGAAGAAGACCCATTTTCCAGTGCCACTCGTGACAATGCAGCTCTGTATCTGTCTTGCTTGAACTTGGCCTTCGGAATTCTCTGATAAAAAGAAGAACGGAAAAGTGGGAAGTATTGATTAATAGTACTTCAGGGAGGGTGGATTTTAGTTCTGTTTTCTCTTCCTCTTGCTACACATTTATTAGTCAATTCAAACACGATATTCACATTATATCTACATGTAAAGAGACAGGCAATCAGAAAAGGTTTAAGCTGCGCGTGGAGATGCTCAAAAATGTGCCACCGGTGATTTGCTGTGTTTCCTCTGTACCTCCAATCCCAAAGTTTCCATTTAGATGTCTCCTTCCACAGGAGAAAACAGAAGAGGCAAAACTGGAGGATGACAAGACAATCTTTCCACTTAGCAGGCAATAAGCAATAATATAAACTTCTATATGCATTAAGATGAGATGGGGTTCACTGTTTGCTTTGGTGTAGATGGCAAAGGGAGGGCTGGAATTTTAAGCCCTGGATTTTGGTTTGTTGAAGAGAAGCAAATCTTGTGCCAATACTGTGTTGGATGGTACTGAAAGGAAGCATCATACGTGACTGCTTGGACTTGAAGGGACGGCGTAAACAGGCAGCTTTCCCCATTGGGTAAAAAAGCTGCATAATCTTGCTGATACCTGTACCAAGAGAGCCCTTCATAAGTATGAAATACCTCACTCAGGTGCACCCAGCCACAGAGATACCACAAGATGCCGTGTGAACATGTTTAGTAGGGCAATAGTCATGAAAACGCCAGGGAAACAACCCCAGCGTTCATTGCAGTGAATGGACATTAAGGCATTTTCGTTCTTTGGGTTTTGTCAGAGGAGGAAATCTGAGCAGAAGGCACGTGGGCGCAGGGAGCGCACGCTGCCGCGCACTGCGGGTACCCAAGTACGAGGAGGGCAGCCAGCAGCCGGAGTCGTCAACACACACATCTTTGGGCAGAGGTGTGTTAGAATAACAACACCATTACGATAGTTCATAACTTTATCATCAAAAAAGAAACCCAGTCGAACTGAGGAAATATCCCACCAGATAATCAAAAGGTCACTTCACAACAACCGAGCTCGCTCGGGCACACCAGTCATTGCCAGCCCCCAGGAGCCCCCCGCCCCGCTCCTGGGAGAGTTCTCAGTCCCAGCGCGCCAACGCTGGGTGGCTGCGTTACACAGGGACCTCTGCAGGGCTGCTCAGGAGCTGGTCTCTGCAGTCTGTAATGAAAATCAACATCTGTGCATTCCAGAGACTTTGAACTTCAGGTGTTTCACACTTCCTGCTACTCAATTTATGGAAAATGCAAATGAAAGTGAAGCAGATAAATGTTCTTTAGCAACAGGAGGGGTTTGTCATGTTTGAAAACGCATTGTTCTGAAGGAGTGGATTAATTTAGCCACTACCCAGGATACCAAAGGTTATGCTTATAGTGGAGGCAAAAGAGAACCTGCGCATATTTTGATAAGGTTACATCATCAGGATAGTAACAATAAAAGCAGCTTGCCACCTCTGTGCAGACCAGTTTGCAAGCAGGAGGTGCCTTGTGCTCCCCCTTAATAATGAATCAGGCTGACTGACATTTCAAATGGCAATAATTTCCCCAGGAGATGCAGCTGCAATCTTGGTATTTTCTGTTCTTGCTCTCAATCTGATTTCTCTTATCCACAGTATGAGGCAGCTGAGTATAATGCAGGAAACATTATCAGCAACAATGCTACAATTAATGCTGAAAGAAAATGAATATTTGTCTACAGAAGAACAGACTTCAGAATACCTAGGGGAACTACTGCACTTTGAAAATAAAGCCATTTTGTGCTTTTATTGAAATGTACTCATATTTCTGTGGTTATACTCTGACTAGTTAACCATATCAAGGTAATAAGTGCATAGGCAGTTTTTACTGTCCTGTATTAAGGCTGTTTACTAAATGCTGAGTAGTTTAGGTCTATTCAGAGAGCAGTCTGTTTTGACTGTAATCCATCTATATGGTTCCACACCTCACTTCTTCCATTATTAAACCAAGAACTAGAAGGTCATGACTATCTGTCTCTGATTCAGAGCTGAGACTGCAGAGGACGTCCCGATGCGGCAATGAGTCCTACACCAGCAACACAGGATTTTGTGCTCTGCTGTTGGTGGGTGTGGAGGTAGACACCTACAGTGGTTTCCCATCTTCTCTATCTCAGGGTGACTTTTTTTCCAGTATTTAAATGCCAGAAAGTTACACAAGTGTCCCATTCAGCTCCCTGGTGAGATGGGATAAAGAAACAGAAGCTACCAGAACATCCAAGCCTGCAACCAAGGCCCAAACTGAAAGGTGCTATTAATAGAGAGAAAATAAGCAACTAGACTTCAAACAGGTCTGGGCACAATAAGGCTTTAGAATAAGCTAATGCCTCCTTGACCATCTGCGTATCATCAATCAGGTCATCCAAGAAAAAGATCTATAAATAACCTATCTGACCAACTCTGAAAAGGCTTTTGATACAATCCTTCATAAGTGCAAATGGCAGCATTCAGACCACCTTATTTGTGAGCACAAGAGTCATTTGTCCTTTTAAACCAGCTAGTTGGTCGAAAATCTTTCCTGCTCGCGTTTGATTGCATCCACAGAACAACACAATGAATTGCAGTGAACCAGCTGCAACCCCTCACCGGGACCTGTGAGACCAAGAGGGGAGCAGAAGCCTTACCCCAGGTAACCTGCCCGCATAACTCAAATACAGCAAAGTCACACAGTTTCCTGTCCATCCCTTCCATTTTCTATACTGGACATATAATTTAAATGACCCAGACAAAAGGGAAGCCCGACTTCTCCAGAGAGAGGCTTCTCATCTTCCAAAGCCCAGCTCTGAAGAAGAGTGTTAATCCAAAAGAACAACGATGCTGTGCGTGGTTTTAGTGAGTTCTTGTAACGATTCCTGTCATGCAAAGTAAAAGTTCAACCTAGAGCCCTCCAATCCAGCATCTCCTTTGCCTGACATGACCACTGGGGTTCACCTCCTCCCTCTTCCCCGTCGGACCGAGTCTCGCTGTGGTTACTTATGCTCCCCAAGCCTATGGGCTTTGCTCGCCAATGTGCTCGAGTTGCAGGTCCAGCACCGAGGATCTGAAAACTGCCCAGGACCCTGCAGTACAAGAACATGAGCAAAATCCTCTTTGACATTCCTAAGTAGGTCTTTAATAATGTAGCCCTCAGGCTAAATAAATATCTTTGATCAACAAGGCACAGTTATTTATTATTCATTTACTTCTATGCAAGAAATACAGGTCATCCACTGAACAGGCACTGTCACATTCGTTTTTAACTCATCTGGAGATAAGCCTTTATTTATTGGAAATGATCATAATCCCATTGGCTTCAATAGAGTTTCCCGAGCTGAAGCAATCAGCCAATCCATATCATAGCTACCAACTGATGATCCTTCTCAAGCCATTAAAGCTGTGCCTCTCAGATGACATATAGTTTGTTATAAAGAATTCAGAGCCTATGGGGGGATCAGTGACTTCGCAAAGTGTCATGTGAAGATACTGAAAACCTGAGAATATTTTCTTCATCAATAAATCTGAAAATATTTTCTTCATGTTTTTAGCAAAGCCCAAACACATTCAGTCTTTCTAGAATACGTCTTTGCTTCCTGACATCACCACCATCTCGATTTTCAGGTGATTTCAATGGATTTATCCTGGTCCACCACCCATGGATCCGTTCCACAACCTCAATCACATTTCAGTGGATGGGCTGATACAGTTTTCTTCCTATTTGCTGTACGTTTCTCTTTTATGTTCATGAGCTAAAATAATAATGCAACTCTACTTAAGGCTTGTATTGCTTTCCAAAGACTACTTTTCACTGAACTAAGTGTGGGGACAGATTTCTTTAATGAAATAATACTGTTTACTAGCAAAAAATATTTAATCATAATTACATTAAGAAACATACATAAAAGCTAAGTAATAAAATAAAATGAGTTGGAGAACACAAAGGGGAAAAAAAAAAGACAGAAAGGATTAAGTGGAGTCATATAAGGAATAGATTCTATTTAATGAAAATTTCCACAGTGTTCAACATTTTTATTATGGTTAATAGCACTGTGCTTCATTTTTGTCTGCAGTAATTGTGTATCTTTAATGAATGGGCACTCTTATTTCCCCATTGAGCACTGACATAAATTAATAAACCTAATTCTGTAGGTTTAAGTTTAATTCTAGTGAAATATATAAAGCAGTTACATTTTCACTTAGCCACTAACTGGAATAGAAATGGGTTTAAGCTTTTCAGCAGCTTAATAGGGAACAAATTGGGTTTTCTTTCTTTATTCCCCTCCTTCAGTACTTGGGTCTGTTTTGGCTGCTGCGTTCAAACAGGCCATGTCCCAGCCGGTGGGGCTGAGCCAAGCCTGCAGGAAGACTTGGTAACTTGTTTTTTAAGTACAATTACTAGACTTAGCCCTTTGTGCCAGCCTTGTTGTTAATGATTGGTAAAGAGCATCTCCTTGGCTTGCACTTTGATAGAGCAACAGGAGACTTCAGGCTGCCCTCTGGAAAACGCAGCGCTCACAGCGCTCCGGAGACGAGCGCTCGGGGCCGTTCCTCCTCTGGTTCTGCAAGGTATAAACACAGAAATCACCCGAGACTGAGCAAGAACCGGGTGATATTTGGTGTCATTATAACCGCCATCTTTCCTGAAAAACGAAGTGGGTGACCTGGTGCCTTGCATCAAGTTAAAAACAGACACACAAACAAACAACCAACAAACCCACAGGGGTCCCATCTCAAGTGTTATATGTTGGGTGCACATGAACAAAATCCATACATCTTCCCACCACAGCACTACAGGCATGAACCCAGCACATAACAGACAGCACTTTCATATTGGTTATGGGACAGCCTGCTTAGGCCTTGTAATGCAAAACCACTGCTAATCTCCACAATAAGCCCGTTCTAGCCGAGGGCTGGGTCGGACAGTTCAAAACCAAAACTGAAGGGGGTTTGCAGGTAGGTACAGAACTCAAAAGCACAAAGTGGAATTTAAGGTAGAATCTGGTTGTGAGGCTCTGAAGTACGTTGTTCCGCGGCCGCTGAGACCTGGGCGCTGAAATTGATGTGGCTCTTGCTTCCTTCGGGATGAGCAGATTTTGAGAGAAACTCCAGGTGCTGAAGGGAACCATTTTAAGAGCCGCTGCTGAGCGCCTGAAGGTCTTGGCATGTTCACTTTTGAAAGAACCAATATTGCGACCACAGGTGGGCAATAGTGAGACAATCACTTGCTAAAATACATCATTTTAAAAACAAGAATAGAAACATCAGTCTGGCATCATGACAAAAGTGCTCTTTGGGGAATAATTATGTGGATTCTTCCTATCCTACAGTTTCATTTTACAGTGGGCCAAATCCCCAGCTGGTTTAGATCAGCAGCTGATTTACTCCAGCTAAAGACCTGGCCTGGTATTTCATTTCTATTATTACCTTATCTTTTACAGTCCCCACTGTCCTAATTTATCATCTGTGCTAGAAATCGCGGGAGCATAGTAAGGGGTAACCACGAACAAAGAAGCAAAACCAGGGAAAACCTAAAATTAGAGCAGAGCCACATCACGAGCTCTTCTGCACACCCATCTGCCCATTTTGCTAGATCATGGGACTGAAATACAGTTGAATCATATGTAAAGACATGGAGATAGAGGAGGCGGTGAGAAGACAGTCGGAGGCAAAAATCAGTCACGGGGAGGGTTTTGAAGTTGTTACGGGAGGACATGTAACACGGCAATAGGAGAGAAGACCAAGCTGGTGGTGGAAGAGGTTGGATTGCGCAGAAGCGGCAGCAGAAGGGACATCGGGCACTGCGGGGATGCTGAGGCCAACGGCACAGGGAGGGGAAAGTGGCTTCAAGCTTCACTGCTGGGCAACCGGAGGTGACGGGAGGTGTGGCTGGGTTGGTCTGGGAGCGGGGCAGCTCCGCTGTTCCTGCTTTCACTTGGGGTTTGACAAGCTGGACCTTCCCAACTGGGAACGCAGAGCAACACCGTGCAACCCTGGGTGAGCAAAGAAAACTACTGCAAAGGAAGTTAAAGGATAACTTACAGGGCTTTTTCCTTTCCTTTAGACTACAGCACATGGAGCTGGAATAGGCTTCGAATTCAGGAGGAGTCATTCTGGAGAGAAATGAAGTAACACGCTATTGTGCGTCTTCCCAACGGTGGTCTGCTCCCACAGCCCCCTCCCCTGCAGCAGCTGCGACGCCTGCCCTGAGCCGGCTCTGCCACTTTCTCTCTGTTCCCTAAGCCCCAAAGGGTTTTAACTTCAATATTTTGGTGAGAGATTAGTGTTGAAAAGAAACAAACACTGAGTAAGCAGCAACAGGTAACACCCTCCCAGGCAACGCAGACTGATTTCTTAGAGCCGTGTGCCTCGTGCCTCATCCGCCTCACACAAATGAGCTCAGCACGGTTATAACTCACCGTATAGCGGCTGCGCTGCCTATAGAAATGAGAGAAATACGGCAGTCATCTCTGCAGGGCAACTCAGGATCTCTGCCTACATCGCCACTTGGGCTGCCTAGTACCCCTGCTGGGTGAAATGACCGGGTCGAACACGGACCAGTTTGGGTTCTGGGCCCACGGAGAATGGCCATGGTAAGATCCAAAGCCCCATGAATGGCCATCGGTGTCGTAGTGGAGGGCGAAAAGGAAATGCCAGGCATTTAGCCACAGGCTCTACTCAGAGGATATGCGGCTCAGTCTGTAGGAAAGCGGCTAATAATGAAAGAGCTGAGTAGCAAGAACTGGTAACAACAACTCTCTAATGAAAACCACGTAGAAGAAAATGTACTCTTCCCAACCAGTATCTACCAAGCGTCTGCTGTCGAGAGAAAAACACTTTAGGTTTCAGGCATCATTTTTTTCACGTGTTTTCACACCATGATGATTTAATTATTTTTCCCCGATCAGCTAAATACCTGTTTGGTTAATGACAAATAGCTAAAAGCTTCGCTATAATAAACCATATATGAAAGTTGAGGTTACATCTTTCACTTAGTCAGAGAAACGCATTTTCCTGCCCCAGTTCCCATCATTGCTCCCATTAGTAGCAGACTAATAAAGATGCCCTGCAGCACCAGCCACCCTGTTAAGTAACAGGGTTGAATTTCCACCCGTTTTTTCTAATGGAAGACTAGCAGGCATATACCTCTGCTGTTTACCTACTTTACAAGTGTCTCAGAGGACACAAAAATGTTTAATTTGGAGAGTATAAGCACCTAAGTTATTATTATAAACTGCAGTTTCGCACTTACTTAAATGTCATTTTTTACTTAAGTGCATCATCTTCTATGCTCGCCTTTAAAAACCCGAAACCTAACACGCCACGTTCTGTTTAGAGCAATGAAGGAGCAGCACAAGGGCGACGGAGACGGGAAGCACCAGCTGCAATTCAGGTTCGTGCACTGCGATTGATCTGCCGTCGCTGGCAGGACCCAACAAAGAAAACACTGGCTCCTGTTCCAGAGCTGCTCTTATTAAAGATCTGTGCAATTATACTAAATTAATCTCTCTTCATTTGTTTGGACAAAGCTACTGTTTCCCCAAGGCTGTATTTCAATCCATGTCCTACACGTTTCCCAGGCAAGGGAGCGCTGTCATGCAAAGCTGACAGGCAGGCTCCCTGCTTTGCCACATACAAAATCTGCCCCTACATGTTGCACGTCAAATTCCACCAGCTAACACACAATTTTAGCCCTTCTGATGACACCAGCACAGCTCCCCTGCAGCCATCGAGATGAACTCCCTGCTCCAGACACCGCTGGGGATGCCGCATCACCTCATCCCTCCTGGTTTTTGAGAGAGGTGAAAGAAATACTCGACCTGTTCTCCTCCTCCACGTATGCTACAAGCCATGAACTACATACGCCACAAGCACCATGGGATCCAGACTTGGAACCCAAGATGATTGTATTTATTATCTTTTTGGACCTTTTGTTTTTACTTTTTTTCACTGAATCTAAGCAGAAGTTGATGTTTAACTCGAGGAGCATTTGAGGACATGTCACGAAGGCTTTGGTCTGCTACTGTTCCCAGAACACCACGTTTCAAGGAGGGAACAAAAGAATCAACCAGGCAGCATGGCCTGAGCGTCTGGAGGCCCCACACTCGGTGTAGTGCTCATGACAACAATAATTAGCCAGGATTAATCATCATAATGGTTTTCAAAATTTAACTTGAAAGTGGAAACCAGTTAGCTCAGGAATTTTGCCACCAGTATTTTGGCTCCAGTGCAGTCGACACCGATCACATGAACTCTTTTATTAATCTTCAACGGTTTAAATAAAATGAGTTGGTTGGACACCAGTGATTCACAAGACATCAGTATCCCTATGACCCATGTATATATATTTCACAATGGCATTTGCCACAGAAGTCACCAACTGGCATGGTCACTAAGTCTTGCCTTCACCCATACTAGCAAAGTCACTGCAAAATAGGACCAAGTGATAAAAGCAAGGTTGGCCAGCTGCACAGAATAAGAGGCTCATAGTCAGATGGGATCTTCAGTCTATGATTTGGAAGGTCCTTTCATTTGTTTGGTTCAGGGAGTATCTGGGACAGAGGACGTGTGAGGAGCTGAGTGGCAGCATGTGGATCACTGATGCCTACGGGACCAGATCAGCACCGCACAGCTGCCTAAGTCACCCTTGGCCTCAGCTATTAGAGGATGTTTCCTAAAATCGGAGCAGCGAATTTCTTGTTGACACCATTGAATTAGGGACGAGGTTTGGAGCAGAGCAGCAAACGCCTGCTTTCAACTGGGCCACTGGTTTCTGCATCACCCGGTGTAAAACTGGGTCAGACATGGGAATATACACGACTAGCCGAATTTTTTGACAGGAGGCTAAAGCATTTCAGCAGCTGAGGTGCTGGAATATCCCAAAAGATATTTTATGTTCATTTTATAACATTGGGTGTTTCCTTTACTCCACAAGGAGCTGTATACACAGCTTTTGGGTCAACTAACCAACAATTTCTGAGGATTAAACTCGCCTGCTTCCCGCAGTTACAGCATCGGTTTACATCTGCGTCCCATGCTGTTACCTTTGTGCAGCCCTTGCATTCCCCCTGCCCACCCTGATGCAGTCTTTATGCACAAATCCCCAGCCACGGCCTCGCTGCTCCCCCCAGGGCAGCTCCACTTGCCCCAGTGGTGTCACGTAGGGAACTACGACCGTGTTTCCTGCTATTCTCTGTTTCTCACCGATGACCTGTTGTTTGCCCTCTTGCTTGTGCTCTTCAGCGTCCGGAAGAGCGTTTGCCTTCTGTTTGTTCCCTTCAGGGTGGCACACCACACCAGGCAGCCGGGATGGCAGAGGTCTGCTTTAATCCCAACAGTCTCTGAGGACATTGTCCCCACTCTGGGACACCATCCCGAGCTGTATTTTCAGTATTTCGTGTTCCAAAGCAGCACAGCTAAATGAGCTACATTAGACTGGAAGTCACTGTGGTCACACAAGACTAAAGGTCCCTGTGAGCCTGCACCCCAGGTGCCGCCGGAGCGGCTGCGGCGTTACCCAGGAGCCCAGGTAAGGCAGCTGCCGGTGACTCCACGGAGCCTTCCTGGTCTGGAAGTGGTGACTTCACGTTTCATAATCATTCCCAGTGGACGTTTCCTCCTTGACCATCTCCATCCATTCGTGCTGCAGGGATGCAGATGTTGCTCTTCGCTGCACGGCAGAGCACGCACCGGGACCATCCCCCGAGCGGTGAACACCAACGCTGGTGGGATCGCACGCAGCTGCTGGAAGGGCCCCCCTTTTCTTCAGCACAGAACAAGTGACCGCTCTTCTATCCACCACAGTCTCATTTGACTCCCTGCCACCACTTCTGTATTTTAGTAAAGCAGGAGAAGCAGCACCTAAGCCTTCTCTACCTGAGGACCACTCCACAGAAGAAAAGCTATGGGGTTTTATTTTAAACAATAGTCTTTCAGGTATAAACACAGCTGTATGTGCTAACACTGAAATTCACTTATATTAGATTAAACAAATGGTCAAGATCAACTCTACTACCCGCTTCAAGCCTGAGCAAGTAATCTCTTATTTAAATGAATGACTGGGTCATTTTAATCAGGTAAGTGGCTTAGCACAGGGATGCCTGCTGTTCCTTTTGGTTCCAGGGGCTTCCCGCCCTGCGCTCATGGCTACTGAAACAATCCCTCTGCTCCACCCGGCTGTTGGGCCCCAATTCATCAAAATCCCTGAACAGGAAAGTGAACTTGGAGCGGGTGAGAAGCCCCTTTAAAACTGATCTTAAACCCGTGCTGCTGGCTTTGTGTCCTTGGTCACTGACAGGCAGCTGTAATGGGGAGACGAAAGTTATACAAAGCACTGAATACTACTCAGTGAATGATTTCTGGTGTATTACACCAGCACTTCCGTAATGAAAAAAGAAAAACTAGAAATAATGCATTTGAAGCACCATGGGCTTATTAATTCACCGGCTGCTACTTCACCCCACTATGGGATAAGCTGGAGCAGAGGTGTAAGGAATAATCTCACATTCTGTTATTAAACTGTCTAGAAGTGCAAATGCCCCAGAGGAGGGCACTTCACTCCCACACACATTCCTGTATACACACACCTTGTGTGCCCAAGGCCTCCCTGTCTCTGTTCACAAATGGGATGTTCACACAACTGTGAAGATTTGGCCTCTTCCTAATTCAGGTCACTTTATTAGTGTGTCCCTCAAACTTGTAAAGGTCTTTGCGCCACCTGGGAGAAGCTGTGGAGAAAGAGACAACGAAAGCCACCAGTGAAGGACTGAAACAAAAGGAACAAGAACAGGGTGGGAATAGCAAAGCATGGCAGGGAACAGCACGAGGATGTGCAGCTCTCTCCTTCTGGGGAGAGTTTCAGGAAGGTTTGTATTTTGTCCCTCATCTTCAGTCCTGAAAGAGCAAAGAACTCATCCTAAGATGTAACACTATTGAAAATAAAACAGGCAGAGCTTGGAAAGGTGTGAATTACAATATGAGGTTCACACTTGAGAGCTTCTTCTGGGGATGGAAAGTTGTAAGGACCTTTAAGCACTTGAGTTTTAAAAATACCTAAAATTTCCCTTCCTCCCCCCTTAGCTGAGGTTCCCAACCACCAGTCTCAGTGGTGATGAAGGGGTCGAGGTGCACAAAGGCATTTGCAGGGGGATGAATCTCAGCATGACCACTGATACCTGGGATAACACAAAAGGTTCCAGGAACAGATTTTTTGGAACCAGTCTATTTTCAATGTAAAAATGCATAAAGGAGGAGAAGTACAACAGAACGAAGTGAGATTTCTGTCAAATAATTGTAACGAAGGTGCACTAAATGTCTCTGATCTCCTTCCCGGCCTCAGCCAGGACACCTCCCTCACCACCATTAAAACCAAGGGAAAGGCATAAGAAGTGCAGAGATTTCTTCAGTTGTTAGGTCTGAAATTTTCCCTTTTCAGGAAGAAGTGAGCTGTGGAAAAGCTTCAAACGAGGGTTAGATTTTAATCACAATAAAAAAAAAAAAAAGGAAAAAAGAAAAAGGCAGGCGGGCTGTCTGTTCAGTGGGAATCCAACAAGAACCCAATTGTCTTACAAGGGCAACCGAAAATCAAAGCGAGTGGCTATTTATAGCAACTGAACTGTTTAAAACAACAAACTGAAAGTGCAGCACCAACTACTTCACAAAGTCGTATTCTTGAGGAAGGGAAAGGGAAGATCAAAGATGCGCAGGCAGCAGCTCTGCATCCGAGCGGCGTTATCAGCCCGCTGCGCCAGCCGGGCAGCCCGGCACAGAAACATAATGAGGTGATGAGCAACATTTTCTTGGCCTTAATTATAAGGATAGGACTAAGCAACTATAATTGCAGGATAAATTATTGTCAAGAGATATTTCCAAACAACAACAAAAACCCCATGTCATTATCAAACAATTATTTTAAGTCTCATTTCCATATAAAAAAGAATAAATGGAATAGTCCTCTTTTTCTTTTCCATTTGTGGGGGTGGTGGAAATTTTCAGGGTGGTGCATGGGAATTAGATGCACTACACCCAATATTGCTAATGACAGATTAATTCTCAGCAGATCACTCTGGGAATTGTACATTTGTATCCAAGGGCAAAATTCAACCCAAGAAAAACTCAAATCTCTGTGATGTGCCCCCAAAGAATCACACATATTTAACAACACGAACAGAAGACCAACTTCCTCGCAAAGTATCGTTTGAACTGAACAGCAGGAAAGTTCCATTTAGGACAGAGAGAATTAAGCTTAGGTGTAGTAAAGTAGATGTGCACATAAGCTACTCAGACCTTATCAGATGAGCCTTTGAAAAGCTCACATGAAAGAAATGAGATGTGTACAGTAGCCTTGAGTGAAATAGGCTTTCAGGAGCCAACAAGTGTATGTCATTCGCATGGAGACAAAATGAGATCACGGCAATTGCTCTGGGGCATCTCTCTCAGCACTGCTCGGTGCCTGCGACGGCGGAGGAGCGGGAGGAGCGGGGGCGCCGGGGGGCGCCGGGCACCGCCAGCGCTGCAGTGCCAGGCGCCTGCTCTCCCGCGCCGGCGCACAGAGCGCAGCAGCGCGCGGCTTTTCAACGCGGCTCCCGCACAGCTGTGCCAACGGCCGCATTTCCAAAGGGCTCACAAGAACACCAGTTGCCGTTGCTCCCTGAACTTTTTTGCTTTTAAACCCACTTGCTTGAATCTGCTGTCACCAACTCGTGATTCGGGAGGCCAAACCTGAGACCTGATGAAAAGACGGACAGTTCAGAAGGCGGGGGGGTATTTCCTTGAAAATACGGTCCCTTAAAATAGTTTTTAGTTATCCCTCCAAAATCCGATTGTTAAGGAACTGGTTGCTTTGGAAAAATGTAAACTTTCTCTCATGTACATGTACATAAAAGAAATTAAATGTATACAGTGGTTGTGAATACAGCACCGACAAGGAAACCGAATGGAATGAAGTTCTCTATTTGAACGTCTTTCCCGCAGGCAGGCATTTTAGCAAGTAACTCACCCACAAACAGCCATGATCGGTTATGCTGAGACCAGCACATTATCATATACACAGCAACAAATTCCATTTCTTTCACAAAAAAGAATTAAACGAAGGCAGGTCCCACTAATGCTTCATCTTTAGCTTCACACAGACAACGGGGACAGCAATAAGTATTCTTTTTCAAGGAAATCTTACTTCTCTTTTGCTTTTTTCAGAACTCTGGTGAATTTGTCAAACTATTCGAAACATTCAACACTTTTTTTTTGCAGAAAGCAGGAATTCACTGTCTTTACCCTTGCTACCATAAAACTATGACAGCAAAAGCACAATTTGGGCAACACGGACTCTATTTCACGCTTGTTTTATCAGATACTAGAGCTACAAAACCTGATTTTCAAACAGGATAACAACAAACACATTTTAGGCATTTCACCCATTAGCTCACAAAATACAAAATCCATTGCATAAATTGGACAAGTAGTTTTCAGTTGGTATTTCAGAGAGACTTCGAAGTCCACGGGCTACTCCACAGGAATCTACAAAGAAATCTGGCAAGAGCAGTATTCAATAGGCTTACATTCCCTGTATTTCAGTCTATCAGACCTACAAGAAGGGCTCCAGTAATTTAAAAACCTTCTCAATTGCATGGTCCCAGCCCATAGAACACATACATGAGTGTATAAGGTGCAAACAATTGAGAAGAAAGTCCTGAGATTATATAAATGAATATAGAGCTACAAGGTAACAAGATACAGGCAGCTGAATCAAAAGTTCAGTGATTTCCAAGATCCTGGCCAAATCAGTGGGATATCATTCCGACTCTAGATCCTAACTGCTTGAGCCTGGGATTATTTTAATGACAAGGACAGAATAAAAATGTGTTGCTTTCCACAGCTTTACTTACTGACATGAGGCAGCACACTGGCTGCTCCATCTCTGCCCTCATTGTGCTTACTGTAAATTAAAGCCTTGGCTCGCAAAATACAGAGAAAAGCACAGTTCTTATTTCAAAAGCTCCCTCTAGCTTTTCCTCACTGTTTGTTACCAGAATTTTCCTGATGATCTGCTAGAAAAAGCAGCTTAGAGTCAAAGGTGGTCTCATCAGTCTCAGAGAAACACAAGCGCATATTGTATAACCAATTTCAAGTAGGTTTTTAATTTGTAAAAGCCACACAGTTAAGACGACGTTAACAACCCACCCCCTTCTTTTGATTCAAGATCAAAGAGATTTTTAGAAAAGTGACATAACCCTTAGATGTCCCAGAAAACCACATTTGCCACAATTAACCAGCTTCAGTCCCCAAGCCTCAAACACACAGAGGAGCTGGAACAGCGTGTTCGGAGCAGCGAGGTTTCATTGTCGTTGTGGGCACATTGGGATAAACAAGCACAGGTCAAGCTCCCCACGGCTTCCTTCAGCCCACAGCGACCAGGGCAGAGGGGCACAGGGAGCCCAAAATGACCGATCTGGGATGCATCCCCAGGTCGGCAAGGCGGTGTAGACCAGCACAGCCCTGCTGAGCTCGCTGCCGTCTCAGTGATTCCTACCAGAGACCGTCGGGTCCATCGGCTCCCAGCGCGGCGGGGCCAGGGGCACTGAACCACTCAGGTGCACGGGATACTCGTGCTGCTTTCCATCCGGGGCTGGTGCCTGCCATGAGGTCTGAGACGGCAGAAGCAGAAATAAATGCAAGAAAAAGCCTGAGATCCTACAGAAAGAGAAATTAAGGAGATAGGAAGTCAGAAGCCAGGACCCACATGCAAGCTACTCCAGCGTACTTCCGGCCAGAAGGCTACATCAGAAATTCTGCACACCGTGTCTTATAATACAACTTGATCCAAGACAGCTGAGCAAAGTGCCTGGTTTCAGAGATGCCCAAGGTCTACTCAATGTTTACCATAAAAATGTACAGGAGAAAGAGGTGCCACCACATGTATTCCTGAGAGATGAAATGAGAACCCCATCAAATACAGAGCACAGGAGTGAGGTAAACAGCTGAAGATGGTAAGTAACCTTCCGTGAACATGGATAGCTCCTATGAGAGAAAGGTGATGCTTTAAAACTACCTTCACTTGAAAAACAGTTTGCAGCAGATTATCCATCACGGCTGTGCTTAAAATACAAAGGATGGCTTTAGCTCAACAGCAGCACATCAGCAGAGCACGGGAGACACCGCCGGCGGGGAGGAAGTGTGTAATATGAACGCACATCCGACATTGCCCATGGCTTCTGGGGCAAACCAGCGCAATGAACGGCCACGCTGGCTGCTCTCAGGCAGCCCGGCTGAATCCCAGCACACACAGCCCCCGGGGAGAGCACGCACGTGTGTACGGATCACGGAGATCAGCCCTGATGTGGCCAGCGCAGGCTGGGCAGGAGTCCCACTCCTACTCATAAGTCTCTTTCATCTGCAGCAAGAGAGCACGTGCTTCTAGAGCATGAACGCCAAAGTCCAGCTCCACCTGTATGGGAGTGTGAATAGGAAAGGTTATGGCTTCTCAGAAAGCATATACATGACCTTCTATAGCACCCCTCCGTTCCTGCAGTACATACATTCCTTACTAGATCAATGAAAGCCCTATGAATTCCAGCAGGCACTACAGCCCACTCAACAACCACCCAGGAAGTGGACCAGAAACAGATACATCCAGGAGGCAATGGAAACGAGGGGGAATTTTCAGTCATTTGGCAATCGCCGTCAGAGGAACTGGGGCCCAGGTCTCGTGAAACGCCGATATAGATGAGGAGCAAATAATGCACAATCTTCTATGTTATTTTTATATATTTTAACCTCACCCTATCTTTACGCTCATTTTCAGAGATCTAAGATTTCCCAGCATTACCCTGTGTGCTATAGGAAGAGATAAAAAGACACATTATAATTTTAAAAACTGGGGATTTCATGGGAGACTTAAAACTGCCACTAAGGGCACACCAGAAAGAATTACTGATTTTTCAGACTGCTCTAACGTCAAAGGATTAAATAAGAAAAGCTAAGTCTTTTATAAACTCAAGCAAACGTACAATGTCAAAGCTATTTGGTCACAAATTGGAGCCATCATTTTCCCTTTGAAGATTTGAACAGAAGCTATTCTGCACTGGAACTGCCGCAAAAATCGAAGGCAGGAAATGAATGGGACAAGGGAAATATGGACCTGCGGTCCTCAAACAGTGTAAAGTGCTATGTAGAAGCAATATTTATATGAGACACCGGAATGCTAAAGACTTCACTACTGCCCATCGCTGACTGTGATATATGGGCTGCAGTTGTCATACATACAGAAGGACAAACCTGAATCGGATTGTCCTCTGTAGAATCAAACTGTTTGTCCCTTCCAGGAAATTACAGCTCCTCCTCGTTATCACTGGAAGACTCAGACCTTCATTTCCTGCAAGATGACTTGTACCAGCCTACCACATGGGTTTGTCCCAGTATGTTGCACTTAGTGTTGCAATTATTTACAATAATTCATAATCATGAAGACAGCAAAAGCTCTGATAGAAGAGAGATGGAAGAGGACACTCCTTCTCTGAGGTCAATAGAACTGGCAAACATCAGTCATTAGGAGTGGCATGGAATGGGCCATCAGCAGCTGCAAGTGGCCATGAATCGACGCCACCTGACACCAAAACTCAATATCAAACCCATCTGTACGCACACAAATATCCAGCAAATTCTTTCTGAAGAAACTGATTATATTCCCTAGAAGTCTCCCAGCATTGGCCTTCTAATGTATTCCTCTCTAAAAACATTTGTTGCATGTATATATTTCCATTTTCCTCGAGATTTCAAAAGAGTTGGCATTGCTAACTTAGAATATTGCTAGTTAATTGTTGGCGAGAAAAGACAAATGATAAGCAGGGGAACCGTTCTGGGAGGATTTAGTGTATTTGTGCAATTCAGACCCCTGCGGTTAACGTGACAGGATTGTTTTTCTCCCGCAGCAGCCTGCTGCTACAAGAATTAAAACTGTGGTGGCAGGCTGCAGCTTGGGCTAGGCCTCAGTAATGAGCTTTATCAGTCAATAAATGATTTTATGCAGCAAATTAAACTGTAAATTTGGTTTAGGTGGTAAATATTTAGAGAATAAAGATATCCAGCTAATGAGAAGGTCTGGACGGGGAAAAAACGTACCACAAATGCCAGTCCTTTAAATCTTCGGTACACTAAAGCTTTGCAGAAAGTTTACTGCTACTGCCTTCTCTCTTGTTGTTTTTTCCCCTCTGTAAACAGCAAGGGAACACTATCTCAGCTGTATTTACAGATGCTAGAGAAGGAGGGCAGGACTCTGCAAGTCCATGCACTCACTCGCTTCTCGGACTGGAGCATCTGACGGCCAATTGATGAAAGCACTTGTGCGAGAGACACAACAGGAGTGCTGGACTCACAACGGACAAGCACAGCAGGTTCACTATGGGGTGGGCTCCCGAGGGCAAGCAGGACGCGCACACCCTGCTCCTGACTCCGGCCTCTGCCTCTGAACACAGCTCACACGGGAAGAGCTGTTTGGTCCTCATTCGCAGGAAGAGAGAGCAGCAGCAACCAGCAGAGACAAACGGTTTACAATACTCCCTTTCCAAACAGGAGACTACTTCTGACAAACGACCTTTAGCTCTGGAGTTTGTTCTCCCTCACGGCTCACCCGCATCTCCATGGGCCACCCTTGAGGGCACCTACACGGAGAGGGATTCTGCGAACATCAATCAATCGACAAGAGGAATATGGTTTGAAACGGCACATCTGGATTAACATGGATAAAAGTGCTCCAAACAAATAAGCTGCATTTGTTCAAAGGTCAGGTGCTCAGCAATATGCTGCTTCAAACGCAGACAGGCAACAGTCTACCAAAAACCTGGTTTCCAAGACGAGTCCTTGACTTGCAGCCATGCTCCAGGGACTATTCTTTCTCCAGGGAAGGTCTGGAAGACTTATTCATCTTGGCAAGGGCATTTATTACCAAGCTGAAAATTGTGCATGTAAATTTTTTACCGCGGCCAAAAAGTGAGCTTTCAGAGAAAAAAAGTAGGAGAAAAAATGTCAGTCAGCTCCATAAAGAATTGCTGGAACTCATCCTAAAGCCAGGCGTGTTAATCTTGCCGTTCTTTCTCAGTTTCTAACAGCAGTAGCACTTTTTTCCCGATTTCTGCTAGATCTGTTATTCTGCACTTTCTGACAAGGAAAATATATGCAGCCCCCTATAGAATCCGTGAAACAATGGCTTTATTTATGCCTTCCAGGTGACACTGGCAGGTGGTAAAACCTCCGGCAAACAAAGCCAGAAGCGCCCGTACGCCACACAGGGCTAACGCAGAACCTACTCCATGATGGAGAAACCATCTCCTCTTGTGAGGATCACGAGACAACCAAGAATCGATGCCAGAAACGCCACTTGGAGCCAGTTCCAGGCTCTGAGACAGAGAAACCCAGCTACCGCAGGGAGCGCAGGCGAGTCCCCGCACCGAGGGGGCTCCTCGCTGGTGCTCAGCTCAAGCTTTGCTCCAGCATTTCAGAGACCAGTTGGCAGGGCACAGAGCTGAGGTTTTCCACTGAAGCACTCGACCGTACAACACTTTAAAGCATAACTTGAAAAGGACACAGTTACACTTTGAAAGGAAATTGAGCTGCAGAATACGCTGGTAAAAGTCAGTTGGACCCACGCATTTTACACTCCAAACAATATGCTATTAAGTGCAATAAATCCAAACAGCACCCCGGAGATTTATTTGGAAGATCAGAATATACATTGTGGATATACTACGGAAGGCTGTTTTTAACACAAAATCTATTCAATTGCAAGCTGTTCATGTCAACTGCTTCTTGAAAGACCCAATATACTAATGCAGTTTATTTACATGGCAGAGAATGAAACTTCATGTATCACCTTCTCCATGCCTTTCTTTGATTAGATTGCTTCAGTGTAATTACTAAATTCTGCTAAAGGACTTTCAGCACAGATGTAATTTCATGCAGGTGTTACCTGGTGTAATGAAACCAGATGTTTCCACCGGAACGGGCCTCGCTCATTCCAGCTGTTTGTGCTGCAACAGCCTGATTTGTAGACCCATCAGCTCGAACTGGCTGGGGGCGCTAAGCAGATCAGACTTTGAGCACAGGGTAGCGGCCCCTCTTGTCTCCTGTTACACACACAAGTCTTCCCTTGTGATGTCATTTCTAAATATCTAAATATCTTCCTCTGTTGCTCCTCTTGAACAGTCCACCAGGCTGGCCACTTTGGCACAGTGTTTAGAAGCCTGATGCACAGAGGCACGCACTTCTAAGTGGAAAAGGCAAGGCTGCTCTTCACCAGGCACAATATTTCATTGATATTTTGCTCACGTACTTCACATAATCTGTGAAGCTTTCTAACGAGTTTCTACAATGGACTTGAAAGTTCTCGGCTGTCTGCAGAATAAAACAAAACACGTTTGTCGAGGTATCTCAGCAGCAATTAAAGAAACCCCAAACTTTAACAGTCTTTTGTTTTAAAATAACTTTGAATAGCATTTGAATTTCTAAAGGAGTGTTTCTACAGGACACTTAGTAGGAAGTTACTCTCTAGGCAGTCTTAGAATGGATATTATGGCCTAAAATAGGGAGAGAACTGAGCAGCCACAAGGATGTTCATGAGAATTACATGTTCAGATCTGCCACTTGTTAGCTCACAGATTTGGGACATGCAGTTCACATCTCCTGTTCTAAAGAATAGTAAATTACATTAAGCTGGTCACTGTTTTAAATGCAAAAGAAGTAAACACTCCCTGCATAAGAAATTTCATGGAAATGTACTTTTTGCATTGGGTTCCTCACAAGTTGTCTTAGCGACACAGCCTCCTCACTTTCCATCACACATCACTGTTTACCTCTGTTTCCATTATTGTAAGATCATGGCTGGCCAAATGACAGACCAAAGGCTTCCAAGTGCCAGGAAGATTCGCCACTGAGCAGCATCGCAGAGGAAGAACCGAGCCCACATCACGCCTACGCCAACAGCAATTCTGGAGTGGGGTCTGTAACACAGATCTTGAATTGCTTTTCTGATTAACCCAGTTCATCAAAGACATCACGGCCAGATAAGTTGTTACACACCAGCCAGCACGGTCCAACTCTGGGGGGAAAATCCTCCCCGTAATGCAGGCGGTAACACCAGGGGAGTTTGCACAGAAAGTCTTTGCCAGTTCCAAACTGCCACAAAGGGGCTGCGATGAAACGTTCACATTTCAACCTAAAAGGAGCAAACCCAGCCCCAGCTGGCAGGGCAAGGGGCTCCAACTGGCAGCTCCAACACGGGCCAGAGTCAGAGCCTCTTCGCATTTCTCCCCATTGTTCTGTCAAGCCCTGATGCTGCACAGATGACACCAACCCAAGCCTGGGACTCGAGCTCGTGGGACCGCAGAGCTCTGAACAATGCAGAGCGAAGGGCCTGTGGGCATTAACAGAAAGTTCACAAACCGCAGCGAACAAGTGGTGGCACAGCAGGCTGGCCAAGCAGGCAGCTCAAAGCGACCAAGACGCTCATTTTTTCGGTTAGCTCTTTTAATATCAAAAACAAACAAACAGAGAGGATCGTAATATTCATAAATTACGCTGCCGCCTTCTCTTCCATCTGTATTCTCATGCTAAGCTTTAATCCTTTTGGAAAGCACACAGGCATTTGGGTAGGTATAGGAAGAAGCGTGGGCAAGGTGGGGTGGTGAACTGTGGGCAAAACCAGAGGTGGCACAGGAGCACACGTGCACACACAGACATTTCACGCTAACGGCCGCCAAAGCTCCGTCCTTACAACTGCTTCTTGAATGAATCCTTTCTTACTTAGTGTTGTTTTCAGGTTTATTTAGGGGGTGAGGCAAGGGAAGATATAGGCTAGTCAACTAAACTACTGTCTGCCCTCATTATTTCAATTCAGGGACTGACAGTACAAGACTTAATATTACAATAAAGCAAAACTGGTGTCAGCAAAAAAAAAAGTTTGGATGACACACTGATATGGAACACTATGATACACGGGTAAAAACTATGGGAAAACCAGAAACACATAAGACTGCAATTTAATCTTTTTATTTGAAATATAAATATTGTTACTATCAAGCTTGACAGTATAGAAAATGTGTGCCCTGCAGCCTTCTGACAAAACAAAATTTATATTTAAAACTTCCTGAAATAATGCCTTTCATATGTGGAGTTTTGTCACATTGCAGCAGCTCTGAGCCTACCTTATGGTCCTGCACCTTTAATTATTTTATGCCTAGAAGACACATTTTAAATAGAAGAGGCGGGTTACAAGAGTTTTGACAGCTGTGGATGATTAAAATACTGACAACATGCACTATATAAAATTCCCTGAGGTTTTAGCTGGGTACTCACACGAAAGTTAGCGATTAGCTTCCCTCCCCTCCTGCCAAATCCCACCAGTGTGAAACGCTCGTACCGCTGCCCCATTAACCCCTCCTCTCTGGGCAATGCAAGCCCTTTCGTTTTTTTAACATCTCAAGGCCACATACTTGAAAATTGGTCAACAAATCAGATTCAGTAATCATTTCCTATTCAGAAAATATGCAGCCAGGTTTCACGACCAGCTGTTCTGTATCATCGCGTGAACGGAGGGAAGGGAAACCATTTAAAACGTAGGAACGGGTTTAGGTTTTGTTTTCACCCAGCCCCTCGTTACAAGCGTGTTACAGCCTGTGTTAATTTTCTGGCCTCTTGACCTACACGTTTGAGTTGTGCAAAATATTATATTATATTATATTATGGGGGAAAAAGAGTGCTCCCCGGTCCAGAAAGACACTGAGTACATTCTTAACTCTGCTGGCTGCCTCCTGACTTCGGACGCTTGAGTTAGAGACACATTTATGCACTTCGGTTAAACCGGGACTTCACCCTTCAAGTTCTGCAATTTAAAACTGCATATTAATTACACCACACAACATTAAATACACTGACTCCGAGCTGTGGCTACGACCACGTGAGTCTGTCCGTCCCTTTGTTACACTACTAGCTAAGGATGGCATATTTTTGTGTCAATGATTATGTGTATAACTTCGATTGTAGAGCAGTGTAGGCTGTACAGATTTAATATCTCTGATATTAACAAAGGGAAAGGACAAGGTTTTCTCCTTACAGTGCAGTGCAAGCTGCTGAAGCAGAAGTAAAACTGCAGAAATGGGAGCCAAGAATAGTTGAAGTATCTGATTAAAGAAGTACAAGGACAGAATAAGAATTTGTCAAACGTTCCTATTATGTTTGGCCAAGGTACAAAACACTCCTTTTAATCTTCAATATTTGTAAACTGAATGTTGGATATATTTTTTGCGTTGAAAATAAGGAAAGACTTTTCCTCCCTTGAAAAATCAGAAATCCACCGGTTAAATGCTGTGGGAATGAGCCGCAGCAATAGAACTTCATACAACAAATCTTGGTTTCCTAGCGAAACATTACTTACAGCAAAGCGTACTTGGAAAACGGTGCCTGCAAACAAGGGCCGTCAGCCATGTGCCTCGGAGATCTTAAAGAGCATCAGACAACCAAACCAGCCCTTGCTCCTTGCTCTTTCTCCCTGTTCTGAAGACAACTTAGATAAGAAGTGACAAACACGTAGGTCATTGGAGCGGCCGTGCCCACCGAAGTAACCCAGTGAGAAACAAGCCAAGGTTTCAGCGCGAGGAACCGGGTGTGCAAAGGACAGGCACCTACGCACCCCAATGGTGTTGTGCACAGTGGGCTGGAAAAGCGGGGAAGACGGGTGCTCCCCATCCCTTGTCCCCCGCTCCGGCTGGCGAAACCGCAGCATCTGCTGATCCAGCCGCTCGTCCTCACACAGCGCTGCTGGCAGCCGCTGACCCTCAGCTCCCCAGCACCCGCCCGCACGCCGAACCCCCCAGGGGCTCCGGCACCGCCTGTAAGAAGTGCCTCAAACTACCAGAAATTTCAGAGCATGTCTTTAATAAAACATATCAGGGAATATTTAAAGCATCCCCATCACCCCACCCCTGGGAAAATGAGTTATTAACATTCTGGAATGCAATCTGTGTCAAAGGAGACATTACATCAGGTGCTCGTCCGCCTGCTTTTTGTTGTTGTTCAAGTTCTCAGTAAAGCAAAAAAATTAAACACATAACCCAGTGTCCTTGTCTTCAAACCTTCGTTGTTATATATAGGATATTGCTGAGTATTTTATGGCTACTGCTGTTTCCTCAATAGAAACTGATACAGACGTTGGAGCACTGGTCTGTAAAACGCCGTGTCTATCAGAGCAGTTAAGTCACACAACTCAGCTCTTTCCAGCTCCCCAGTCCGTCCCATATATCACACTGCATGTTAATGGCCGAATCAGCACTTTCCCACTGATTTCGGATTTCCACAACACACAGCTTCTAACGCACATGCTGATCTGTTCAGAGCCCGTCCCTCATCTTTTTTCACACAAGTAATCACAGTTTAGTATTTTTGTACCCAATTATGAAGAAGGATGAGAATGAAATGGGAAATAAAAAAGTGACAGGTAGAATTACGGAACAAAATGGTATTCTATGCTTGCTTGATGCTAATTGGTTTTCTTAACTGCTTAAAATCTGTGATATAGCACAAAATAACTCAACAGAGTGGTCTGCCAGCCATTTAGACATGTTTGTAGTCAATTTAATTTACTCAGTTGCAGCTCTGATCCATTTCACGGCATGGGGAGACGAGGACAGCCAAGTGACTGCGCTCCAAACGGAGCCATTCCGCAGTACTCCTTGTCTGGGTGTGATTCTGAGAACACCTGAGGAACCCACCGAGGGAATCAAGAGCTGTTAGCACCTCTGTGCACCAAAAATCACGATACTAACTGCAAACCCCAGCGCTGCTCTCATGCTGCCAACAGTATCGTGGGGTTTGATGCCCAGAGATGCTAACAGCTCCTGATTCAGACAGGTGCTGGAGCGGGGAGGCCGCGGTGGGAGCGGCATTGGGGTCTGCAGTTAGTATCGTGATTTTTGATGCCCAGAGACGCTAACAGCTCCTGATTCAGCCAGGTGCTGGAGCGGGGAGGCCGCGGTGGGAGCGGCATTGGGGTCTACAGTTAGTATCGTGATTTTTGATGCCCAGAGATGCTAACAGCTCCTGATTCAGCCAGGTGCTGGAGTGGGGAGGCCGCGGTGGGAGCGGCATTGGGGTCTGCGGCGCCTCCATCCTGCCAAAAGACAAGCTGGGCTTTACAGGTCCTGTACCTGAGCAGGTACAGCGTTTCCATACACTACAGCGTTTCCATACACTACAGCGTTTCCATACACTAAGAATGCTGGACATGGAAATGGGTATTTGAAATGATACTTTCTCCATAAGCACTTTATATATACGTGGGTGAAGTCTGCCCACTTGGATTGTGTGCGGCAGACCCACGACAAAAAGGAATTAATTAACGCCCATTGGCTTTCAATGACACTGAGCTTAGGGATCAGCCTCTGTTGCTTCTGCATGTCTCTTCATCAGTACAAAAAGAGGCGGAACGTAAAGAGAAAGAATAAATGTTTAAGTGGCCTTAGACACACAACCAGATCTTCAGTTTGGGCTTCAGAAGCAAGGTGGGTAATAATCCCAGTACCGGCGTTTCCTCTGGAGGATGATGTTATGAAATAATAGGCATGAAGCCCATAATAACTATCACCTTCTTCAGAACTTTGTGAAACTCATTCAAATTGGAAAGCATACTGAGATCTAGACGGCCAAGTGCTATAGAAAAGCAAGGTACATTTAAAATTGAGCACTTTGGGCTTAATTTATGTTCCCAACTATAGCTTTTGGGATCCTGTACATTAGCTGTATATGTATTTTTACATATTTCTAAGAAAAATGGTCCTCAGAAGATGATGAATAGCGTGCCTTGCCAGAAAATATATGACAGGTTCTAAAAATGGTACATTTTTAAATTGGTATAGATATTTATACTTGCTCTAATCCTCTGAGATGTATATTGAAATTCGTAATATAAACAGCAAAGGGCATTCCAAGACAAGCAAATTAAAATGAATTCTGCATCATTCTCTCCTGTCCTATTATTATAAGTTCTCAGGAGGCCTACAAAAATTTGTATGTGAACTAAAACTGTACGCGAGTCTAGTAAAAGTTAACTTTAAAAAGCCCTAATCTTTTATTAGATCGCAATGGAACTGATGTTTAAAATGGAAGTGAGGATTATTATCACACTATATAAACACAGTCTGTGATACACTATCACTAGTATGCTATGTCTTTATAACATTTCACGTTGCGTTTTCCTATATGTATTAAAAGGTGTATATCGCCACCAATTCATGATGAAAGAACTGTATTTTTTTAGGAAGTAATATCATCCCCACCTCTAAGAAAGGGCTGTTTGTCACCATCTGATGGACCCACTGCTCACTCGTAGTCCCTTGGCAGTAGCTGTGACTCCTGTGACTCCTTCCTCTGGGGCCGCTCTTCACAGGTCACACCGGCCGGGACCCCCCGAACATCTGTCTGCCCCACGCTCAGCTCACGTCTGCATCACCACTCAACGCCCCTGGGGTTACAAAGTTTTCCTCCCACTCATCCTAATGCATCTTGGCTGAAAAGTAAATTGGTTTCTTTTGAATTCCCTCAAGTGGAGAGAGAACAATAAGCACCAGCCTTTGCGTAACTCTCTCATATCGCAAAGGCCATCGTGACGATTTCTCTGTAGGTTCATCAGCCCCCACAACTTTTCTTCATAGGTCATGTTCTATACCTCTTCAGATTTTCCTGCCACATTCCACCCACTTCAATACGCCTTCCAGATATGTAAAGGAAGGTGCCCAATGCAGTTCTTCAGCCGTGCACTCCCTGCTGGAGGGGTTTTTTCCTGTTTTTTCACAAGGACATTACGTGAGACAAAACCAAAAGCTGAAATCAGGATAATTCAGCAATATCTTCTCCCTTTCCCCAAGCTAATTATTCTTTCAGAGAAAGAGATCAGATGGATTTGCTGAGAACAAATCACGTCAGTCTTAAGCTATCTTTTACAACCTTATCATCTGTATAGTCGGAAAGGGGGTTTTTTTGTCTGGGTTTTTTTTTTTGAGATTTGTTCCAGTGTGTTTCCAGGAATTGCTATTGGGCTGAATGGTTTATGAATTCCTCATCCCTTCTTTTTCTCCTTTTAAAAAGGTAGGTACAACATTTACACTTCTCCCATGCTCTGGGGCTTCCCTCATCCTCTACAATTCTCAGAATACCATTTATCATTTGCTGAATGGAAATCCATGCTGCTATTTCATTTCTAATAGATTGATGAACTCATTCTAAGATCTTCCTTCCAGCTCATAGCTGCAGTGATCTCAGATACCTCCTTCTACCCAGCAGGTTTCTTCCACCAGCTTCCCAGCCCGGCTGCTTCTGGAAGGCACAGCACGCCATTCATACTATCATTTGATTATTGCAAATGCACAACACTCATCAATAACTCATAAACACTCACAAACTGGTATGTATGACAACTCCTCGGAGTTCTGTAATCTTAAGTGCTGCAGGATGGGCTTCAGGTTTGTGCTCAGCTGAAGAGAAACCCCAGTAGCGGAAGGCAGGCAACTTGAAACCTTTAGCAAGCACTAAGTGCTCCTAATAAAGGACAGAAAGAAATTGCTGTCTTTGTGTGCTGCCCCATCTGAATATTTTTAACACAGCATGGGAAAAAGAAGTCTTTGTGGAGAGCTGATTCATGTGTTATGTCACTCGTGCACTAAATACTATGTTATCTTCAGAAATTATAGAAAGGAGGAGGATATTTTTAGTCATCGTTGGCTACTCAAGCCACTAAAAGAAAGTATGTATGTTTCTCTGGGTACAACTAATTCTGTTTGTGGTTTCAGAGACCACGGCCAGTATTTCAATAATACATACGTTACGAACTGCTACAGCTGGCAAGGTGTATCTGTGTTGTCTATTCCAGGGAAGGATTCTGCTGCCTATTCAAAATGAATAGATTCAGAAGCGGAATCCAGCATGGAAAATGAAGGAAGGTCAGAGGAAGGGTAATATTTATGGAAGATTGAGCATTTTAGCGTGCTACTGGCTCCAGGGCCTGCACTCCCTAAAAATACCGGGTTTTGTGCACCGGAGTGCTGAGCAGACAGAGTTTAACTAAAACATTCGTTTGAACGTTCAGAAACAGACAGTTGCTTAGTATTCAACAACCAACAGAAAGAGAACTTCCACATTTTATGCCACGCCAGAGCAGAAACGCTTTACCTAAATAAGCAACCCAAAGAGGGCTTTTCAATGGACAGGAGCAAAGTGCTCTAAAACACAGCCTGGCCTGGGCAGCCAGAGCAGCGGTGCGGCCCCTCACCCCTCCCCAGCCAAAGCAGAAAGCTGCAGCTTTCTCAAACCTTTGCACGTCGGGGACCGGGCGGAACGAGCCCACGGAGGGTCGTAAGATGGGTCCGAAGGTTTGGGAGAGTACCCGATGCTGTTCAAGAATTGCCAGCTGTCATTAAGATGCAGATAAACAAGGAGAGTTAGCACTCCACAGCTGAATTAATTTCCTGGAAATACAGGAGAGCTGGTGAGCTGAAGGATGTGGGAGTTCTGCTCAGTGCCACCAGCTGCCTAGTTCACATGTACAAACCCAACGAGACTATAAAATCTCCTATGTCCACATGACCGCCCATTCATTGAGCCAATGCTTCTAGTCTGAGCATATCCCAACGTGTAAACAACATTATCTTTCCACGTTGGTAGTCAAACGTGGCTGGTCAAAGACTGAATGGACATCAGTGCTATACAACAGAACCTCCTTCCTACACCTAGAGAGCCATTTTGATAGGGAAGAGGATGAATATATAAGGTGCTGTTAACAAAGAAATACGGAAAACTGTCTTCACTGGCAGCCAAAGGAAAACAACTTTCAGAGCTTCCGATTTTCTGTCTTTAAGGATTAAACTGAGGGGGTGGGAGGCACGGGAGAAGACACACAACAAAGTACAAACAGTAACTCTAAAAATGCCCTTGCGGAATGCAGCAAGGAACCCCACGCACTAGGGAGCCGAGAGAACCAACTGAAGCACTTTGCTGCTTCACAGGACGGCGCTTTGGGTCCCTGATGCAAAAGAGCCAAGCACCGACGCACAGCACCCCTGCTCGTCCCCAGCCCCCGGCAGGCGAGGCCTCCCGCGGGAGCACTGCAGCACGACCATGTCACAGAAATACCAGCGTTATTTACGTGTTTGCTCAACAGCTCTTCCACAGAGTTCCAAGTGACAGGAGTATCAGAATATACTCTGTATTTCCTAATACTGACTAAGAATTGATTTTTGCCTTGGTTAATTCAACGACCAAATTTGTATTCACTTTAGCTGGAACATGCTGGACCTCTGACTCCTCAGACTTATTTTCATGTGCCTGGGAGCAAAATTCCAGCTATATATCTATATTCACTCCGCAGCTACTCTTTCCATATCAGGCATAACTTTGCTCAACAAACCTCCCTAAGCAAGAAATGAGCGCTGCTGCAAGGTTCAGGGCTGCACCAGCAGGTCCTGCTCCCTGCTCTGCTTCTATACGCATTTCGTTTTCCTTCAGTATACAAAGTGACTTACAGGAAGCTTCCAGTAGTAGAAAGTTGTAACTCATCTGAGAAGAACCGGTGCTCTAAGGAACAGGCACCTTCTTATTGCATCTTAAATAATAGATCACATAACGCAATTATTCTATGTCTCCTGGTCATCACATGGTCTGGGGAAGTCACAGTTTTAAATATTGGGAATGTAAGGATCCTGTGGAATTACAGACTACACAGAACTGTATTCTTCTCTCTGTATAATCTAACCTTTTATTGGAACATGCAATTTTTAAATCTATCGTCCATTCTCCATTTCACATATATACATTTGAAAAATAAAAGGCAATAGATGTGCTTTGGGATGGCTGCTTACCCAAAACATGCCAGGCCACTACACAGCACGCTGTTTTAATCAGAAACTCTCAACAGGTCCCGTTTGCAATGTGTGACGCTCCTCTGTGCCACACGGCTGAAGCTGACTTGTATTTCACTCACATCTCCAGCCAGAGAATATTGCCATTTTTTCCTAGATCAGACACCTGCTATCAATTCGAGTGGTATCTGATTGAATATTTGTGCAGGAAGGACAAGAATCAATTATTCATGAGTACTAAACAATAGACTGTATAAACATAGTTCATGAACCTGACTCCTTTACAACCCAGCTTATCTTCGGCACGTTTATAAGGGCAGCCACATCGCTTAAACAACTGACGAATTTATGGCACGAAAAGGGGGGGGCGAAGGGATAGAAGAGGAAACAAATGTTTTTGTTAAAGAAAATGTGAGATGTTCTGCATTAGGTGGAGTTTCTTTTCTTTCACTTATAAAAGTGGTAATATTTAACTGTTTAACTAAATTTAAGCAGACATCTCGCGTGACAGCTGTTCCTGAGGCTCCCGGCTCAGATTCTGCTGAACCAGGCCATTTGGGTAACTCAAATGAACAAGAAAATATATGTGACTTTTGGATCCTTACCCAGGACTCTCGTGTGAGTTTTGGACTCCTACCTGTTCTTAGCAATTTAATGGAACAAAACATTTTGAGGCTGTCCTGCCACTGCGCCTTCCCCACGGCAGGAGCCTGGGCTCCGGCCCTGGCACCGCTTCTCTTTGGGTTTCCAGCACAGCTCACGGAGCTGCTCCGGTTGCACACACACCGGCAGAAATCCCGCACCTCGCTGTCCCAGCTCAGCTTCCTAACACAAATGTGCCTGATGTCAAAGGGAAGATGCCATTCCGACATCGAGGTGCAACGAAATACAGACCAGTGATACCGTATTCTGTTAAAACCCTTCCTCCCTCCAAGCAGAGCTGTTAATGGTGCTGTCACGTTTAACACATTGTTATGTTGACTCCTTGTTTTCTTACGGCAATGGTTTAAATTTCAATACAAATGTTTAAAGCATGCGACATTCTGAAATTACAATATCCATATTTAAAGTCCCAAGATTACAGCGTCTAGTGGTGAGCGCTTGAACTACGGCGAAACACAATTTGATTTAAAATCAATCCTCCGATTGACTTTAAAAAGGCACCTAGTGCTGTTTATTTGTTTTTACGGAAAATAATACAGGCGATTAATTTCTTTCATACCTTAAGTGTCTGAGTTATGAAAGCCTGTAATGTAACACGGCACGCCTGATGACTAACGTCTGAAGTGATTCAGTTTGGAGCAAGTGACTGGCAGTTACTGGTTTTGATACAAACTCACTGCGTGATACGCAACAGGCGACTCGGCTGTTCCGCTGGTTCCGTGAACACAAACTCGGAGTGAAAACATTTCTATCATGTTACGTTTTATCCTGGAGAGTCAGAGAGAAGGAGGAGGACGTAATTCTTCCCTAGATGTAGTAGCTGCTGCTTTAAGAGAAGAAATGACAAGGTTATGGGCTCTCCCTCTGCCATGCATCTCCTTCATAAATTTTAGCATTAAATTATAAATAAAACATACGAGGACTCAGCTCAACGAGAAATATGTCTGGACTTTGGCACTGCATAGGTCTGCAGAAATCCATACAAGCTGCTTAACATTGATTTTCTTTGGCGTCTTTTGCAGCCCTATGCGGGCTTCGCAATGCAGAAGGCAGACATGCCTTTTATTGTTCCAGGCCCTTTGCCATTAATTACAGACATGCCTTTCCTTAATGACTGGGCACAACCCGCCTGTGGATCCCCGGGCTGGATCGCCAGAGGATGTGATCAACAGCACAGACCGGGGCCACTCGCTGTTCCTGGCCTGCCCGCTCTCCCCATCCTCTTCGCTCCCTCTGCCAACAAGGGGTTGAGGCCAATACCCGACCAGCTTCTCCAAAGGAAAAACAACTCAACATACACCCGCACTCACCTCCGAGCAGAGCTCAGTGGGGAAAGCAAGGGGAAAGACTCATCTTTCCTACACCTAGAAGTGAAAAACTCCATGGCAAAGCCAATGTTATCCTCTTGCTCAACATGGAGAGCTGACCAAACCTCCCGAGTCTGCAAAACTGAGTGGAAAAAAATAGGAAATAAAAATAAAAAATTGCTTGTGGTATTTTCCCATCTTCACTCTGGCCCTGGCCAGAAAAGCCAATGGTCTCGGTGTTGGTGCTGGGGGCCAGCAGTGGGGAGCCCTGGGCTCTGTTCGCACCTCTGCTGCTGACTCACCGCAGCAAACCGCTTGGACTAAATTCTTGAAAAGCATTTGCTAATGTCGGGAGCCAAATTTTCCGCGTAAACAAGTGGAGGCATGTGGGTGCCAAGCACCTACCGCTGCTCATAGGGCCAGCGGGAGATCCTGGCACGGCGCACACCGCTGTCGGCCACCCGGCCCACGGCCTGGCCTTCCCGGGTCAGAACGCTGAACGCTCCTCCTGTGCCCAGCCGAGATTGCCCAGAAGTGCAGAGCTCGCCATTTAATCCTGACACCTACAATTACCGAGCACGTGAGCTTGAAGGACTCCCTGTTTCTCCCATCTGCTAAATGGGCATCCTATATATGCCATAAGCGACCTGTGAGCCCCTGTTGCGGCGGGTCAGAAAACACGGCAGTTCCTCGGGCTGAGAGCTCTTTCCAAATAGCAAAAAATTACTACAACATCTTGATAAACCTTAGAAGAACGTTTGGTTCAGGTCTGCGCATCTTGCAATGGACAGATATTTGTTGGAGGATAATTTTAATTTTTCCAGATTAGTTTAACCTGAGTAATATTCCTCTGCGTACAATAAATTTGTTGAATTGCTTTTCTTAATAAACCTTTCATATCAATCGCATCCTGCTGGGTAGATTTTGCCACTTTAGCAAGAGCTACACAAACATGTATCTGATTAGGAAAAAAACCCACATGTTTATGTTAATTTCATGTTTCATTTATTTTTACTTAACTTTTAGGTATTTCCTGGAAGTTCTATCAATAAGAGCCAATCCCCACGATTGGTTCGGCCAAATAATGACTGTTGAGCATGTAAAACAAACTGGGCAAGACCCTGCCCCCACAGCAAGAGGTGGATCTCCCATAGAAATCAATTCTCTCTCAGATACAAAGGGTCACTGATAATTACGTGCACGTACCTAAGAATGAAATTTGCCTCATTGAGTGATACCACCTCTTGACTTGCAGCAACTCAAGCAGTAAAAAGACAGAACTGACTGGGACACCCTCACTGTTCTACCAGCTCAACACCGCGTTTCTGCCCACAATTCGCTTTCTGCTGGACTGCCTGCGTTCAGCCTTCCAAGAGCCAACGCATTTTGTTTGCCCAGGGCAGATCATATACGGCATATGTTTCCCCCCAACTGACTTTACAGTTCTTGTACTCCTAGAGAATTGTCCAATTTGTTCAAATCATGCAGGAACTTAGTTTTCAATCGAAGAAAAAACTGGCATTTCAATATTAAGGTCTAGACGTGAAGTCCTGAATCTCTTACTGAAGCGCAGAGAGAGATTTAATGTTCAGGGATCTGCCCGATCTGTTCGATGCCAACAGATTTGGCACCGTCGTGTCGCTGATCTCCACTGGAAAGCCCTCGTCTCTGGGGGACAAAGGTATTTCACCTCTTCTACTTCTTTCCACCCTCTGAGCAAATCATTAAGAATGAAAAAAAGCACCAAATAGATGCTATTGCTCCATGAGCAGAACACAATCAATAATATTGTTACAATTTACTGTTCGAGAGAAATATACTTAGAGAAAGAAAGAAATGAGAAAATCAAATCAACCATGTCTTAAAATGCACAGCGAACATGTCCCTGGCCTTATGTCCTTTATGGAAATTGTGCTTATACAACAGATAACTCAGCAATGCAGTCAATAACTGGCAAACCCGATACTTCCAAAGGCGCTAAGGGGGAATGTCAACCACCGCTGACGAGCAGCTTTGAACCCTCGGCCTCTCAGATGGGGGCTGACAACTTAACAGGCTTCTCCCCCTCTGTAGGGACGAGAGTTTCCGTGGCCTGTGTTCCTACCAATAAAAGGCGACCCAAAAGTGCTGGGCACATGCCACTTTCTGTAAAAGAGTCAGATTACCAGCCCCTCTTGATACACTGCGGGGTGCCAATGGATGTTTGTGCTCGTGTGGTTTTTCCAGTGAAAAAAGGGAACAAAAAAAAAACCCCACAGATTCTCTTATACATAGGAAATTACATTCATTCAGCAGGGAGGCAAAATGGAGGCTACTTGAGTTAATTTCTCCTCATTTATTTATATTTAGCTCTGCCATAATGGTCCAGCAGCTCCCATTCCATTGAAATGGCTCAGCGTCACCTCTTGAAATTAAAGCCCTGTTGGATAACGACTCCAAGTGCTTTCAACACGTGGCTCTGAGGAGGGGAATCCCTTTACTCATTAAGCAGCAAGCAGAGGCGAACCAAAAAGGCTTCCGTGAGGCGGCATGGTCAAAGAGATGAAAGGGAAGGTACCGGTCAGCCGGCTGCGTTAATCAGCGGGCAGATGCGCGTTCAGTCCCTCGGAATGACAAACCCGGTCAGAACGTCACCACAGGGAACACCCCTGCGGAAACAGGGATCTTGGGCCAGCAGACACACACAGACTGTGCCAACCAGGTCTGCGGCACCCGGCCACGCTCATCTCCAGCCCACGTGCAGGATCCTCGCTCTGTAAATCAGAACAGCCCCGTACAGCCCCTTCAGAAACACCACTTTGTGTGCCAGCTTCCACACTCCCTTGTGTACATTTAAGTATCTTGAGAAATGTTCATTAGTCACTGCTTGAAAAGGAGAGAGATGACCTAAAAAGCACCCAGGTAAGCTTAAGAGAAGGGATAATGCTCTGAACCCTCTCAAGCACAGGTTCTACAGCTCTGATTTCTCTCTTTCTTAGGCTGTCCTACATTTCCATAGCTACAAAAGTTATTTGGGGTTGGAAATCACCCTGCCCACTTTTTATCCCCCCATCCCATAAACATCTATCTGAATTTTCAATCTAATTCTAAGGTTTTGGTGACTTGTTGCTGCTGTTTGTCAGTGCAACATTTCTATTATGTAAAAACTAAATATTTTCCATTTTGGAAGTGAGAAAAACACAAGCATAGGCTGTGTCGTCTTGAGAAGTGGACGTACTCAAGCTTGGTATGGGATCCCACACGTTCTTTAGCAACTCTGCTGTTTGCACTGAGAGATCTGGTAAGGTCTTTGGGGAAAACATCCCACATATCTCTTTAAGGTCCAACCAAAATATAATCTATCCTGCCCTCAGTACAACAGCCTTGCCGAGATAAATAGTTCAGGGAAAAAAAGTCTTCCACTGTAAATCATACTAACAAAACACGGCTGAGCCAAATTCCCTGCCCTCCACCGCAGCGAGAGGCTGTTTGTTCAACGGGGACTCTGATTCTTTGACAGAATCTAGGATGCTCAAACTAAGACAACACAACTGCGGTCCTCCAAGAAATCAGTCTGGTCTTATTTCTTGCCTCTCTTTTTCTTGGCACCAGAGGACTTTGGGTCAGAGCTAAACAGCTTATGAACTCATTTCCTAAAATTTCCAGTCTCCCCAAAGCTTGCTTTCCTTGGATTATTTTTAATTCAGTCAATTTGTAACACATATTCAGCCTGTATCCTCCACAATATTTTATGATAAATCCCATTCAATTTCACATGTACGGTTGCAAGCTTTATTGCTTAACAAACATTTCATCTAGTCTCCCATAATTTATATCTGAATGGGTTTATTATAGACATAGCATTTCATTCATTGTGCCGTTAATTCTGTAACATGCTGCCTGTTTTCTGTATGGCTGCTCTACCATTATGTGCTTTCAGTACAATTGAATTTTTCCTTGGGAGCTTTATAAAATGCTTTATGAATATGTAATACAAATTGTATTAACAAGGCAAATGTACTTTTTATTCCTTTTGTGAGCATTTCCAGTCAATGACTGGTAAGAGAACAAGCCCGGTAGCACGTGTCTCCCTCAATTCCTATTCACCAGGGCTACCCATGCAATATTATTTTCAAAAGGTTCACCACTTCAAATACAAAGGTGTTTTAAAATCTCAGTTGATGTTGCAGTCAGGTCCATGGAAGAGAACTCCAGAAAGCTTTGCAATCATGATTTGCCCCTTTGCAGGGACCTTCCACCTTCTGTTCAGGTAAAAGGATCTTAGCTAGATACTATTTTGAAAAGGCGTCATCTTCGATCACATCCATTCCATGCAGTCTATTCCCTTAATTACTATTACATATTTGTCTTGCATTAACACCTAGAAACACCAGTCCTGTTGCATTACATGCCTATTAAAACAAAGAGGCAATCCTTGCCCTAGAGCTGTGATTGACCAGACGCATCCAGTGAGCCAAGAAGAGGATGTGATCCAACAGGGGCAGTAAGGCGAGGGTCAGACAGAGTTTCAACATGTATGACCTATTCCGTGTGCTCACCAGCTGCTGGAGGAACCGTGTCATGGCAGGGGGACGTGCAGGTTATGCTACATGGTCACGCAATCTTTGAGGGAGCTCTTGGGATGACTCTCAATACATTCACATGCTTGAAAAATGGGAAGGAATGTGTTTCTTTACCTAAACTAGTTTGGTTCCTTTCGATAGAGAATAGTTTGCACACTTGAAAATGAAGGAAGGCCCCATGCCTCTGAGAACACGGAAAACTTCCATACAAAGGGAGATCGAAGCTTTTTTTAGGTCTCAACCGCAAAGTTCACCATAATGTTCTTGCTACACCTCACAGGGGGATCTGCTAATGCACTTTACCTGCTAACGCACTTTCTAAATCTCCAGATCTGTCTCCGATTTGAGAACAAAACTCCTATTAAAAACCCCATTCTTCCATTCACCATTGGCCAGCACACTGTCTAGAACAAAACTGTGTCCATCGCATTGACTGACGACTGATGGTTCACCATATGTTCTTACTTCGAGCGCAGGGGTTAATTCCTCAGCGACACGATGGGAGACTAGAGCCTTCAGTGGGAAATAATGTGGTACTGACAGAAAAAGAAGGAAATGGAAAAAGTCTGAATACATTTCTGCTCAACCGTACAGATTACAAGAAGGGACAGCATAAAAAATCGCCTCTGGAATTCAGATTCTTCTGAAGTCTGCCCACAGGCTCAGTAACATCTATATTATCTATATTGGGAGGCAAGAAATATTTAGCAGGGTTGCTGTCCTCGCAGTATTAGATATAATAGAAATAGAGCAAGGTAGATTCTAGCGTAGGGTTTGGCTGGCTTCTGCTCGCAGATCCCTTGACATACGTCTGCCCCTGGTGTCATTCCAGACCCCTGGAGTTAGTCTGGATTTGCAGCAAAACCTGAGCAAGTAAAGTACAAGACAGGACTCCCACATTTCATGAAAACTATGTGCTTGTGGAGGCATCCCCATTTTAGGAGAGAAAAGGGCCCTGCTTTCAAAGAAGGGATCTCCTTATTTGCCTTCACTCCTTTTGAATATGCAAAGTGGGGTTTGGTAATCACAGAATGGTTGGGGTTGGAAGGGACCCCTGGAGACGATCCAGTCCAACCCATCTGCTAAAGCAGGTTCACCCAGAGGTACACTGTACACTCAAGCAGGGCATCTGGTGCCTTTCTAGATTAGATTCATGGAAGGATCAGAATTAGCAGCATGGATCACTAAGTCATACCCACTCCTTTTCAGATTCCTCCAGTGACACTTTTACTGGTTTTTTATATTCATGTTAACAAAGGACCTGAATAAGACATAAGTAAGAGACATTATATTTTAACGTTATATTTTAAACGTCCAGGTAATGTGCCCCTGGAGACCTTAGGATCAAATGAGCTTTTATATTTTTAGGTAGAACGTAATCATTTTTTTCATTATTGTGGTTGCTACATTACTGTTATTAAGGAGTTTATCACCCTGTGGGGGATCCTGCTCATTGGAATCACACGCTTGCAGGCCAAAAGAGACAGTGCAGCTCCATCCCCTGGCTAACAACACAGCCACAGGACAGCACCCTGTCAGGATGCTGGGGCTGGTGTGACGTGCCGGCTACCACGGGAAGGCAGAGCTAGATGCAATGGAGACTGGAAAGTCATTGCTATGTGGTCATCTGCTTTGCAGACCCTTGGTACATGCTGACCTTCTAGTGGGCTTTTGGGGAAACTGGCCAAAATACAACATGTAAGGAGAGGGTGAAGCGAACAAAAACCAGCACGATACTACAAGAAATGGGTACTTACCCAACAGGCCACTTATCTCTATTCTAACTTTGGAAAACCTTAGAAATTCTTCCTAGACTTTTATCTAGCCATCATTTATTATCAAGCTGACCTTTAGTCCTCTCAGCCTTGGCAGCACTATGCTTTCCTAAGGATCATTTTTTAACAGAGTAGTCAATTTATTAGAAGACCTACTCAAGCCCCACTTTTGACGGAAAGGGTCAATACCCACTTCCCACTGATGTGTACGTCAGCAAGCACTGTGGAGAACACTACGAACCAAAGCTGCTGGGGCAATCCTGCTGGCTCCCTGCACATTAAACATTTCCTCTTCTGCCTCAGCTCCAGCCAGCGCTCACCAGAACCGCCATTTAGAAGGGAGGTGCATTCCACTAGGTTTGAGTTTCTATGCCTCCCATAGTTTCCCAGGCTCATCATATAGTTAAATGTATACATCGCAGAAAGCAAACATTATTACTGAAGTTTCCTCCTTGGGACTCCTGTGATGTTAAAGTATGGGTGGTGCAGCTCCTTGCCAATTTGCTTGTTTCCAAGTGGGAAGGTATCTATATGATATGTTAACACTGGAATGCAAACATCTGAAGACGAATCTAATAAGTGTGTCCATATCATTACCTGTTGCTTCACAGAGACAAGGAAGGAATCTCATTGAGGAAGGTGAACAGGAAAGTATTATCACAGCACCTTAAGAAATGTAAGTGATCCATATTGCCCAAAAAGGTTACAGAAGGTGGGAGAATAAACAGGTCTCACTCCATCTCAAGACGAGAAACATCACCTTGTTTCACCCTCCATGACAAGGTGACAAATAAATACCAATCCTGAGCATAGCAGGAAATGATTCCTTAGTTCCACGTCCAGTGGCAGTTTCTGTTTCCAAGTCATGGTGGAAGCAGTGATTCTGAGCATACAAAATCCACAAACACCACTACAATGCAGGAAAATCACATATCCTGGAACATGTATACTCATGTGGGTATTATCCCTGGTATCTGCTCTTATCAAATCTGTCTTTCAGAAAGCTGGCATTAGATTTCATGTCAAGCAGAAATAATACCCAGGCTGGGATCACCCACACCACGATGAACCATTTGCTGTCCGTGATGGAGGAACAGGGGTTAAACTGCCCTTTCAAACATATCCAGGACCTGAAGAACAGCCACAGTTGTCAATGTAGGGACGACTGCTTGGGTGAGGGGACCCAAACAGCACAGAGCCAGTTGTTCCTAGCAGACGCATCACCGCGGCATCGCATTGAACACCAGGCTGACGGCCTTGAGAGCTGCCCGCTCCCCTCCGCTGGGAATCAGCGAGCGCCTTCCCCTCCACCCGTTATTACTCAAGGCTCTTGCAGATGTTCTGGACTGCCCAGAACGCTGCCTCAGACACCAACACTGCGCAAGGGCCTTTGCAGGAGTAACGGGCGGCCTGGTGCTCTCAGAACCAGCACCGACCAAAGCATCTTCCAGTCAGCTGGAGTGCCACCAGCAGCACCACAAACCCAGCTGCTGCCGCGCTTTACCCGCACACCCGCTTTGCCTCTAAGGCAAGGCCAGGCTAGAAGCAAGCAGCTTCTTAACCCTCCTGAGCTGGAGATTTACACCCAGCCTTACTGCACGTGCACCAAACGAGCTCAGCCTTTACGCAGCCCCACACGCGGGAGGCCCTGCCCGTCCCTGCATACATCACACATCACGCAGCTCGTAAACCACGTCGCACACCGACGAGATCCAAATAAAGCAGAATCTACAAAGTAGTAACATCTGTAGTTGGACTGTTTAGCTTAAGTCACAAGGATTAACAGCCCCCACGGTTCTAGAAACAGACTAATCACGAGCAGGGACCACAGAAGGATTGGTGCCATCTTGCGCTGCCTGGCTGGCCAAGGGATTTTAATCTTCTTTTGGGATAGATACTGGATCTTACAGACCACTGGTCTGTTGCCTTGTAAAATAAAGAATTCTACAGTCCCTGTATTATCTCCATCCACCCATTATATCTCTTTTGTGTAAGAGGCAGGAAAATCATATTTTAATGTGAAAACATTAGCATTAAAAAGAAAAAGCGAGAAGCTATCCCAAGACCAAGGAACAGCTCTGGGACGGGCTTTGGTTTTCATTTTAATGACTGTTCCACAACCTCGTTTAACAAAATCCTATGAGTAGGAGATAACCCAAAATACCCACGCATATCTGCAAATGCAGTGTTGAAAACAGATTACAAAACTGTTTTCAAGCCACTTTTAATTAAAAAAAGCAAGCCTCAAATCCTGAATGAGCAGGCTGTGTTTTTACCTTTTTTCTGTATATGCTAAAAGTCTATTAGAAATCTGATTACTAAACGTCACCTTTTTAAACATCTACTACCATACTGTATTCTAATACACGCGTGTATGTGTTCGGCAATTTAATAGATATATTATTTTATTACCATTTTTCTAAGGAACAAGCCAAAATGATAAGATTCTTGTCACTGACTTCCAGCAGCTTCCGTAGATCACCCAGGAGAGCAGTGTTTCAATAATCCATACTCTGAGTAACAGTTTGAACATAAAAGATTTCGGAGCTGAAGGCAGCCAGTGGACATATTTCATACTATCACAGTAACTTTATCACTTTTCTGTGATATCATCTCCCTTGAA
This sequence comes from Patagioenas fasciata, assembly GCF_037038585.1. Classification (NCBI taxonomy): domain Eukaryota; kingdom Metazoa; phylum Chordata; class Aves; order Columbiformes; family Columbidae; genus Patagioenas; species Patagioenas fasciata. The sequence continues at coordinate 23,742,135 of NC_092532.1, forward strand.
AAAATAAGACTGCACGATATTTCTGTCTCCTGGAGCCGAGCGTAGCGATGCTATCTGTTTTAATACATGACATACTCTTCCACCAGTTTTCCTTGAAAATGGAGAAAATCCAAGGGACTGATTTCAAGGAAACAAACCTATATACAATATCTGGTCTGTGTGTGGTTGGCTTTCTCCTTTTCTGCAGGCTTTTCATCACCGTCAGACAGCGCTGGCCTAGCCCTTGCTATAGAAAGAATAATTGTAAATCTGCATGGAGTTCATGACGATTAGTTTCTCTTGGAGTTGGGCCAAAGAACAAGCCTTTCTCCAATACAGATTTCACATGCAGGCTCAGTCAAGAATTCGTTTATTAATCCTCTCGACCAAGGCTGGATTAAGCCACCCAGGGGCCCTGGTGACACCCAGGAACTCTGTGTCCTGCGATACACGTCCCGGTCGAAAGGCGTCCAGAACGGAGAGCAGAGGATCCCCGACCCCAGCCCACGCTGAACCTTCGCCGCATTCTGGGGGGCACCCGGGTCATCCCCAGCAGACACCGCGCGCCCCGCTGGAGCACGGAGGGGCTGTGCTCCGCTTTAAGCCGGGACACAGCACACAAGCGTGTCACAGGCCAAAGGGCACAGGAACGTTCCAAAGGAACGTTGTTAGGAAGAACGATGTAACTGAAGGCGAGATCAAGCCTAAGAAATCCGGCAGCCGACCTAGGAGCTTCTTTACTCCTACCCTATTATTCTAAAAGCACAGCGCTGAAAAGGTTTTAGCAGCCACTCAATGTGTCAAAATCTACAGATTTTCTTACCCATGCGTTGTATTACTTTTGTATCAAAGGCAATCGCACTTTGATTCAACTCCTACTTTCCATAAGCTGTATTGAAACTCTGTCACTCCATTTCCTAAGAGTTCCGTTGAAAAGCAGTTTCTTTGGCTTTTAGCCCCTACGAGTTTCCCAGTTCAAATTATCTTTCACTTTAAAATTCAGATCTAGATGTTCATACTCTGCTTCGGAATCAAGATTAAGCTAAAAACCTAATTTCAACTCCCTTTTATCTATTTGGCTATTTCATCTCAAGAGAATTAGGAAGACTTTCCTGTTGCAAAACTCCCACCTGGTCCAAGCTGCCTGAAAGTTTAGTGTCTCGTCTCAAAGGAACTCAAAACCATCGCGGTCCCACTTCCCATCACATCCCCTCCCCATGCAGGTGAGATTTGCTGCGAACGTTTCCCAGAGCTCTAACACTGTGTGAACTCTTGTAGAATTATTGTTGTTCCAGGAGCGTCCCGGGGGGCTTCAGCGCTGCTGTGAGGCAGCGATATCCCTGGTGGAGGACTAATAGACTGTCACTGTCTCCACTGGGAACCATGGAGGTCAGACATGCTACCTAACCTACATCAACACGTAACTTCCTCGCCCTGCTCAGGAACAGCATCAAGAATAACACTGTGCTCAGATATCCCTCACTGCCGTTTCACTGAGATCACATCGAATTACTCCTAATAACGCAGCCTTTTCCGCTTCAGCCCAGTCCCTGGCACATCAGCCCAATAAGCCCATAGGGTTTGCTGCTCCGCTGTGTCAGAGAGCGTCGAAGGCCAGAAAGGGAGAAGCAGGGCAGGAGGAAACGTTGCTCCAAGCCGCCCAGCAGCTCAGCCCTGAGCCCTTCTCCCCCTGCTGCCCGCTGCCCCGCTATAACCTGCGGCACTTGACTTTAACTCCTTGTTCGCCAAGCCCCCTAAACACCGCCTTTGCTTTTTTCACCAAGCCAACCCTCGTTTTCTTGTTGTTGTTTGTTTTTCTCACCTCTCAGGTCACTCGGAGCTCTTCCAGAATAAACAGACTGTGCACGTTCACAACGTGGCCAAGGCCGGTGGATGAATTCTGCACCCTCTGCCCTTCGAAACCGGGCTGTGCTGCATCCTGGGGAAAGCAGCGGACTCAGGGAGATGAAGGCACTGCCATCGCTCCTCGTCCCACACTCTGTAAAAGATCAAGGTTTAGTTGACGGCATGTACACTTGCAGGTGCTATTTCACGTTTCATTTTAAGACATCTGTAAGCATCTGTTGATCTTTCACTTCCCAACACGTTAATGGCCTGGTATTTCACTATATTCTGAAAAACTGCAGGAGAAAATGTAAAGCTGGGGGGAAAAGGGGGATTGAGATGTTTTAATGGGGGAAAACTTTAATTCATGAATTTTACGACTACAAGGGAAAATGAACCACAGCTTGATCGCACAACAAGAATAGCAATTAGGAACAATTGTTGAATTTAGTTTAGGTATGCAGCATACGTAGGTAAATACACTGAATGCTAATGGTTTTATAATAGTCTTATTAATTCACACACATAGTTAATGTTTAAGATAAACTCCCCATCTTTAGAGTAATTTATGCATTCCACTTTTATAGAATTCCAATTGAATGAATATGAACATAATCATTTTGCACAAATGTTCTCCAAGGAGTGTGCAGAGAGTCTGAGGCAATGCTGAGGCTCCCCACAGCTTTATTCATAATGGATCAGTCTATTCATTCCTTATTAATTTAATGGAGTACAACTGAGCAGTCTAGCAGCTTGAGCTTATGAGTGTTTCACAAATGGGGCTTTTTGCCTGTAATCGCTTAATCCTACTGGCAAGGCCTCATAAATTGAATAAAGGAGTGAACTAGGTTTTAATTAAGTCTAAGGAATGAGCTTGTCTGAAAGACACTTCAGCCCCTTAAGATCACAGTGGTGAAGTGTTTGTCCAGGAGGCTGGCAGAGGCAAGTATCCAGGCTAGCGGGGTTAGAGACCCGTTGCTTTGATGTAAGGTATTTGTTAATACCTTTTTCCCCTTTAATTAAAAATCCATTCTCCACTGTCAGTGCCATCTGAGAGTGCACGTGAAAGAACTGCAGCAAACCTGACCGGTTCTGGAACAGAACGTGGTTTGGGACTCATCCTTTCCGACTCCGTAAAGCAGCTCGCGGAGGACAGCACAGACTGACACCAACAAACAGGGAAGCAAACATTTGGCCCTAGCAGTTTCGAACTGTGCCGCTTCGGGGCTCAGTGCCCGGGGGTCAATACGACCCGAGCAGAACCCATGGGGAACGGTCACACATCAGAAAGTTGCACCAACAGGTGGGGCAGAGGGTTGATAGGCTAAAAGCCGTCTTCACGCTCCCACAATACGACAGACGATATATACAATCAAAACCTGATTTACATTGGCATCAGCGACGAAAAATAGGATGCCAGCATTGTCTACCGCAACAGCTGCTCAGCATCGGAATGAAATATTGTATCCAGTGTTCACCCATCTCATAACATCCTTTTTGTAAGTCCCAGAGGTCACCTAAACACATTTATTGACTTCATTATTTTTATATAGGGAGAAAAAATTGACGGTGCTACAGAGCTGAGCAAATAACTCACAATAAAATCTTTATTCAATATATTTCATCTTTTTCTCCACTCTTCCTGCAACAGCACTGAAATTCTTCCTCTTGGCCATTATCTAAAATCACTATCTGAGAATTTCGGCAATAAATTTTTTTATGCTACAAGATGATCTTGGAAAGTTCAGAGTGAATGTTTGCCATTAAAAGTGTGCTTATTATTTAGATAAACCACGCACTGGTGTTTCTGTGCTCCAATTGACTTACACAATTTATAGTGCAGCGTGACTTGTGAATTTGACTGGTACGTGTACATGACAAACCCATGAACAGTTGGTTACAGTGGCTCAGATTCTAGGACTTGTCAATAATTAATTTCATGGGGAGTAAAATTAAAAGGCAATTTGAAAGGATCACATCCCAAGTGTCCTATCCAGAAGAAACAGAGAGCAGAAAATGTGATAGCAACGCACAAATCCGAGGCTGATTAGTTGTACACACTCTAAAATGGAACTCCCTGTGGCATTTTACATGAGAGCCTGGATATATTTGGTAGACTTTTTTTAATCATTTTTACTAAAATACGTTATTCCACCGAGCACCCATTTGGCTGTTTCCTGACTGGGGACCATCAAATCCCTGGATGCCGTCAGGCACCCTGGCCCCTTGGCAAAAGCCCAGTGATACCTTCAGCTGATGAACTTACAAAGGGAGAGACTACAAAGCATGGTCATGAAACAGATATTCTGCATGACAAGCGCAGACCATGGTGTGCCCAGGTGAGGTGTATCGATAGGAAGGCAGACGAACCCTGGATCATTCAGCAACACCTTGACACCAATTCCCATTGACAGCGATGGGGACGGACTTCACAACACACAGTTCTGGAAAGCTGATTTGCTTCAGCAAGCTCTCCTTCGAACCTTATTTTGAAGCAGGCTAACTGAGGCAACTTAAAGTACAGTTGCATGTTTTTAGAGTGCTCTTAGGGATGAGACTTTGAACTGAATGAAGTCTGAAATTTGCTTGAGAAAGCTTGACCCATCCTTATTAAACAAATGAACCAACAAGCCAAGCACACAGCTCATTAAGATCACAAAAATAACCCAAAGCAAGCCCCCTCCTAGCTCAGCACGAGGGGCGGCCGCCTGCTCCTGCAGGGTACGAGTAGCAACCAGCACAGAGGTAAACTGTGCTGGGGACACGATGCTGCAGGGCTGGGCACACACAGACAAGTCCCCTCCTTGAACTGTTCACGTGTCTGCTCCGCACAAACACCCTCTGTGCTGGGGAGACAATACGCAACAATTCCTAAGGCCCTAAATGATAAGCCAAGTTTATCCAAACATCCTCTGAATTTTCAGGCATCTCTGACCACAGTGATTTTGTATAAGGAAATCCAAGTAAAGCATTGCTTGATTTCTATAACTGCCAGAAATAAACCATAAGAGACAGAAGCCTTGATATCATGGCATGAGAACGATAGCAAGACGTACCACGTTCTCTTAATCTGTACCCAACAGTGAACAACTCAGCAAACCGCAGTTAAGTTCCAAAGCCTCTGTTCATTAATACACAAGTACTAGTCTAGCTCTGGTGCTCTTTCACAGACCCTGCTGCCATGGCATCGTATGACATATTTTGTAAAAGATGACAGGGTTCAAAAACTGCTGAAAGGGATAATAACCACTATATGAGGAATGGTAGAAAGAAGCTTTGAGACAGCTGTCTGACACCCATTTTTCAAGATGCTTGTATCACTGATACAAAGGTATTACAACACTGTCAATCTTACTTCCTTTACAATCCTGTACACCTCTCGATACAAGCGATGCTCCAGATGATCACCCGGCACCGGCTCGACCGAGATGCCTGCACACTGACACCCAGGTCCTGCTTAGCAGATGCTCTTCAGGCTAAATAGAAAATTAATTTGTCCCTCCCGTGAGCTCCTCTTGATCTGGCGCACGGGACAGAAATGGTGCAGTCTCGATGTAATTTCTGGCCATCCCATGCATCTCCCAGTTGCCCGGTCAGTGGGACCGGTCCCCTTGTGGGCTCTCAAAGGAATGAAGGGACTGAGGGAAATCATTGAAGTGAAGCACGTGGAATACCTTCCTTCCTACCTGGTGAGTCTTTCAGGGAGACTTCAGGGGTGGCACACAGAAAAACCAAGCTTAAAAACCCTATCCCCTTGAAATCAACGGGATTTTTGCCATTTCTCTGCATCGTTCCCAGCGGCCCGAGCTGGTGCTGTGGGTGAACAGAGGGCTCTGGTCCCCAGCACCCCCAAGCCAACACCTTTCCCCACTGCCGGATCCACACGTTGTTTTCTTTCTTTAATGCGAGATCACAGAAGAGCAAAACTGATGAACTTCTTCCTGCTCAGATTGCAGGATAATGTAACAAGTTAAATGAAACATTAGGAGAAATAGAAACCCTTCCAGAAAACATGCGCTGCCTCTTTAACATTTCAAATTTTTCTTTTAACATAAAATTACAGCATCATATAAGGAAGGAATCGAGCAAGATGCTTTATCACAATACTTGGGCAACTTTAACTCATCTCAAGTGTTATTATAAGAAATGGAATTTACTGGTATGGACTTCTACTCAATAGCACTCCTTCCCTTTTTAATGAAATGTCATTATTCCAATACAAATCCTTTCATTCTGCAACCCGCTCCCCCCTTCATCTCACTATATTTCATTTCCTGCAGTTATGTGATATTATTGCCTTTTTTTCCACAGCTATTGATTTAGGTGTATATGGTTATTACAATGCAAAATAAAACAGTTCCCTCATCCATTCTACCTTGTACCGTTGAACATTAACTTAATTTGTTTCAAATCTGCATTTGATTTGGCAAGGAAACCATTTATCTTTATGAAGAAAGCCCTCATAAAGTAGGGACTTCAGGAGATCACTGCTTTAAAAATTTAATAGCCTTGTGTCTTATACACTAGAAAAATGAATTAAACCTTCAAATATTATATGTCTCAATGTAACCTTTTTGCATTTCATACTATGTTTAATTTATTATATCCTAGGAAAAAAAATAGATCAAATCTCCCTAGATTTTGGGTGGTAGTTGGTTCCTAGCTTTGTTTTGACTTGAGTTGGGTATTTTACGCTCCGGGATTAAAAATCTATCAATATGGTATTAGAGGTTGGATGTAGCTGATGTTATTAGGCTGGAGTTGGTTGTTATGTATCTGATTTTCTTGGTTTGATTCTCAGCATTGATGAGAAACATTAAATTCCGAAGCCACCACCAGAGCTGCCCGTCCAGCCTGCAGGCAGCGTGCAGTGTCTCTAAGGAGGATTTCTGTGGCGTGAGCAAAGGACGAGCTTTCCGAGACTAAAGCAATCACAAACCAAAATAAGTTATGAATTCTCGCTAGAGACGGAATATTTGGATTGCAAAGTAGTACACGATGCCTTTTGCATGACCAGTGACCAAATGAGGCGGAAAGCAGAAGCATCCGTGACTGGAACGGACAAGTTCTGGTTTAGAGAAAGAGTCACTGTATGACCAGGCTGATGAACAACACCAGCAACCAAGGAATATGACCAAATGATTCTGCTGGGGTGAGAACTGCTTTAGGTATTTATGTCTCTTTTTTCTTGGAATAACTTTATTTCACATTGCTGCATTAATACAGTCATTCTGGACATGCTGAAAAGAGTGGCTTTCCTTCCTTCAGCTTGTTTTTCTACTCTGACCAATAAGAGCTGCACTAATTTCACTGATTAGTTACTAATTCGTTTCTGCATCATCACTGAAGACACCAAACTCACGGTCGGAAACCTAAATCCCTGCCAGGACCGGGGCTGAGGGCCCCAGAAGCACCGGCCACCTCTGCGGTGCCAGAGCTCAAAGGTCTCCTGCTGACCACTTACCTGAAACTCTGAGGAACCTCCAGCACGTCTGGGCTCTAAACCTGGGAACTGCGGCACACAGATCTGATCAAACACCAGCACAGTCCTCCCGCCCTCCACTTCCGTGTGCATCTGAAATTTACCCAGGATCTTGAATGTTGAGCACAGAAATCCATCTGGCAGCAAGCCCGCTGGTCTCTGTTCTTCTCTCCCAGCTGCTCTGCCCACTCACACAGTTCCTCTGTGCCCGCTGGTCAGATTAACCAAACAACAAACAAATCCAAGTTTCTGAGGTTGATTCCTACGGATGTCGACTTCACCAACAGCCCACAGGAAGAACGGACAGACAGGAGGCGGCCTACGGAAACACAGAGATCAGATGGCTTGGTCTGGCTGAGCCAAACCAAACCAGCAGCACATCAACAGGCTGCCCCCGCTCAGGAACCAGGAGACACCGAAACTGTGCGTAAAAATCAGACCACTTGCTCAGATGAGGAGTTATAAAGGTAAATACCCAACCTTGGCCAGGTTGACCTTAGTAAACTGAGATGAAAGACACAATCTTAGCGTGGCACGCAGAACATAAACGTGGTATTGTCTCCCTGAGGCAGCACTACCTAACGAACTGGTTTTATGTCAGGACTTCCAGTAGCGAAAAAAACATGGTCAAAAGATACCTAGAGCAAGGAAAGAGCCTCAAGCACAGAGGCATTGTGAAAGAACTGAAGAAAACTTACGAAAAAAGCATCTCAAATGACTCCCTAAAGAGGACAACCAGTGGAGGGAAGGAGGCAACGGAACAGCTAGAATTGTATAAGTAGGGGAAGAAGGAAGCTCGTAACGTTCAAATCTAACATAAATTCACCATCAGAACAGCTTCCATCGGCCTGCACCACTGTATTACTGAGCTATATTCTTTGGTACACCGAAGTTTTATTGATTTTACAGCTATAAAGCAAACAGCGGGCACTAGAAATACACTGGATAGGTCTCATTACAAATCTCCCTGTCTGTATCTTAGAATGTTCCTAAGCTGCATTTAGCAAGCAACCTGGAAAGCGCTGATACACCGCGTACACATATTAGAGACATGACTGTATTTGCCTGTTTCTTCCCGGTAGGTAACAACGGGCTGTTTTCATTGGCTGATCCCCAGAAACGAAATCAGAGCACGGCATTGTGATTACTCAGCTCGTACAATGAATTCCCAGTTTCAGTAAGAATAAGTAACATTCTAATTTAAAGTTGATATTTGACACCATATAAGAGAGGAGGGGTCCACTTTCCATTTTCTCCTTAGACAACAGTGGTAAACTGCAAAACTCCCTGCTAAAATGTATGATCTTTGGAGAGTGCTAATTGACCTACTAAAGCTGGCTTATTTTATTCGGTGAAATTTGCTTATCACAGGCCTCTAGGTGCTTTACGTAAACAATATAAACGAAAATAATGAATAGACCAAATGCCTAAGTGACAACGGGGACCACATCAATAGCTGTCTGCCCCACAGAATGCAGCTCAAAAGAAACTGTATTATAGCATCTGATCATCTCAGAAGCGGGAACTTTCCCCCTTGTGAGGTTCCTTTATTTCCCGGCACAGGGGGATTTGTTAGTTTGAGCAGATCAGGCACATCGGCCCGCGCGGACTGCAGAGCACGGCAGTTCTGCAGAGGAGTCCGCGTGGAACCGGTGCCGCGCTGCGGGTGTGCGGAGCGGGCACAGCGGGCAAGCGGTCCCGCCGGGGACAGGACACACTCCCACCCCGCTGGGGACAGGACACACTCCCGCCCCGCTGGGGACAGGACACACTCCCGCCCCGCTGGGACAGGACACACTCCCGCCCCGCCGGGGACAGGACACACTCCCGCCCCGCTGGGGACAGGACACACTCCCGCCCCGCTGGGACAGGACACACTCCCACCCCGCTGGGGACAGGACACACTCCCGCCCCGCCGGGGACAGGACACACTCCCGCCCCGCCGGGGACAGGACACACTCCCACCCCGCTGGGGACAGGACACACTCCCACCCCGCTGGGGACAGGACACACTCCCGCCCCGCCGGGGACAGGACTCCCACACCCCAAACACAGCAAAGCTCGGAGCTCCGGGCGCCCTTCTGTCGGTCCCCTGCTCTCACGCAGCCACGGGCAGGCACTCCAGCAGCACAGGTTATCTCCAATTTGATGCATTTTCCAAAGCACAAGATTTCTCTCGATATAACCTCAGTTTTTTTTGTTGTTGTTGCTGTTTCTGTGCATTAAGTCTGGGGAGGCTTCTGAGCAGGACAAAGCAAGCACATCATTTTCTCACGGAAAGGCTCATCCAGCAGCAACGTCCCCTCTAGGTCAAGCAAGTTGGAAAATCAACCACATATGTAGGAACATGAGCAGGATCTGAGAGTAAACCAGTCACCCAGTGCGAGTCACAATAATGCTTGAGGGATATAAATTATGAAACTGCAAATTTAATATTGAAATACCCAGACTAGACTCATTTGCTTAGTTAGACTAACTTTGCTTAGTTAGCAAGCAAAACAGAGCTCGGCACAGCTTCATCCACCCGGCTGTTCGGGCGGCTTCACTGCTCCCTGACCTTGGCAGGTCTTGGCTAGTGAGCTGCAGCCTGAGGTGGCCCCACAGCCCACTCGTCCCGAGAGTGGTTTTGACATACTGAGCGCCCTTCCTGATGTGAGAGAAGGAGGAGAGACCACGCTCCCTTTCAGAAAGCAGGACCAAGGAGGCTCTGCCCGTCCAACACGTGTGTCCCACTGCCAAGAGCCCTCCCAGCGCAGTGCTCAAACTGGGACAGCAGGTCGCCAGCTCTGACCAGCACACGCCATTCACCGCATTCATGATTCCCAGGACTATGTAGCTCAGCTGCCTTAAAACATGAGTGTATTTGCTGATTCCCTGGCCAGGGAAAGCAAAGCAGACAAAAATACCTGTTCTTTACACATCTCACACCACTCAGGAGCAGGTACGTGGAGTCAGAGATCTTCCTCCTCTTTGTGGATTTAAAAGTCTGGATGGGAAGAGGCCTCACCCAATCATCTGCTAATACAATATGAAGCACTCTCCATTGCTGTAATTTCCTGCAGCATCTAAAATGTTTCCTGTTAATATTTTCCACGCTGTTGCTGTTTTTATGAAAAAAAAAAAAAATCCCCTAAATATTAACATTTTGGGATGGCAGAATGGAAAAAGCAAACATAACTCTTAGAGACACGGCATAGAAATCCAGAAATAGATCTAAAGCCAGATTTCTCAGCACTCCCTACATTGTGTCACAGGGAACAGAGCAAAGCTCCAGCCCAGCCTCCTGCTTCTCCTCACCCAGAGCTCAGATGTTGTACTGTGACCTCGATTCCAGCCAGAAGCCAGGGCTCATTTCTGTAGCCTAACACACATCATGCACCTTTATTTTCCCATTGTATCCACACCAATTCCTCTGTGGCCTCCTCCTCCCATTGCCATGGCAAATAATCATCCTACTGTTGCTTATAATACTCGGAGGAGAAAGCTTAGACTCTTTCTCTGGGAGGAAAAACATGTTTAGTAACTATAAAGAAAGTTACTCTGTGCTCTTGCTATTGAAAGTTTCCAGCTCAATGGGAGGCTTGTGAGACAGGGAACAATAAACACAATAAAAACACAAAGTAGCTAAAACAAAAAAAGGGGTGGGGGGCAAGGGGGTTTAGTCCTATAGTGGCTCTTGCTGTCCTCACAAACTCAATTGTAGATTTAATGGCTGCCCCCAATGAGAGCAGTTAAAGGGTGAGGGACGTCTACAAAGACGACCAGAACTGCCAGTGTAAGAGTGCCCAGCATCCACCAGGAGCGTTATTGCCCAAGAAACCCAGAAAGCGCCTTGTCCCTGCAGACGGCAGCCACACACCCAGTAAACAACTGCTACGGTTACTTCGCTGTGCCTTTGTCCGTGCTGCCCGCAGGGCAGAACCAGCCTGGGCGGTGTGAGTATTTGTTTGGCTACCCAGCCTAATTACTCCTCAAAAACCCATGGCCGATTCCTCACCTGGTAATTGTAACACAGCGACCGCCAGCCCTGTCCGTGCAGCTCGGGGTATTTATACCAGCCGAGCTCTGTCTGTCTGTCTGTCTGCCCGCCTCATCACCCAGCACAGGCCTATGGGATTTACGCAGCATCTCCTCTCTAGCCAAGCGAGAAAAATACCAAATTGGACACATCTGCAAGACTCTGCAATTAGTTGCTGAATTGGGTGTGCAGATTAACATTAGTCCGTGTGTTATCTCCTCATGAACAAATGTTCAGTAATGATCTCTACAGCCACGGCCATCATCTGTGTACTCAGAGACCATGAATACTGGCCATCAAGCGTCCTGTGTGTGCCCACAAGTCTGGGACAGATCTAACATGGAATCAAGACACATCTTCCCAGAGTTTTCTCGTTCTGGCTGGGTACTCACTCGTTCATATGGAGGAAACAGAGACCTGGCTGAGATCCGGGGCAGGCACGACTGAGGATGCAAACGTACCTCAGCTGCAGAAGATCTTGCTGCAGACTGGCCTATATGAGCGGGGAAGCACAGTCCCTCTTCCAGGACAGCATTCGGGATCTGCCACAGACACGGCTCAGCTGAATCGGAAATACAGCTTTTGAAGACCTTTGCAAACTTTCTGATTGAAATTAAAAGTCAAATTAAGTATCATTTCAAATAAAAAACTTGCTTTCCCTGAGACTATGCATGCAACCCTGGCTTTGCCATAAATCGGTCTGTAAAATTTCTAGCCAGGCTTCTGTTGCCAAGTGAGAAGAACACGAATCACTGTGGTCCTTCTGTGCCGGAAACAGAGTGGCTGGCAAAGCCCGGTGTTAACAGGACCAACCTGTGACCCTACAGACCACCCTGAATCGCACTGTCCTGCACACACACGGTCAGTTAAATCAATGAGACGGTACACAGCCTGCACGTGAACCTTGAAGTCCAGCCCGTAACCAGCGACTCCCTGTTTGTCCCCCTTTTTCCCCCAGACGGGTGTTTCTGCGGCTGTTTGCCCATCAGCCCCGTGCAGCGCCATCACCGGGCTCTTCACGGTTGTGATCGCACCCCATACCTTGCCATTTGTAGCTCTCCGTATTTTGATTATTTAGATGCAAATCCTCAGCAAATAACAAACTCCCTCTCCCTGAAACGCAATCGGTTTTAAAAACATGCGAGTTCAGAGTCTTTGCAAGTGTCCCCGACATGAAAGCCGTGACGTGACTGAGCTGTTCTGCTGCCCAGCTGCCAGGTGATTTTCCTGCCATTAGCACATGCCTACACAGGCCAGAATAACGCCCGCCTTTTTGGACATACGTGAGAAAATAAACGTAATTACAAGCAAGACGTAATCACAATTGCTTCACTATTAAAGCTGCTGTATGCTCTCGTGGTTTAGTTAACAATACACGCAGAAAGCAGAATTGCTTGATGTTCTCCGAAGAGGGGAAAAGAGGGAAAAAGATAAATATGGCCTCTTTCATTTATATCTGTGAAAACACAACATTTAAATGCAGAATTTGACTTTCCAAATATCACACCAAAAACCTTTTAACAAAAACAGCAGGGAGAGAAAGCTCTTTAAACCATGATATTCCATGAAGGATTATGAAAATAGAGGTCATTGCAAGAAAGAGAATTGCAAATAAAACTTGAAAAGCTTCTCACATTTGTAAATACATCGAGGAGAGTTTATCCTCTCTGGTTTTGCTACCGAAGGATATTTACAGGTTCCCAGGGAAAAAGGAAGAAAAAAATGACATCAAATTTGATATACCCTGTGTGGTGCACCACGCTGATGTGTGGCAGTAACACTCAGCCGAGCTTCAAAGGAAATGAGTTTTCTAGGCTGGAGTTCCACATTACGGGCCTGATCCTGACAGCACAGAGCGCTTTCACGTGCCGTCGGCTCCCGCAGGACTCACGGACAGCTTTTGATTTGCTGGTGTGCTGGGTTACGACCAGTGGTAACGAGACAAATACACAGTGTGCTTCAAAGCACGAGCTGGGGCTCCTCTTTGCACAGAGCCCATCACGCAGGGTCCCGCTCCTTCATTGGGGTACGGAGCGATAAAATAATAACAATTACGATCCCGATAACAAAGGGAATCTTGGTCCGTCTGTTCAGACTCTGCACGACGACATCTCTTACATAGCCAGCACAACGAGGAATCGCACCCGGGCTCCTTGCATCGGTGCTGCGGCATAGCGCTGACACCGGAGCCTTGGACTGACCGGGGGCATCAGCAGGTTTCAGTGTCCTGGATCCGTGAGCACTGACTTTAGCAAACCCTGAGTACCAACAACCTTAAAATCACACTTTTGGAAAGTGCAGGCTATCCTATTTCTAAGCAACCAGCCCCGGGGGGCACTAATTCGGGACAGACACGGCGAGGGGTCGCATTTTCCATCCATCACTGAGAAGTGACGCCCACAAGTTTCAGAGGCTCAGTTCGGGTGGTACATGCGCCCTCAGAATAACCAAGGCATACAACGCCTACTGATTTCAACCAGATTATCTGAAACTTCAGATATTTCTACACTTAGGCCGAGAAAATAAAAGGGAATAAAGTGATGTAGAGCAGAACCAGCCTTCCGTGCCCAAACAAACGGTGAATCCGAATGCTGGAGATGTCTCTGCAGTCCGTGACACAGCACGGCGCTTGTTATCCACACTGAAACAACAGTCCCAGCCCTGCTCATGTGTACAAAGGCCACGTTTAGGCCTGTCTTTGCCACTCAGGCTATGCAGTTTGGCTTGAACTCGGCAGCTACTTTAGAGCTGCAAGGTGAAACTGCAGTGACTGAAATCAAGCACAACGCGCTCTCGAGTTTTAACAGAACCAGGATTTCACCTTATGATTCCCTTCTGTGCAAAGAAACCAAGCAGGGACGGCGTTCAGCTTCTCGCTGCCCAGACATCTGATACCAATAACGCTTTTTTACTCTGTCCAAAACTATATTTAAATTGCATTTCTGGCAGGTTCTGAGATGTGTGATATAGATCTCCTGCTATCACATCAGATGTAGTTTCCCTCGGAACTGTTGAACCAGATGTAAAATGTGAGAGATGTAAAAAGTAAAATAAAAACCCTGCTCAGAGTAAAGTGTTTCTGGCATGTGGCTATTATATATGGGGGTTTTGGATGTCTATCTCCACTCCAGCCATTTAAGAAGGCACACTGTACCATAACTCTATCGGAGCTGATTAGCGCCAGCTACTTGTGATCAGTAGGAATTTAAAAACTAAGGGCTGCCAAACACTAACAATTCATAAACTCCGTGCCAGCCATGTGCTGCAACTGAATATTCTGTAGTGCACTTAATTCCAGAGTAGAGCCATATTTAGCACACTGAGGGGGAAAAAAAGCAGCTAATACATCACATCAGTATTTGATTTTCAGCACTTAGCGCTGTACACGTTCTGTTTCTTACTGCCAAAGAGAACCAGAGGCACAGAGCGAGAGGAATTCTCGCGAGGATGTCAAGCATCAATACATCTGCACAGGCAACAGGTAGGGCTGTACAGTAATCCTCCCTTTTCAAGCATTAAATTGTCTCTTACAAATCTCAGTTGCAAACGTGTGTAGGTACAGATCTGAGTTACAAAGGAAGAGCGGTGAACAAACACTCTGGCAGCCAAGGGGAGTCGGAGCACAGCGACACGGAGGAGGAGCCGTGGCACTGGGAGCGCAGCAGCGTCCTGATCGCCCCGCAGACCCAGCCATCGCTGGCGTGACACCCAGCAACGGCCGGTTAACAAACTGCCTGCTCTTAAGAGAGGGGAAATGATTCTCCTATCACCACTTTTATCTCTTTGCAGCCCCTTTTAAGTCCAAGGAAATCACTTCTGATTTGCTGTATTGAGAGGAGAATTAAGCTGAGTCTATTTCACCGCAAGGCCACAAGTCCTCCAAAAAGCAGGGCTGTCCATCTCACAGGGACTCCAATTTTGCCCCCGCTGCTGATTATGTGCCTGGTAACACCCCAAAGACACTACGCTCCACTGTGCCTTCGGTTAGCTACTGCAGTCTGGACCGCACTAAAAATATTCATTTTATATTGTGTATAATTGTGTATAATTGTGTCCAGTGACCAAACCAAGGGACAAGAAGAAGAACAAACAAAAAGCCATAAAACCACGTCGTCCAATCATCAGGAATCAAAAAAGGCTTCTCCAGAAAAAATCCAACGAGACAAAACTTCTGGCTGGTCCCGGGAGAAAGGAGAGGGCTCTGCTGTATGCACCAGCTGGGAGATGGACCCCACTGGCGCTGGGCACACGGGACCCGCTGCAAAGGCGGCTCCTTCCAGCACCCAGGAAACAGACCCAAGGGATCCTTGTAGTTCGCCTGTATCTACACAGCATGTTTTGCCAGTACCTAAATCCCCCTAAGTAAACACAATATACTGAAAACTCCATGTTTAGACAAGCTCCTTCACCTGTACGAGCAACCTTTAGGAGTTCAAAGCAGCAAAAATGCAAACTAGATCTCTCACAACCCAGCTCCCTGACGCAAGACACGGGGCACAGGAACCAAGCAAAGAGCCCCAGCGTGACTGCGAAGCAAAGAATGCAATCATTCCTGTCCTTGCTGACTTCTGGCAAGTGCTGCTTGGATATTTTAATATCACTGTAATTTGTAATTGTTCAAATTGATGACATCCCAGCTGATGGAGCTATAAAAACACACATGAGCTGAGGCTCAGGGCTCAGAGGCATGCCTGCAGCACGGAGTAGGGGGATTCGGTTTCCTCCCGTACGCTTGATACAGGCAGACTCAAATTGGGCCATTTTGATAAAGGTCTGGAAACGCTCAGGGAATGATTTTTAAAGCGCCAGCAGTCGGGGATATTTTACACTGTCACTGGCAGGGCAACCTGTAACCCTCACCACTGCGTATTGCACACAGCTAACACGGGAATCCCCAAAAAGGTGCGGAGCACCTTGCCCGAGTGCTCCCAGCTGAGAGGGGCATGCTGGAACAAAGCCATGGTGCTGGTTATCCAGCACCAGGAGCACTGCGCGTCCCTCAAGGGACGCGCAGTGCTCCTGGTGCTGGATAACCAGCACCAGCTCTGTGCTTGGGGAGAGCCACCACACACCCCGGGTTACCCCAAGGGCCTTGGCAGGCGCTGTGGAGGTCGAAACATCCTTATGATGACAAATATTGAGATTACTCAATCGGAATTTTAATTTGGGATGCTGCGCTGGGTTACCACACACGATCTTAGACACGGCAAACATTGTGTTAACAGGAAATCTCGATGCGGCCTCATACAGTACTGCAAAAGACCACTATAGAATATGGTCAGTAGATGCCAGTTACAATCGTTCACACACTTTTTTTGGAGAAATGCTGTAATTTAGAGAAAAAAAAAAAAAGCATAAATTGATTCTAATGGTAAGTGACATTTTAGTTCAGTTACAATTACAATCAACTAGACTTATTCTTCATATTAGTAGCAGGATATGGTCTTTAAGTTCACACAGGGTTAAGTTTGTCATCCTCAGAGATTTCTTAATGACCCTTGTTATCCAAACCCCGACGCAGAGCGGGGGTGTGTGTTACATCTGCAGCGCACACCCTCAGATGTACGAGGACACCAAGTGAACCTGACAGGGAGAAGAATATTTCCTTTCTCCTCTGAAATGCCCCAGGAGGGTTTTATGCAGGTGACCTCCTCAGACCTTGGCTCTACATTAGAGTTATTGTCCTGAGAGAAGATTCAGTTAAAATGCCCAATTCATTTCACATAGTGCTCTTGAGTTTATTCTTGGTGGCAGCTAACTTGTAAAATTTTATTACGGATTCTTCTTTGGTTTACTTGATGGAAAACAATTATTCTATCATCAGATCTAAATGATAGACCTTGGTGGACCACCACACAATTTTCTTTCCATTACTATTTCCAGATAAAATGTCAATTTCTGCTTAAAATGAAGTCCAAAATATCCTTCCTAACATGATATTATCAATGTACTAATTTAAACCTCACGCTTCTAAATGGCTGTGTTCAAAGAGGTCCAATATCCTAAAATAAGCCTCGTGACTTCTGAATACAACCTCTTGACTGAAATGATGCTAACGATAATAAGAATAAATAAGGCAGCGGTATGCTGGTGTCCCTCCCAAGGGCAGAGCTCGCTGTCACAGGCGATGCACAAATGCTTGCTAAGAGCCATCTATGCCTGAAGCTGCCAATACTGCTATGGGACAGAAGGCACAGCGCAGAGGAGTCCGACCCCAGTGAGCGGTGCCGAAGGGCTGAAGAACAGGCAGCTTCCACACCACCGAACGAGCTGTCTGAACAAGCAGATGTCTCTCCACAGCCCTGCACGGCCAGCAGCAGCAGGGACCGGTCCCGGCTGTCCCGGTCCCGAGTGACCGGCTCTGTGTCTGACCAGGCTCTGCCAGAACCAGCCAACCCAGCAGCGACTCCGGCACCTCTGCACCCCATTCCAGAGGGCAGGTGTACCCCACGGAACTCGCAGGGTTTGACTAGGGCTATGCTGCCACCTAGAACCGAGACTACTAAATCCCAGCTGAGAAGAGCAGCTCTAAGTAGTCAGTTCAGGTTTGGGGTTTACCAGTCAGGGGGATTTTCTCCAGAGTAGCCCTAGCATTTACTTGGGGAAAAACGTCAATGACAGTAGAGCTAAGCCCATACAATTTATTTACATGCATGGTCTGAGATGACTGTAGAGCACACCTGACCTTGAAATATATCGCTCTACAGGGACTACACTCTACTATTCCTACACTACAACAACATTTTCAGCGCTGTGACCACCCTGGTTTCCTGACATCTGCCCCGCTGTGTGAGAACCCGCCAGCTCACACAAGAATCAAAGCCACCTTCTCTCTGCCCTGACGCCGTGTGTTCTCTAAGATAAGTAAAAGCGCATAATGAACGCATCTGAAACCTTTCAAGACTTGACCGGGATTAGGGAAGAGAACCCGAACATCTGCAGCTGCAGCAGGTGCAGCCCCTCAGAGCCAAAGGTGTTTTCAGAAATGGACACGTTTGAGCTGGGTTTATTTTCTGGAAAAAACAGAGCATTTCAGATGGAATGTGCCCTCTCCCTTCCATGCAGACATGTGCAGTAGAAGTCTGATACACATTCAGAAACAACCAAAAATTCCCACTGATTTCACTAGGCTCCAGGTACGGATGGTCCCTGCTTACAGGAGGTTGAGCCCAAAGTACCTGCAATGCTACATCGCCCGTGTACCAAGACTCTTCTTTTAAATCTCTGGGCAATGGGCACTTAAATTGAGGTTCATCTCTCACACCACAAGTTTGCTGTTTCCAAGTTGCTGCTTCTAGTAGAATTTTCCCTTGCAAAACAATCTGCCATCTACCGAAATATTCAGATACTTGTAGAGCCATTATTCATATACTTGTTATATATGAAGTGAAAAATCTGAGCCACTGGAACTACAACGCAGTTCCTCAGTGCGCTGTACAGTCAGATTGCTGTGATGGGACGGCAGGGGCAGCCTAGGAGATTAAAGCAATACTGCAGGTCTGTACTGAGAGTGTGGTGAAAGCACAAGAACATCTGAAGCAGCTTTGTGCAAAGCCCATTCACAGGGATGAATCTTGCTTTGTATTAAATATTGGGGTGGCGTTAAAGTCTTTTGAAAACACCCAGGTGTCCTGGAGGAAAGTGTATGGAATGCCATTTTATTTAAGGCTTAGCACTAAAGTCCTAGGAAATAACTTAGTGGTTGGTTGGTTGGTTTGTTTCATACTTGCATATACACTTGAATATCAGTTAGGAAGCATGCAGAATTATATCATCCTATGGAAATTAACATGGTAATGAATATTAACACGATAATTAATAATACACTTAAATGTGTGTCATGCAGCTGAGTGAGCCAAGAATGAACCAAATGTATTGTACCAACTAATCCCCCACAGTTACAAGACAGAAACGAACAGCATTTTGTAATTATACACAGTGACATATTTTCTCATATCTACTGCCAAAAAAAAAATCACTTTTTGGAATTAAAAGAGAGAGCAGCAAATAGAAACAGCTATGTCATCAGTAATTGCAAACATGCTTTCAGCCCCAGCTTCTGATAACTATCCAAAGACGTTCTTTTAATTGGGAAAACTGACAACTGTCCAAAACCAAAGGAGCACTCAAGGGCCGCGTTCACTCCTAACAAGTCAGAGAAAGGAATCTCAGTGCCAGAGCAGTACCTAGAAAGTTCTGCAAGGAGGTGGGAATTAGCACATAAGTAATACAGCTGGAAAGCAGACGGTGCTGCTTGTCAGGAGGGGCTGTTTAGATCTCACAATATTCTATTAACTGTGCCCCATGAGGCCTGATCAAGTTGCCTATGAGAGATGGACAACAGGTTGACTCACCATGTTCAAAATACAGCCACCTCTCCCAGAGCACTGGGAGGATTGCTTAAGACAAGTCTTAACACAGAAGCAATCTAGCAGGTGATAAAACAAGCTGGTGAAATCCAAAACAGCTTTCTAGCTAAAAGAGCCAGAGGACTTGGTTCCAGAGCCTTATAACTAAAAGACGCTTTTGCAGGGCACTATTCCTGGATGTAGGGGAGACCTCAAGTCTGAGGTGGCATCCCATGGCCCTCAGTGGTGGTGGGGAAGCTGATGGTCCCACAGACAAACGCGCACCCCTCCGAGGTGAAGAGGCTGCTGGAAACGAGCTGTATAAAGTGATCCCAAGGCAGGCAGGGGAGACTCTGCCAGATCCCCTCTGCAGCCAAAAGCCATTTCACCAGCCCGATCATGTTTGAACATTAATCTTTGCTTAACAAGGATTATTGCTTGATAACATCACAGGCAAGCAGGAAAGCAAGGTCCCTGCTCTGAAGTTTCTTATCTAAAGAAATTTGTCTTTCAAGTACCATACTGTTCCCATGTTATACAATGAAGGAGAAGCCCACAGATTTCGGTCCTCATGGACTGAATAGGAATTATGATACTGAATGCCTCTAATATTCTGAGTCCAGGAAATCCAGAATCCCAAAATATCCACAGGTCACCGATGACATAGAAGTAATAAAAACTCCAGTGAAAAGAGCCGTAGTGCAAATCCCAGCTGGGACTGACCCAGAAGAGCTCTCAGCAAGAGAAACGGCTCTTCACTCACCTGGCTGAACAACCAAGAACTAAAAGCCAATATGAACTACAAATCTCTTCCCATTCACCACGCTGGCATATTCCATAAATCCCATATCAATATTCTACCAGTTGGTTGTGGCAGAAGTAAGCTGCAAGCGACTTTACATGTCCCGACCTTTAAGATCAAAGACATCTTCGCATTCTTGCCCTCTCGAAAGCAGCATTTCTGCTTATGATTAGCTGCCTCCTGTCTACTTGCAGCGTTTCAGCTACTAAAAATACTACCTTCAAACCATGATTAATAAAGCTTGTTGGAGCCCAATAGTTGCCATGGAGATAGCTTTGTGTACATCTTGAAGTATGTGTAAATACATATTTGGACAGTTGTTATAAACACATATAATTTTTCCCAAACACCAGAGTTCTTTCCAAACAGCATAGTTTGATGGCATAATGCACATATAAAGATTTGTTAATAGTCTGGTTTATTTATATTTATTTACTCCACAGAGTACATCGAGCTTTCCAAACCTTTGTGGGCTACGTGTGAACTCCGTAGGCATTCGCCAGGTTTTTAAAACCGTGCCGTTTGTGCAATGGATTGATCTGCAGAGACACCACAATCGGAAAAAACAGGACTTGAATATTACCTGGGGAGAGTCACCGTGACACTTCCACATCCACAGGGGACGATTCTGCTTTCAGGACGGCAGCGTAAACCCAGATTACGGCCATTGAACCAATGCTCTTCTGCTGGGATTTGTCTTCTTGGTAAGTGGCCGCATAATTCAACTCTTTCTGAAACACATGGAAAGTTACAGGGGAGGCAGAGCTCACTGTCTGTAAGATCTCAAATAATTCAGTTTAAAACACAGTATGAACAAATATTTAGCAACGGCTCTCAGAATATCCCATTCCTCTCAAATTTAGCTGGGCTCTTCCATGTAAAACCTGAACTGGAATCTCCTTTCTTACAGTGTACTCCAATCAAACATGGTAAAATGTGTTGGTAAAGAAGGAATCCACCGAGCAGCACCCCACAGGTTCTCCAAGCATGCATTAGAGACATGCTTCCCACCGAGTAAATCAGTCACAAAACCTGGTTTCTATTTGAGTACCATCGCCACTGCTGGCAGTATCCTGCCCATCTCCTAACATCTCACCTCTGTTTCCACATCTGCAAAGTCCTCTGCAGTTTGCTCTGAGATATGACGGTGCAAAGAGTTCTCTGACAACTATAAATGGTTACCATTGGTTTTGGTGCTGTTACAGTTGTTAGGCAAAGTTGTATATTGAAATGCTTAGGCTATTCTTCTGTCTTGTGCAGCAACTACAACAATGGTAACCCAGATACTATTGCATCACCAACAAAACTGGAAAACATTCAGAGCACTTACGAGATTTGCAGAGACTCAGACCTAAGAGTGTAAAGTGCATCAAAGGATTCGGCACAGGCCTATCTATATATCACAGATATCAAATTCCACTTTGAATGCAAAAAAGGAAAAAATGAGAGATATGAAATTCATATACTGTAATTAAATGGAAAACACATGCAAACTGTAGCAGAAAAATAATAGAAACATGAAACGTATATATTGCATCTGTCTGTTATTACGGTAGGAGTGGCAATGATTAGTAGAAATAGGGTTGCAAAACGATTTCTTATATAATAGCACTTCCTGTGCCCACAGGGGAACTGTAATAAAGACAACTCCCCTCAGGCCCGGGCCAAGGCAGAAGGCACCGTCCCTTCTGCTGGGAAAGAGCGGACGCCTCGCCAGCCAAAGGAGCTGCTGCCTTCTCCTCCGTGGAAGGTCCCGCACGCAGCCTGGGAGCTGGCACACGCACCTGAGACACAGCACCGCCAGGGACCCGCAGCCCAGACCATCCTGCCAACCAGAACCCGCTTCGGAATTATCCTGAACGCCTGAGAACGTTGACTTTGGTGAGCAGTGTTATGCAAATTCAATGATGCATAAATGTGAACTTCTACACATAGACTGGGAACTTGCCATTACGCACACGTGTGAATGGCCCTGCTGAGTGCAGCGAAATATCCCCATACTCAGCATTATTCATGAGCATTGTGCCATGCCTTTTTATGTAGCAGATGTAAAACACTTCTGTTAACATACAGACACGGGTGTCTCTCGGGGTCGTGGTGCATACGTGACTTCAACAGGTCAGCCATTAATACATCATGGTGATGGGCTGTGCTTTTGCTATTAGGGTTTAACCCTGAGGTCTTTCAGAAACAGAACTGAACACACTGCCTAAGAGCACAAGATAACCCAGTGGCAAGCTTGAGCCGGCAATCTGGGTGGAGGATCTCACCCCTCCACCCCAGGCTGACTCACTGCAGCTCCCTGCAGCCCAAATACAGAGGGGCAAGACCTTTGTTGGCGGCTGACACGAGCAATCGGTTTGGCTGCCTTTCGGAAGCGCTGAAACAGGGACCTTAGGGGGCCACCTGAAGTCTGCAGCACGGGAGTTCCGAATTAGGCCTCCTGTTCACCAGAAACGAGGGTGGGCGCAGCAGACTGGACCCACGCTCTGTGCAGCCGCACGGACTCCCAAGCAGTGCAAGGGAGAGGAAGCTGAACTGGCTTAAAACACCTCTGCTTCCTCCAGATGCCAAGAGCTGCGTCACTCGGGTGCACCTGTCACCGCAATGCCCAGCTATTGCACGTGCGGCCAGTCCTTATGTATACGCCACCATGAGCTCTGCTGCATTAACTTAACTAACATAATCCCTCCTGGATTCTTTATGCACTGTGCCGGCTTTGGAAAAGGTGCAGGGAGGAGAGTATTGTTCTGCAAACAGAATTTTTCATAAGAGGCACAGTCACCTTTTGCTATTACAAATACAAAAGTAATAACAGCAGTAATAGAGATTCTGGCAGATATTTTTCTCTGTCATAAGCACACTGGGCCTAAGGCAAGGTTTCCCTCTATTTAATAAAGAAAATGGAAAGGTAAAGAGAAAAATAAGACACCCCTACATTGCCTCTCAAATTACACAACCTGCTAAATATTTAAGGCATTCTTCCCCCCAAACCCTTCAAATGGGTGAGAAAGCGGTTTGTCTTCTTGACAGTTCACGTCCTCCCGTGGGCCAGACTCACTCCTCCGGAACCCCACTGCAGTCAGTGACACGGGGTGACAACCAAGTTCATGACCACATTCTAGTGGTACCTGAACACTGTTCATACAAACCAGCTCAAGATGAAGAAGCAAGTGAAGGCACTGAAGGTTCAGGTTGAGGGGACAACTAAGGCAGCAGAAACAGTCTCAAATCTGTGGCAGATGTGTGTGTTTAATTCCACTCTCACTCTCTTGGCCAGAAGGGATGTGCTTGGACAACTTAACAGTAACTAACGTTGTTTTTCAATATCTGCTGAAAGTGACATCTATTCTTGCTATTTGTCTTTTTTTTCGTTTGTGGTTTTGTTGTTGTTCGGTGGGTTGGTTTGGGTTTGTTGTTGTTGTTCGGTGGGTTGGTTTGGGTTTGTTGTTGTTGTTCGGTGGGTTGGTTTGGGTTTGTTGTCGTTGTTCGGTGGGTTGGTTTGGGTTTGTTGTCGTTGTTCGGTGGGTTGGTTTGGGTTTGTTGTCGTTGTTCGGTGGGTTGGTTTGGGTTTGTTGTTGTTGTTCGGTGGGTTGGTTTGGGTTTGTTGTCGTTGTTCGGTGGGTTGGCTTGGGTTTGTTGTCGTTGTTCGGTGGGTTGGTTTGGGTTTGTTGTTGTTGTTCGGTGCGTTGGTTTGGGTTTGTTGTTGTTGTTCGGTGCGTTGGTTTGGGTTTGTTGTCGTTGTTCGGTGGGTTGGTTTGGGTTTGTTGTCGTTGTTCGGTGGGTTGGTTTGGGTTTGTTGTCGTTGTTCGGTGGGTCGGTTTGGGTTTGTTGTCGTTGTTCGGTGGGTTGGTTTGGGTGTGTTGTCATTTTTTCCCAGCTACAGTGAATCGCCAGCACGTTCTCTCCCTGCATGGCAGGTTATCTTCATTGCCAAGAACACAGTGACAAGTGCTCACAGCTGACTAGCAACAGCTCACCCTGCAAACAGCTCCGAGCTCTGCAAACCATCAGTCCAAAACACTTTGAACTTCCTTCACAACACCAAGAAAACCTCTCCAGCCTCTTAGATTGGTTGAGGCTTGTTGTTGAAATCAGATTTGCTATTTCTAATTTGAGTTCATTAGCAACCGAAGTTCACCTCAAGTCCAAATGAAAATGAGCGAGCAGTCATCAGGTCAGGTAAAAAGGAAAGCAAAGACAAGAAGCCGTAGCTGTAATCATCCATCCAAAATTTACTTATCAGCTATCAGGCAAATAACTGCTATGCTATGCTAGTTGTTCTTCAAAATCATTAGAATACAATGCTTTAATAAAAGAGGTTTATTTCTATTCTGATAGTCAAGCTGGCACTGAACGTTGGTTGAGGCTGTTCTCAATTAAGAACTGGTTATGGTCTCCAAAATCCCTTCTTGGATGCTCCTGAGGTTCTGCATCAGAAAGAGGAGGGTAGAACTGGCAAATCATAATAGAGATGTGAGAAATGTGCAGGGGGGCGAAGCAGAACCCCCTTGGAATCCGGATTCTGAACTCAACCAAAGCCAAGCTGCGCTGAAATGTAAAAGTCTGGCGACCTTCCTAAATCCTAGTATCGTGATTTTCATTTACAGTACTTACTTTGCAGCACGTATTGAATTCACATTGAGCAAACCACTGTTTTTAGGACAACTTTTCAGCTGGCAAGGCTTTGACCTGCCTGTCCCAGTGCTGGCTGCCACACTCAGCCTCCACGTCCGAGCTGATCCCCAGGTTACACAGCTGTGCTTGGTGGCCGTGTCTCTGCTGACGGTGTCATCACCGACGTGGTGGGACAGCGAGGACAAGCGCGTGCTGGGACAGCGAGGACAAGCGCGTGCTGGGACAGCGAGGACAAGCGCGTTCTGCACCACCCTGGCCTCCATCACCCAGTGTGTGCTGTGAGCTGGAGGCTCCTCGCTGTGTGCCCAGGAGCACCCAGCCGCTGGTGTCACCGCCCTCCCTGCTGTGTGACGGGAAGAGGTGCGAGCAGGACCAAGCAGCAGCGACTGCTCTTCCTTACTTCAAAAGACAACACCATGCCACTAATAACCCTTCACGCTTACGCACAGCCAGTTGCATAAACAGTAATTAAAGATGCCTTCTAGTGTGCCTGCGAAGGAAACACCACTTCCCTTCTCCACAAGGACCGCATCTTCTTCAGTGACTTTTGATCCAAGGAGCCAAACATGAGTACAAAAGGTTTAATTTCCAGGGGACAAGCAGCTACAGGTCACATTGTATAACCTAATGCTGCCTCCTAACACCACCTAAAAGGTAAAATCTGAACTTTTCAGCAGAAAGCCTCACAATCTTTCCTTTCAGAAACTGTCTGCATACTGCTAACCAGTAATTTTGAAAGAAGCAGCATTGATACAGCAAAGCATTGTGAAATTGGCTAACAATTTTTACATATATATACAAAAAAAACCCTCCAACAACCTTGCTTAACCCCCTGACACCTCACTGAGCAAACCTGCCGGGAATGAATTAAACCAGCGTTCTGAGACTCACTATGCGGGTTGCTCACTTGCTTCTGCTGCTCCTTTTCTGTTTAATCTTCGAACTGGCCTGGCTTTCCCCACTCACCGCTTCCCTTCTCACCAAGTCAAACTTCTCCAAGCAGGAGCTGGAAGTGCAAACTGGCGACAGCCACAGCCCGGGCCACTGGAACAGCCCGCGCAGCCGGGGAGAGCCCAGGCGCCAAGTCACCGCTCTGCCTCATCACCGACCCGAGGCAGATTAACCTTTGATGACTAAATTCATCTTCTAAATAAAATGAATATGCATCAGCCTGCAAATTAGGATTAAATGCTTAGCAGAATCTTTATGTGATCAAGCAGGTTTTGCGGTGCAGATGTTAACCATTAGCACGAAGCAATAAAATCATTCTTTTTTCTTATAATAACACCTAACAATTCTAAAGCCACCTTTCATCTGAGAATCTCAAAGGGTTTCATAAACATAATTAATTAACCCTCTCAGCATCTGAGACAAGTGAACAACAATATTCCCTTCCGACAGCCGAAGAAACAGAGGCGCAGCAGTGTCCTAAACCACGGGCATAACGTGGATGTTCAACGCTCTGAAGAGAAAGCAAAGCCCAGGTCTGGCCTGGCCTCACCCCTCTCTCACGCAGCGCTGGTGCCAGGGTGGCTCTGCAAGGCCGAGCGGCGCCGCGCACGTCCCTGTCCCCAGGGCACAGCCCCTGGAGGGGACACCGCCTCTGCCTCCCCAGGCACCAACGCTGCACCAGGACACCTCTCACTGCAAAGAGCAACAGAACCTGCCTGACTGCTGAGCAATAGAAACAAACACTGCACTTCTAAGCTGCCGCTGAAATCCGAAATACACCATTCTATGGGAGGAGGTGAATATCCTCTGGAGAAAAGCTCTTCTTGATTTTCCCCTTTGGCACTGGAACCACCAGTCCCTTAGAGTGTCTATTGCTCGCACGTACCGGTCACAACAATCTAGTGACAAGGAGAGCCAGCTGATGGCAATCCCGCTCCTTTCTGACTGCTGGTGGAAGCGCTGCCCCTGCGACGTGGCCCCTGCGTCTACACGAGCAAAACACTGGCACGGAGGGCGACCACCGCTGCCACCAGGTCCTGGCTCTGGTGGCCATGGCTCCTGCAGGCTCCACAGAGCACCACACAGCTCAGGGAACCCAGGAGATCTCCCACCGCGGTGCACGTCCTGCGCTCCCTCTTCCAGCGGGATTCTCATTTCCAAGGGGCCTGCAATGAGGAATTCAGACAAATGCACACATCATGACTTTTCAGCCTTACTACCCCTGATTTCATTTCATTAGTTTCAAACATTGTGCATTTGATTATTATCAAACTGTAAAATTAAGTTTTAATTTGATCTATTTGAATCAAAAACAATGGAAGAGTAACAGAGCACTACGGACAGGCACGTGAGAATTCACATTCACTATAATCCAATTTGTTGACATTTTTGTTGCCAAATCACAGCAGCTTCTCCTAGTATGCTTCTCTTTTGATGTAAACTAATCTGATGGTGCAAAACGTCCATTACTGCAAATGTAATTTTATTTGCTTCAAAGGGAACTGGATAACTTCTTATGGTCAGTTTAGATTTCTTGGCTTCTATAAGGAAGCTTAAACTAGAAATTGACAGTTATTTTAGAATATTGACATCACATATATAACTCTGGCATGTAAACGACTTCCACGGCACTGGAAGTCAGAGACATAAAAGCATTTGTTGTGTTCATGCAGTGACTGCTGAAATCCATGGAAAAATTCCAAGGACTTTAATAAACTCTGGATTGGTCGCATTATTACTATGAATGTAATTCTTGATACCTCTTGTAACATCCCAGGCCATGTGAGAAACTAGAAAAAGCAATTAACATCCCTCCATCGACTTTTGTATTTACATTTTAAATTTACCATTTAAGACTTTAATTCCCCATAAAACTGCTTAAACATACATAACTTCAGCGTTACTTAAATGTTTTATGATCTTCCTGAAATGATCAGCTAATTAAAATCACTTATCTAATTTAGTACCTTAAATTTACCTTCCTTTATTTGGAATGAATTGGATTTAATGTGCAGGTTTTGTTCGTTTTCTTTCTCAGAAAATTTAATTTAGAAGGCAAATCATGATTATATGGTATGGAGGAGGATGTCTTCTAGGCGGCAAACTCAGACTAGGGGTAATCATTAGCTACCACGTATGACACGGCGTATATAATTAAGAAATGAATTTATTACAGAAACTTGGAATTATCAATTAAAAAGTAATCAGTGCGGTCCCACAAGGTCCGATATGATTACCTGCGTTATCCGGGCTGTCACTTCCAATGCTGTTTGACTCTCAGAGACTTCCGAGGGGCGCTCCGTGTGTCAGGACAAATAAGCGAGACAACCTGAGTGGAAAACCAATGGTGTGAGCTGGCGCAAGCACAGCTCTGCTGGAGAATGGAGACGTCCACATCAGCCTGAACGCTATTGGCAAACTGTTCCTCCTTCCTGCTGTACTTCGAGCGGACTGACGGGACTACTCAACGTGTGGCTGTACCACAGCCTGTTTGACGGCTTGGGGACAGAACCTCGGAGGCATTAAAGGACACTCCAGCCTGTTGTATTTTTTTTCTTACTGATTCCCTTTGCAGACTTGGATTTCTCCTTGCTCGGAGATTCCTCAGGTTCAAGGCCAGAAGAAGCAGTTGAACCACCTGGCCTGACCCTGTGTGTGTCCCAGGCCACCGCACTGTGCCCACCGACCCCTCCTCTCTGAGCGCCTCTCGTCTTCCCCAAGCTGTCACAACACCGCTTCACAAATGTGTCCAATTACAAGGCAGTAAATCGATGTGAAAAATAAATAGTCCCTCCCACCGGCCTTTATCCCCAAAATCCCAACGCCAGCAAAACGATCGCTCCGTCTGAAACGGAATGAAAGATCTGGCACCCTCTGATGAATCAGGTCTTGTTCCTTGCGCTGGGTGTCTCACATCTCGCTTGGCCTGGGCTATAACCTGGACTAGAAATTAACCAACAGAAGATGTCACCTCATCTTATTTTTGACCTGCTTGGGTAGATGGATCTTAAATGCTTCATATTCAGCTGTGGAGGCTGGACATACCTGTTTATGAATTAGGATGCAAACTGAATGACTTTAAAACACAAGCTGTTCATCCACAGCCTCAAAAATACAACCAAATTTTTTTTCTAGCACTATATAAGTTCTTCAAACACGTACACACCAAGAAACCCAACAGTCATCGCAATGCCAGCACCTGCCGGAGCAGGGAAAATTCTGACAGCTACCAGAAACGGGGAAAAACAGTCCAAAACTCATGATACTGTTGTTTAGGATACAATTTGCAAACCGCCTCTTGGCTCTGAAATGAGGACTACCATAGGCACAGGAGCACTGACAGACAGCGACGGCCTCCTCTTCTAAAGCTGTGCTGACAGCATCCACCTGTGTTCAGTTCGGTATCAGGGAGCGTCAGTGAAACGCTGCTTACCTTACACAGAACGCAAATAGAGCATCCCCGTGTTTCCCGGGATTCGCCCACGAGCATTCAAAACGTGCACAACCAAACCGCACGGGACTCAGATGATTTCAGATCACGTTACAAAGTCAAAACACAGACCAGATTCACAGCAAGATTCGCTAAGGTTCACCAACCTGTTGAGTGAACCCGGGCTCAGCTCCAAGCAAATCTGGATTGATTAATGTTTTCTTTAAATCAACATCACCTGATGTTCTTTGCTACTGATGTGAATCTCAGCTTCTTCTTTTCTCTTTGGAATTTTGGATGGATTTAAGCAGACAGCTGAAAGCAGCACGTGGAACGCACACCCACCTACGACAACAACCCAGGAGCACGCAGCACTGCTCCTGCAACGCAACAAACCATTGCAAAACCAGCATCCCTCCAGCCTTCCCGGTGGTTTGCACTATTATAGCTTCTTGGTGAGGGCCAGGGGTAGGGCTGTAATCAAACCGTTCATGCATTTAAGAACACAGCAGTAAAGGAGCTCTTTCTACATCTCAAACACGGGACCAAATTCAGATATACTCAGCTATACAAGGAATAGAACCTCTGTCTAATGGACCTCCTGAAATCAATGGAACTACTTACGGAGTAATATACCATTACCCATCGAGAGTAAGAGCTACTGTAAATAAGCTTTGGAAACTATACTCCAGTTACAGTTACACTTGGGGCTTTGTAATATTCCAGCACTTGCCGAATGTAAATAAAGGAAATAAAGTGGGAGATAGTGATACTCTGACTTCTGTTACACTGACGGTACATTTGTTCCAAGTGTCGGAGCAATCAGAACACTACATAAATACCTTGCCATGCCTGTGGGATCCCGTGCTAGGTTATAATCCATCACAGAAAGAGGCAGCCGCTCCCGAAGACACGCTACAGCGTTTGAGGCGGAATGTGATTCACTGCTGCACTCCGTGGCTGCGTGTCCAGCTCCTCTAGCAGGAAGCAGCGCCTATAAGCACAGCAGTTGTTTTCTGGAGATTTCACTTAAAATAAGCATAATATTAAACAATTATTGACCAAAGGCTCTGTGATTTATCAGCTGATTTATCTTCTCCTTTCTATAAGAATCTGTTGTCAATAACCTTGGGGAACTCTACCTTGATGCCTGGTTTATCTGTTTACATCTTTGTTTCCAAACCGCACAGGTTTTCAGGACTGAGCCAGGTAAAACCATTCATGTAGACAGGAAGAATCTGTCCCACCATGTCCTCACTACACACACATGGGAATACTCACTATGTGTGTGTATCTAAAAAGCTGCTTATCACATAGTTGCTTTATTTATTTTCTTCATTTCTGGCTCCTGGTTTCAGACAAACAAAAAGCTGAGGGAAGTGTTAAAGAACTGCCAAAGTTTCTGTTGGATTGGGAACAGGAATACTGTAAGACAGACTGCTCCTCCATTTCTTCTGGCCAGCGCGCAGCTCTGGCAAAATACAGAGAAGATCAACCCAAAATGAAAAGAGAGTTAAAACCGATAGGATTCTTATGGAGAATTTTTGTCGGCAACTCAGTGAATTTTCTAGCAGCTCAATTTTTCACTTACACCTTTGAGTTGCACTGGAGTCCATCCCCAGTGTCCCATGTTCCTGCTTTTTGCTTTTACTGCCGATTTAGACATCGGTGTCTACTAACGATCTAAAAAAAGGAATCTCTGATGTTCAGGCTGTAAACGTGCCACCGAGCCCCAGGAGCCCAACGTGTGTCACAGGCACGAAGCGATGGCCATGAACGAACTCTGCATCTGTGTTTGCTTAGCAGAACTGCAGGGCTGACCCGCGGGCTGACGGGCTGCTTAATACAGTCTCTGCAAACTGTTCAATACCATCAGAACTGCTGTTTAATCCTCTTACTGGTACCACCGACATCAGGTCGTGTTCTGCTAATTCCAAGCCATCTGCAGAAACACTTGCTTCTCTGGCAAGCCAATGGAGAAGGCCAAATTTTGTAAAATGCTGAAGCTATAGTCTTCCATGTATAATTTCAGAATGAGGTACGTCGGTTTGGGTTTGGTTTTTTTGTGGGTTTTTTTCCATTTTTGTACAATCTTACAGGCTAAGTCTCATGTCACTTTCCCAAGTCAGGAGTAAATGTAATGCAAGGTGAACACCAGAGCCCAAAGCTCCACGCAATTGACTTTCCTGAAACAAACGTCTAAGTATACTTTAAGAACATATCTCCAAAGGTGTTCAGATGAAAGAACCTCAATTTTTGGCTTTTGGAAGAACAAAAAATATATTTAAAATTGAAAGGAAAAAAAAAAGAAAAAGCCGTATTTGAGAAGCTTCAGAGGTATCCACATTCCTACTGCACAACTTCGCGATCACTTATTGCAAAGTTCATTGGGATCTCCTACGGAGAGTTTGTGGCAACCATATAAATGGACACAACCAGGTTTTCACATGGTGATGCCCAATTCAGTGTTCAGCATCACAAAATCCACTTAAAACTACTAGAAAAGAAAGAAGAAAATTCTTTGTAATTAAAACAATCTCTCTTTGTGATTTTCCCATGCATTTCCAGAGAAACAAGGAGTGCTAGACCTTGAAGGGCAAGGATTCAAACGAGTGAAAACTTTCTGGCTTCGGAAAGAACTAACGCTTTTCATGCTGTACAATCATTCTTACCTCTCTGCAACCTATGGGGAGACACAATGCACCCAGGAGAATCAATTATTGAACGTAACAGTGGGTCTCATGCTGCCGTTTGTGTCACGTCACTGCCTGCTGTCGGACAACACGAGTGGGCCTGAAACCAAAGCAGACACCTAGTGTGAATGAGCTGCAAAACAATAGGATAGAACAGAATATAACACCAATGCTCCGCTCAGAGTATCACGCAGCACAGGAACCGGCGGAGGAAAGAGTGTCTCTATACACAATACACTCAGGCTCCCACTGTCACTTAATCCCTCTTCCATCGATGCCAAATTCCAGCTGCAGTCCCTACTCGCCTCCAAAGGACCAGAGCTAAGAGCAAAGTAACAATCATATCTATCGGCTCCTTCACCAGCATTTCACAACAGATATCACAATTAGGTGTTAAGTGGGACTATTTGCACTTTTGCTTATGGCACATATAATTATGTAATTCTGCGTAATGCCAAAATGACTATGTAAGTAGCAGCTGCACAGAACAGAAATACTGGTTGGACAGCATGGAAAATACAATCTTAAATAAACCAGCACAGTAAAAAACACACACATACATATATATATAAGTATCTACAGCCAGGACTATCTAACCTGGGATGTTTTGACAGAAAGACCACATCAATGGTTTTAAGCAGGACTCGCTGCTTCTCCTCTCGCCCCGTAAAGTTTTGCCAGCGCCAGGTCCAGAGTCCTTCCCACGCCAGCTGCGGTTTGACAGGTCCTTGCAGCGCAACGGATGGAACCCTGGGGCTGGTGATCCCTCGCTCCGCGGTCGCTGGGGTTTGTCCCGAGCCGGCTGGCACCAGGGGCCCTGTGAGTGCTCTGGTGAGGGGTGCAGCGCTCACCGTGCACTGCGCTTGAGAGCTCAGACTGCGAAGAACCTCATGGGAGAGACGGGGGTAGCAAACCGTACACAGCAGCCCCCTGCACAGTCCCTCCTGGAAAACTGAACCAATAACCGTCCCTGCCACAAAAAACATGCAGGAAGGTACATTTAACTTCATTCTATTATTCTTCAGAGGAGATGTGTCCTTATTTCATGGCATAGTAACAGAGCTGTGATCACAAAGTACCACGATGAGCTAGAAAAGCGGTTATATTTTAAAACACATCCCTCTAAGCCTATGGGTAAGGCGGTGGCAGTGGTAGGAGTCTGCCACAGAGGTGCTCCACAGAGGTCAAAAGGAGATCACCATTTGTTTAATTCAAATAAATCAATTTGTTAAACAAGGAGCTGCTGAGATGATACAGTTAGAGGGTGGAGAGCAAAGAAAGATAATTATTTTTGTTTGCATAAATCATTTTCTTATTACTAGGGGATCAGGGTGGTATTGTTTGGGTTTGAGAAAGAGCAAAAGAAGATAAGTATATCAATTCACTGATAAGGGTTACATGGGATTTTGCTGCTGGGGCTGGAGAAAGGAAAGAAGATCATTATTTTTATTTAAATAAATCAATTTGTTGTGAGCAGGGATCACATGAGGTTGTGCTGTTCGCAAGGAAGGCATAGGAAATTCTCCTTTCTGGATAGGTAGTTGTAGAACAAACGTCTGGCACTACTCTATCAAACGGACAAAAAAACCTTTGAGACCACAAGGCTGGATTTCTATTTCTTTCCTTTGAAAGACCCTGTCCTTGGCATTTTGTACTGGGCTCCAAGTTGAGTTCAAACAATAGCTGCTACACTTTCAGCGCACTGAATCGGAATTATATACATGCATGCGTGTACGTGTACATAAACCATGTGCACAGACAATTAGATGGGCAGACGGGCAGCAGCTAACGAGGCTGAGCGCTGCAGAAGCCCCCGTGCTTGGGGCAGCACCGGCTGCAAGCGCTGGAAAAGCCGCGGGATCGGTCCCGACGCCCACGGCCACGCTGCGCGCACACGCGTCGGGGGCCTGACGTTTGCTGCTTCTTTTCTGAAGCAATTAATGAAGGGCTGTGTGTCATTTTAAAGGTCCTCCATGAACTAACTGGAAATCAGCAAACTCAGTTCACTGCCAAAAATTGACTAAGCACTCGTTGCACCTGCAAATGGGGTTCTGTAGGCAGCACCCTTCTACCTGCCTTCAAGGGACAATCTCCTTCTACAAATAAAACAAGCGTTTCATCTGCTCATCGCAATGGTCGAATGAGGCTGCAGAAAGGAATCTCGCTGGGTTTGAACATCCCCAAGTCAATTGAGTGAGGATTCGGGGAGTGGACTGATTTAAATTAACATGTGTTGCTATTTGCAAAACTAGTTTAAAAAATGTAGTTTCAGAGATCTGGATGTGATTCATTCAAACCAACAAGCAAACCGTTCCTCTCACTACAGCGAATTAAAACATGGCTTGAATATAGTGTAAAAGTCAAAGACCTGCAGGATCAACGTGTCCCATATATTACCTTGGAGTAAAAAGAAGGAATCATCTAGTTAGCTCCTTAATAAATGAAACAATGTTTAAGTAATTATAGAAAACAGTGAGCCTCAACCATCCCTGAGATGTTTCCAGAGCCAATGGCATAGTCCAGGGCATGAATTTGCATTTGTAACAAGAATGATAAATTTAACTAAACATCTTCATCTTTACAGTACGTTAAAGAAGCATTTTTATTTAGTGCAGTCATATATCTCCACATTATTTTGAAGTATGCTTTTTTATTGCTTTTATGTCTCCAGAATTGCCTGAGGAAAGCATCCTTTTCTCCCTGTGCTTCATTGTTGTTACCCTTGTAGAGTATAACATGCACAAACTTGATGATGATTAATTGAGGGCTCTGGCAAATTATGTTTTTATTCCTTTCCATCTAAGCCTTCCATCTGCTCAAGGCAAAAAAAAGGAGATTTTATATTTCTAAGGACACTTAGGGCTTTCTGGGTAAATCACCAGAACAACTGGTTCAGCAGTAACGGCTACGAGCGGGGAAAGTCTTCTTCGCTCTTACATCGCCGGCACATTAACGCGCCTCCGTCCCACAGGAACGGCTGAGAGGTGACCGTACCTGCTCAAACCACTTTTAATCCAAGGTCTTGCTGCACAGCTGGAACTTCAGACTGCAGTGAACCAGTCTAGAGTATTGCTCCATGAGATCCCACCACCCAAGAACCACCTAAAGCAGTTAAGCGCTAAGTCCATAAATACAAACACCTGCATCCTTCGGCATAACGCATGTAACATCAGGCATGCTATTCATGAGAGGCTCTGTTGAGGTTCTTACCCAAGGTGATGCAGCTGCATGAAGCCTGGTTTACCACATCAGATAAGGCCCTTCCTGCAGGGGTTATGATTCAGGTATAAATGTTCGCCAGCCCCTGGAAACTGGCAAATGAGGCTGCACTTGGCAGTCTCGGGTTTTCTTAATAGGGTGAACGACAGAAGCCAGAAGTCATGTTCAACTTGTACGAATGCAAGGAGCAAAGGCAGGGCTTTTTCATCTAAAGACAGCCTTGTTCTCCAGCCTTGCTAGCGCACAGCAAGAGCGGCACCCCGGACTGATGGGAAAGGAAAAGTATTGAGGAATTCGCTTCTCTGAGAACAGAGTTGGAATAACAAAACCCCAAGCAATTTTAGCAATCAGAATGCAGACACAATCGGTCTTTAAAAGGCTGGTCTGGACGGCTGGTGGCACAGGGACAGGGGCTGTGAATTTATGACAAGGTCAACATTAGCGGCTTTTTCCTAGCTCAGCCAATAAGGCGAATTTAGTTGTTGGCCTCAGCCCAGGCCTCTATGAATGTGGTTCCAAATTACTAACATCACACCCCTTTTCTTGCACCACCACCACCAACGATGACAGGTTAAATCTGCACATCTCGCACCAAAGTGAACTGCGGAGCACTGGTGTGATCTGTTACTGCACATCGCTGTCAATCCAGCAGGAGGGACAATAATCACCACCAAAGACAAGTGTGTGGGTCTAACTGCCTGTAAAGGTGACACCTGATGAGTCGCAGGGAAGTTCCTGCAGTGCTCCCGCACACGGGTGGACCGAGCTGGGCCTGACTAAGCGTCTAAAACAAGGAATCTGTGGTTCGGCTGAACCAAACCAGATTTCGAGGTAGATACAGCAGCTGTGCTTCCTCTGCTGGAGTTTGCAGAAGATCCTTGTCGCAGACGTACTGACAGCAACAGTGTAAAACCTCTCAGCAGCACACTAAAGGTTCAAATTCTCTGGGAGCCTCGCAGGAAATGAAGCAACCACTTTGTGTGACAGACGTGGTTCACGCAGAAAAAGCCATCCTGGGGAAAAGGCAATTCAGAGCAAGAGTCCTCCACGGCACAGTGAACCAAGCCCAGAGCAGCAGGGGAATGCCACGTGGCTGGTGACAGTCGCTGCCCCGCTGTAGGAAAGAGCAGACACTTCTGAGCAAGGAAGGGTGTTCTATTAATCAGGGCCAAAGGGTTTAATTCCCAGTGGAGCCCCCCAGATGTTGGCCAGGTCACTTCAGCACTCTGGTTTCCAGCTCACAAACGAACAGGCTGCACCGACCCACCACTGCAGGGGTCTCAGTAAGAATCCACCAGAGTCAGCTTTTCCAGCGATATCCGTCACCAGTTCCTGCTGCAATTACACAGCCGGGCCAGAAGTGAGGGGTGTCCGATGACTTCACCCCTCCAAGAATAACGCAAACACCTCCAGGCCCCAAGAGGCCAACACATAGAAGAGTGGTGAGTCAAGTAATCTGGTGACAACGTCCCAGAGCCTGCGGTCAGAAATCCCTGGAAACGTTGTCCCGGCGTGCCCTGGGGCCTCCTCACCCAGCCCCAGCCCCAGCCCCGCTGCAGCCTCCCGCCCCACGCACCGCGTGTGTGCAAGGGCTCGGGAGCCAGCTCAGCCCCCTGCGGAACCTCCGCACCGAGCCCTGTAACCGGGCTTTACGGGAGAACGTGCACCCCCTCCCAGGGCTTTCGGCGTACTCGGGGAAACAGAACGGCAGCACGGCACAAACTGAAAACGCCTTATCATTCATTGGCAGCAAATCTGATATCTGCCACCTTTTTTTTCCCCTGCTGGCTGTACTTGTGACTGTACGCGAAATTAATTTCTGAAGAGTTTAGCTAATAATTATTGGTGAGAAAACCCTGTCAGGCTCTCAAGATATAGGAGGGA
This sequence comes from Patagioenas fasciata, assembly GCF_037038585.1. Lineage (NCBI taxonomy): Eukaryota > Metazoa > Chordata > Aves > Columbiformes > Columbidae > Patagioenas > Patagioenas fasciata. Next base: position 23,779,424 of record NC_092532.1, read on the forward strand.
CGGTTCCGGCTGCCACAGACTGTGCCACATGACCGCGCTAGTTTTCTGATTTAATAAATATTAAACTTTCTGCCTTTAAGAAGTATTGCGCAAAATTTCATTACCTTCTGGTTTGCCACGGGAAATGGCCGGTACATGCCAAAACTACTCCTGTTACATAAAAAGGCAAATTTTCCTTATTTTATTTCAAGACAAGACATTTTTCAAATTAAAATTAATACGCACACAGATGATATCTTCTCTTACACAAATCTATGCAAGATGCTATTTAGGGCGTGCCTTTTTTCCTAACCGCGAATTCTTCTAACATCAGATAAACGGGATTTATTGTCGTATTCCCATTTTATCTTCTAACTTTTGCCCAGTGGGCCAGCATAAGGCCGACAGGTGACCCCACAGAAGAACTGCACAAGGATCTTACGTCAAGGCACCTGGCTGAAACTCCCGTCAGCTCTTGGCAGCTGCCAACCTTGCCAAAGATCTTCCTTGAGCAAACTGCGCTCTTCCCTTCTCTGCGCCTCGGTTTCCCAACTGTAAAGAATAAGGGGCAGGAAAGTGCAGTAGTTCTTTCCATCTTACTCCAACTGAAAACTCGTCAATGCAAGTCTGATTACCTGTGTATCGGATGGGGGCTCCAACGCAGCGGGAGCCTTCAGGCATTACTACAGTATCAATAACAACAATGACAACGGAGTGTTAACACAGACAGGACTTGCTCTTTGTTCTCTCCAATGCGAATCAAACTGTGGCTGGACTTACATTTAACGCCACCATCCCATCTAGTTTATTTATGAGAGGATTTATCAGAAGTGGTTGGGTTTAATTTCCTCTAATTTATACTGCAGGAAAAAATGGCAACTGTCTGATTTTAATCCACGACCTGACGACAGGGTTTCCCAGAAATAACAACAATACCCTGTTCGAGGTATCCAAGGGGCTGGTGTAGGAGTGCAGCACAGGCCGATTCGCCTGTTGCCTCACAGCTCCGCACCATTCCCTCCCCACCGTGTCCCTCCAGCTGTATCTGCACAGGCCAGGATCACTGAAGCAGCACAGAAATTGTCAAAGGGATTCTTTTTAGAATTTCAGGAGTTCGAGTGCTTTACTTGGCATCTTGATTCACATAAAGAGTTAATCTTGTATTCTTAGACTGGCATTTTTATTTCTTAACCAAACGGATGTGTTTGTTAAGCTGTCTTTTCCAAGGTGGAGGGAGGCGGGAGAGGTTGTAGAAAACCACTGTCATTTTCAAATGGAACAAATGCATGAAGTTAAATATAAATGTGCATTGACAAGCTCACAGATTATCACGGGGTAAAAAGTAACAGCATAAAAGAGATGGAATTCTTTCTCAACCCAATAGGAGAAAGACTCAAAAGCAGGGCAATCAATACCACCCTGTGATCAACAGGAAATGCTAAGAATAACTGTATATCATGTGTGGCTTCTGATTTACAACCAGGACATATAATCTCATTGTAAGAAGAGAGTCAAGTTCAAGAACTTAGCCTCTACAGTAAAGCTCTCATTTTAACTAAAGAAGCTGAGGTCGACGGCCTCTCAAATGAAACAGATAAGGCGACATAGGGTTCTTGTCAGAAACAAATGTTATGTCTCTCCCTACTGAAAAGCTTAAAGATATTATCAGCAAAAGCCTAGTTGGGCCTGAAATGGGTCCCAGAGAAGTAATATTAACCAGGCTCCTGGCAGATCATTTATTTATCTCAAGCTAAATTCAATAAAGAGAGCCATATATAAGTGAGGGAAAATAATGCAGCTGCTAGTAATTTATCATTGGATGGAAAGTCATTGTTATCCTTATCTCTCCAATGATGTTCTATTTCCAACTGGTAATGAATTATGGGGCTTGCCACATCTTTACTATGTGACAGGTCACCACCACCTCATGGGTACTGTACTGTATTTATGCAATCGATAGAGAGTTTGCTGAGAAAATATTGGCAACCATTTTGTGAGAGTGACCTAGAGCTGGACGGCCTTAGGATCGGTGGTGGCGGTCAGCGCGGAGAACAGCGTTTCTGTACTCCTTTAAAACAAAGATTTCTCTGAAGGCTTTAAAAGCATTTTTCACGTTGCTCTTTATAAAGCCAGGCACGCAAAGTGAACCACTGGATTGTTAATTACAAAGCACTCTGCTCATATAAGCTGGCTCAGCCACCAAAGGGATCTTTCCTGCTCCTTTGTCGCATTTCTTAGAGGGATTTATTAACTCAAACTTCGGTACAGACTCACCCAAAATGACGCGTGCCTGTGGCGTATGGAGCACAGCAGAGGCTCGGCTGGGCTGGTGCTGAGCTGTGAGGACAGCACGGCCTCTGCAAGAGAAGCCGTGAAAACCAGCGTGGATGGATGGACGGACGGATGGGTGGATGGAGGAGGAGACGTGCTATGGGGACACTTGGACAGGGTGAGCTTTCTGGAGTAGCCCCTTCTCTGGCGCTGCTTTCCCATCCCCAAACCAATTATGGCCATGTTTTCTCTCTTCTCTACTTCTCCCCATTGGGTTTAGTTGTCACTATTCACAAGAAAAGCTCATGTGGCCTGAATAGTCTGGATTTATACTAAAAAAACCCCAGAAATACTCTTTTTATATATCATATGGATTGGGGGGGAACATACATCACAAATGACAAAACAGCTTGGGTTTTGAAAAACACCTCTTGAAAAAGAACCAATCAAATTTCCAAACACCATATTTTTTCAGAGAGAAAAAAACCCCTCAGGCACAAGCACCTTTCGTCAGCAGAAGTTACCAAAGGAAAAAAACCAACCTAAAAAGCAAAGCACAACCAGATTTTGGCCCAGCCCTCATTTCCAGATTGGACCGGACCAGCCGAGGTCATGCCCTTGCGTTCACCACCTCCCCGTGAGTCTCCTTCACTGAGAAACTGAACACCACCCATTTTCAGCCGTGGACTAAGAACTGAGCAACCCAGAAAATCCCATTCTGATTTCTTTTTTTTTAGGTAGAAAACCACATTTCCCTCAAAGCAGAGACATATTTTGAAAAACAACCTTTCACTGAAGAGAAGCAGCAGCCATGTGAATGGTAAAAGTTCAGAGTGCAATAACACCTGGATTTTTAGGGGATGTCCAGCTGAGTGGGGTCACCAATGCTAAACCCACCCACCTTTGCAGAAGAGCACAATAGGACAGGATCGTCCCCGTGCGACACCCAAACGAGGCAACAACAGGAAAAGTAAAGCTGTCTTTTCCCATTATTGTGGGAAAAGGAAATTTGGACACATCAGCCAGCTGCAGTTCACTTAAATAATGCATTAGGTGACCTAAGTGGTACTAACCGAGGTGGCTGAGATCAGCTGAGATGGAAAACCACCGCGGATGGCTCTGTCCGTTGTTAAAGAACGCGCGTGGCTCCTGGTCAGGGCGACACGTGCGGCGCTGCTGGCGGGCACGGTGTTAACGCGCTACCATACCCTGGAGTAAATTACGTCCTTTTCCCATGTACCGACGGAGATAGAAATTCCATATGGTTTGGCTATACCAGAAGGGGTCTTGCCCAGCTCTGGTATGTTCATAGCCAGTTAAGGGTCATCCAGCTGACGCCAGGAAGACCTTGCCTTTCTTTAAATAGCTGAGAAAACAGGATGGATTTTTACAATTTAAACTGTATATAGCAAAAAATTAAAAATCTAGCTGTCATAACTTATATAACCAAGATAATCCAGAAATATACCCCTTAAGATCAACTACTGACATCTGAGTCTATCACAACCAGCACGGAGTCTGCTACTTATCAGATGCTTTATCTCATGCAGTTTCAAACGCACTGTTCAAATGGGGTAGAGCTTCTAGCTCCCAGGCCTCCCACTTACACACCAACCACTCAATTCACTGTCTCATTTCCATTGTTTGGAGTCCTATCCCAAAGTTTTGAAATTAAAAAAAAAAAAATACAACAACAAACCCTAAAAATATTGATTAAAACTACCTAGGTTTACAGAGGTACAGTCTGGTAAGAATGATGTATGTGTTTAATAATATGTTCCCTGGCTAATAAAATACTAGATTAATTTTGGACTACAGAATTCAAACGGAAGGAAGCTTAGCCATTAGGAGCTTGTTCACTATCACCAGGGGAATCGCCAGTTGGCAGGTGGAGAGCTATCTGCAGAAACACGGAACCACGGCAGCCACCCGCGCGAGGCTCGCCCTGGCAGGAAAAACAATCGATGAAAGGGCAAAAACTGAGCAGCAAATCTAGAGTGTGCTGGGGGTTCAGCTTAAAATTAAAGCCAAAGAACACTGCTGTGGGATTCTGACTTCAGAGCTTAATGGAAGTGATGGCCAACTCTTCCAGGCTGTTTGAGATAAAAGGGGCAGCAAATATCGCATCAAACCTTTTCTCTAGGTGAAGCGCTGAATCTGAAGCATGTTGCCGTATCTCAGACGGGTTCTCCATGGCACGAGGATCAGCTGTAAGGGAAGCGTGCACGCGAACAGCCCCAGCACTGAGCCAGCTGGAGACCGGCAACTGAGAGTTGAAAAGGGCAGCAGACACCTGCGTCGAGCGCATCCTTCCTGCGCCAGCTGGAAGCCACTGGAGCCCTGGGAAAGCTCTCACTTATTGTCATCTGAAGGGGTCAGAGAGAGCCCCACCTGCAGAAGAGCTGCGCTGTGCATCTCACAGACCAACACACGCCGGGCAGAATGCGATCTCAGTCGTGTCAACGGGACTTTTGTTGTGGATGAGGATCAGACTCAATATTGCCAGCGGTGATCGGTTCCAGAGGCAACAAAAGCTTGTTCCTACGTAATCTAAGACATCAATGCTGAGGGTAAACACAAACATCAGGGGGTTTCCCTCGGATTTCTCATTTGCCCATGAAGAAAATTTTTCTCACCTTCACCAGTCAGCTTGGGTCAATAAGCTCTTCTGTCCTAGAGGCTTCTTTGTGTACGTGTGTATGTATGTATGTACTATATTTATGTTCACTATCATTAAAAATGGATTACCATTATGTGCTGATGCAGATACTAATATAAGCAGAGAGAACAACTGTATTAGTAAACGACAACATTTCAAAGGCAAGTAAGCTACGTAACATATAAAGACACAGAAACATTAGAGTCCCAAATTCAGCTAAATATTGAAATATTGGATGTTTAGGTGACGGATAGACCTACAAAGGATGTAATTCTTTTTCTTTCATTTCTTGCCAGTGAAACACTGAGACGCTCGAACTCAGTTCAAGTTTGGTTAGTCCAAAGATGTTCCATTTTGCAGAAGGAAAGGAATATTCATTAGTAAAAACTGGACTAAAAAAAAGCAGAGGAGAGGTCTAAAATTCCCAAAGAAATCATTAGATCTAATCCAGTCAAAAATCGGGTGAGTAATTTTTTTTAGAACATTTCCTGTAATCGCATTTTTTTCTGATCTCTATGATTTGATTCAGGGGAAACTGAGGAAGCCGCTTGCGACTTGGTTTCCATCTTAGGGGCTCTGTGTGTTGCACGGATGCAGTGGCAGCACCTGCAGGCCCCTCCTGTGCTCCTGAGCACACACCGGTGACGGGTCCCACGGCCAAACACCGCTTGGCCAGTTTTATACCAGTTCTGCCATTTACAAACTCGTGGTGGCTTAACAGCCGATACAGATATTAACAGCGCATCAGTTACTGCTGATGCAATTATTGTTCTCATCCACAAGCAAAGTCTTAAATAAATGACTAAATAAATGGCTAAACAAATGATTGCTGCTATGGGCAATCGTTATTTCATTATCACGGGACTTCAATTGGGACTTGTCTAATGTCACGTACCTTTTTGGTACCCTGTCCCCTGCTCGCAGCGTGAGCTCAGGGCCAGTGTCCCACGGCGCTGCCCCTCCCGTGTCCCGCGGCGCAGGCGCCGCTGCCCCCACGGCCCGAGGCACCGGGGAACGCAGAAGCTGCCGTTGCAGAGGCCGAGCCCGCAGCTCCTGTAATGGGCAAACACACACACGGTGAGGCATGAAACCTGAATACTGGGGCCCCATTGACCAACACACAGCATCAATCTTTTCCAACTTCACTAGTTCCCAGAATCAAGCCTCCGAGTATATAAAGAAACACTTCAACTGCCAGAGAGATTAGTGTTTTGTGTAACATACAGGAATTTCACTGCAAGTATTTTAAAGAAAAATCCACGGCTATCAGGGTGTTTTGTTTTAATGTAGTGTTTCCTTGAAATTCTGAAAATACTCATGCACTGCTTTGTAAAAACTAAATTTCTATATAAGCAAAGCTTAGTCTCATCTGAGGCAAGAGAGGGGTTGGGGAGGGAGGCACCATTACATTTTGCTTCCTCTTGTTGTGCAGCCTGAATTGTGTAAGTCAGATCATTGATCCAGAGGAACAAGCCAAGATGGGCAGTAAACTATCCAGGGCAAACTCCCAGTCACCTGAGTTTTTAAATCAAGGTTGAATGTATTTCTAAACGATGCGCTGTAGCTCCACCACAAGCTCAATGCAGGAGTCACTAAATAAAATCCTCTGGTTTATGGGAGCCAGCCAAGATTATTATAATGGTTCCCGCTGGCCTTCAAAATCAGTAATAGAGGTGAAACAGAAACTACAGTTGAAATTCATCCACACGCAAAGCCTTGTGATAAAACTTGGAGCAAAATTGTAGCCAAAGTGCTTCGAACGTCTTAGGCTACCCTGCATCTGGTGAGGTTTTTAGGGAAAGCCCCCTAAACAAGACATGGGGAAGAGCAGCGATGTCAAGCCTTGTTAAGGTTTGTTTTGCATACTGCAGAGGAACAAAAGGCATTGCCTTCTGCCCCAGGGCTGCTGCTGGAAGAGAAAGACCAGCTGGGACCTCTTGTGGAATGCAAAGGAAGCTTAACATTTATCTGCTTTTGCTCTCTTGGTATTTGTTGGAAGAGCAGCTAAAATGTGCATCCCCAAGAAAAAAAACAAAACCAAAACCAAACTTCTAAGGAAGCTCTTTTGACCTATCAGCAGGCTTTGGAAGGCTGGAGCCAGTGGTGGCTTTGCTGCGTGTCCTGCGGGCTCCCGAACAGCCGGTCCCCAGCGAGCGATGCTGAGCCGTGGGAGGACGCGCGCCCTGCAGCGAGGTGCGGGAGGAACCCTGCTCTGCGAACCCAGAACTGCTCCGCTTCAGTAACGCTTACTGTGGAACCGCATTTACCAAGGGAAATGCTGACCCCACGACTCACCCACGTAAATCATCTCTTGAGGGGCAAAGCACATGAAATCGCCTGGAGATCTGGAGTGTTTCGGGAAGCAGGTGGTTTCAGCAGACCCCTTTGGCCAAGGCTTACTGCCGCCCCCTGAAACGGGAGGTGCCCCGGCTCCCTCCGCACAACCAGGTCAGCGGGCACCAACCACCCACAAACACACAAACTGTACGTGGGTATTATTAGTAAACACACATAAAGGGCTTATATGACTCTTTCCTGGCGTCTGGAATGCGCATTATGTTACCAAACAAAGGAAATTACGCAAAGATGGCCCCACAGGCAGAACAACCATGATCCATTCCTACTTGTGAATAATGGGCAAATACTTACCAGCCACAATTAATTACCCGCCTCTGCTCATTTTGTTAAATGATCAAAGTAATGCATCCACTGGTTGCACGTGAATGTGACTCCTTGTACAAAATCTCATCTGTACAGTAGCGGTGCAGGGTCAGATCCTGCAGTATTTGTCATTATTCACAGGCAAGTTGCCTTATTGAGGGAATTGCTTCTAATTACTTAGCACCAGGGCTGCAGGACAAGGCCTGACTTCTGCAATATTAAGGTGATAAGGATATATAGCAGAGCGAGGGTAGAATCAATTGTTCTTAGATTTCTTCCCTTGCTCATCGGCCCACCTGCCACACATGAAATATTTGTGAAATCAATTTCGGAATGACCAGACGAGGTACTGGAAGCACCACCGCCCGCTCATCAGGGCTCTTCCAGGAACACGTCAGGAATTGGGATGGAAGCGTATCACCTCCTTTCCCACAGGATCACCGCAGTGAACACAACCGCCGTTGTTCCCAGAGACGCCGCCGTGCGTGCTGCCTCACACGCTCTACCAAATGAGCATCGTTCGCCCCCGCTCAGCAACAGCTGTGCAAAGACCATCTCACAAACCTACGCTTTCTTTCCTCATTTCTTCAGGACCGTATTTTGTATCAGCACACAATCACACCAAGGTCCCTCAGAATCAGCTTTTGCGGCTCCATTACCCGCACGCAGTTGTATTTACGTATGTGGTCGGTTCACCTCCTGCACGATGCGACCAGCACTGTGGGTCCCGTTCCCGAGGCTGACTGTCTAAAGACAGAACTGCATTATCAGCCCACCTGGAGCAGAAAACACAGCGACAAAGACCCCAGCACGCCGGGTCCCCGGGCCACAGCAGTCCCTGGGGACCTTCCTCCTGCCCACAGCGGGGTCCGAGAGCAGCCTGCTCCTGCTCCGTCTCCATCTCGGGCAGCGCGGTCCCCGTCTGCTCACAACAAGGCACAGGGAGTTTCACAGGCCTTCTTAGCAAATCCGGCCCGTGGTTTCACCCTCCTTATGAGAGCTTTGCACACACCGGCACCGAAAAAGGAAAACTTCGATATAAAGGTATGGAATTAGCTTCGCTAAGGATTTTGATACAAGTCTGTACAGGAGCTTTACTCAGTGTCAGCGCAGACCCTTTAAAACACATACATTAATATTTATGCGTTTCCCTTTCTTTCAGGAATTGTTTGTTGCTCTATTTGATCATAGTACTTCTCCAGCTCCTAATATTTTTGGATAATGTTCTTGCCTTCATTTGTAATCACTCTTTATTCAGTGTGGAAGATGGATTTTTCCAATTTTGTGCTATTATATACCTTAGCATGGAAAGGATTAGATGGGTTTTTCTTTTTCCTTTTAGTCCTTATTTAACTGCTTGTGAGCTTCAGGGATTTATATCCCAGTAGCTCTAATTCCAGGATTATAGGTATCTAGATATCCAGTAAATCATTTAGCACCATATAGGTTTAAGGCAACTCCAAATCACCCCTCCAGCTAGCTCTCCAGCTAAAGACCGAAGTCAGCTAGAAGCACTAGATTGGAGTAAGAGTCATAAAGTCATGCAGAATTTCTGATTTAGAGTCTGATTCTACTTCCTTCAAAGGCACTGGTAACATTTATACCCCTTCAGCGGGAACATGGCAAGGCTTTCAAATTCTCTTGCTGGAGATGCTTTCCCTCTTCCCAGCAAACACTAATCAAAGCCTCCACCTCCTCTGATCTAAGGTTCAGCTCCCATTCCCATAACTGTTGCATTTCTATTTAGATAAACACTGCCAGGTTGAATTGACTCAAAATTTAGACTTATTACCACTGAAATAAAATAAGCAACAGAAACCTTTATGTATTTGTTTTTCTAAATTCCAGTGAAAGCCGCTTCTTGGTTTGGACTTCAGTTTTCCTTGGCATCATCTGCAGCCCGAACATTGCGGCCCTGTGCTCACACGTGGAAACAGCCAGGGGACAGACAAAAGTGAAGCTGAGTGAAGTTTTCCTTGTTTGGGCTTAGTGGAAAGCAAGCATGTGGTATTAAAGATCAAAAGTAAATCTGGTTTCTTGTAATCTACCACACAAAATAATCAAAAGCAACACTAATAGCAAAGGTAAGGAAACCAGTGCTTTTAATGGTGCCTTTTAGTTCGCTGCGAGTGAGCTGGCAGAGCGGTGAGCACAACCACGGACCGGCACCCGTGTCCGAGGGCTCGTCACGCCGTGGTTTCGGGAGGGCGCTGGACACGCACAGGCGTTTCAGGGCAGGTTTCTGGGTTCCTTACGGAGCCAGAGGCTGCACAGGGCACACAGCGCACATGGAGGCCACCGACTGCACCCGGGGAAAGAACCTGGTTGCTCTAACAGGGCCTGGAGGAAACCAGGAGGGCATGTGGGGCGTGGTGAGGCCATACCAGCGAGCATCCCTCCCGCCCCTAAGGGTAAGTGCTTGTTTAAACTCCGTATACTGGGTGTGTCGGAGGTGCAGGCCCAGAGGATCTGCCATAGCCAGAATTAACATGTGTTCTTCTTCTGTAGAACAGATATAAAAAGGCCTTTCCAGACAGAAGCTTTCTGCCTGTGTGAGTGTCGACACAGAGTTCATTTCAGGCAAGTTCTGTGGCGAAGAGGAAGGTAAGGTTAGGTGAGGAGCCCTTCCCATCAAACCCAGCTTGAAGGAAGGCCAGGGCTGCAGGGCTGGGTTAGGAGCGGGCACATCCCAGCGCACAGGACGCTGAGTAACACGCACCATCACAAGAAGGCGCTGAGGCTGAGAAACACACCTGGCATCTGCAGCTCCCTTCCTCACACGGGATGGGAAGCTGGGAGCACAGTTTATTAGTCTGCTAAGTGCTACGTGCCATCCCGTGCACTGGCTCAGGCAATTAATTAGGCCAGCGAAGAACACGAACAACCATGGTTCTCTTTGCCTCCATGCCCATCCCACAAGGGGTGGGCAACCAAGCAGTTAAGGTTGTCTACTCCTGCATGCCCAGGTCCATGGTCCGGACAGCTAACGAATGGGACCATGAAGCATTCAGTTCATTCACCTCTATCTCCCACACAAGAGAAACGAAGGCACCCCATTCCTTTACTGTCTTCTCAGCAAACCATTCCCTGCCCATGGGCGCAGCATGTTCAGCTCAGTCGTTTTAAAGCGGCTTGAGAAAGCCGATTTATAACTGAATGGTGAGTACGGAGAAATAACACACCCCACTGGTGCCCTGCCATCGTGGTCCATCATTCACAGAGCTTCGTGTGCATCCAGACCCTGTCGGCAGATCTGCCTCAAAGAGCGTGCAGGATCAGCAGTCCCAAGTCTCGGAGACAGACAACATCTAAATCCAGCGCCAATTCAGTAACATCTCTGCCTGAATATGACAGATAAGGATTTCAGGAAGGCACGTCAAAGATGAAAGGAAAGCTACCCCTTGCTCTTGTTTAATTTCCCTTCCAATTTCCTAAAAGGCCTGTTGTGGGAATGACTGTCACCGGAAAGATACAGGGCCCAATTTACAGCCGTTGCACACAACTGCAATAAGCAGTTGCAGTCTATAATTTTCAAGTAACACCACATTTATGAAAACTGCAAGAATCCCTTTGCTGTGATTTGTGGGCTCTGGTGGCAGCAGAGCCAACCTCTGCCGCCTGCCGCACGGAGCGAGAACAGAGACGAAGAGAAACAAACTGGCTGCTGTCTCAGCATAGCCTGCAAAATAAATACAGAACAGCCTTAAAAAGTGTTAATAAAATATCCGCTAAGAGGAGAAGGGGAGATTAGAGCTGACAGGTTGGCCATAGGGCCTTCTTCAGGCTCTTCCAGTTAGAACTGAGACAAGATGACATGTTGAGAAATTGAACTATGTTGACACGGCTTGCATTTTCATTAATTTCCTGCTCCTTTTTTATATTTAAAAAAAAAAAATCTGCAAAATAAAAAGGATAGAATTGAAACAGAGGTCTGTAACACTGGGCAGTTCTCCCAAGTATCCTGTACTAAGCTTTGGAACAAATGCAAGAGTAACTGCACGAGCCGTAACAGACAATGCATTCTATTTACTGAGTAATCATCTCTAATTTTTTTCAACAAGGATTCTATTTGAGTGGAAAGACTTCAGAATGAGCTGGATGCGGTCCCAGATTATCCTGCAATTTTTAGGGAGTGCAGTGTTACTACTACAAGAGCAAACCAGAAAACACAGTGGTTAGAGCTTATTATCTTTTGGATTTTTTTCAAAATCCCGCCAAAATCAGCAGAAAAGCTTTCATTAGAACTAATACCTTTGTGAAAAACAGTTAAATACTTTCTGAGCTGGCATAAAAATCGTGACAGTTGGGAAACACTCATGAAGCAAGCAGGAGTGCTTCTACAAATGGCTGAACCAGCAAGCCAGCCCGTACTCCCCTGCACCTCCCAAGCGCCAGCGCTGGACTCCCACGCCATCACCATCGCACTCACCTTGTGCTTCAGGCACCTTTCATGTTTTAAATCTGACACGGCTCCTCTTCTTTCCCCCACAAGCAGCTCCATTATTAAATAAATGATAACTATGCCTCTAGTTTTGCTGTCTGAGAGTTTCTTTCCCTACCCAACATTTGGGAACTGGGGTTTTTTCTCTAAATTGCTCAGACTAAGCAAAGGTAGCACGAAAGATTTTCTGATGGCATAATTTTATTTTAATCATCATTATCATTGTTATATTTTCTTTGGTGTTTTAGTTACTACCTGATACGTACCGTGCCGCACAGCACGTGGTCTGCCTTCGCCTTTCAATGAGCACAGCCATGCAGAGATCAGAGGTCCAACAAGGAGCTGACCATCAGTGCACCGAGTGCTGTTTCTAATCAGTGAACTGCACAACACCAATACAACCAAGCCAGGAGCTGGGAGGTTACACAAGTGTTCCTCACGCAGCGAGCTCAGGAACAAGGACGTTTCGAGAAAACAGGTCTTCATTAACTTCGGTCATACTTTCACTTGCACGGCTGTTTTGATGTTCGCTCCACCTTCTTTGAGGAGGCTGTAGAAGATGCAAATCTTAATCCCTTCTGAACATAAAGCGTTTTAAAAGCAACAGAATAAATCTGTCTTCACCGTATTAGATATGGATGGAAAGCAAGAAAGACTCTCAACAGAGTTTGCAGCTCTGTAATGAGCTCTGCAATCCTAAACCTCAGCAGAACAACTTCAGTCACTGGTCCTGCTGGGGAAACCACACCTGAAAGGGATGACATTTTGGTGAGGGCCTTCTCACAGACCTGTTTGTTAAGGGTGTGTCAGAAAACTGAGAATGCTCAGGGCTTCTGAGAGATCACAAGCAAGCTGGACTTGGTGCCAGCTACACTCCTGCCTTGAGTTTCAAGGTCTAGGAAGACCCTGATAAGAGTCTATTCACTAGTACTTCAGGTCAGTTTCTGCTTAATGAAGTCTGCAAAAACGGTAAGTGATTGTCCAAAGGCTGCAGCTTACGCAGGGTGGACACCGTCTGTGTGCTAGAACAGCAGAGCTGCAAAGGGCAGAGCAGCAAGCAGCTCTGGCAGCGCAGCGACGGGGAGGGACCGGCGCCCCAGGACAGCAGGAGCTCTCTCGCTCACCACCTTCTTACCCAACCAGCCAAGGCTCCCCCAGATGATAAGGTGGGACTCTTAATGAAAGAAGTTGTGTAAGGGCAGAAAGTTTGATTCACCAAGCCGCCACACCAGCAACACGTTTACACAACTTCTCCACCCAAAATCAAGAGGTTTAACCTGTAGGGATAATTGCACCCCTTTGGCAAGGGCGGCAGAGAACATTTTGAAAAGGCAATCAAAGCAGAGAAAAAGGGAAAGCAACATCATTTTGGATAATTGGAGCAAAGAGGTAATACATATCTCAGTGTCACAGGGGAAATTGGCCAATGCAATATGCATTTATTCTTATCTCGGAATTGTATTTATCTAAGTAAACCACGCTTAAGTTAAAAGGAAGCACATAAATCTTTTCTTATTGTCATCTTGCAACTCACAGCAGCTGCTAATTATATTATAGATCTTCCAGAAGTATGTATAGTGATTACCAGTTTTCAGCCACATTATTAAACTTGCAAATAGAGTTTGCTCTTTGCAAGCCTGTCAGGAGCAAAGGGTCAGACCAAAAATGGGGTAAATCAGCACAGACTCAAGAAACCAAGAGGGAATCCCTAATTGTACTGGGCTTACTCTGACGTGCACCGGGTGAAGCCCCCACCTTTACAACGCACGCAGGTTTCCCTGCTGAACTCTTCCAATTTTGCGTGCACACCCATCAGGAGTCCCTTCATGCTCTCCTGGGTGGCCAACGCACAGCAGCTGTCACATCCTGACCCGAGCCCACGCCGAATGCATCAGAATCAGTGACTGCTCTCTTTACATCCTGCTGTCTTTCAGAGAGAAAAACTGATGTTGTTGTTCTTAGAGCAGGAGTAAGTTCGGCCTCTGGAGTGCCTTCAAGGAACCCTTGACACTGCATCCATCTGTGGATGAACAGAAGCGCCACTTCTGGTCACATAAACAGGCAAAAAGGAAATTCAGTTAAATAACCAGGACCTGGTTATACTACCCACTTTCTCCATATACCATGGTTGAAGACACAAAGCACTACCAGGCATAAATCTTCAGTATCATTTATATATGCACACACACAGGAAGAACCACTTGTATTATCAATTTGTTCTATTTCTCTGGGTTTCATATCAACTGAGCACTAACCAGAATTCTTAAACCAACAGGAATTACGTGGGCAAAAGACTAAAGGTTGGTATGCAAAGCAGAGTTTTCAAAAGCACTGCATGACTTAGGAGCTGAACTTCCAATATTAAAAGCTATTTTTTTAGTAAAGTACTCTTACAGTCCAAAATACTATTCCACATAAAATAAAGAAGTACTAATATATATTTATTCAGCATCAAACTTTTTTCCACATTACAAATCCATACAGAATCATTATTCATTATTCAAATATCTTCCCCAAAAGGGTGGCAGAAAGGCAACGCTGACTAAAACAACAGACCAGACAAGCAGTTAATATTTTGTGTTAGGCCAGCTGGGGCATTTAAACATCACGATCTCTGCCGACCTCCGGCACAGCTTATTCTGTGAAGTCACAACAATCAGATGCAACCACGTGTTTTCTTTGTGAATTATAAATTGCCAAACATTTTGATACCTTTACTAGAAAGGTTTAATGAGAGTCTAGAGACATATTATTAATGGGAATAAGCCACACAGTCATTTCAACAAAGACATCTTCACATCGCTCTGCAGCTCCAGCGTCTACTCCTGCACAGTGCTGCATTTCATCTCTTGTCACTGAGAGCAAGAGTTGAAATAAATGGCAAACATTCTTCTGTGCCCAGCTGCATGGGCAACGTTTAATGTGTAACACCCTCCTCGGGAAAAGAATCTAAAGAAGAGTTCCAAGATTAATATCCAATTTCCAGGCTTTTACACTACTCAGCAATCACTCAAATCTAACAGTGAACCAAGAGACTCATTAAAAAGCCAAAGGCCACAAACCTGTTCAAACTAGTACAGTGGGTTCAAAGTTTCCTCTAAGATCTTGAGCTATAGTTTCCAGATAGCACTTAAGTAAAAAACTTAGGCAGCACAGATAAGCTCCTATTTACTCTAGATGAACTGAAGAACTACAACGAATCACGCTTTGGACCTTGTTCTTAGCCATAATTAATACCTGGTTGCCCACGGAAAAGTGACTCCAGTGTAACCTTTTGGAAGTGTTTAGGAGCAAAATGAACGGGGATCAAAAAGAAGAGTTGCTGGTGGTGGTGGGGAGACAGGTGGTGCGAAAATGCTTACACCGCCTTGCCAAAGCAAAACTGCGTTAAAGCACCTGCTGTCATCCGCACTCCTGGGTTTGCTGAAAACCTGGTGGGATTCTCACTGACTTCAGCGACTGCAGACAGGAGTGGATGTGAGAAAGCAAGCACAGAGAGGGAAGAGTGACAATGCAGAGTCCCTGCTTACCTGTGCTGGGCATCCACAGTCCCCTGCTTGTCTCACTGTCTTGACACAGGACTGGGTTTAGTTCTGCCACTGGACGTGATCCGGATCCTTCTGTTCCACCTTCCACCAACAGGCATCCTTCCTCTCCTTCCAACCATCCTGCAGGAGAAAACTACGGTACGTTTCGAGGAAGACAAACCATTTCACTGCTTGCCTTTAAAAAAAGCACAGTAGAAGCCCGTTTTACCATTCTAAAACTTCAGACACTGAGCCTAATTAAGATAGAAGAATATAATCAATATTTATTATGCTCCAGTAGCGCACAGTTACTTATCTGAATGCTCATCCAAAATAGCAGGTACTGAACACAGGCAGAGCAAAGAATCAACACACGCCAGGAGAACCAGCAGGACACAGAACGCAGGCTAACTCAAATGTACCATCTTTGAAAAACCAGTTTCCTTCTCCAACGGCAAGATACAGACCAACGCTCTCCTCTCCTTAGAGAAGGCAAAAAACTTCTTCTCAGTCTGCAAAACATTTGTGCATCATCTGATTAACTGCTGAAATCCTACTCGGCGTGTTTACCACGACCTAGACTATGACACCTTGTGTCAAACTACTTTGCTCTAGCCTGAAATCCCTTTCCCATAAAAGAGAACTAAACCACCCGTGTTGACAGTCAGGGAAACCCAAAAGCTTTCAGTAAGTACGAAATCATCTTATATCTGAAGATGAGTATCTGTCCTTTGCAGTGAGACTCACAGGACCCCATCGCACGGCAGCTGATAACAGTTGCCACAGCTGGGCAGGATCGTGTTCTGAGAAATGTCTGTTGAACTTCAGTACATGGACTCCAAGGTCATCGAGAAACCCGTTCAAAACAGGAAACATCTTTAACCCCATGGATCATAAAGACTCCATATAACTATAACAAGTGCTTACAGTAAATTCCATTATAAGGAACCTCCACCAATAGCTAGAGCTGTAAGGTCTTAAAAACAGGGTGTGTGTCACTTGATTCTTGAAATCGAGGCCATGTCTTAAACCAATACGAGTGAACCGGAGGGGAGAAAGACTGAAATACTGGCCATTGTTTTATCCAGGTCTCATCTTTTCTTACAGGAATTTCACACCAAGTCAGCTTTTACACCATTGGGTCCCACTGCACCATGTTGGAAGAAACAGCTGCTGTCAGCTGGAGAGGCTGGTGCTCCCCGAGCATCCCCGGACCATCGTCACGGAGCTGTGCCCGCCGGCTGGGGAGCAGCCGCTGCCCTTCCCGGCCCTGCAAAACACATCACAGACCATCATCAGCTCTTCTGGTGGTTGCTGCAGGATGGACACGGAGAGCACAGTAATCACAACATCATTATACTAAGGCCCAAACGGGCTGGCATATTTGTGCTCAAGATAGTTAATACAGAAATGGTATAGACTATAATAGTACATAAAAATATCCTACATTGGCTGGTTTGCATGTGGGCTTTCTTGTACTTGTCCATATCATCCACAACACATTTTAAGTTAATTAAAAAAAGCCTTTGCCTTTAGGTACAATGTAGCATTTTGCTTTTCAACTCAGTGGGAAGAAAACCCCTCAGCCTTTGAATATGTGAGCCCTGAACCCCGCGTCAGGCATTACATCTGTTACGGAGGCACCACACACAATGACCGTCGGTCGGTGTATTTTCATGGTTTGTGTTCTGTCTTTAAGGCAAATGTCCAGTACCAACTATAGCTCAGTATTTACAAGGACATCACACAGTTTCCAGTAAAGTTTTTCATATCCCAGCAAAGAAAGTTACCCGGGTCAAAGCAGAGTTCTCCAAAGTCCAATAGAATACATGAACTTCAAAGCTCACGTGAAAAGAAAGAAGCTACACAACCAGGCACTTTCAAACAACCACTAGGTCATGTAACCAGGAGAAGTTTGGTGGGACGTCCCTTGGGATATTCCAGGAACACACACAATCGCAGGCGCTGAGCCCCGGGACCCGGCCGTGTCAGTAAGGGGCAGCACAGGGGGTCAGCGGTCCTGTTCAAAAATGCGCATTTAATGTTCACCAAGGAGCGACACTTGTGGATTTGCTAAGTGCCCAAAGAACATGGAAGGATGGAGTCAAGGGAAAGGACATAAATAAAAGCAGAGGAGGAAAACTATATATAAGAGAATGCTGCTTCTCCCTCCAGTTTCAGAGCAGCTCATCAAAGCCACAAGGTAACTCCACTCATTGCAGTATCTTCCACCTTGTTCACATTTCATCCATGAATAAACAACTGGATTTCTACCAGACAACTGGAAATACACCAAAAGCACAACTCTGACATGCTAGCAAAGCTGGAATTAAATAAAACATTCGTGAGAGAGACCCACAGGTTTAGCGGATGCGACTTTCATTAATGCTGGTGTTCGGAAAGAGCAGCTCTATAGAAAACATTTGCCCCTGGTTTACAGCCTCTGCTGAAAGGAGTTTAAAATACCTTAGTATCAAATGTATTTTATTTTTTTATATATATATATATTTTTTTTTTATGATGGCATTGTTATTATTTTCATCCAGTTAAAACAAAGTAAAAGGTTCTGCAGGGCTTGTACTAAACAGCTTAGGATTATTATAAGATTTTGATTGAGATACTATTAATGAACTGTCCTGGGAATAAAAAGTATGATTTTTGGGGTTGATAGCATCTTTGTGATGGAAAGCACATTTTTTCCATTGAATTCTTGGGGAAAGTACTGCAAAGCTCCTTCAGCTTACGTTTTAATCCCGGCTGCCCTGTGTGCATGTACACAGGTGCAAATATTGTGTTCACGAGACAGAGTTCACAGGGAGCAGCAGGGGCAGAGCAGCAGACGGGCCAACCCGGCTCTTTGCGGCGAGGTCATGACGGCGCTACCGGCCGCTGCAGCCACCGCCAGAAACTGGAGACAGAGGCCCGGGTACCATCCGCGCCAGACACCCGTCCCTCGGTGTGCTGAGCCAGGCTGGCCCCTCCTCACGCTGCGGCCACGAGCCTTTTTTCTGTTAATATTCACTACTTTGGGAGCTGAAAGCAACTGGTACCAGCAATATGCCACGAGCAGCACTGTGTACACTGGTACTTGCTCCGGCACTAACAACAACCGGCTCGCTTATCTAAGAGGTCGGGCAAAGCACTGGTATGAAGCGATCCCGATTTAATTGAGCGCTGACAGCTCGTTACATCACTGAGGATTTAGCTCTCACAACAAGCCGCGTCGCTTTGCGTGTTGGACGATTTTCCTCCAAGTCTCTTCTGCTCTGACAGTCGCCCTGATCATTCAGCAAACAAATTGTGGACGTTCCCAAATGGCGCTTCCAACGCTGACAGTGCCACTGCCAGCACCTTCACAGCAGCCGCTCCAGGGTGACTCTTCGTTTTGGAGTTGTTGGGGGTTTTGATTATTGAAAGAAAAACCACACACACACAAACAAAACCAAACCCAGCCAAGCACCCCCAGCACAGCTGCTGCCACTGTTCCCAACCCAACAAGCACTGCCTTACACAAACTACTTATGCTACGGAACAGTCAGTAGTGGTGGCTCTTCTACCATTATCTACGTAAAAACAACTTCTGCCACTGGTGGGACAATATATTCACATGCAGACTACTTGCTACAACTTCCATATTATTTCAGTGCTCTCATATTGCTCAAATTAAAGCCAAAGCAGAACAATATGTCTGGCCCAGTCTGAATTTTTGGTATCAGAGAAAAAGCTACAGAAATGCACAATTCACAGAACTTCTCTTTCTAGAGAACGTTTTGCTGATTGTAATTACATCAAGGAAAAAAGGAATTCTTATTTACAAAAGTGGGTTCTGGCGTAGAAAATGCTAAACCAGCTTTGCTAACTCCAGCACCGTCAGGTACTCCAGTTTGCCAAATACCCGCACTGATTTCCGAGTGTCCCTCCAGCATCACCCTCTCTTCTGGTGACCATCCTCACCACTCACGTTATTGCTGAGAAACAACGGACTGTGACATCACTCAGCTAAAATCACAGCGTCTTTGGGCATTTGGGCTGCATCTGGAGTATAAAAGAAGCAGCGTTTCCCCCATCTACTCACATTTTTCAGCCATGCCTTCAATTGCATTTTAGGCCAAAATCCAGAAACACATCACAACTTAATCCTATCGCTCTTTTTATTGTGGGAAGGAACCCAGGTGCATGTGCTGGAAGGGAACCGGATGCCTGAGGCGCTGGGATCTGCTGGCACACCGCTGCTTTTGCAGCCCTTGCAGTAGAGTCCCAGATACGATGGTGATGAGTGCTGTGTAAGCCCGAGAACACACCAGCGCTTATCACGGTGTTATTGAAGCCAGGCAGCTGGAAGGAGCGGGGCAGATGGGATGAAACCTACACTGCCATCTGGTCCCACCTTCCTCCAGCGCAGGGTCTCGGCAGCTGCAGAGGGAGCAGCGCGGCTCTGCCTGGCCGAGGCCCGACGGCCCGGCTGGTGGCACCGGGTGTCCCGGGTCCCCTTTCCCAGCGCCGCGCTGCCCTCGTAAACCCCGCGGGGCTCAGGAGGAGCCGGGCGGTTCCGCAGCGCTCACGGAACCGGGCTGCTCAGATACAGCCTGAACACATTCACTGAGAGCTCTAACGAGCTAATAAAGGATTTCTAATCTCCGAGCTGCATAAGAGATATGGCATTTCATCCACAGTGATTGAAGCATTTATCACTTTACCACTTGTTTTCCTCGCTGAAGAGAATCATTTATCTGCAATGTCACCTGGAGAATAGTGGGTGGTGGTGTCAGAAGACCAAGGTCCAGCATCAGAGTGTACAACAAACATTAACCACTTCATCCCACTTCACTGGGCACTATTTTAATTTTATTTTTTATGGAGCCTGATTATTAGTTTACGACAGGCTGTAAATTACAGCAGAAGCAAACCTAGATCCCCTCCTACAGGCCAGGGTCAGAAAGCTTTTATCCCTCACACGAACACTGCAGCTCCCGGTTCTGCACCGAGTCCCGCACGCTGCTCCAGCTGCACCGAACCCCAATTGTCTACGGTACCATCAGACCGTTATGGAAGATTACCTTCTAACACTCTGATTTGGGGTTAATAGCAGGCTTCCCCATATATGTGTATCAGCCAGTACAATAGTGCGCATCAGGATATCAAGTAAAAGGATCCATTAGGTGTCTGCTCACTTCATACAATGAGAAACAACCTTTGCATATGAATCAAGATACGCTTTTTTTAAAATTTCTTGGAATCCTTTTCTGCAAAATAGGGTTTATGCAGGCTATTGTAAAATACTGTGGGGGAAAGAGCATATTAAAAGTATAATATATTCTCTTTACTGATCATGATCTGAGAGTTAAAGTGTGTTTGAAACATTCTGTTTTGCAATCCAGTCTATGTGATGAGTGATAAGTTATATAGCCATAATAAACAGTAGCGATACATAAAACGTATTACATTCTGTACAGCCCTATTTGCATTGCAAAAATCCCTATTTAGATTACAATGAACTCTAAATTACAGAGTAAACAAGTTTGGGCTACATGTGGAGGCCCAGCAGGGAGGAAGGCATGGTTGGCCACCCAGCAGTGGAATGAATGCTCTTTACACCCAGCTGACTGGACCCGGAGACTTTGCACTGTAACACACAAGGGGCTGCAATCAGACCCCTCGGTCTCTGCTCAGTGGTTTGTATTGGATGGTTGGAGGCTCCCTGCTCAACACCAGATGCCTTCAGCATTGCTTCACTTTCCCAAAAGCGGTCATGGCTCCAGGGATTAGGCCGAACACAGCCTACCTTTGAGCCAGCCTGCGGGGCAGCAGCCTGCCAGGTCACTGCAATGAAATGCTATTGCGTGCTTTCACAAAGGAACAATTCTGTGAATCCGTTTCAGACGAGTAGGGACAAGGGACAAGAGGGTATTTGCTTTAAACTTTCTGTTGGCTTTCCTCTTATGGAAAACATAGGAACATTCCAGTGGCTCAGATCACCTTGACCTCTCTCAATCTGTGCATCAGCACGGGCACAGCACAGGCCATGCTAATTGTCTCTTCTTAGAGCGGTATTAATAAGAGACAGATGTTCACTCTCTGATATCTAAACATTAGCAGGTCATCCGTATGTACCTGACACCATTCTAAACTCTTCTGTGCTCTGAGAGGGATTCTTACAAAGCTCCAGCTGTAGGCTTCCTGTCATTAAATGCACAGACACAGCTATCGGGAGCGAGACAGTGTCAAACCTGAGGATGTCACGATGACCACAGTGTCCTTTTTGACCTGGTACCATAAGATCAGCTCTGGAAGAGGCACAGACTGCGAAGAGCAACCAGAGAGGGCTTGTGTTAACATCCCTTGCTGATACTAGAGGCTGGTTGCGAGCTGGTTTCACAACTCCGAGAATCTGATAAGAGACCCGGTTTCTTTTAGACAAGCAGCTTCCCACAGCTTTTATTCACCTGTCTCTACCAACAATGACGTCAAACACTCTCCCTTCCTGCTGCCCACCACGATCCATGTCTCATGTCAGCAGTGCCATCCTGAAGTGGCCCAGAAACTGAAGGTGGTGCAAAAGGCATCAGGTCTGCACTTGGTCACGGGTCCTCCTGCAGCGCCCGGCCATTCCAGACCAGCCCCTCGCCAGCTGCCTCTGCAAGCCCCTGGATCACCACAGAGAGCCAAAGCGTTCGAGCTCCAGCCCGTTCTCTACTTAACACTGGGAATTTCAGCTTCAGCTGAAGATACTCAACATAGCAATTGATTCTCTCCTCTTTGTCCAAAACGGCTTAAACTACTTATTCTTCTAGATATGCTGCAAGTTTCTTCTCTGAAGGAAAGATAAAGAGGCAGGTGTGTCTTCCAAAGAAAAGTTGTTAGGCTGGGTAGGGTATTTCTCTTTTTAACTTCGGTGTATATTATTGATATGACTGCTACTTTTTCCATTTAACCTTAAATTACGATCAATGAGGAAGTGTTGGACTTCCAATACTTGTTATAAATTAGCCCATATAATTTAGATTCAGGAGTCTAACTTCCAATGCTCATTTTTCCTGCAAATAATCTCTAAAAAAACTGTAGCGGTGATAAAATCTTGACTGAACAGATCTGATTCCTGTTCTCCGGAATGAAGCGGAACACTCTGCCTCTCACCTGTGCACTCACGGCGCCTTTCTCCTGCGTCTTCCTACTTACTGTTTGAGCTGGGATCTGAAGTGCAGAATGCAAATAGATTAAAACAAAACAAAACCAAACTTAACAAAGCACAAACAAACCAACCGGGTTTGGTGCATAACCTGAGGTGCACCTGTGCAACAAGCAGGCACCAGAATCTTCTGGTTCAGGTGACAACCGAAAAAAGAAAACGACTTATTAAAACATCACCTGAAGCAGAAGTTTCTAACTCCGTGCCAGGCGTGGTGCGTGCCTGAGCAACCCCTTTCAATGAAGCCATCATGCCGGAGACGCCCGTGGGTGTCGCGGCCCGGTGCTGTCCTCGTGTGGGCTGGGTGCTCCTCCGCACGCCGTGCACTCATCATCATCATCCTCACTGCCGTGTGTGCTCAGGCGCTCACCACCGCGGCTCAGCACCCCTGGCAGGTCCAGCCCACGCGGAACCGGCGCCTCGGCGACACGGCCGGCCAAAGGGGCAACGTGCGCTTCCCCATCCCAGGTTTCTCTCCGGGTTCCACCAGGATCGGACAAACCTGCAGTTCCCAACTCAGAACCGATTTCCCAGGCGTTAGATTTCCAAAGTCAAGCACGGAATCTGTTCACAGCTCCTGTACTGCTTGGCTACCAATTCCCACCTGCTGGAGGAACAGGCAGATCTGTCCTAGAAAACAGGGACCTTCTGGATGAATTCGCTTTCCTCTGCTGTCTCCAAAACCAAACCTCTCTAAAATATCAGCAACAAATCAGTTTTACCTCCTCTCAGCAGAGAGCAAGGAAATGACCCTTCCTGATTTTGACCTTCTTCCAGTGTCACAAACACATCGGGCCAAGTCATAAGAATTTACAATATGTTCAAATTGCAACTTGAAAATGGGCTTATTTTCTGTTTAGTCTGAGTCCAAAGCCACAGAATGAAGTTAATGTTTGAGGTACCTGAATCTGGAACCTCTCAAAATGTAAAGGGTTTAGGTCTGTACTTGGAGCTTTGTTTCCTGTTCCATTTCTAATAAAAAGATAACTTTAAAAATAACGATTAGCAATTTACGGGGTAGTAATCTATAAAAAGCTCTGTATCCAAAGTATTAGAAAGCAATATAAATTCTTTTGTGGAAATGTAAAAGGTATTTAAATATAAGTAGGTATTATACCCAGCTGGTTAGACGAGGACAGAGAGAAGTCTCTGACTGGCTTTTCTGGGAATCAGATAGGTCCCTAAATCATTAACTTAGTATTAAATCACCTTACAGATATAAATAAAACGAGGGACTTATGCAGGGATGTCTTGCAGAACGTAAGTAGTTTCCAGAGGAATGACTCGTAAGATCAAAGTCAGGGAAGACACACGTTTACCTGGGGAGGAGAGCGTGGAGCAAATCCCTACCAACACCTCTGCCAGGGATAAACTTCCTCGCACGCACTCCGGTTTCACCGAGCTGTGCTGAACACGACCGCCCTAAAGAATCCTGCAAACGTCCACATGAAGCTGCAGAGCAGCTGATCTAAGAACCCTCCTGCTAATTCCAGAACGCTGCACCAATAAATACTCAACAGACCGGGTTTGCAATCAGCGCCCAGCCTTGCACAAGCCAGCCTCCAAATTCCAGCCTGACCCCAGCAGCTCTCCTGTTCAGCTGGCAGCACAGTAACCGCTGCTCTGTGGCACCACTCAGTTCTCATGACATGATCCATCACGCTAGTAAGGAACAATTCGTCCTCCACGGCTTCTTGAGAGCTAAGCGGGAACCACAAAGCTCTTTTGCCATTCCAAAGTCTGCACCACGTTCCTTCCTCTCCAGGCAGCCGAGGGGTCCCAGCTGACACCCGCGGCAGGGCAGGCAGACCCGCTTTGCACTGGGGTTCAGAAACTCAAAAACTGAACGTATTCTTAAAATCAACACCCAAAAAACTCCCCACTTTGTATTTCCGTGTTTTGCATTAAACAGGGAGTCAGTCAGTAAGAAGAAAACCTTATAAACCGACGTTTCATCTGTTGCAGTTCTGCATTTGGTAGGTATGTCTCCATTACGGAGTGTAAACATCACGGTCCTATACACTTTACAGTGGGCCTTATTTTTATACCAGCTGACCTTATTTCAGCTATTTACAATTACATTTCACAGTCACAGATCCTGTTTGGTTTAGTGTCACAGCAATTGAAAAATGAACATGCTCACTGATTAATTCTCTAGTTATACACGGTCCATTTTGTTCAGTCCTCATTGCAACCCAAGATCTCATTTCTGTACTGAGTGCCCCTGCAGCCAGGCCGGACCGTCCCTAGGTCCCTTCTGGAGCAGAACACCCAGCCTGCGCTCAGCCTCTGCAGCGCTTTGTTCCTCCGGTCTCTGCAGAACACGGAGGAGACGAGAACAGCCGCTATAATGTGCTGCTTGTAATTGTCAGTGCCCATCACCAAATTCACCTGACAATCTGTTGCAAAAGGTGCCGTTCAAAAATTAACTGCAACTTGTCAAAATCTAGCGCACAACTGCTTATAAAGAGGCTGTCAGGAAATGTGGAAGTTACTCTCATCTAAAACTGACAAACGAGAAAATCTGTTGCACTGGCTTTTCCTTTAAAAATCACATTTACCCTCATCCCTCCACGTCCTTCACCAGAGCTGGCGTTTCTAGAGAAGTCACAGTCTGAATAAGAGAACTCTGAGAAAAATTATGGCCTAGTGTCCACTGTGGGGACCCAGCACACTTTGCTGAGAAGCCACCATGTCCAACAGCAGCAAAAACCAGAACCTGAGCAGCACGTCAGAGAGAACGGCAAAGAGTTGAGATAGGACCCGAGCACAGCCTGTGCCCGGACCCGACACTGATTACTGTCATCCTCCACCCTCATCTCTCTGCAACTGTGAAATATGAAGAAATAAAGGTGAATAAAAGCCAAAGAACAAAAGACAGGCATTTCTGAGCGTGTAGACGACAACAAAGGACTGCAAGAAAAACAGCAGCACAGAGAAAGACCCTTCTCTGGTATCATCCTCTGCTTTTCCGTGCTGTGTTCAAAACAAAGGTATGGATACCCTGATCATTCTCTGTTACATTACTGCTTCCTCTCCATTTTCTAATTAAAATGTATACAGCATGGCTAAAATCAGACATACAAAACAGATCTGCCCCGTTGTACATGAAAGCCTAGAATCCCACACACGAGGGAAAAAAGGAAAAGAAAGATTTGTTATCTGTTAACCCTAATTTAAGGTGTGTAATTAGCAAAGCTGGAATGCAAACACTTCCCCTGCTCAAGTCACTGTTGGTATAGATATGTATGACATATCTAATAAGAAGCTGAGCATCCAGCCTCTAAGATGCTCCTATAAGCTGTACCACAATCCTCTTAAGGATTTAGGGAAATCAGAGGCCCAGCTTTGCCATCTGTGGCTTAATAAATATTTTCTTCAGAAGCTTTGTGCCTTGTTTCAGCAACCAAGAAAACAGTCATACAGTAATTTATGAGACACGGCATTACCACAGGTCCCCTTTTCTCTCTCCTCAACAAGACCTTCCTCAAGTGGACAACGTGTGGCGGCTGTACCGTGTAGAACAGGCGAGATACAGCATCCAGGCTTCACGGTGCAGCCAGCAGAGCTGTGTCAGAGCCGGGTTTCTGTGCACTCTGCAGCCCCATCTGTGGGAGGAAACTGCCCAAAGATGCTCATAAAGGTAACACAGCCAGGTCCCTTTGAGTCCCCAGCGGACTTGAATGGGCACAGTCCCACAGCAAAGCAGAGGGACCTCTGACGAACAACTCCCATTGCTGGCGCAGACCTCTCGCACCCTCAGCACCAAGGAACGTGATACATTAGAGATGATCACCTGGGAATTTTGGTGTAGGACTCCAAGGATCAAAATGATCCCTTCCATTCTTGCTCAGTCCATAGACACACGATTTCTAGCGGTGCTGTTTAAGCAGAGCCAGCACACGGAGCACCCCGGTACTTGTGCAGTTTCTTCACCACATACATTGGCAGAGCCTCATCCAGCAGCACCCCCCCGAGGAACCCAAGCTCTAACTGCGCTGCCCGTATCTCCAAGCTCCCAAGCTTCAGAACTATCCGAATCTGGCTTAGAATAAAGGAAATCAGAAGAAGTTGGTTGGATTCTAAGAGAAAGACAAATTAAGGAAATAAATAGCATTTCTCTCTGGAGCTTGAGATGAAGATAAAGAGCGCTGGTGCCGGCCAGGGGGTGTGAGCATGAAAGGTGCTGGTATTTAAGCAGAAGTAAGAGGGCTTCCTAGGGCTTCAATAAAACGTCCATAATTTCCAAAGTTTTTACAAGAACTTAAAAAATGAGTGAGAGGAATATGGAAGTAAATACAGAATAAGACATAGAACAAATACATTATTGTAGTGTCCCAGCGTTCAGAGCACAAGACTGAGAGCCACAAGAGCTGACTTGCAGGTCTTGGTGTCTGATGCACTTCATGTGTGATGCTGGTGAAGTCGCTGTCCCTCTCCAAGCCACAGGTTCCCCCACATGTGTACTTCACACCTTATCAAGCCGAAAGCTCTCTGTTCTTACCTACATTTCATATGTTCAGGGGTCTCCTTTTCTCTTGTGCCTGAAGTTGTTTGGTTATAATATACAAATAAAAGCAAAATGGAATGGAAACTATAAAATACTGTTGGCTGGTTTGTTTTGACTCTTTAACTGCTTCAAAAGTGACAGCACTCACAGTTGCTGTGTTTCCAAAGAGAGGTCCTGGGCTCGTGCACATCATGATTTGTGCACTTCTGTGTCTTCATTTCCTCTGTGTGCACGAGGAGGCTATGCCAGAGGTTCAATATAATGCACTTAGCACCAGCAAATCTTAACAAGCACATCTGCAACAGTTTCAAGAAGTGTTTTGTGAATAGAACTACACAGGGATAAAATGCTGCCCACGGGGCATTTCAGACGACTTTCTTTTCTGAAGAGCCATGTCCTGGGTTCCTTTGTACTACCACACATCAAAGGAGGATGGAAAAGAAACAACTAATGCAATTCCTATGGATATTTCTTTCTAGGAGAAGATCTGTCCTTGTCAAACGAATGTACCTGAGTCTATAATTACCAATTTTAAGGAACGACTGAGGGATGCTATCCATTTAAATTGAAACGAGTGCCTTGCCCTGGAAAGCAGGCCACAAGCAGAGGCAGATTTGCAAATCAGCTGCCAAAGCAATGCACGCGAAGGACAACAGCGTTTCACTCGGCGTATCCGCACGGACAAACCTGGCAGTTCCCACGTGCAGTCCTGTGAACGGCACACCTAATCACGGTAATTGCACACAGAAACTGGATGCAAAGTGCACAGCTAATTTGCTTTTTAAAACGGGAGTAACCTTGCGACACTGTATACAAAGGAGTCAAACAACAATTACAACGTGCTTTTCAAACCTCGGAGAGCAAACCGAGTGTTTCCGTGCAGTTGTGTTCAAGTATTTCCCAGCTGCCAGGATGCTTGCGCACTGATACGAAGATACTGGGTTTTTTTAAATCACCAGGAGAGATGGATGAATTTCGGGTGCTTGACAGAACGCTTGTACAGTATTTCTTAAGGAAGGGCATCAACCGCAGCTGATATTGCTGGTCTAAGGCGTGCGGATCTGTAGCAGAGCTCTTATCAGATCCATAAACGCATTAGAGGAGGTGGTGAGGAGTCAATGAGCCAGAGCAGCTCGCTGAGACCGGGCAATCTGCCCGCGATGGCAAACCCAGGATTAAGGGCTTTGCGGGACATGTGAACTCCACTCAAATGCAAACATAAGCATGATTAAAATTTAGCAAACTATGATGTACAAGCCCTTGGGCAAAATCCAGTAGACACAGCTGTATTTATAGGTTGATAGAAAGAACTGTTAGACCTAACAGCAATTCAGCAACACAGAGTTGGAACCTCATGGCTCCACCGTGCAGAGTCTCCATCTAACGCAGCCTGTCTTTCTCTTAGCTACTCCCTTTGGCAGCTTTGACCATATAGTTACTATGCGGGGCCATTTTTCCTATGGATCAATGCATTAGCAACTATAATTAGGTTCCCAGGAGAAACTGGCATAGTTCTTTCAAAGACCAGGTGTCTACACCACTATTTAGGTCACTCTAAGATGTCGGCTGAGGGCTGTGCTGATAATGAGAACAAAAGAAATTTGGAAACAATAGGAAAGATTAATGGAGAGGAGGGCACTACATCCTAGAATGGCTGCAGAGAATCACATACAATGAAACATTTTACAGTTAGCAGAGACACTGAAATACGTGGAAATGAGGTGTTCATATCAACCAAGAAAACCAGAACTTCTGCTGCCAGTTTTCTGCAGCAAGAAGAAATCTGTAACTTCAGTCCCTGGGGAAAAAGAACAGCAATGCTGGCACGCTGGAGATGAAACCTTCCCCTGATCTTCTCCAAGTGAATCCACTTCATTACTCTACAGAAATGCAAGAAACGCACATGGGAATAATCATGGACGGTACTTTGTGACAGGAGATTATCAGCTACCACGTCTCCCCCTCAAGAAAACCATTTGTAGGATCGACACCTTGTTCTGAATCAGTGCTGGGAACAGAGCAACCCCAGTGCCACTTGTACAAAGATCTCTCAGTATTCACCCTGGAGACAGAGCCGCACACGGCCTTGCTGCTACAGTGGTGCAGATCTCAGCTGTTTTCAGGGGTCATATGGTTTCCCACCTAAAGGAGGAAAAGTGCTTTTGGACTGGCTCACAAGTATATCGCACCAGGGCACTTTGAAATCCTTGGGGCAGCAGGGGTGGGACAGAGCACATCTGATCTCTGCTGCACCTCTCCACAGCATCCCCTGATAAACTCAACACCTAAACGGTCAACTCTACCACGAGCCCAAGTTTTTTAGGAAGCAATACATGAAAAAGTAGTTCATGCATCTCAAATAAACAGGAAGGTCCGTGCATTAAACCTGATCTGTCCCCATCACACCTGAGCTGCCCACACCGGGCGCTGGTGGCCTTGTGCTCTGCCCTGGAGCGAACGGCTGCGTGACAACCAGGAGAACCCGGCTCCCCGCAGCCCGCGGAGCTGTGGCACACCTGCCTCGCACGCGCTCTCCAGAAACCGATCCTCACGCTTCTCTTTTCCTTCTGATTAAGGAATAATATCAACAAAAGGACTATTATTCTGATTTGGACACTAACAGTCTTCAGCATCTCGGTGTACCGCAGGGCCTGAACATAACCGCACGTACAGAGAGAGCAAAAGAGTCACCCCGCAAGTATCTCAGCCTCCCGCTGTTAGCCATCAGGACACATAACCACGGGCGTAGTTCTATGCGGTGCTTTATTTCAGCGCTGGGAAACCAGGGGTTCGCACCCAAAGCTGGCTTTGAACAGCTGGTTCAGACTACACCCTATTATACAAGTTAGTGACATATTCATTACAGCCCTGACAACCATTAGCATATTCCACACATATTCTAACACAAAGTTCCTATCTAAAAGATGCTATATGTTTACCAGTTATTTTCTAAGGTACCAACTTTAAAAGAATATATCGTAAATCTATGTCCACCTTAAGAATAAGGCTCGGTTACAGTTACCTGCCTCATAAGAATATACTGTAAATCTATGTCAACTTTAAGAATAGGGTTTGGTTACTGAATACAAGAATTCTATGGTTACAGGGCTGGTTGCAATCTTAATGTTATTCCAACTGCAACAGATCCAGCGATATCCAGGGTAGAGCCAGTGAAGGCCCATCCTGACCTGTTCCAGAAGGGAACATGGAAGGAAACATCTTGTAAAGCTGATTCTGCTACTAACACCGCTGGGTCTCAGACAGGAGCAGATTTCCACCCGTGCCAGCGTGGCACTGGAGCGCAGCTTTTTCCCTGAGATAGAGGGCTGCAAAACACCGGATTACGCGGTTGTCATCACCGTTCATTGGCTTCTGTTCTCCGCACGCGGCGAGCAGGGCGCACGGAGCCCCGCGGGACGGCTGTCGGGACGCTCATTGCTTTCCTGTTGGAGCACCAGGAGCCAGGTACCTGGCTGGGGACAATGCTGACAAACAGCTACTGGAAATATTTTGCACTTCATCAAAGCAATGATATTCAGGAATAGGTTCAAATGAGCAGCATCCTACAGCTCTCTTGGAACTGGCGCTGTGTTCATGGAGCGAGACGCGCTTCTGCACCAGTAAAAACATGACAAGATACCCGTAGCACCAAAGGTCGGATTCTTGCATTCCTGTTTACACAGATCAGCCCATATGCCACTGGGCTTTAACTCTCGTAATGAGGTTTCTCAGAGAGTAAGCAAAGCCCAGACAAAAATACGATTGACAAAATCTACCCTTAATATACTATTAAAACACCTCTAATATTTGATTATGTGCCGTTAACCATGACTTACCTTGGTATCATTCTGCACTTCTGGTAGGTGGAAATCTCAGGCTAAAGATTTCACACTAAAACAGAGGGCTATCTAATTTTTCTAGGATATACAGCATTCTGCAAATATTCTGCCTATTCTAAAGCAGAGCACAGTGCACGCTGGCAAAACAGAAACTCAGAGGAAGCAACGGTAATCATGAAACTACAGCAAGTAACAAAAACCACGCCAAACAGTCAAAACCAAAACGAAAGACGGCGAGGAAGATGAGGTAAGGTTTGTGCCTTTACCAAACATCGTCGCTATGGCAACTCACACCACTTCCACCTGAATATTCTACCAAAACCGCCTTCCCGTGTCAGTGCATTTCACTGCTTAGGTGGAGTTTGTGGCTTTTCTGTACATATTTAAAAGCAGCCACAGGCAGCGAGAGGTTGATCCAACCATAAGCAGTGGTCTGTGCATCACTAACGGTGGTGATGGAGCCCTCCCCCCGCAGCGAATCTCTCCCTTATGCGGGGGCTTTACCTTCCGCAAAGAGCTCAGCACCAAACATGCTCCTTTCCCACCTGCACCGGGCGCCCAGCCCACCAGCTCCGCTCTCCAAGCTTTCCCATGGCCCTCAAGCCCCCTGGATCCCAGGACAACTCTCACCTGGGCTGGGTCATCTTTCTAGAAAGGAGATACACATTGCTCTAGTACACATCATTGTAACTGGATCTGATGCACAAGCATTTAATCACGGAGCTTTCACAGGGACTCACGCTGTATCTTTTTATTTCACTCTATTTGTGTGGGGTGTTTTAAATATCGTGAATAAACTTCAGGGCTGAGTTATTTGTAAAGGAGGCCGAGCCAAAGAGATGCTCCCCCTCCAGTGTCAGTGTGAGGCAGGCAGGCACACTTCAACCATTTTTCTTCAAATCAAACCAAACCAAATCAAACCAAACCAAACCAATCGCAAGTCAATGTATTGGGACAGAGAGGTCGGCTGGTGTGGCCCTGGCTGTGCTGACCCTGGGAGGCAGGCAAACCCGCAGCAGCTGAGCCGCTCTCCCCTCTCTGTGCTGCAGCCCCCAGCGCTTGTGCCGAGTCTTGCAAGAGCTCACGTGTTTAAAGTGCTGCTTAAATCAAGAGACTGCACAGGAACTAAGCTTGGAAGATTCTTGTGTTGGCTTTTGCTTAAGTTTAAATTTCTAGTCCATATGGCTGTACAGAAAAACTGGAAGACATTAGGTGAATGCTATTATGTAAAAAGAGTCAACAATTTTAAACAAGCCTCACTTTTTTTTTTATTCCTGATGCACATTTTTAATTTGTGAGAGATGAGCAAATATTAAATTCAAATAGAACTAGTAATAAAGAAATACTTAAAACCACATTCCTCATTCTCTCTGAAACTTTAACAAAAGGCAAACAGAGCGGGGAAGCCAGCAAAGCGCTGCCTGGGGTTAAAATGGGGCAATTTCACTGCAATGAGCAGGGCTGGATGTAGCAATGAGACCTGTCCTTTTAAGAAAGGATGAGAAGTTTTCTCCCGTGTTCCACAACAACATCCTCTCCAAGGATTTGGGATCAAAGTGTTAAATACAATCCAAACAGCATACATCAACAGAGGATGAAATCCACGGCTAGGAGCACACTTAAAACACAGCAGTGTAGCACCTCATAGCTTGAAAGATGAATTTGCTCTTTCCCCCACCTGATATCTTTTTCATTCGGAACTCTATGCTGTAATGGTAGAACACAATGCTCCCTTCTCCTCTAAAAATACACAGCACATAATAAAACAGTAACGAGCAATCAGCCCCTTGATGTTTTGAAGGCAGCAGCAGGAACTGGCACTGCCCAGAGCAGCAACGAGCTCGAGCCCCACGCGCGGCCAGAGACCGAAACCAGGGACGCACGGAAAACCCATCAGCAGAGACCGGCGTGGAGACAAAACACGTTGCTTTTCGACAGATCTCGAGAGGTCCAAGCACAGCGTGTTCGTGTTTATGATAGAAGGCAGCCAGTCTCCAAGCTTATGTTATTTTGTTTTGGTAAAAGAATATGAGATGTTAGAATAATCACTGGTATTTTTACAAACTCTTCTTAGCAGTTTTTCTCAAGGGTAGCTGGTTTTAATTTGTGGAATGAGGGTGGGCACAGCTTAACATTTATAAAGCCCCAACTGAGCGCATTTCCCTCGCAGAGAACAATAACTCAACCGTGATTTCTCAGAACTGTTTAAATTAGATGTTTGGATTTCAGCTGGCAAATTTCTGGAGTGTTATTTTCTCTAAGTCCTCTGCTTCTCCAGCGTGGCTGAACCCAAAACGCTCGCACCATTAAAATGGCAGACGACGCGGCCCAAAGGCAAACGCACAGGACCGTCCATCAGGTCCTGGGCTCTGCCGTGCTCCGCGTGCGCTTTGCCACCAAGTCTCAGCACCTTCGTGTGCTTCTGTTTCCTTACCTGTAACACTGAGGTAATAACAGGTACCGTCTTTGTTAAAAGCTTTGGCATCTTTTCTATATTAAAGTGCTGCACAGCACCAATAAACAAATATAAATGCCTAGCTAGCCCTATTGCACTACATAGAAAGGACCCTCGACAGGGAGAGAAATAGTAAGCTTTGTCTCACGGGATCCGGGCTTGGTTTTGGTTTCCAGTCTCTATTCATTTTTTTACCGTCCAGAATAGTCTGAAACATCTGCTGAACTGGCACAATGTGAAGGGAGAGATTGCACCTCATCCTAATCTTGTCCTGACGCAGAACTGTCAATGTCTGCTGCTTTCAAAGGCAACGATTTGTTCTGAGTGCAGTGCCAGAAATAATCTCCTGCTCTTTGACTCAATCTGTAAGCCCACAGGGTTATGTATTTATTTACTTATTTATTTTGATGTCTCCAAAATAGCAAAGCATGTTGCTCCACCAGACTGCATGCTGTAAAACAGAGGAAGCGGATAAACCGCAATTGTTAATGTTAATTGCTCTTACTTTACCATGTCATTTCCAATTTTTTTCAAAATGGAGATTAAGAAGGGTTGGAGAAAGAGCTGTGATTTTGTCATGAGCAATCCAGTTAGCGGAGTGAGCTGAAGGGAGTTGATTGCTGGAGCTCCGCACAACCAGCGAAGCGCACCAGTTCACATCAGTCTGTCCGTCCGCACCGAGCCCCAGACCTGCGCTCCCACACGCGGCCATCGTGTCGGCGTCCGGGTGTGCGCAGCGGAGCGGCCACGCTGCCCTGCACGCTTTGTACCATCCACCCCTTGCACGCTTTGTACCATCCACCCCTTGCACACTTTGTACCATCCACCCCTTGCACACTTTGTACCATCCACCCCTTGCACACTTTGTACCATCCACCCCTTGCACACTTTGTACCATCCACCCCTTGCACAGACCTGTGAAAGCGCAGGTGCCGAAATGCCCACGGGCACGTAACTCAGTGAGGCTCGGGTGGGCCGGTCAGGCCAAACGGTGACAACAACTTTGACTTTTCACTTGCAGTTGACCAGGGTTTGCTCTGTGGAAAACGTCAAACAGCGAAAAGCCGGGACGAACAGTGTCCTGCAGACTTGAGCAGCTCATACAATCTGAAAAACATCTCAACTCGCCCGCCCTCCGGTACGAAGCCAGAACTGCGTCCCCACAGCACGGCGCTGAGCGCGCTCCCAACTGAACTTGAAAGAGCCAAGGGAGAATGTTCCAGCCTAAACGACCTCATTCATTCCGGATATTTTCCTTAATATCCTGTCGCAATTTTCCAGTTGATAGCTTCAGTTGTATTGTTCCTAGCAATCCCTTAATAAAATCCCGTATTGTTTTTCTCTAAGGTCACGGTGTACAGCCTTTCACGTTCACCATCGCCACCCATTTTCGGCAGGTCTGGCAGAGACCGGGCCGCTGCCACTGTGTGCACACGGACACATCCACACGTGTGAACACCAACTTGCCAATTGTCTCTGCACTTCCACTCAGTCTGGAGGTGCCCGAAACAGAGCATACGGTCCCGTGATTCTGGTCAAAAATTCCTGCCCTGTTCCCCACCCTACTTGGGACTTCCTTGTGGCCGTGTCATTGCACCAGAAATTTGTATTTCATTCCCTTTTATCTATCACCTCAGGTCTCTGTCAGGAAAACGTTCTTCTAGGTATCTGCCTCAGAATGAGGTTTTCCTCATGTATTAGCTTCTCATCTTCCACACTGCATGGCAATGTGCTGGCTTCAGTCCCATACCCATGCTCTATAGGTCTATGTGGACACAGCCGGGCAGCTTTGCTGTCCCCTCAATCTCCCAAGTGACTGCCACCTAAAGATCTCACTACCACAGCCCTCTTTCAGATCATTACCAGTAGCTAGGAACCAACACAAATCCCCTCTTGGTGCCAGCCTGTGCCAAACAGCTCCCCAAACACGGAATGCTCCTGTTCACCACTGTCCTGCAGCCCGCGTGACACAGCGCCCATACCCAAACCAACGGGTGAACTTGTGTTGCAAGCAGGAATTGTCACGAGAAACCACATCAAACGCATTACTAAAATCCAAATCATCAGTAGATCCAGCAAATTGCCTTTTATCCATTGATTTTGTAATTCTTTTTTTAAAAGAAGTTTGGAAAACCCATTTTCTATTCTTTCTTTGCTACTAAGGCTCATTTTTAACTTCTCCTGCAAATAAAATTTCCAGTCGCTCCCTTTTTCCATTCCCGTATTCCTTTTCTCAAGTCGAGATATTCCCAAGGCCTTTCATTAATCAGCTAGGAAGAGAAGATTTGTCATAGTTTACCCTGTGTCACAAAAGCCAACGATAAATTTGATGGTTGTTGCAGCTGTGGAGCAGATGCGGGCCCTAAACTCTGAGAATTTTCATCCCTCTGTGTAATGCGAGCCAGAATTTTTAGGGAAATTTATATGCCAACAGCTACCAGAGTGTGATCCCTGAAAGGCCTGAATATTTGTCTTTTTTGGGGGGGGGGGGTGGAATTTAGCTATAATATCTCAGATAACGAGATGTGCTCTTGCTGATGGCTGCAAGTCATGTCAAGCAGCGGTTTCAGGCTTAGACCCTGACCTTGGAGCCCAGAACCGGACACCAGCTTCCCCAAAATTGTAGGAGGCTTCAGGCAGGGATGAGGCCGGAGTCAGGTACCACAAGGGCACTCTGAGATTTCCGGGTAGTCGGCATCCAGTAACACTGGAAGAAGGCTGAGTTATCCACAGCTGGAACTCCTTTGGCCCCATATGCAGAGCACGAGACTACAAAACCCCCAAACGACAACGCAACTACAGCAGCAGAATGATCAGAGATCGCCTGTCCACATCATTCAAGACCACACATTTTGTCCTATTTGATGGAAAAAGAAAACCTGTAATTCCAGGAGAGCAGGAAAACAGGTGGGAAGGTTGTCCGGTCTGGAACCGGGTTAAAAACACATAACACACTCTGTTAGAAAAGATTCAAGTTCCCAAACCCGTTGGCAGTAAAATTTACTCCACCTTTGAAATATACGGAATTCTGCCTGGAAATGGAGTACAGGGAAATGGAAAAAGGATATGCACAGACGGCACAATCATATGGCAAACATATGGAAATCAAATGGAATAGCTACTGGTTTTTAAGCTCCACAAGAACAAGGAATTGAAGATGAGCAAGAGACCTCTTCCTCACGCTGTTTGTTTCCATAAACACCCACTGCTTCCCGGCCCTCACGGCACATGCAGCATTTACCCCGTTATTCAGATATTTGCCACTTTTAACTCCTAGGACGCCTCAGACTGCTCCATAAGTAGCCTGACTACTTTCCTGAGCAAAACCACACAAAGCAGCAGCAGATGAAAGGCAACAGCAGCATTGGCATCGGCTTCCTGCAATAACCCCGCAGCACCCTCGCCAGCAACCCTGGGCTGGTTCCTACTGCTCAATGGGAAGAGTCGCATGTGGGCAGCGCTGTGCACACACCCAACGTGTTTGTCTAACCACACACATATAAAACCCATTGAAATCACAACACATCTTAAGCCTAGGCAAAACATTTTAATTAAAG
Organism: Patagioenas fasciata; assembly: GCF_037038585.1. Lineage (NCBI taxonomy): Eukaryota > Metazoa > Chordata > Aves > Columbiformes > Columbidae > Patagioenas > Patagioenas fasciata. The sequence goes on from NC_092532.1 coordinate 23,816,509, forward strand.
GAAACATATTTTCCTCATTAATACATTGTATGATGTATCAACAGCCATGACATACTCCTTCGGTATGTTTTTTCTTCTGTGTGTGTGAACATCTGTACATTTCCCCAGAAGCCAAATCTGACACGTGATGGAGGAACAGAAACGTCTTTTCTGTGGAAGTCTAAAGCAAACAGATGTGCCAAGCATCTGCCAACAAGTTATGAGGAAGTTACTTCTGCTCCAGGACGTAATAACCCAGGCACTTCTTAGAAGAACACTTCTCTTTTGTGGAAGAGACATCTCCACACTGTGAGCTGTATTTCCAGTTGTGTGGGAAACACAGCTCGCAGAATCACGGGCGGGAAGGGGCCTCTGGAGACAGCCGGGCCGTCCCCTCTGTCCGAGCAGGTCCGGCACAGCAGGTCGCTCTACAGCGTGTCCAGTGGTGCCGGGGGTACCTCCACGATGGGGACTCCACGCACACCCCGGGTAACCTGCTCCAGCGCTGGGCCACCCCCATATTGAAAAAGAAATACACTAAAACAGAATTTCCTGTATTTCAACTTGTGCAGCATAGAGAAGAGTCAGGCTCTGTCTCCTTTACTCTTTGCCACCAGATATTGACACAAACTGGCAAGATAACCCTCGAGACCTCTTTCCTCCAGGCTGAACTGCCTCAGCTCTCTTTGTCTCTCCCCATATATCAGATTCTCCTGTCCCCTAATCACTTCTGTATCCCTCCAGTGGACTCCCCAGTACTGGGAGCCTGGATTTGGGCACAGACCCCGGATGTGCCTCCCCAGCGCTGAGCAGAGGGTAAGAACCACTCCTCAACCCCAGAGCAGCCGTGCTCGCAGCGCGGCCCAGGCAGCCTCCGCGACCCCGCTGCGGGGACACAGAGCCGGCGGCACCGGGACCCCGCGCCCTTCCGCAGACCTCTGCCTCCCGCCTCGCCCCGCTGTACCGGACACTGCTTTCAGTCTGCGCATCTAAGCACAGGCACGTAAATGCATATTTGGCATCAAAATAAAAGCAGGCTGCCATTCCAAGGCGCTGCACACCTACAGCTCCCAATGGAGTGTTCCACCCAAAGAGTGGAAGCACTATGATTAAAGCCCTATTTCTTATTTCCAGGTTGCCTGCAGCAGAGCCTTCATCATCAAATTGTGTATAAACGGAGTCCCCGTAAGATGTTACATTTCAACTAAGCTCTAACAAGAACCACTCAAGAGAAAAGTGCATTTCCTTCCAGTTCATTCCTTTGTTTCCAATGGTGATAAGTTATGGACCTATTGTGAGACAGATACCACGCAACACAGGGCATGCAGCTCTAAGATAACTCATCCTAAACCAGTGATCTATATGGAAGGGTAGATAATGCTGCATAATACATGAGAATATCAGTTTCTTTATGAACAGACCCCCACTGCCAGTGTTATGGCAGGTATGAATTAGACATGATGAACATAATAAAGCAAAGGTATCAGTATTTAGGATATCTTTTTATAAAGCACTTGCCTGTCCTTGCACTTAGAATAGGTACCTGCATCCATTCCCTTATTAACCAGCACAGACCTTCATCATTCTTGAACTCTCTTGTTAAGGTGAATGACAAAACAGGGAAAAGTGAGATCTCACTGCTAAAGCCCCGGCCCCGGCCCCTGGGGTGCTCCAGTTGTACAAGATCGTTGCAGAATGTAAATGCAGAAATGAGCACTGCAGAAATGCTTATGGATGAGGAAATAATACCATGAATTGTGTTATGTCAAGTGAGACCCTATTTATAAACAGACAAAAAGCTTCTTGGTGTGTAAGTAAGTGATGGCAGGCAAGACATCGTTCATTGTACAAATGAGTGCAAAATATGATAAAAAGGAACGGTAGGGCTCTCCGGAAGAATAATGCATGTGCCATTATCATTTTGACACTGAGGACAGCAGCGCATTCATCACCATTGAGCTGCACAGACCCTGTGCGTACCCTCTGCGAATCCCGTGGGAGGTTACGTGCAGGTACGTTTTGCGGCAGGTCTTTGGGAGATCACGGTGCTCCTCATCAACAGCATAATCAAAACCAGGGCTTGTATATACGAAGGCAGGTTTGGCACAGGAGTCCTGATCTAAGCGCGCCCCTCCTGCTCTGCGCAGGGCAGACACTCCGCACGCTCACACTGCCCGGAAAGCCCGGCTGGGGGGCACGGCCGGGGCGGGAGGCGGACGGTGGGGACCCGGGGAGCAGCGGGAGCTCCAGCAGGCTGTGGGGCAGCTGCCTGAACTACGGACAACACGAGGCAGGCGCTGCACGCAAGATGCCTGTTACTTTTCTAGTGGTTTGTAGCATTGTCTCCTCTATCCCCTAAGCGTTAAAAACACAAGTGTGTCATGCCATCCCTTTATTCACTTCCTCTCCACTTCCTTCCCCGTTCCTCCCAGCAAATCAAGCAGTCACACCTTGGACAAGACTCTTGAAAGGTGAGCATTGGAGCAAAGTATCTAAGGGTTATATCCCAGGCTCAAAACCTGGACTGATGGCCAGTTTCCAACCTGTGACGGGCAGCGGCAAGACCCAGCCAGAGTCCAGGCTGAGCTGGCCAGAGGCCGCTATTGCATTCCCTCGCAGAACCACGGAAACGGTGCTTCCTGCGCCAGTCGTTACAGCCTGCAACCCACACAAAGCTCCTAGTGCTTCAAGGAACGCAAAGGCCGCTCCTGCTCCATCAACACCATGTTCAAGACAGATGTCACGGGGTTTATACCTTCACACTGCCAAGAAGTAGCTGGTTTTGGAGGCTGAAAAACACTTCCATATGGAGGAAATCTATAATCAATGTGCCTTCACATGTGCTGCATAACACACACACACAGAGTTCAACTTTTCCAAGGGCACTGATGGGACTTGGAAACCAAATCCCTTCCAGGAGATACATGCACTGCAATGGCAGCGCTGCACCGACCGCTCCAGACGAGGCGTAAACAAGGGACAGTGGGTAAGACGCTGAGGTTGCAAAGCTAAATATATTTGTTATTCTCTGTCATTGCTTTAATCAGAGCCACTATAAAGATGTTTGGAATGACCGATATTTTCCTGTTGCATTTCCCTAACCTCGCCAATCTTTGGGGTTATAGCAGTGAGAAGTTTATCGCTTATGAAGAAGTAACAGGACGCCATGGCTCTCAGACCTCTTATCTCACAGACCCTTATCTTTCTTACTTCCAGTTGTGCCTGGGGAAAGGATGAGGAGCAGACCAACACCCAGGAATTTAGCACATTATTGGTATTTTTTTTAACCCAGGGGCACGTAACAAAAGGAGCGAGGTAAGTGCTGTGAAGTAGCGCGTTTAACTTCGCCTCCTGATCTCCGCATCCAGCACATTAAAGGCCGGTGGTGCCGTTTGATACCTGCTGCTGCTAAGAGAATGCATAACGATAAAACCACCAGCTAAGCTCTTACATCATCTTACAATCAAGCATCTCAAAAACTGTTTATCTGATCAGCACCAAATTCTGTCAGAGCGTTGACATGTGCATTTCTAAATAATTTCAGTATGTCAACCTGAATAGACACACAGAATCAGAGAGTTAATTATCTTTGACAACTTTGCCAGCTAATTTCCTATTTATATGTACCAAACTAGGGGCCTCTTTTATCCTTCCTTGTCACAAAGACTTTATCAATCAAATCAAGGCCTAAAATTGGCTGCCAAGGCAGTCTGCCATCCCAAAGGGGAGCTTATCTGTTTGAAATCTTTCCGACTACCTAATGACAGCAACATTGACATGAAACATAATAGGCATTGTTTTTTGTTGTTCCCTCTCCCTCCCTGCCCCCTCTCCGCTTCTCTCTGGAGCGGTGAGGCTGGGGCGGGTACCTCGGTCCCCGCTCCCAAGGCGCCTGCGCCGGGTGCGCTGTCAGCGCGGGATCCGGGCGCACGCGGTTCGGCTCCGGATCCGAGCTGACAGAACCTGCCCGTGCCAGCCCCATCCTTGTCTCTGCCAATTCAAGCACGTTCGCTGAGGAGTACGGACGATGTTAAAAACTACCCGCTCCCGCTGACAGGCATTAGCGGTGCAGCTTTCGGCGCGTGTTGTCACTACTTTTCTTTGACAGGCAGTTATGTTTTACTTTAATAGCCATATATCTCCTCTCCAGTTCCCTTTGACTGCGTGGAATTTTACAGGGATTCCAAGAGGTTGTCACTTTGTCAGCGTATGCTGGTTTTGTCCCTCACCAGGAACTCCCCCTTACACACACCATGTAAAAACTTGCTGCATCCCGTCGCAAAGGCAACAGACAAAACTATGGTCTTCGCTGGTACTGCGCTAGGATTTTCCTTCTCATCCTGGATGAGGAAAGGCCAGGCTGGCAGGGGCTGAATCCTAATGGTCACTTGAACCCGCACAGGCAGTTTTGCTTGGGAACTTACAGAAGAAATGGTAATTCTGCTAAGACTAGGATGGCACAGCCACTCTCCTCAGATACAGCTGGAGATGGCCAGATCCACCACGCAGGACGCTCGTAATCAACCACGCCTCCCCTACTAGTCAAAAAGAAACAAAAATACAGAGCTCTTTAAAACCATTGAACGGTTGTTCAGTCACCGCTCCTGGGCCAGACCACGCAGGGGAAATCATCTACTGTGTTGTTTGCATTCTTGGAGATGGGCTGTTTCTCTCTCACCAACACAACCAGGCTGACCTGAGGTGGGAGACGCTCAGCCTTGAGTTCACACTGTGCAGTGTAGATCAGAGGAGACAAAATACCTGCTCCAGCGCTCCCCCCGACCTCGAGTGCCAAAGCGCTTCTGTCTCAAGGTTGTTCCCCTGCAGTGAGCCGCAGAGAGTCACCCACACTTCAACACCCCACTAACCTCTCAAATCTCTGGGTATTCTCTGTCTTTAGGAAACGGCTCCCTTTCCAACTCTAACCTTTTCTCCCCAAAGCTCTCTCCTCATCCCATCAGCTCCAGAACGCAGCGGGCACTGCCCGAGCCAGTAGCCCTGGCTGCAAGAAGAGCAGCTGAGCTTGTAACCTTCCTGCAGTGGAAGATACTCAAGATATGCAGATCTCACATAAGGTACAAAGCACCTGGAATGAAGTGCCTCATTGTAACGAGGTCTTGAAAGCAGATTTTATATTAGTTTATTACTCACTATCTAAAAGAAGAGGTGAGAGGGGGGGAAATGACTGGCAGATTCTTTAATGTCACCCAAAAGCCTCAAGGGCCCAATTAATCAGGAAATATGTTTGGCTTTTGGACTTCAGTTGCCCACTCCCTGGGGCTCCTGCAGTGCCGGGGCTGGACATATGTTACTTGCTCACGCTCTAAGAAATTGTGTTTGCATGGGAAGCGGTACCTGCTAGTCCAGAATTAAGATGTCGAGACCTTCTCTCATTCAAATGCCAGCACCCTCAGCTGGAAGGGGGTTGGAGAAGGCCCGCGAACCAGTCGAACAGCTTGGTTCATAACCTTCGCCATTCCCACGAGAGCCTGCGTGAAGACCCAGCTGTCTGGGTAACACGGGGGAACAGGAAATCACAGAACGTGCATTCTTACAGCTCTTCAGTTTCCACTGATGAGGATGAAGTGACTCACCACCAAACAACTCAGGTAATCAGAGAAAAGGTGCCATGAACTCAAGATAGTGCTTCAAAGTCCTCTCCAGGCCTGCTGTGTCAGCAGAGAAACCTCTTTCACTTTGGAAATCACTGACAAAACTACAGCAGGAAGGGTATTTCTCCCGGTTACACAAGCCAGCGATGGCTTTAAGCTGCTAAAGCTAGGCTGGCTTCGTTGGAAACAATCAACACCAACTTCAAAGTTTATGAGTCTTTCTCATCTGCGTTGCCTGTCTGGAAGATCTGGAATTTTTCAAAGATGCCAACAAAACCTAGTTGTTTTAGCACCATTAAAAGGCGCTCTTACATTCATAGAAAATGCCCTGACAGCCCACAGGTACCTTTCCACAATTTAATCTAGGATGCACAAGTAACCTCTTCATCTACCGCTTGCTCCAAGGAGCACACTTCAAACGGCAAAGCCCGGTGACTGCTGGGGTGCCTTGATGCACTGAGCCCCACAGCAGAGCCCTGCTCCAGCTGCCGTGGCGTGCAGGGCCACGTTGTCGGGAGGAGCGGCTCAGGCCAGCCCTGCACAGACGGGTGTATCCAGAAACACTGCAGGGACAGGTCCAGCACCAGCTCCAGCGGAGAGCAAACGGCTCACGACACAGCTGGAGAGCCACAGTGCGGGTTAACGTTGTCCGTGCAACGGCTAGTATTTTTATTTCCCTGTCTCCGGAAGACAAAGACTCAAAAATATTCTTAAATGTGGAGTGAAATGACTGTGGGAACAATCCCCGTTGATGAATACTGATGGCTGGCAGTAGTCCTGTTAGTGATGTGAAGGCTCCTCGCTGTGGGTGAAGGATTGCTGAGGTCTCACTGAACGCACACAGGGTCACCAGGCAGGAAACGTCTCTTCCCTGGAGACATTCAAACCCGCCTGGACGTGTTCCTGTGCGACCTCACCAAGGCGTTCCTGCTCCAGCACGGGGATCGGACTGGATGATCTTTTGAGGTCCCTTTCAATCCCAAACATACTGTGATACTGTGAAACACTGAAAAGTTCTCATCTTTCCACTACATTAATAAATCTTCCGTGGCAACAGCGCAAAGTCTCATGTACCAGACAACCATTCTGAGCAGGGAACTTAAATAAGCTGGAGGGCACCTCTGGGTGCCGCCTTGGCCGAGGGTCCCCGCACACGCCGATGGTGACACGGACGCTTCTCCGGCAGAGGCTGGGCAGGGATCAGCAATTCCGCTCACATCAGCCGATATCGAACATCGGTCATTACAACCAGCACAGCCCAGATCTGAGCCGGTGACCTAAGGGTGAAAGGCTGCAGCTTCCCAAGCCCGTAATCATTACGTTTTGACACAACCAATTATTCAAAAAACAGTCACTCAGAGCTCAATTAAAATTTCGGTAACTTAACCTTTTCTTTGCTTCTCCTTTGTCTCCCGCACACCGTGCTCCCCAGTCTAAATAAACTGAACGCTTTGTCACTGCACTGCATGATTCTGTATTCAAACTGTCAGGGCCCACCGGCGTCACCCCTGTCGCTGTCTCTGCCAATCCCCCCGCGCCCGCTCAGGCCTCCGAACGCTGTTAAAGTGCTGTCCCCGACACGCTTTGATAACATCGCCAAACACGTGCACAGACAAATGCCTTCTGACAGCACTCACTCAACAAACCGAACACTAAAGAGCTATCCGGACTTGTTTTAGTTACCTTGCTTGTGTGATAGATATTATAATTAACTCTCTGTCTGATACTGAAAAGCTATTGTTCACTTTCACGGCCTTTGAAGATTCACATTTGTAACAGCAAACCTCTCAAATGAACACGTTTAGCAATGACTGCATTTTTCAGTGATTTCTTAATGTTGCCAAACAGCAGAACTGAATATTTATAGAGTTTCTGTTGAAAAAATTACACATATCATTGCTTGGCTTTGCTTTGATCTAGAATTTATTGTCTACGAAGTAAAAAACAAAGTCTCCCCCCCGCACACCTCCCGTGCAGGTTGGCTGCGTAAGACCTGGTGTGGAGGCTCCATCTCAGACCCCAGTGCAAATCTAATTAAATTAATGCAACCTCTCGGACAACACAGAATCATTATTGCCGCAACCATTCGAACATTTATCACATCTACACAGTCATCCATCAGAAACTAAACGCTCAGTCTCCTACCCTGTGTCCACCCTAATGGATCCAGTTACATTTCTTTCTCCCCAGCAAGAGCAAATCATTACAGAGAACGCGACGAGGCCGTGGCCGGCTCCCGGCTCACCCCCAGGGTCTGCACTGCAGTTCCACAGATGCAACAAAAGCAACCACGCAACTCCAGTTCTGCGATTTTGAAAATACAGCAAAAAACAAATCGCCGTTGGAATTCACTTTGCACTCCCAGTTTTGTCCCTTTGAGTATCATTGCGGGTCTTTGCCACAATGAGCTCCACAACACTCTCATCTCCATGAGCTGGCTTCTAATAGCGACAGTGACAAAGGCAAAGATGCAACCAGCCCGTCTCAGGGACAGGATAGCCTGGCGTTTTAGACAGTTTGACCACACGCTGTACATATTTCCTACAGAGCTACTTAAGAGTGTGAACAGAAAGGATAATTCTTCTGTACCGCCTTCACATAATCAGTTATCATCTTTTATTATAATGACTTTTTGTTTAATCTTGAGATTGATTTTACATGAAAACCTGTCACCACCCTTTTAGCAGAAAGCAATCTATGAGGGTTTGTTCTCATAACCAGCGCAGCTCCCCGGAGCGGCCCCAGCACAGACAGCAGCTCTGTCTGATGGGACAGAACCCAAGGCCCACGGCAGAGCCGGCACCCCCACGTCCCATGCTCCAGGAAGATGAGGCGCTGTCCTTTAGACGGCAGCCGAGGGCACCTCCTCGCCACAGCAAACACCGTGCCCATTTCCCACCATAACCTGCTCATAAGCATCTGCTTGACGTTTGGTGAAGTTTAAAAGAATATGGTATTATAGAATAATAATCATAATAAAACATTTCAGCTTCTTTAAACTAGAAGAGTATTAAGAAAACACACGTTAAGCAGTTTATAAAGCTTAAATTTTTATAACTGTTCTGGGCTGTTGGTATAATACTTAAAGAAAGTTCTTCTTTCAATGTACATTTCTGTAAAATGAATAACAATACCTGCTTAAATTCAAATTTGCCCGGAGACCAGAACATCTCCGAATTGCTCATTCGCTTTATCATGCAAATTGTTTATTTATCCTACAAACATTCCCAGGGATAAATAATATAAAGTTTCAAGTTATATATTATACTGTAAACACATGTGCAGTGTTGGAGAGAAGAAAGCCGGAGGCTTAGCTTTCTGGGCCAGCGTAAACCGAGAGGCTTCCCTCACCCCAATAACAGTTTTTCAGCTGTACAGTAGCGTCTCTGAGATAGGACTGCAGATTCTTTACAGATTACGGCCTGAGACAGACATGTTTATTATATCCTTTCTGGGATGCAATTTACAGATATGCATCGCATTTAGTCTGAGGATGCTGCACTAGAACTCGGTGTTTTAACAGACCTCAGAACAAGCGGAGCCGAGCCCGCTCCCAGCACAACTCCACTCGCTCACAGTATTCTCTCTGTTCCGTGTTTTAGCTTCTATCCTCATGCCCTATTGCTATGTAAATATCATAATTACATAATATCATTATAATTACATAATTATGAACAGAGTTCATATTTTTACATACAGTTATTAACCGAGTTCATATTTAGAAGACCTTACTCATACTCAGCTGCTTCCTTTTCACCCACTGTTCCTGGGTGGATCCCCTTGCTGTCCCCCCCCAAATCATTTTTGCCCTAGGAAACAACCCTCACAAATTTGATGTACTAAGTGCAAATGTGGCCAATTAACATGCTACAGAAAACTGAGGTGGTCAGTAGCTGAAGTGCACTTATAGAGATGTAGGATTCTTCACCCCCAGATACACAGGCTTTTTTCCCCTCTCCACTAAATGCAGATGTAGAGGCAAAAGGAGCAGAGAAAGGTACCAAACGGGCTGGAAAGCCACACAGAGCAGGTGAGCACCTCGGAGATCGTAAAGTAGCTCAGATCTTGTTGGTTTGCTTACACAGCCTTCCAAGCAGCGCACACTTTTAACTCCTCGCAACCTCCTGAACCAAAGTGGTTTCTTTTTACAATAATAACCAACAGCAACGAACGACACCCCATCCTAACTCCCAGATGCCCAGCACCAAATCCAGCACCGAAATCTGACTTCAGGAACATTTCAAATCACATCCTCGGCTGCTGAAGTCAGAACAGGTCTATATCCTCCAAGAGACTTGAGCTGACTTTTATCACCTAAGAATCTGACCATGGTAACACAATATACACAAAGGAAATCTAACGTTATATCAGATAACGAGTTAACCAGCCCTTTGTTTTTCTCCCTGATATCCTGCCTCTTCAATTGCTGCAGGCAATTAAGTGCCCACCACTTGTTTGAACAACCAAACGAAAATAATTACAAATGCATGTTACACTACAACAATTGCATATTAACAAAGGCTTGGGGCCAATTAATCATTACACCATCAATATCTAATTTGCATAAAGCTATTCTCTTTAAAGACTCCATGTTTGAGGTGATAGGGTTACCTCATTGATTATGTAAATTTTCCATCAAGCTGTGCAGAAGCAGTCAAGAGAAATAAAAAGCTTGTCTGCAACATCCTACAGCGGGACGGCAAACAGGGTTGGGAAAGGAAGGGGAGACGGGCAGACCAGAGAGCAATAATGTACAAATATTTTAAAAGGCTGGGCTGCAGTTCAGGTTTCTGAGCACAAAGCTGTGTAATAACTAATCCAGAGCATGCCAACTAAGGCGGCACTGCTGAACTGACTTCCTTACAGCCACCTCAGGTCACAAACCCAACAAGACAGCTCAAAACCAGTACTATCACTTTCCATTTTACCTAAAGGTACCTCCTAAAAGGAGATACATACCTCTTGAGACAACCCAAAATCTACAGATGAACCTAAAAAATGTGTATTCCCCTTGTGATTTGGGATGTTTTCCTGAAGATTTTCTCTGGAAGAACACTGGCTGCTTAAATTAGCAATTTTCTCCTTGAACCTTATGAAGAATTCTCACACTGACTGTGGGCAACAATGAGTTAGAGAGGCCATGAGCTCCAACCACTGCAGCAAAAGCCAAGGGGGCTGTTGTCCCGTTACACCCAGCGCCATGGTCACAGCACCCATGGGTATCTCCAGCGAGCTGCTGGGACGAAGTGAAGGGAACAAGGGACCGTCCGCATCTGCTCATCCTCCCGAGCAGAAACAACGTGCTTCGTGACTCCACTTTTCGGGTGCTGCAAGGTGAGAAAGAGGTGTCTTTTTTCCCAGGCCTGTACAAAGTGGGAAATACTGTATATTATTCTTTCGGGAATCTTTTTTCCTTCAGTGACTGGGAACGAACAGTCATGATATAAACAGGTCTCTTAAAGGATAATTCAACTCCTTCCTATGGTAAAAGAAAGGCAGAGCTGGTAGATTTATCCTTCCCCAGAGTTAGAGAACAAGCCTCTAACACAAAAACAACAAAAAGGCCTCATCTCCAAAAGTCAGGATTCATTGTGGTCACATCCTTTCAGTGTTGCAGTGTGGGGGACAGAAGATATAGAACACCCAGACCACATTTCTCACCATCCAAAGTACACGCACCTACAGAATAGACCTAATGTTTGGAAATTCAGAATTTCAAGAGTCCAAGCATCAAGGCCACCGAGCAGGAAAAGCAGAAGGCTCCCCACAAGTAATACTGCAAAAAAGCACCATTGTAGCTTATACGTGCAACAACACGCTTCCTGCTCTGCTCTCTGCGGAGGGCTCCTCCGCACCAGGACGGGGGGCAAGGGGAAGGGAAGGGAAGGGAGCTCACCGTGCGAGCCGCACTCTCTGCTCCAAAAAGCACACTATGCTGATTCAAAAAAACCACTTCCAAAAATGCCTGTGGGTAAATGTGAGCTGCCCACAGCTCCCCAGGGGCAGTCGAACTTGCTGTCGAGCCATTTATGTGGATTTCAGTCAAATTCTAATTTTAGTGTTCATTAAACACGGGTAATTCCCAAGCCAATCCCTGCAACACCTAGTATACATAATACCTCTACAATATAGGTCATCCTAGCTTAGAAAACATATACAGACATCAAAGTGCAACCATTTCATTATAAGCATTAACTTTATAAATAATTATGAACTTCTTAATTCTTTACAAGATGCTGTATAATCACAAATGTTTAAAAAACATTACAATAGGAAGAAAAGTGGGTGGTTATGGTATATAGGTGTATATGTGTATATAACCCACATGCACACATGGATTAGAGGAAGAAGAGAGGTCTCAACATGTATGTGTCTACCTCCCTGGTGCAGAAGGAAGAACGTCTTCCTGAGACAGGGGCTACGGAGCAGAAAGCCTGGGCACTGCTTCAACTAAATAAGCCTGAAACCTGGGGTCCTGAGAAGGGTTCTCAGCTCTCTGTGCAGGGAGGGCCCACCAGTCTCAATGCTGGTTCCAGGTTCCTCTGGGACACCAGGGCTGAGCTAAGGCACCGCAGCAAGGTTGTGAGTACCCTGCATCCAAACCGAGCGCTCCTGGAAGCTCTCCAGGGGCGGACGGGTACAGCCATGCCCTTCCTTCCCTTCCCCTGCCATCCCCAGCCCTGTGACACCGCGGCTGCGCGGCCCCACTCTGTGTCTGTACCGAAATGTACACTTCTTGTGTGTCACAATGGTTTTACTCACTTTTTTGGGTGTTGCAACTGAGGCATAGAGAGACCTGTGCTTTCAGAAGCTCCCCGTAACTGAGTGACCAGGCTGAGCCTTATTCCTGGAGAGGGCATCATTTCACGTGCCTAAGAAATGAAATAGAAAGGACATGCTTCAGCACTGTGCTAGATTGTACCAGAACTCATAACATGATCAAAACTGGACAATTATGTCGGACCAGACAAGCATGACACATAAAGCGAGGCAGAAGTTGTAACACCCGAAGTAGAGACTGTACTGAACTGAACCCCACAAAAGGATACGCTTCTCAAAGTACATAGATATTTCATTTAGCACTGAACACCGTTATTTTATCAGAAGCATGGACATCTCCAGGGAACTTCGGAGAACCATGAAGATGCTATCTTGAGGACAGACAGGGGCCCCGTTGACTTCTTCAGATGGCCCTAAAGAAGCCTCCTCCAAAATAACTCTCCACAAGAATCACTTATTGTTTCCTTTGAGCAACATCTGTTACTAATCTAACAGCAGCATCTTAAATGCGCACCCTCGCACAGCATTAACGTGAGAAAGCGGATTAAATATAGTTTGACTGCTCGCATTTTAACAGCTCCATAGCTGACGTTGTTTATGGGCTGTTGAGTTTCTTTTTATTAATTTGTATTGATTTTAAGCGCTCAGGAAAGCAAAGCCTGCCGGAAGGAGCTCAAGGCAGGCGCAAGCCCGCTGCTCCAGCCAAAGCACTGCTGCTTTTCCAGGGGTAATGCAGCAGCATCACAGAGAGCAGGCTGGGCTTACCCTACTTCTCTTAGTTCTGGTCTAACCTGCGAGCACTCAGCATGTAGGGCTCCACTTGAGAACAAAGAACAACGTCTATCGCAAGAATACGGCAGAAAATAAAGAAAATAGTAAATGACTGCACAGGGAGCTGCCCCTTCCGTTCACAACATTTCTGCACTAAGCAGGCGATGAAATAGTAGCAATTTGCACAGAAACCCTGGAGTTGCATAGTTCATGGCCAACTGCTTTCTATCACCTAGAAACAAACCCAGACCTTCATTCCGTCCCCTCCCTCCGAGGGGTCACTCCTACAACGATACAACCTCCCCCTTCTGGGTGAACCAGGCTAATCAATGCTGCTCAGTACGCTGACTCTTATCCCTTCTCCAGTCTGACTTAGAAATTGCAGGGGGATTGATTATTTGGGATGGGATTTCAAGCCCTCACACTGCTCGCTGGGTCACGTTGTGGTTTATTATCGTCTCAGTCACCCTAGGGACAAGTGGAAGTTTGTCCGTCCCATCCCAGGGCATTCGGGCACAGTCGGAGCTCAGTGGAACGTAAAGGACGTTTCTAGATTTCTGTCCTGGCCTTTCTCTTGCCCTGGATCTGGCTGCGTTTGTGCAGTTACTGGCCAAACCAACCTTACCACTTACAACAGCAGAAAGAATGTCAACACAAAGTGGTGATTGATACCAAGAGCATCAGTAATTAGCTCAGAAGGACACAATCAGGAAAGGAGGAGCCAATGGGTAAAATTGAGGGAGAGGGAAAAGCAGCTATTTATGAATGCTAAGTATGTACAAATAAAATAGATAACAAATCAGGGTGGAAAGAGGAAGAGAACTGAAAAACCACAGATAAAAATGAGAAACTCAGACTTGCAGAGAACTGATAAGGGAGGTAAAAGGATATAAGGGTCAGTGGAATTCGCAGCAATAGAGCTTATTTTTAGTATGTTAAAAACACATGGAATCCTAAGAATGAAATGGAAAGGTGCCAAGAAAAGCAGCTTTGTTCAAGGCTGCAAGATGCACAAACATGGGCAAATAGACACATATTTCCAAAATATCACTTGCAAAGTGGGAAAGAAACGTGTGAGCTGGGCAAAGCTGAATGCGTTGGGATGTCCCCTGCGGACAGGAAGGGGCAGGCTGGGCTTCAGCAGCTCTCCCCGCACAGCTGTGCAGCAGCAGCCCTCACACAAACAGCGCTGCTCCGTTCTGTGTGCGGAACCAGCCCCGCGCCACCCACGCCACGCAGCAGCGGGAGCGCGGCCACCGCTGGAAACCAACCTGAGCCAGTGCTAACAGGACACATGAAAACACGTCTCTGGGGAATGCACAGTATCCTTCTGATCCAGCTGTATGACCACATACAGCTTATTCTATCTCCTGGTCTTCCAGTTTGTAAAATGAGGAAAATGAACATCTCTCCCTGGCAAGTTTCTCAAGTAAAGGAGCCACCTGCAATGCTCTAAGACTGGCGCTTTAAGAGCGTTAAGCACAATACCATACACTATCTAAACCACCGTCCTCAGGGAACAAAGATTTACCCATCAGGTACAAGCACCACATCCATTTCACAGCACTTCAAGGACAAAAAAAGCGGAAAAAAGAATCCATTGAGGCCATTTAGATTTTCCAGAAAAATGAAGAGCGTGTGCCCGCAGCTCCCGACTGTCCAGGGAGCTGGAAACCCGCGTCCCTTTGAAAAGCTCAGCTGAAGTATTTCTTGGTTTTGACCCAATAAATTCCACAAAGAAATGAATAAATACTCACTTCAGTTCCTATCATCTCTGCTTCCCTCCCTTGCTGGCAGCCCAATACTGAATTCATTACATTTCATTAAAATATACATCTGGTTGCTGCCCTTACAAGGCTATGAAATCCGCAGGTCTTTGCAGAGCAGAATCAGCTGTTCCCTGTTTAACAACCCGGCCTTTCCGGCACAGGGACGCGAGCTCAGAGTCACCGACCCCCCCTCGGCTGACAGCCCGTGGGTCCCGCGATGCAAGCCCTGCGATGAAGACTGTGGAAGATGAAGGTTGGCTTAACGATGACGAGGTTTGATGCTCTGGTACATACAGCTCCTGTAGGACATCCTGGCAGTCAGAGCACAACAGATTACATATCACCATGGCCCAAAACATCATTTGGGTCTAAAAGCCACAGACTCAATAAGTCCAAGTGGAACCAAAATACTTCACTTGCTTTCCCCAATGGAGAATGAATATTTTCATGACAATAATGAAATTTACTCTCAGAAAACTCCATAAATCATGTTTGCTATTAAAATATATATATATACACATATATAAAAAAAATGTGGTAGAAAGTTCCAGTGGTAATCGGGTGCCTCATGAGAGGCTGCATGCACGTGCCTGGTCCGTATGCACTGGAGTGAACTGCACTAACACTGACACACGTTCCTTTTGGCAGACCCAAAATACATCATTTTGACTTGGGAGAGGTTTTGCTAGGATAGGTAGAGCAGGACATGACGTTCCGGCTCCGGGCTGCAGAGGAATGACACGCTGCTTCCTTTGTTCCTCTGAACTGAATGGCTGGGGCTCTTAGATCTGGAAGATTCGGGTTTAATTCTCACTCCTGCGAGAGTCACAGTAAACACTTATCTTACAAGTGACTATTGACTGTTGGACACTTCGGGTTAGGTCTGTCAGAACCTCCTCTTTAATACCCATGAAACAACACTACTCAGGTGGAACAGCAGGTGCACAGCGCAGAAAACTGAACTGCACACTTGTAAGGTGCACGTCCAGATCCCACTGTAAAGCCAACGTGAAATGCAATAATGCTGGAAGCTGCTTCTCCTTCACTCCTTTAATGCAAAGCTAAGAAACTTAGAAAATTATTCGTATCCTGAAATACAAAGATTACTGTCACCCCTTTAAAAATAAGCACTTCACCTTGTTTGCAAAGGCTACCAAGCCCCAGCACAACCCAGTGCACACACGGACGTGCTGCCCCCACCGACGAACCCGCTGCCTTCTCCTTGGAGTCAGAACAAGGTCGTGCCTTGCTGCCCCAATTCCGGAGTTCTGTACCTCGACAGCAGTTATTTTCCACCTCCGGTGACCTTGAGAAGCGCTGCTCCCCCGGGCATGCCAATAGTTGTAAAACAGGGAGTGCAATAGGAAATGGATATGGATAGAGTGAAAGCGATTCTGTTGTCCTTTCACACACCCTCCGTGAGATGTTGAACGCGTTAGAATGTGATCCATCAAGACATTGATCCCTTGGGGAAGGAGAGATGTGTAAGGAAACTTCAAGTGCTTTCTAACCACATCTACCTCCAGCAGAATGCACTGAGCAGTACAGTAAGAAGATACATATATTATCGATAGTCCCATGTCATGGGACGAGTCGCAGCAGAGGTGAGAGGAAATCAGATGTGTTCTGGGGCTCTGGAGGTTATACCCTCGCTCAAAACAATTTCTCCTTGAAAAGTAACGAGCAAAGTGCTCTCTGCTGTGGCCTCTTTAGCTGCTCTGCACTAAACTCCGCTACAGGAAAAAGGAATGCAAGATCCAACAATACATTTTAATAGAACACTTTACAGGAAACGCTGCAGAGATGGTACTCTATTTTAAAGCTGTCAAGCTCCATAATTAAAGGAAAAATGCATTATTAACTATAAGAATTTTCTGCTTATGTTTAAAACCCAAAGGTTTAAATCAAAATCCTTAAAAGTCATTGCTAAATGAAGGAAACACAGGCGCTGGCCCTAGCAGTGAAGTCTGTCACCAACACAGGCTTTATCCAGCTTAAGCCACTTCATTCTTTGATCAGAACAGAGTGGCTTGAGCAGGTCTATTTTAGAAGGCTGGCAAGTGTCTGGGCGAGGACAGCTGCGTGCTCAGAGCTTGTCTCAAGTAATCCTGCCGCCCCTGCCCCTCCTCGCAGACCCCAGGGCCTGACCCCGCAGAGGGTGCAGCCAAGCCCCAGGAGCTGGGCTGCGCCCGGCAGGGCTGAGCAGGCAGCAGACGGCACACACTGCGGGCTGGCCCAGAAGCTCACTGCGAGAAGCAGCTTATAGGAAAAGGAGAGAGATCTGCAATGTCCCTCTTTGACGCCAATCCTCCCCTCCCAGGACCACCATGAGATGCTTGCACCAGTTCACGTGGCCTGTGAAACACGAAGATGCAGGAGAAAGCACCTTGCCAAGGCTCAGCGGCAGGCACTGGGCTCTGCCCTGCTCTCCAGGGGCGCAGCGCCGCCCCACGCCCAGCCCAGCCGCACGTGGGTCCCGTGGGTCCGGTGACAGCACCACTGCCACCACCAGCACGAGGCCCTGAGCAACACGAGGTCTACAAGAGGGAGCTTCTCCCTTGGCGCTAGGGCAGGTGTAAGGCTCAGCAACCCGCTCCGGGAGCACATCACAGCTCAGAGCGTGGACTGAACAGGATTAGCCAGAGCACCGAGTAAGGTGCAGATTCAGATTTAATTGGCACTGATTGCATTAGAGGGCCAAGGACTGAAGCCTCCTAGCGCCTGCTTTCTCTCCCACCCACAGCAATCTGCCCCGGGGACTGGGGACAACCAGAGCAGCCCTGGCGTTTGACCCAGAGATCAACAGCAAACCCTGCCCCATCTTAACGGTCACACACCAGGACATCTCTGCGCAGCAGGAAGCACTTCCAGGATCACACTGGTGTTTCGCTTTTGTTTTCTAAGGAAGGATTCACTGAATGTGAAGCCAAACATCCTACATAGAAGCTTTGTGTATTTATTTTCACAAGGCTTGACTTTTGCAGTGGCTGTTTTTGTTGGTGATGCGGGTCTTCAGTGATGGCATTCTGGATTTAAATCTGACTGGATAATTCATCAGATAGGTTTCTAAAGAATCTGGAGACCAGTGGAGCCCTAACCATGAAAAATGTGACATTGCTCTTCGACAACCAGCTGGGATCTCCAGGTTCTTTTGGTCTGCAAAGTGACGTTTTTCAAAATATACAGCAACCAATATTTCATTTCAGCTGGCAGGGCTCTATAAAATGGTTTGGACCTTACAGTACACTTAAACCCTTTGATAAACAGACTGTATAGATTGAACAGATGCTGGTTCAGGAGTTCAAAATGCTCAGGTTTCCAGCTGAACATACAATAACCTGTAGGCAGAAACAGAATAACATCTGAACAGGTTGGAACTGCGTCCAGCATGGTCTGTTCTACTTGTTAAACGCTGAGAGAGAGCTGGTCTGAAATAGGAACACAGGACTGGTTGGGATAATCTATTTCTATGGGAGAAAGTGGGAGAATTTAATTTACAATGAAATTGAAGCTGTAACCTATCCTTTTCACCTTCCAAAGAGAGACGTCTGCAGAAAGCAGACCCCAGTCCAGGCTGAGAAAGCCAGGGACAGGCCGGCTTTGGAGCCGAGGTGCAAAGACTGAAAAGAAGGCCAAGGTGTGCGGTGCGAGCCCCGGCTCCCCACAGCTCCCCACAGCTCCCCACAGCTCCCCACAGCTCCCCACAGCTCCCCACGAGCCGCAGCCCCACGGCTGCCAGGAGCACACTGTGCAAACGCTTTCCACACTGCTGAGAGCTCCGCAAGACGCCCCAAGCACGCTCCTCCAGTGATTTCCTTTTCCAGGCTGTAAACGATCTCCTGGAAAACGTGACCGGCTGGGCAATAAAAGGGGGTGCTGAGCTCACCATTCCTTTGCACAAGTAACCTCTCCTCCTGGGATCCCGGTGCCCCAGAACGAGCTTCTCCTCCAGGAAACTGCCAAGCGGAGCTCCAGGAGCTGCCACCTTCCAACCCGAAGAGCTGAGAACCTTGCACAAGGCAGGCGATCCGATCCCGCAAGCCCCCGTTCTCTTGAGTTGTCTTTGTTAAGTCAATGGATCTGCTTACCTGGGTGAATATTGGTTACAGGAAGAAAGAATATTAATGCTGAATGTAACTTAGAGGCAGCAGTTGCAAAGGAGGAGGAAAACAAAGACCTTCTCATATGCCAAATATTAACATTTACATTTGCATGAATACTTTCGGTCCTTACAGAGCTGGATTTTGACTCGCAGTTACAGCAGTTATAGTGCCCTACAGGAAAGCAGGAGTTCTGGCACCGCATCACCGTAATATAAAACATGTTAACTCAGGCTTAGTAACTGTACAATTTCCTGGTGTTCTTTTAAAAAGGAGGAGGGAGAAAAGGATCCATGTCAAACACGCACATCCAGCGGCTCTCAGCACCTCCTCTGGGAAGGGCTCACCGGGATGCTGGAAAAGGCCGACCCGCGGCACCATGCAGGGACCCGCTCCCTGGAGTCCAGCTCTAGGCTCCCAGCAGGGTGGCCCCAGATAAATGCCTTATTTTTTGTTACTGCGGAAAAGAGAAGTTTTCTGTGCTATTCTGCAATCTCACACACCTGATATTCTCAATTAATTAAGTCCTCAGTGAAGCCTCGAACATCAGCATCCAATGGCATCCATAAGCACCAGTGGTCCGATCCTGGCTCTGCCAGAGCTCAGGCCACCAGCCCAGCCAGGAAAACTGGCACAGACCTTTGATAAATAACATCTTGTTTCTGGGAGTCCTCCTTTCTCTCCTTAAATGAGCTAATGTGAAAGTCAGGCTTTTTGTTTTCTCTACATAAACACACACACACAAAAAAAGGCAGGAAAAACTAATGTATCCAGAAATTAAATGGCGAGTTGTGTTATTTTTAGGGGGTTAGATGACAGGAGGCATCACATTTGAAAGTACTCACTTGATCAAAGAGCCCTAAAAGGATTCAGCAGCACTGAGAACTATATATCAAATAGGATTATGACAGAATTAAGGGACTGAGCCATTTATAACTTAGGGCAGTCTCCCTCTTTGAAGCCTGCTTTGGTAATTGATCCATTTTTCTATAAGCCAGAACCATAGCATTGCATTAAAAATCTGTATCTATTCCAAAACTATTAGCTTTGTACAAGATAATCAGGGGAAAAGGTAACATTTGTATGTGACACTAGAATTTCCACTTGAAAAAGAAAATAGTCATGACATCTAAATAGAGAGAACATTTTTCTATCACTATTACCGTGTCCAACAAATTCTCTTCTGCAGCATGTCGAAGCACAGTTGTGCATTATGGAAACAGAAATCACACAATAGAAGTGGAAACCATTGTTTTGTGTTACACAAATTGAAAAGGACAGGAATGCATCAGTGGCATTTATTTGACTTCTTGGGACACTCGAGTAGTGCTGAGAGGAGATCAGAAGACACACACAACCGGTCCAGATGGGATGGGAACACGTTCCTCGGCAGAAATCCGGCACCATTCAAGTCAAGAACAGAACTCCCAACCCCACCAAGAGCACCCACAGGTGCCAAGGGACTGCAGGAAGCAGCGGCTCCTCGCTTGGCATTAAGGTACTCCCATACCTGTTAATTCACTAGATGCATTAGCCTAACTGAAAGGAAGGAATAATTCCAAGCTACAGACTCCAAAACCCATCACGGTTATTCAAGCACTTTGTTCAGTCGAGGCAGGGTTTTAGTGAACTCAGCGGATGAAAGCGCTGCCGTGCGCCTGTCTCATGCTGCAGACAGATCCCACCTTTCCAGATGACGCCGATATAAATAGGACCAAGGTTAGCACGTCTGAAATTCAGAAAATGTCTTCACCACCTAATATAGCTGCTGGAATAAAAAGCCAAGAGCCTGGCTTGTTCAGCCCCTTGGTTTATCCCCCGCGGCTCTGACCTCGGCCCAGACCGTAACAGGAGCCTCGTAAACCAAAGCCCAGAGGCAGCAACAAACACCTGCTCCCTTCCCCCCGCACACGGCGACGGAACCCGTGGCACTGTCTGGGCACACGTCTGTGTATGCGCGCACAAACACGGAGACAGAACCGAACGGCTTTGAGACTGAATTGCGCATTCACTTCAACCTTCGCTTTTATTAACTAATATCCTTGGTATGATTTAGCCCATTACAAGGGGAGTATCTCACAGCTCCTTTCTCTAAAGCACGTATATTCTTTCCTGCTATTAATAGAAGGTGCACCTGGCAAACTCTTATCTGCTTCTACACGCATATTTCATGCATGCACACACGCAGATGGGACAACCTTCACTAGAAATGCTCTGGAGAGGTGGCAAGGATGTATGGGGACTAATGCACAGATCAATGGCAACTGCAGATTATCTGCAGCTTTGGATCCCACTTTTTCCATGTTAAACTGTGGCATACTATCTTCAGAGTTCAACTGCTCCCCCACCATCAAAGGCTGTGAGAGCTTTCAGATGTAAACAGGTGCAGAAACACGATGTTGGGCGACAGCTGAGGATGTGCCCAGTGCACATCCAGTCTGAAACGGGGCCTCCCACCACAGCCACCTACTTGTCTCGTTCTCTCCCATAATAAAACGCTCCACCTTTTGTGTCTGAGGTGAGGACAAAATACACATACACATTCAAAATATATTTAAATATGAGCAATTCTGTGGCTCCTCTGATGGACTGAATATTCCCATTCTCAAAAATCTGGATACTACTCCTGCACATTTCTGTTGTTGGAAAAATTAAGGGTTTTGCTCAAAAACCATAGAAAATTGTAAACGTTCCTAATCTGCATCTGCTCATTACTCACGTGAGTTCCCAGCCAAATTCACCCTGAAAGCCAGCGAAACCCACTCAGCTTCACAGCCTGCAAACGCATTTGTCACTGCTGCCCACCCCAGGGGTAACAAACACCACTTGACCTGCTATTGATTTCTTTGATTAATTTCCCATTTAAGCCCTGTTCTGAGGGGTTTAAGCGGGATGTATGAGGTCCATGGCGTTTGTGCAGGCCCTTCGCACAGGGCTGGAATTCCCTGTGCCCACACGCTACCACCCAAATTACAGAAACAACCCGTTCTCAGCCATTCCCTTCAGACCCAGTTACCACAGACTCCATCACGGCCGTCTGAGTTACCCTAGCAGATCCGATCTCCACAAAAATCAGCCCAAACGTTGCATTACAGGTTGTCTGTGTTCCTCCCATTAAAAATATTCACATAAGCTTGGATTTCAGCAGTGTTTACAGTTACAAAATAGCAATTTCTGTCGGGACAGTTCATCCCAAGTCATGAAATGCTGTTCAAAATGGCACGGAAATTGTAAGGCAAAGGTTAGTTTGCTAAGTCTGCGTTCTGCTCGTTTAAAATCAAATGGAACTTGACTTGTTTGTTTCTTTTACATGAAGGATTTAAAAACAACACCAGCTCTTAAGGGAAAAAGCTTTTTCCAGGCTCTTTACGTCGCAGAACCGGTTCCCATCGCGTGAGTCCAGGCCCGCTAACCAACACCTGAAGAACGGCAGGGCGCTGGGCTGGGTGCTGAGCTCCCACGCCAGAGCACCCGCAGGGGCGTGCAGGGACCCCACGGCAGGACACGGCAGCCGCCTCCGGCTCCATTGCTCCCATGCAAGAAGGATCGAGGGGGAAATCCCAGCCACAGAAAATATGGACAGGTCCACCTCTGACTCTCATGAACTCAGTGATCAGCCTCTTGAGCAAGATCAGCCCACGCTTAATGGGCCACACTTGGGTTTTGCACACTCATATTCAACAGGAGCAGTATGAAGTTGTGAGTGTTGCAGAGGCCTGATTCAGTGGCAAAGCTGATGCACATCGCAGGGAAATGCTGTTATTACACTACACGCAATTACAATATCACCCAGAGACTCCAATTAACAGTATAGTCTCATTGTACAGTCCTGGCTTCAAAGGGAGTTTGATTTAAATAGACAAGGCAGGTAGCTGAAGCCTTAGGATATACACTGTACAACTGAGAAATGAGGTAGAAGTAATTAAGTGACTTGACCAGGATCATACAGGAAATCTTTGGCTGAGCCAGACCCTGGTTCCCGTTGTGCTCGGCCCTCGTTACGGCAGCGCTCCTGCGCCCCGAGCTCAGCCGAGCTGCGAGCACCGGGCACGGGCACGGCTCCAGCCCCCCGCCCCCCGAAAGGGGAACGCCCCCCGAAAGGGGAACGCCCCCCGAAAGGGGAACGCCCCCCGAAAGGGGAACGCCCCCCGAAAGGGGAACGCCCCCCAAGCGCGGCCCTGCACGCACCGCCGTGGTTCCTACGAGCCCCCGCAGGCCCCGGCTCACACCGCACGGCCCTGGTCCCGCACCCAGGCTGCCCCGGCTTCCAGCTGCCACAACACAACCCGAGTCGCAGCGTGGTAACGACATCCAAGACTACGTGACTTTCTAAACATTTCTTTAGTGACTATATTTTCATAGGAAATGTACTAAAAATTATTAGGGGTGGTTTGGATGAATACAGCCTTGAAAACCAACTGAAGCTTGGAACTGCCACCATTGTAAGTGATCAGATGATCATGTAAATGATCAAATGATCATGTAAATGATCTGTAATTTCAAGGAAAATAAATAAATAAATAAAATGGGGAATTTTGGTAAGTTTTTTTCTCTTAGAGCTTACATTAGAATATATTGACACATTTCTTGCCCCAGTTTCATCTTCTGACGTTGCCTATAAGGATGCCAAACAAATTCAGCTGAAGGATATAAATACTTTTCTCCCTTTTGCCTCCTTCCTTTCTGTAAGTGCTACCGAACGAAAAGCTTCTCAACACAGCTTATTGTTTAATATGAAACGATCCACTCTCAAATCCGGCACCATCAGCCACCAGAAACCACCACGGTGCCACCAGCGCCTGGTGCAGCTGAGCTCTTCCTCAAAACATCTGCAAAATACCCCAAACCAGAGCTGCCACGAGAAGGTCAGTGTTCATGTGCAGAACTTGCCCGTGTGAACAGCACAGGCACAGCCCTTCTCTGTTCCTAGGAGCTCTTTCCTCCTTCTTACTGATTCTAATGACAACAGATAGGCTACGACTCTGCACCAGCAGGTTGACAGAGATCCACCAAGAGATAAGCAGTTTGAGCTTGTTATCTCCAGTATGAATTAATTCACAAATTAATTCTTCTGATACAGTCGACTGAAACAGAAGCACGCTGGCTTATGTGGTGAGCTCCACGCCTTTTTATTTCAGACAATATTTCCTCTCTTGGAGAGAGAAAATCAAGTCCTGGTAACTGTCAGGACGCTGCAGTTTTACAGCCCAGGTAGTCGGGAACAGAAAAGCTTTGCAAGGCGTCAACCAAGTGCACTACTGGGTTAACCATGACAATCTAACACCATAGTATATCTTCCACCACATCTCCGCTGACAGAAAACTACGTGTAAAACTGTGGATGACCACATCTCCTCCAGGCTGGCTTGAACACACCAATTCGCTTGAGCTGGTGGGGAGTAGGGAAACAGAGAGAAAGCTTTTGCCCAAGATTTCCCTTTATGCTCCAAGTTCCCATCTATCCCTTCTCTCTGGGCTGTGCACACTTCAGTGCAGAAGGCTTCTGAGCTCCTCAGCCACTACCGTGTAAATCGGTTTTGATCCCAGGTCCGGGAATACCGAGCACACAGTCCCATGCATCCAGCTTCCACCAGGCCTAAGAACACAGGTGTAGACATCTGTAACCATGACAAAGAATACAGAGCGCAAAAATACACATAGCAAGGGTTTATATTAAGAAGACAGGCCACCTAGGAGATGCAGTACATTTTTTAAGCAAGTGAGTAAGTCATTATGAACGAAAGGCACAGACTGCAGGTTAATTATCCAACTTGCTCTTCCACTGCTGCTTAGCGAGATTATGACGGCAGCTCTTGCAGAAAGGGGACACTGCGGTATAATTGTCTTAAAAGCTCTCTGTAGCTTAGCGAGATTTAGCCTGTAAGTGTGATAAACCTGCAGCACACAGAGCCGAGGGCTGCCTCGCCGCCTCCGCCTGGCGCTGCCCGTGCGCAGCGGGGCCGAGACGGAGATCCCGCACCGGTGGGCGTCCCACCCCGCGTGTTGAAGGCAAATCCAGCCTGACTGACCGCGCTGCTGAGCCAACCTTGGTATTCCAGCATAGCGTATTTCAGTGCTATCCTTTACTCAAGCTGCCGAAAGCAGGAACTGCATAAAAATGTTCACATTTCCGTAGCAGGCAATTTTTTTAAGATTTATAGTGACATTACAGTTTGTTTATCGATTGATTCATAAAGGAATGGAAATTAACACATCGCTTCCCCTCGCACCTCCACCCAGCGCCAGGTTAACACTCGGACAATGCCATCAGGTGAGCTGAAAGCATAAATTCCTTCCAAACTGAAAACACCAGTATTGCCCCCACACTTCATAAATTGACCTTTCTTGCAAAGGAACAATTACTGATTTTGTTGTGGTTTTTTGAGACACTTCCTGATTCGGCCGAGTGTCAGAGAAGAGGCTGTAACTTTCTCCCTGAAACTCCAACCCCTTCAGTGCTGCGTTGCTGGGTTTTGCTTGACAAACCAGCGTGTCGTCTTTATTCTGGTTTAGTACACTGCTGCCATTACAAGTGTTTCAGAATTGCCATGAACTCCCTGAAATCAGTTGTTCCTACAATTAGTGACTGATTACACAGAGTACTAAACACTGCAGGCAACAGTCCGTTAACTCTGTTATCAGGCGGTATGAAAGGACCCGGGTTTATTGCAATCAGCTTTGTCCATGGAACCGCACAAGCAGTCTGTTGTGGGGTTTATGTGCGTATATGCGTGTGCAGAAATATTCCCGAACTTCAAGAAGTCTCCCAAATCTGACCTGAATTAAACGTAGCTGGCTTTCCTAGGAGCTTAACCAAACCCCCAGAGCTGAACCGCCCGAAATACTCCAGACAAATCCGCCGAGGTCGGGCACGGAGCCGCAGCGCTGGCCGCCCTGAGGGCTGCTCCGCAGACCCCGGTGCCTCCTGGCTCACGTCCGCCTGGACACGGACAACCCAGGGCCAAGGGCCAAACGCTGCTCTAAGAGGAATTATTGCGCAGCATTTCTCTTTGAAGAGCATCGATTAGAAACGCACTGTAATTAATCCAGGCAGGGCAGCTGAGGAAAGTATGCCAGCTCCATGTCTCCTTTAGATTACGACCCAGATTCATCAAGTAATGGCATAAAATTTGTAACATGGAAACTCTGCTACCAGCTTGGGAAGCAGAGGACATCTCTGCACCTACATAGCCTTTCAGTTATTGACCTGGGTGTTTGTAGGTCCAAAAAGATAGCGACAGCTGCTAGTAAAAAAGCAATCGAACCGCTCGCATTGACAGAAGTCAGCAGTCCCCGCGGACTGGCTGCCATTGGCAGCAGCTCCTCAGCCTCCCTGTCCAGACGCAGCAGGGCCATCGCCGCGCTGATGCATCCGCTGCCCAGTCTACGCTTATCAGCAATTTTGTTTTCCCTTTTCGTTTGTACCACAGAGATTACAGGACTAATGCCAGAGAGGAGCCCAGTGGCAGAAAGAAACGAAAAAATCATATTACACACAACAGGCACAAGGATTTTGTTTTTAAAGAACAGAAGAGAAATGCCTTAAGCACCTGAAGTCAGCAGAACGATTCCCATTGACCTCTCAGGGGGTTAAATCAGGTTCTTAGAGATGGTTCTAAATGCCTAAGGAAATGCTTCAAATCATTTACGATACGATCTTTTCCCAAAGAGAGCTTTAGCAAAAAAAGCTTGTGTGTTGTCTAGGTGGAACTCTGTTATTCTGGCTGCAAATCAAAATGTCATCTTCAAAAGTCCTAAGGAGCCTCTCTCAGGCTGCATTGAGTTACTACAGATGCCTCTTTATCCAGAATAAAATAACAGTAACAAGCTTGTTCATCATACAAGTCAATATAGGCTTCTAAGAGCAAGACTTCATGTTGATCAGTCTTCACGACCTTGCCATAGCACACTGTCCAAACGCGAGCCCTTCCAGGGCCCAAGGGACACCTTGGACACACTCACAAAGTAGGAATGAACCACCTATTCAGCATGTGGTGTGGATGAGAAGCACAATACCGAACGTCATTCATACAAGAATGTGGATTTTGAATGCACAGACCTGAGAGCCAGTCCAGGCTGTTCTCATCCTCCCGGTGTGAACAGTCCTATCCCAGGCCTCACATACCACGGAGCCAGAACTCAAAGTTCTCAATTCTAAGTGAACAGTAATGAACAAGGGGGAAATGATAAAACCCCTGAACACAGTAGTTTTCTCCCCACCACATCTCGCCTGCACGAACACAATTCTGTCCCAATGTGCACACACGTTCCTCTCCACTGCACGCTCCTGTTCCTGCCCAGCCACAGCTCAGCGATGAAACAACAAAAGCCCACACCGCTGCAGGGTTCCTGCTTCGCAGTAAAAGGTGTTCAATGAACAAATCCCAAAACGTCAGAGACAAAGAGGTACCGCTTTCACAGGGCGGCTGTGCTTGCCTGCGGGAGCGCGCCGTGGGTGTGCGCCGGTGTCAGTCAGGTTGTGCTGAACCCGCGCCATGAGGTACCTATGGTCACAAGCCCTGTTGCCACTGAAGGGACTGTTGAGAAACCAAAGGAGAGGCCACAGGCTTCCTCAGCAAAGTCCTTGTGCCTAGGATAACTTCTCAGAAAGCACCTAATGTGATATAGAAGAATGAAGAGGGGCGTTTGGTTCCACAACGGGAGGTCAGTAAAGAAGTTTGAGAGCATAACTAGGGAATGTTTTTAAACACTTGGACTTGTTACGAAGTTATTCTTAAATTTTAATTCCCTGTCTTCCTAATATTTTAGCTTCTTTAAAACCTGTAATTCCAGAAGAAACAAGCACTCAAAAGAGCATTAAAAGCAAATTTCAGATTGAGAAACTGTATTGGGATTTCTTGTGTGGAAGCTGCAGAAATGGAAATGCATTTTCCAGCCTTTCTGCTGATTGCAACCTCTTGTATAACCACGCTCTCCCGGTAAGCCTGGATGCACGTTATCACAAAGCTCCCTCCGACTCCTCCCGGGCTGTAAACCACGGTGAGCAATCAGAACTCTCCCTGAAGCCTCACGTTGCTTCCCCCGACAGCCGAGGGCAGGCGGCCTCATCGGGGATGCACAGGACCTGCGGAGGACGCAGATGCGCTTGGATTTCTGCTGCCGTCCCAATCTTTAAATGTTGGCTACTGTTGCTTTAAATATTTATAGCGGATGCAGGAAGTGTGGCTTGAATATAATGGAAGGAGAGAGATGGTGAGAAAACCATTCCCTCCAACTTTGGTTTCACTTTAATCCCTGGTTGCTCGAAGTCAAGGATTTTGATACAATATGTTAGTGCTAACAGTAGGCGCTGCAGATTTAGTGGGCTCTGGGCCCCTTAGCATAGGGTTAAATGTCAAAAGCAGAAGAAGAAACTTTCTGCAGTGAATGTGAGTTAAGTTTTCCCTCTCTCAGCAAACCAGAAAATCCATTTGCCACCAGAACTTCCATAGCACCATATTGCAGTACCTAAGGTTTGCTTCAGGCCATCACAGCAGACAGTGCCACGCCAGCAGGGCTACCCAAGAGTGGAATCCAGGGGTACCGTGAGGACTGCCTTGTTTCAAGGTATTTGCTTTAAATCTCACTTTGCCTTTCAGAGTCCATCATTATCACCCTCCCACATTCTGGCCTTGTCACACACAACATAAATAAAACACTATTAGTTATATTAATCAATTCAGATGTATCCTGTTGTTATCATTAATCCCCTTCATTACAGTGGAATCTTGCATAATCGTGAACGCATGTCAGCAAGTTAAGCTATCAATAGCTAGTTTAGAGCAATAACAATACTAGACAAGGATGGCACTTCCCTGCTGGCAAAGGGAGCACCTTACCCAGCCAGCTGAGCTCCGCTGGCGCAGGAGCCCCCGGCTCTGGGAGGGAAGCGCGGTGCCTGAGCAGGAGCAGCTCCCCGGCAGCGCCGCCGCGGGGCCCAGGCTGCGCAGATGTTGTCACCGGCACCGTGCGGGGTGGGTGACCGAGGCACGAGACGTCACCCAACAGGAACATGGGACTCGAGTCTTTCTGTTCCGGCAGTAGGACAAATACCTACATCTCAACAGCTTTTTCTAAAACCAAACGTATCCTGACCAGGCTCAAGTCCAACAAGGCTGCGACACATTATGACAGCGATGGAGCTGAGGGAACAACAAATAAGGGGACTTTGCTGGCTTTTCAAAAAGAAGAGGAGACGCCTTCGCCCTGATTTGTCAGTGGGTTTGACAGGCTCGAGGACAAGTGGGCACTGTGGACACTCCCCGGACAGGGACTCAGAATGCCAAGTTTATTCACCCTGACTTTCCAAATCCGAGACTGAGGGTGTTTGTTGCTGGGAGCTCTGTCAGACCCGCGACACCGGGAGATGTCGGTTCTGATGGGCCAGGACCACCGGAAACACCCCCTTCCCGTGGGTGCTGGAGCGGGACCCACGACCCTGTCTGCTGCCGATTAAAGTTAGAATATGTCAGCTCTGCAAATCTGCCACACCGCCTGGAAGAGATGGCATTTAACTAAAGACAACTGCTCAGCTCCAGGGAATCCTGACTTCTAGCTCACTTGGGTAGAGACTCAATGGGGAAAAAGTCAAGGGAGGTGCATAAACATGTGAGAGTGAAACACAGCTACATTTATTATTACTGTTGTCATTCAATCTGCTGTTCTTTGAGCATTTGGGGTTGGCAATACTGCTTCCCTGATGGGCGGAACTGCTCGTTAATATCTGTGATACATCTGTCTCTCCACGTTGTACAGTGCAAGCTAAATCAATCCTGGTTGTGAGTGTGAGCTCGGAGCTATAATGGAGACCGTGTCTGACAGTAGGCTAAGCCCAGTTTCCCCATTTCATAGAAACACACGCTGTGAGATCACGAGGGTGTGCTCTGTTCTTCATTCCTGTCTGCTGGAGTTTCACACATAAACAGAGAGCTTTCCAACTCAAAATTCAACACCTGATGTTGTGGCATTAACAAATGATAATTGCTTTTAGCCGTTTGCAACTACCTTCCCTTCGCCCAGGATGCCGAACGTGTGCCGCGGTCTGCTCTCCCGCACTGCCCACCACTACAGGGTGTGCTGCTGCTCCATCACAGTCACCCGCATCTCACTGGGTCGTGTGCAGCCACCTCAAAATACAGCAACTATTTCCCAGTATAACGTTAAGTATAAATTTACTAAGGTATTCCAGTATCCAGCAAAGTAAGAGATGATGCTTTTGCAGATGCCGTGGTGATTCGGATACCTCCAGTCTGCCAGTATCACAGCTTAGCGGGATGGCATTCACTGTACACCGCCGCATCGGTCACCTGGTGCGGTCTGCAAACCTGCCTTGCAGGCTCTGGGCAGCAAGGGCAATCAGACATTCTCACAGCCATGGAAGAACTCGCACAACTCTGTTCTACGTGGAAGTCCACTTCCTAAGGAATGGCTTCTTCATTTTACTGCTGCTCTTGTCTCTTCCCCTGACCCACCTCTGCACTCCCAGGGTGCTCAGCCTTTACCTCCACACAAAGAGGACAAAAGCCCTCTATTCAGCGCACTATTCTGAAGGGCAATTCCTATCACATGAACATTCAAACATCGCTGCAACCTGACCACGATATCTCCTGAAACATTCTTACTGAGCACTCACTACATATTGAAATTCACTAAACAATGGGTTATTTGCAGAAGAGAGAGAAAATTAATAAAGGTTGATAATGAAATCTTCAAAAGCCTGCAGGTTACCGTTTGTGTGTTAAAGGTTGCACAGTCTTTCAGGAGTGGGTTGCTGTTGCTCAGATAAAAACCCCTGAACGCATATATGCATAAAGCCATGAGGCCAAACACATCACGCTGCTCCTGGCACGTCAAAAACAAAACAAAGCCCCCAGAACTTCAAGACAACACATACACAAGGTTTTGAGTGGATGTTTTCATGCCTCACATTTTAAAAGCAAGAGAATCTAAAAAACATCAACTCCTGGGTGCTGTTTTTGCATGGAAATTTAGTTTACCTGTCTATTTATCTAAACATCCACGCTTCTTGTGTTTGTAATGTGGGTCTATGCTACTAGCATTGACAGATCTAAAGCTTTTTAAAATGTCATATATTAAATACTTTGCTGGGAAGGAAAGTCGGTTTCCTGACAGGTTCCTGGTCTGAGACTGACACAGCAGCACTCCAGCCTGGGACGGAGCCTCCCCCGCGTCCCACAGGGTGCTGGGTGCCGCTGGCTCTCCCCACAGCAGCACTCCAGCCTGGGACGGATCCTCCCCAGCGTCCCACAGGGTGCTGGGTGCCGCTGGCTCTCCCCACAGCAGTGCCACGCACCACCTCCAGAGCTCTTCTACACCTGCAGCACAGCCCAAACCTGAAACAAAAACCAGCACCAACCATCCCGCTCACTCCAGTGGGCTCTGGATCACAAGCCCATCCAGGCTGCACCTCCTGACCACAGGACCAGTGTGGGATATTGGCGATCTGATCACACCCGTTCCCATTTCATCCTGCAGCTCCAGGTGCTGAATCCACACAAACCACCACGCACCACCGTGAGCATGTGGTGGAAACACCACGACCCAGTACCGTAAGTCATTCTGTTCACACAAATAGGATCCTAAATACCAACTGATTGTTAGAAGGGCACTTACCAGGGTTTATTAAGTACATACAGCATAAATCCATTTGGCATGTAATTAATTCAAAATTACACGAGCACTAAATGTGCAATTAACTCTGCGAGGAATGTTTAGGCCTTTAGCTGGCATTTACAAAGGAAGCTACAAGTTTATTAGCTGGCAATTTATTGCTAAAATACTGGCAATTCATGAGTATGTTGATTGAAATCTAACTTACTATCACTATATTGTTATAGTGCAATTAAGGGTCTAAACAACCCTTTCAAGTAAATTAAGAAATAACGGAAGTTGTATGCATTAATAAGAATGCTGTCTACCACACAACTAACAGGTCTTTATGAAAGCCCAACAAGTGTGCTTCTCCCCGCTCTGGAGAGCCCTTTCGAATGCACTCAAATACTTAACAGCACCTTTCTAACCTCCAAGGAGATGTTAGGGGTCCCACCACTATTGCCAGGCTAATACTGCGTAGGTCATTGTACAGCAGGCTGTGCTCCAAAAGCCACATTTTAGGGACTCTGCTGGTTAAAACCACAACATGAGAAAAGCTCAGCGCAGATGCTAAAACAGAATGGAGCAAGCCAGAGAAAGGGTGTTAGTGCTCCCTTTGCCGGGGAAGCTCTCTCGGGCCCACGGCTGGCAAACTCTGTTTCCAGCACGGAGGAGCAGGCTCACGCCTGTGCTGCTCTGTGCGCTGTGGCCCCAGCAGCGCGGCGCCCGGACACCCCACGTGCACCAGCACTTCACCAGGTGAGCGCCCCCAGAGCCCCGGAGCCTGCGCATCAGACGGGGCTTCGGGGCTTCATCTCTTGCTTTGCTGAAGAATCATCATCATCAACACAACTCCAGCTCAAGATGGAAACACTGGTTTTAAAGTTGTCAAATCTGGCAAAAGTTTGGACACAGGGCAAAGCTTCATGGCCTGGAGCTCTTTATATAAGAAACTAAATACTGAATCTGAGAAACCACCAGAACACTGAAAATACGTACTTAATACAAACTCCAACACTAACCCCAAAGTCCAAGTCGATTAATCAAGTGTATATACCCTCCTGGCAGGACATGCAGTTTATGATCACTCTTATCTCTTCACTGTGGACACCTCGGTGTCCTTTTGGGTGTTCGGTTCACACATGGATTAATCTTTCTCAGTTTTTTTCAGTAACAAATTCGCAGTTCCCAGGCTAACATGACAACCAGATAATGAGAGTTACGAGACAGAAGCTGTGCTGGTATCATAGAAATAACGAGGTTATATGCTACATAGTCAGCTCGAGCCACAGAGTCCTTTCCCTGCCCGGGACCCTGAAGAGGAGACGCGGAGCAGACCAGTGGGAAACAAACTGTGCAACCATCCCAGCAACTCCCAGTTCCCGTTGAAACACCATCCTCCCTGTGTACATCGGATTTTCAGTGTAAAATGACATTCAAGCACATTAGATTTTAGGAGGGAGGTTTACTCTCAGGTACCACTGGTATCTTACCCAGGGTCCATATCATGCTTTGAGTCGCTGTACACCAGGACAAATAGTCCCTGCTGAGCTTTTCTTTCACATATTAATGCCGCTAATTTACATGCACACTCCATTCAATCCCGGCCAGGCCCTATTTTCTCAACCTCCACCTGTTCCTAAGCCACAGAGCATTTGTCTCCAGTCTGGATTGATTGGACGGTGGGGTAAAGTTGATGGGGTTGCTCCATGGAGATTCCTAACCATGGCAGGCGCTAAAGAGGGGTTTACGTGCACAGATATATTCACCAACAACAGCGAGAGAGCAGGATTTACTGGGGCCTGCCGCTGAGTCCTGAGTTATGACGAGGACTCTGTCAGTTGAGCTATTTCCAATGTTCTTTTGTTTGGGGTTGATTGGAAGTGCAGTCTGAACCGCGCAGCTCCACTGGCAGCCTGATGAATAAGGGCACAGAGCTTTGTTCATCGTCCTCCTCTCTTCTCCTTTTCACTCCCTCTCCTTACAAACGCATTTCCAAAACCGCTCCATTCATCCTACAGCCAGACCAGCAAAGGAAACGGGAGTTTACCGCGAGGCCTTTCGTTTTCAGGCGGCTGTTTGGGGAAAGTGAGAGAAAAAATCCTTTGGAAAAACCTCATCTGAAAAAACCAACAGCGCGCTCAGAAAAACAATACAAACATCAGGCACGAATATACCAACAGGCCACTAAATAAAAGTAATCCCCAGAGCTCACACAGAGCTTTCTGACTCCAAAAAGCAAACATTAACCAATTAGTTAAAGCTAAAACACGAGCGTTAAGGTCAGCACTAAGCCTGAACCAAGTCCGCAGACTCAAGCCATCGTGCCTTGGATCTCCGCTGGCAAAGCCGCCAGCAGAGCCCGGCCAGCTCGTTAACGCAAACGACGCTCCGAACTCTCAGACCCACTCCCCGTGCCGTGCACCACCAGAGCTCGGCCGCTCACACCTCTTGTGCAGACACACTCGGCCATCCACGATCCTTTTCCACTGCCTCTTGGTTTCGTACTAGCTTTTAGGGTGAGTAACACTTCTAGAACTTGATCGCGCACACACCACATTCTTCAGTAAATACTGGTGCTTTTAGAGCATCTACCACGCCATCCCTGTCCTCCCCAGCAGCTCTTTGCAGCAAGCAATTTCTTTTATGCTCCAAGCTTAGTAGAGCCAGGAAAAGAAACAAACCTGGACTTGGGAGTTTGGCGGCTGTAAAACCAACACGCTCCTATCCCTTTAAATCTGCTTCCTCACAACCACAAACATGTATGTTTTTCATAAAGCTCTGGAAATTGTACTGGACCCAAGGGAAGGTAGCGAGTGGAAACCCTGATTTCTTGAGATTAGAAGTCTACTAGTCCTGAGGTACAATGTGCTGTTTGTAACAATTATAATAATACACCTGTACTACCATTGTCAGTGTGGAGTAGCCACATGGGGTCTCATTAGTATTGTATTAGGACTGCATGGGGAAACGGATAATGGCCCATAATGAAAAATGCCAAATTTTCTATATAATAAAAATGAACTTGATTAATGAAAATCACTTTCAGGGAAAGAGTTACAGCGTTATTAGAAATAAAAAATGATGTATTAATCCGACACTCTTACAGATGGTCCCAACCTCCTGACAACTGCTATTCATTTGAGATGCTATTAGCATGCATAATTATGCTAATTAAGTTGTAATTAAGCACCAATTCTTCAGAGGGCTTTTTTTGTCTATCATTTAATACAACTCAGCTTCAAAGAGTGCTTAAAGCTTTACACAGCGTTCCATGCAAAAGGGGTTCCCAAGTTTCCCAGCAAAGATTCGGCAGCTGAGCGGTGGAACAGGGCCTGTAATCTGTGTTTTGGTTAAAGGGAACCAGCAAATTGAAGTGGGGTCTGCCAATTGTTGATAAAATAATTAACACTTTCTGCTAAAATAGCACAGTTCATACTGGGACAATTACGGAAAGGAGAAAAGTGGTATAATTACCAGTGGAGCCAACACCAGTGGCCTATTATGGCTGCTACCCCCTAATTTGAAAAAAATCGTTCATTGAAAAGTAGATTCCCGTAAATAATAATAACGGTCCTGATTCCGATGCTCTGATATTGTGTACAGTGCCCCATTCCAAGACTACTCCTGCAGGCCTAGTTTACATAGCAGGGCAAATTGCATCGGCTCAATTTAAATTGATCTGAAAATCAATTTAATTAAACCAGGACCAATCTCAGTGTGAACACTCCTGCTTCATTTTAACTTACACCTGTTTCCAATGGATCACGGGTTGGATCCAGTAACAGGGCTGAGATAAAGCCACTATTTCAGGCTTTCCACTGTTTTAGTGCAACCTTTCTGTTTAAACGAGGTTAAATCAGATGCAAAGATAACAATCCTCTTTGACAGCTCATTTCTAGCATTTTTATTCAAACACTGATTAAAATGAGGGAAATCTCCTACGAGCAAGCAGAAACCCAAGCAATTGCTGGCAATTCCTCCCCTGGTTTTGGAGCGGGAGGCGCTGGGAAAGCCACGTCCTGACAGCTCCCGGTCTCCCTCTCCCTAGCACCGCAGGTCTGTGTTCACGTTGGGTAAAGCCACTGCCACGTGAGCCAAAGGGAGATTTGTATTTAACCAATTCAGCTGATTTCTTGTCCTGTGAGCGGAGCTGAAATGGCAAACATCTTAAAATAATTTAAAAAAAAGCCTCACGATAAAACATTAAACGCTGCACTGTACGTGCACGTTGACACTGAGCATCCCGGCTTGGCCGACTTCCTGGGACCCAAGCGTTTGGCTCTAATCCTCATTTCAACAGCCCGCAGGACCAAACTTCCCTTCCTCTTTGCTCCAGACCCCGTCCCAAACATCGAATGCATTGCCAATAAAATCTAAAGCAATGTGGTATTATTTGCCTCACATGGAATACTAGGCAATGCATATAAAAGCATATAAATATTTTTAAAAAGTAAATGGGGACCATGCACTGTAAAATCAAAGGTCTCTGTACTAATCTTCAGACAAACAGAACTGGTTGCTGTTAAGAAAACGGCCCAGAGGGGATTATCTCAAATACTGTTGTGCTGCTGACAACTTGGCTGTCTCTTTTTGATTATTTGATTATATAGCTATTTAGTGCTACACTCCATCATCTGCTGTAACTTCAGCTCGGTCCTTAACTCTCAGTTAATTCAAGTTCTCAAACACTGGCAGGGTCACTTGGCTCAGATTTCAATGAAAGACGTCAAAAGTAGAAAAGGCCACATCTTCTGCCTGCGCTGTTTCTAACATTTGGATCTTGGGGAATGAAAAAGCAAAGTGGAGGCAGAGGGTCTGACTTTGTCTGGGGACACGCAATGACATCTCAAAAGCGGCTGGACCGCTCCGAACGCAGCCGACGCTCCACCGAGCCACAGGTCGACTACAACCCCCTCGAACGAGGTCTGAAGCCGGATTATCAGACTCCTGCATGAACAACTTCACAGGTAAAACATGCAGGATTGCCATATGCATTTTTCCATTCCCATACATGCAATCTTTGTAGGGTCATCCATGGTCTGAGCCCAGTTGCAAGTTGCTGACAAATACAGGTTTATGTGTCAATGTCTAACATCAGACCCTATGTCCCTACTTTTGTTCAAAATGAATATAGGCACTTAAAACAACTACGGGAAAAGCCACTGAACCAGCAGAATGCAGGCATGTTGGGCAGTTTAGCCCTAATTATTCAATATTTCAACAAAAAACACCCCAAACGCCTGCTTTAAAACCAACACTGATTCATGATATGCTAAATACAGATTGGCACGGTGAAGTAACCATCTCAAGTCCACAACCCATATTCAGTATGTTCCAAGTGTATCTCATTGCAAGGCGTGATTGGAATTCACAGTGTGATTACAAAAGGCATTCTCTGATAGGAATCCAGCACCGGTACCCTTCAAAGTCTTTTTCCTCAGTATTTGTCCCAAAATGCTTTGTTCATCTGGTCATCCATACAATAATTTTCCTGGATTTGCACCGCTGGCACTGACTTCCTATAGCTCACTCGTATAGCAGTGTGATCTATATTGAGGAGAAAGCTACCCACACTACAAGAAGCTAGTTCAAAGACGACAAATGCAGGGTCTTCTTTCAATACAGATTGTATTAGAGGAATCATGTGTTCTCTGAATGTCAACCAACCATTGAGTATTGGCAAAAAGCAATTTCTTTAATAGCAAGGTTAATTGAAATACCATTGAAAGCTGATTTCCATTGTACAATCGAAATTAGTGGCTTTATCTGAAAAATCCAATTGGCATTGAAAAAGGCTGCTAGCTGATCATAAAGTGATGAGAAGAATGGTGGCTGAATGAGTAAAATCGTGGACAGGGAGAGAGAACCTGCAGGTTACGCTCTGGGCCCATCAGGGCACAACTCTGCTTCTCAAAGGCCCTTCTCAATCCATCAAAGATTGAGACATTTGGGTGAACTGTTCAACATGAATTTCTGCAAGAGAATGGTAATTATTGAGTCAATATAATAAAGATGTTAGAGAACCATAGGAGATTCTAGATTCCCAAGCACCGGGAAAGCAAATTTCCAAAATTCAGCAATCTCAGTGAAGAAAATACAGCAGCCCCACAGGCACACGTACGAGACACCAGCAAGGGAAATCAGACAAGGAAAGTACAGTATTTGTTTGAGTGCTGTCTATATGCTTCAAACAGTATCTGTACTCCTTTTGCACTACAATTAGGGTTTCCAAAAGCAAGGTCTAAAAAGGCTGGTACAAATTTGGAGTCTGCAATAAGAACTGAAACTAATAGGTGTTCTTCTTCTGGGATTTGTTTACATATATGACAACAGAATCTCTAAGAGGCACCTGATCCAAGCCCCAAAGTCAATGGCAGTCTTCCCGTTGCCCTTACTGGGGTTTAGATCACACCTACAGTGTCCGTTTGTCCTGGTTTAGGCAGCAAAGCCTCACAATCCGCTGTGCAATGCTGACCCCCAGGCCCAAACAACGATTCAGGAGGATACAAAAAGTTCAGGTCCAAGTTTAACTTGCATCGCAAAAAGAAGCAAAAATGGGATTCCATGTAACCTGTTTACCCATCCTGCATGAAAGAATCTTCTCTTCTCTTGACTGCTCTTGATAAGAAACCAAAACACAAGTCGCTTTCTTTGAAGAACAAACAGAACAATGCAGAGGCTGCTTCCCCCCGCCCCACCAGGACAAGAATAACTGTGAGAAGTGGTCTTTTGTTTTGTAGCAAACTCAAAAAGCATCACAGCCCGTACTGCACCGACTGTGACATTTCAAACCAGGGCTCAGTAACGAAGGAGAAACAAACAATGGGAGCTGAGAGGGAAAGCTGGTAAATATTCCTTCCACTGAAATTGTGTCCCCATGTAGGAGAAATCTAGAGTGATTAAAAGTGATAATATTTATAAAAGAATGGGATGCTTTTTAGTGCCTCATTTTGGGGCTGCCTGACTCCTGCAGAAAACACACAGGATTGCTTTGCAAGAGTAGATGCCGGTGTCCCTGTTCTCAGGATCTCAGTGACGTTTCACTCTCTCTCACGGGAGACAATTTTTTTAGTAATGTACTAAGTTTATGATAAACACAGACCAGGTGACATCGGTATTCACTTTGAGCAAAACAACTACCACTGCTCAGTAAGTTAACACTCATCCACTGCAACGTTTGTTCACGGTGAAGCCAGAATGAGTTTTACTCAGCAGAGCAATATGCCCTGAATACAAACAAAGCCCTCACATTTTTGATTAATGTTATTTCATGCTCCCAGGACACTGGGACAGTACCACATAAGAAACCGGGAAAGTCCCACTAAAACTAGAACATATGGCCACCGTAAAGAATAGAAATGCACACACGGGGCGGGGGGAGCTTCGGAAGAATTGCACACAAATGCTTTTGCGCACACCTTTCTAGGACAGGTTCCCTGGGGACACCTCCTACAGGAGCCACCAGCTCTTGAATTTCCAAAGCAACGGTGTTTCTACGACCTCTTCTGACAGACTGGTTTACAAGCACACACTCCTTCCACCGCTGTTGCTTTCATCAGTGCCTTATTACTGCAGTGGTCACAAAGCACCTGAATGAGTCTCAGCCCAGACCCCGAACAGGTGCTGTGTTCGGACACCGGCAGGACTGGGCACCGTCCGCCTTCTGGGCCGTCAAATGGAGCCCTTGGGCGGGTGCATCCGTTCCCTCCCTGCTCCACGGGTTCGGCAGCCGTGCCTGCCAATGGACGAGACTCCCCTTGCAGCATTCCCAAAGCTCACTCGCCAGCGCGGGCTCCGAGAACCAGCGCGGGCTCCGAGAACCAGCGCTACTGACTGCGCGCTGCTCAGCCGCCCTCCCGCCTGGTGCTGCGCTCGTTAATCACCATCTACAGCTCAGCCTGTTCACCCATACCACAGGATCACTGAGAACCACAGCAAATCATTGCAATGTTTTTAATCAACTTTCAGTGGTCTATCCTATATACTGATAAATTCTTTTCACCAAATAAAACAGTATCTTGGTGGTATCCTGCCTCCCTTTTAAAGGATCCATGTAAGGAATATCCTTTATTTGCTAATTCATTTCTGTTGGTAACGCACGTTACAATCCTCAGATAAGGGGTTCCACGTACATTTAAAGTAAGTATTTGCTTTCCTTTTTAAAAATATATATGTAGCCATACAAAGGTATAGCAGCTCTACTAAGCTCCCAAAGCAAGCAGAAATTTGATTCTTATTTTTCTTCCATGGTATTTGCATATAAAATAGGAAAAAGAAACCACATGAAATGCTGCTAAAGGATCCTGACAAAGCAAAGGAGTCAGCTGAGCGATGCACACAGAAGTGCCCAGGCACACCTGGCAGGGGAGCGGGGCTGAGGGAACGGCCACCTTCACGAGTGGGGATCCCCACTGCAAACAAACCCACACCAGCGCCGCCCCACGCGCTCTGCCCCTCTGCTCTTAGTCACTTCTTCAAGGAAAATCCCGAAGCCAGAATAAAGTTTGCACAGGGTTTTAGTTACAGTTAATGTATAAGCCAACAATGTTTACTCAATATTATATAGGCTTTGCAACACACCATGGCAGTAAATTAGCTTGATATATTAGCTCTGTGCTGAGAAAACGAGACTGTCTCCAAGATCTGTAAAGCACTGCAAGTATTTCCCCTGTGGTACAAAGATGAGTTCAGGTCACAGCAATAAAATCGAGGCCAACGTGCTGAGTTGCACACAGCAGAAAAACAGGCTCCAGGATCCTTGCTGCCCTTGCACATGCGGAGCACACAACCACAACCATAGCTCCCTTTCATTCTTCTCTTCACCCCCCTTCCAACCCAAGGCAGTTCTCTATGGAGTTCCTATTCTTTCTCCTCCTTCTGATTGCCACTAATTTTCTTCTGAATTAAGGAAAAAAATATATATATATTTTTTAAAAAAATCAGTCTGTGATGGGAAAGGAGGATTAAGGACAGTAAGATCATTTCATGCATCTCTTATTTTTTTGCCTGTGTCTTTCCACCTTGATTTGCCTAGAACCGATGTATTTTGCCCCTCACCAATGCCTCCAGTGCCATCCTTGCTTGAAGGGAACGGGCAGAAGGAAGCTGAGGAGCCGGGGTCTGCAGAGGTTTTGCTGTCAACGCGCACGTCGGCCACCTGTCCCGCGCTGCAGCCGCGGGGCGCCCCGGGAGGAACCCACCCGCTCGCTGCCGCCGCCGCCCCGCTGCACGCCCCTTCGCAAGCTGGGAAGGCAACACTGCTGGGGCGTGCGAGAACACTAAGCAGCTTAAAACAGAAGTATTCGTAAAGCGTTTTGAATTGCTGAGTGGAAGGTATTCTGTAACACCCACATACTCTCAAAGCTGCAATTTCAAGTACGTGTGCACTGCTGACAAAGACCCCCGTGTTCCCTTCTCCTTCCACGCTCCTGGTTTGCCATTGAGGTGCAAAGTGATGAGTGAAGGAACAGCTAGCTGCCCATTTTAAACCCAAGACCTTGGACTGAACAGTCCCTTATCTCTACAGTTTAACCAGGAGAAGGAAAACATCACAACCAAATCGAACAGCGGTCATGTGGGGCTCACTATTGTACAATGATAACGGGGCAAACAACAAAGATAGCTGGGACTACGAGAACTACAGCTTCCAAGAGCTAAACTGCGTATTTCGCCAAAATGACCTATTTTCTATTGGTGGACTATCACGCTATGATAACAAAGTACAAAATTAAACTTTTTGACTGCTGGCTTGATAATTTTTAATTACTTCTCTAAATCAGAGGACATAAATCCACACTAGAACATGGGGCAGGTGAATTCCACGTTTGGCAGTTGAGAGTGTTTTCTTACATGCTGAAGTACTGTATACACTGTCTCACCAGCCTGGTGTCCCGAGGGGAAAACTGTGCACGTACAGGTATTTAAGACTACCATTCAAACACACAACCTTTATAACGACTCCGCTATCTTTAGCAAAAGCATGCACTGCTTTGATCATATCCTACTGAAAGCTCTCGTTAGCAGGGTTGTAATAGCTGCCATTCAATTACAGAACTCCGAACCTGTATCCGCTGAACGAACAAATGCTGCTGGATTCCTCCACATCCATGTCACACAAACTGAGAAAATACAAGCACACTATTACCCAGATACAGAAGCTTCACTGCAGCTTGGTTACAGATTTAAACAGGTGTCGAACAGTGATCAAAATAATCCAGCTTTTTGCTCGTACTTTAAATCACAATGTTAACAGGACTCTCTACATTTGATTTAAACTGCCCCACTCTCCGCCTTCTGCTCTGTACGCTTCATTCATTTA
Organism: Patagioenas fasciata; assembly: GCF_037038585.1. Classification (NCBI taxonomy): domain Eukaryota; kingdom Metazoa; phylum Chordata; class Aves; order Columbiformes; family Columbidae; genus Patagioenas; species Patagioenas fasciata. The sequence goes on from NC_092532.1 coordinate 23,858,452, forward strand.
TTGAAAAATACCTTACTGCGATTTGTTGGGAAGTAGATGTTGCAGTGTAAATATCAAGGCTGATTAAGTGGGGACAGTTTTTAAGTGGTAAAAACAAACTGTCTTTCTGTAGTAAGAAAACTAAAGTGTGGAGCTGAAAACACAAACAACGGAACACAAAACATTTGTGTTTGGTTTATCATTTTCTAAGGAAAAAAAACTCTGAAAAATGTCCCCACTGCTGGAAAAAACCATCACTATCGATAACTCCATCCTCGGTGTAACAGTAGGGCATTGCGGCCAGCTAGCACAAGTTAGCTAGACTGTCCTCTACTACAGCCAGGATTAACTGTCTTCCCATTATCCACACCTGGTGCAGTCACGATGGGAATTCCAGGTGTTCCGTGAGGGTTTGGGCACGGCAGAGCACGGCAGCACCGGTGCCAGACCGGGACGGCAGCACCGGTGCCAGAGCAGCCCTGCTTCCTGGGCACAGCTCTGGCCCGGACTGAGGCCCCTGGGACACTCCTCCCCTTCACATGGATCATTTGAAAACGAGTTGAGATGGCTGTGACTCAGGCCTACGTATTAAATACATGTGGATCTTGTTAATGACAGCAAATAGGTCTTAGAGGCTAAAGCTAAAACCATGTGTCATCAGGTCTTACCAGCACACAAAACAGTTTCAGCTTGCAGTATTTTCTGGGACAGCGCTCCTTTCATGGTCTGACTCTGAGCAGTGCTCCCTTTCTGGTACTATTTGTACACCTGTCCCAGGAATAATTTATTGCCTAGTCATTATTTTAAACCATCAGCACTGCTCAGTGAGAGGGTTAAAACCCATTAGCACAATATAAATAGTACCGGTGGTAACAGTGTCCTATCTATTTTCATCAGTAGAGAAGATACCAGATCTAGTGTTTAAGGCAAATTGGGGTTATTGAGGAAAAATAAGTTCCTGCCCTAAAACAGGACTTAAATGCTTAAGTAAATAAATTGAGAGCTCAAAGAGGAGCCAGAGGGGAGATCAGAATGTCAGCTGAACATCCCAGAAACGGTCACCTGAAACTGCACCAGAGGGGGTGTTTTCCTGGCCAGGCCAACCGTGCCAGCACCGAGCCGGGGGCGCCCAGTGCGCTCCTTACAGCTCACACCTGAACCACCGCTGATCTTAACCAAGCCTGCCTCACGAACCACAGGGTCCAGCAGAGCTAAGCTTACCTTTCCCATCCGAACTTGCAGCGGAAATTTCACCAAATACCAGTACAAAGCAAAAAATGCTTAAAAAAAAAAAAAAAGAGCAGTTGTGAACTGTAGTGAACTGTAATCCCTCCAAATAGATCTGCAAGTTAGAAAAACTACTTGGGGGGGGGGACACCAAACCAAACCAAAGCAGTTACCTTTTCCTTGCAGTTGTGGGACGTTTGGTGATTGAGTTCAGATGATCACAGTGTGTTACAAGGTCCACAGAACCTGTTTCTGCACAAAAAATTGATATGCTTTTCAGTTTGCTCAAAAGTATATGCAAGGGATAGTTTGGTACAGAACTGCTCATGGCATGGCCGATGGGCAAGGCTGCTCAGACCTTGCAGTTGCCATTCACTTTGGGATTGAATACAGATGGAACGGGAATAGTAAATTCCCACTTGTATTTTCACGTGGATCATTTTTGTATGAAAATAAGCTGTAGCCTAACTCTTGCCTTAAAGGGCACCACACATGCCCACACCAGTGTGATACATTCTGCGTTCACACATTAAATCACCACACTGACTTCATGTAGGCAAACCCACAGAATGACCTCCTTAGTGATATCTATAGACAGGTCAAATTCTGCACTTCTTGCAACTAATGGGTAAATTGCTACAGACATCAATGACCATCCAACAGCCCTTGTTTTGCTAATTAGAGGATTCATCTCTACAGGATCAAAACCACCCGCCCTCCTCCCATTGAAATCGATGGGATTGGAAAACTTTCAACAAGCTCTGTGCATTCTGGCCCCCCCCAAAGTACCACTCTCCTCAACGCCTTTTCTGGACGTACAGCAACCCTACACACACCTACTGGACTCATTAGAGCTCTCTTAATGAGTACTTTGGAACAACTGGATCTTCACTCTTTAAAGGCTGGGGTACAGGAACAATACATCTGTTGTTTGTTCTTCTTTACGCTGTACAATCCCCAAGGAAAGCCCTGATTTCCCCATATACCGGTGGCCGTTAGCAGCTCCCAGGTCAGCCCCCCAGCCCTGTGCTCACATCCGCTCGCCGCAGTTTCGGTGAACACCACCGGCAGCCCTGACCCGGCACAGGGACCCCGATCGCCTCTCAGATCTCCCATGCAGCCAGCATGGCAAGCAACGCAGACTTTAACGCCCGGCCCATCGCAGGCCTGGACGACGCGAGGTGGTGATGATGCGATGTTCACATTTATATTGCGCCAGCATCCAGAGACCTCCGAGGCCTCTCTCCAGCTCTGAATCTAACCTGAACTATTTTAAGGACATATTATTGCAAACAGGTTTTCCATTTGCTTAACAGCCTCTTATGTTCTATAGCTACTCTGAAGTGTTCATAAGAGCTGAGAATTACAGAATATTGATATTATTATGCAATCTTATAATCATTCTCTGGTTCTAAACTGTTATTCATATAAGGAAAATGTATTAATAATAATAATAATTTATCAAATAACTGTAGATTCCATGCTTACAACTCATTTTACATATAGCGTTGAGGGCAAGCTTCAGTTATCATCCTTAACTGGTTTTTATCTGCTTTATGTACTTTTTTAAACATGTACTTTAAGTCACGCTACCAAAGAGTCTATTTGAACATATTTGAGAAGGCAGATGCCACAAGGACAAAGGCCACCGGAAAAAACAAGGACATGAAGTTTAACATCCTTTTGAAGGGACCTACTTAATTAAAGACGGCCTTTGTTACATGAGGTTGCATAAAATATCATTTCAATAGAGTACTTGGGGAACTTTCTCTGACTGTGACAGTGCTGCCAAAATCTAATTAGAGATTCATCCCGTCATATATATCAATGTTATTGTCTGTCAGGCAGCCACAATGTATCATGCTTAAGTGGATTTTTAACTGTCTAAATCAGTCTGTCTAAACAACATAAAATAGGAAACAAATCAAAAGACCAGTTGAAATCATGAAAGTGACACATATTTATTATAAAGTACCACTCGTATCAATCGGTACAATGGTGGGAGATGGGGCCGGGTGTGCCAGAGCAGTGATTTTCCGCGCAGGACGATGCCGTTAGTGCTAACGCGAGAGGCCACGCTCTCCAGCCTTCGGAACTAACAGCACTCACTGGGCTTGGCTGAGTTTTGTCAACGTCCCTGCGTGGTTTTAAGAGGTAGCATTTGTCACAGGACCCTTCAATGTGCTATAAAACAACGATCTTAGAAATCACCGCATACGCACTACAGCGCCAGACTTCAGCCCAGCCACAGGGGAAGCCACAAATACCATGGACTCAGACGTAAAGACCATCTGCAGGAGAAAAATCACCATCAAACTACCACCTAAACTCTGGCTGCCAGTCCCTGACACGGTGTTTCACTGCAAGGAAGGATTTTGGTTCCCAAAACTGAAAACCAAGTGGTTATCAGGGCTGGAAAGCCTGTATTCTAAAGAACCACATTCATTCTTATGCAATGACATGTCATGAATTTTGCATGAGGCACAGCACTCGGTGTCAGATATTATATCAGCTCCTGCTAGGGGGACAATGATACATATGTTTGTACAAAACACATAATATGTTTTATTTAAAGCGTGCCATAAATATTTTTGCCCTGAAGCGAGGTTCAAAATTAGCTCCATAAGGTGTCAAAACAAAATGTATGTTGAGAAAGTAGAAAGAGGTGCATCTATTCCTAAATGTCTAACTTCATCTGAAAAAAACTGCTGGATATTCCCCGATAAAGCCGCCACTCGATTCCGAGGTGGCTGATACCAGCAGTAAAACACACACGGCCGCGTTTTCTGTCATGGCTCGCGATTCACGCATCAAACCTTTTCTCTCTCAAGAGCCTGAAGACAGCGCTGAGAAAAGCGCAAATCACGGATGTGCGACGTTCGGTGCCACCCGGTATGAGAAGAATAAAACCAGCAGCCTGGCCCAGCGAGCAAAGAGGCTCGTGGAAGCAGCAACGGGACCGCGGGGCAGTCCCGCCACCCCCACAGGCCGCCCGGGGCGTTCGTCAGGGCGGCTACGCCGGGGCCAGACCCAGGCGCAGTTACTCCGTGTCCCACCAGAACAGCCCCCAGGGGACACCGCTCTGCGCACTGCGGCCACCCAGCACCCCTCGCTACCACACCGCGTCCTTAGGCTGGCAGGTGATGGAGAACGCGGGTCCTGGAACTGCTCTCCATCATGGGGCACAGAAGACGAGGTCAACTTGTGGATCTGTATCGATACTGTAGATTTGTTCAGCAAAAGTGATTGAAAGGAGTAATTCAACACGGAGACATCACATCTGTTTATGGCACTGGGCTGTCTCTAGGTAGATCGCCAGCTGAGCAAGGAGACCGTGTGGTTTCCTCCAGCTCTGGGGGGAGATTTGAGTTTGTGTGGATGTACACACACAAATGCTCACATACCATGAGCAAAGCAGGAAACAAAGCCAGAATAGCTCAAGGCAGCCTGGAGCTGCACTCCATTTAACACTAAGTCACTCTTAATAAATCTGAATTGTCTGCCTCCTTTCTCCAAGAAATAGTTCTAAATGATTCCAAACCCCTAATCCAGTAACTAGCCCTGCTACAGCAAACTGTGAGAGGCAGACAGCCTGTGCGCTCTCTAGTCGCTAAGAAAAATTCAAGTTAACACTAAATGTGCAAAAGCAAAATAACTCCATAATAGGACGTGACAGGGAAAGTATTTGGGAAATATTACTGTGTTCGCAGTGGTAAATGAGGACAGACTGAAACCTGTGGCCAACCACTTCTTGCTGTATGTCCATTTGCCAACACACAGGTTCAGGTTTCACAAACTGCGTAAAGTCAGTAAGAACCACAGGCCTTAATGTGCTGATCTCAACCTCCTGCTGTCACTGGCGAGGTCGGGGTGTCACCTACGATCCAGAGCTACCAAAACAGCACCAGAAATCGACGACGAGGTTCTAAAAAGCTGTGCAAGGGTTTGCATTTTCCATTATTGAAAAGGTCTAGAAATGCTCTCATTTCATACCTGTCCCCAGTCAACCGTGTTTGCCTGAGCTATAATTATCTAGTTAGACATCTTGTTCATAGCAGCCTGGAACTGCCCAAATGCCATCCCCAGGAGCGATAATTACTGCTGGTCGTTCAGAGCTGCTGTCCTGAACACAGGAGCATACAAAACCACTCATGTCAGAAGCAGCTACCATTTGCTTTAAGGAAAATTACAAATTAAAAACAGACAAACTTCAAACACTCGCAAAAACTACTAAAAAATGGCAGTAAAAGGCTGGCAAGATTATAAAGCTCCCATATCAGTCTGGGAAAAGAATCATATCCAGGGAACTAGAGGGGCTGAATCCAAGCCTTTCATGCTCAACCTTGTCCACAGAGCGAAAACCACAGGAACAGCCCCCAGGGTGTGACAGACCCGGCCTGCGGGACAACAGGAGCGGAACCCAGCTTTTAAAGCACAGGAGGCGGTGGAAAGGAGGAACGCTCCTCCAATGTGACGTGCAGCATTCCCATTGATCCTGAACCGTCTATGAAATCGATGGCAGTCTCCTCATCGACCTCGGCAGAGGTTGGACTGCACCCACGGGGAATCAATCCCACAGGTAGCAAAACAAATGAAGGCGATGGATTTCTTCATGAGCTAGTCACCAATAGAATTAAGCCAGTCAAATAGAATCAGATAATGATTTAAAATTCAAAAGAAAGTCATCTTTCTCCCCCGTCCACCCTCGTCTTCCTCGGATACACAGACATTCGGGACCTGAGCCAGCCTTGCGCGGGGCAGGAAATCCAAGCGCTGCAGTCTCTGTTCTGGGTTAGCTGATCTAACACCGCTTGGTCCGGGCGGAGACTGAGCGAAACAAATATTCAAACACTGGGACCTGGAGCTCAGAGGGGTCTTTAAAAAACCAACTTGTATTTGTATTTTTGATGTGTAACCTAATTAGACCAGAGCATCTTTAATTAAGTGTGTCAGCCCCAGTGGAAGCCACAGAGTTCAGCACTAATAAAGCTGATAAGGTTTTTATTTTTCAGACTTAGTTTATTTAATGCCTCATCCATGTTAAGCCAATCTGTAACATATGGGCAGCTCTCCCACTATGGATTTATCATTTGGGTGTTTCTTTTTGTGAATTAATGCAATCAAACTCCTGCCAGTGTTAATTATTTTTCTCCGGGAGCAAATCCCAGAATTGAAAACACACACCTGTTATTTGCTGCATAAGCCCATAGCATAACCACTGAAAAATCACTTTTAAATGCTGGGAGAACCCAGAATGTTTTTGGATTGTATGAAAGAGACTTGGAAGAAGTTCAAGAACATAGTATTTTCATTTCTGGTCTTATAAGACCATCAGCAGAGGTGCAACAAAACCCAACTCTATAGCCATGTAGAAAGGAGCAATTATTTCAGACGTTAAAGATACTTCAGTTACTACCTCTTAAAAGGAGAGAGTAGGAGGAAAGCCAACTAATTATTGGAACAAATTTTCAAGTAATGTGGCAAGTTATGTTTTAGAACACTAAACCCGAAACCTTCTTTTGAAAAGGCGTGCTTCAGTTTAAGCACAAGTCACAGATCTTTAAAAGGAATCGCCAGTGAAATCGTATAGCTGGTGCTATACATCAAGAGTAGGCAGCCCTTGCTGCCTTGCTGCCTACAAGAAGATCCTGCAGCCATAGTGCGATGGTGCTGGGTGCCCACCTGCAGCCAGCAGCGCTTTGAAACCTCAAACCCTCTCCTGCCTAAACCGTAAGACTGGGAACATTAAGTGCTACATCTGAAACATTATTTCAGTGTGTTTGGACTTCAAAGCCACTGATCATTTTCATGGCTCATTTGTGCAGATTAATTGGTCAATATCTATGCAGTGTTTTGGAAGTTGAGAGTACTAAACCATTGCTCTCAGTCCTGCTAATCCTCTGCTGCAATCCCATCCTCCCAGCTCTGGGCTCTGCATCACTATTTTAAATCTCTGCTGTTCCTCCCCTTGCAAGCAGGCTAATTACTACCATACATAATAAAGGAAGCATCCCTTTATAGGGGCGGATGAACTAATAGGACTTTGCACTTCCAGTTTTTGGCATTCCTTGATTACCGAAGCGACAGAACACTGACTGCAGAATTGTTCCTTGTGTTCTCCAGGCATATTAGCAATCCTGCTAGTAGAGACACAGCTGCTCACTGCGATAGTTGCAAAACTTCATTGATTCCTACTCATCACAAAGCTCTTGTAATATCATATGCCAAATAATGCACGTTCCCTTCACGGAGCGGGTGCATGGAAAGCCACTCCTGAACTCACCTACAGCCTCTCCAAGTCTCACTTGACCTCCTTCTGCAAGCTCAGCTGTTCTGTGAGCCATGCAGGAGCTCATCAAAACCAGAACCACCTGCTTTTTCATGATCACCGCATGCTTTCGCTCAGGAAATTCAATATATTTCTGCCTTCCTGGGCACTTCACTATCCGTTATTGCCACCTTTTTCTTCCCAACTACCCGTTTGTATGTGGTTCGCTCATCTACACATCCTGTTTGTCATATAAGGCTTGACCAAAACAGAACAACTCTGTAACTGTAAGCTCCTTGTAGCAGGGCCCTTGTTCTCCCGGTGCTGGGAGCGCAGCTCCTGCACCCTCCCAGAGCTCCAGAACAGCCTCCTTCCTACGAACGGCCATGCCCAAGTCCACAAGTCCATGATCCAAGTTCAGCCATACCATGCAGGATTTTATCTCCCCTTCTGCACCTTGTTAAGAACCCACTGCAAGCACCAAACAGGTAGCACTGACCCACAGCACGGCAGCAATTGATTTAAGGTTTGCTGCCGTTAACAGCGGTTCTGTTTTCCCTTTCCACACTTTGACAGCCTGACAATAACACAAGTTGTTCCAAAATATCTATCTAAAGCCAGGCCTGACCACTGATATTTACCAACACCAGCACAAGCTCTGACACTGATTTCTGTCATCGCTGTGAGAGGCACAGGATCCTGGTATTTTTTTCCCCCACTTATCCACATGCTGCTCATCAGAGCGCTTTGCATCTGCCTTCTTTACTGAAACTGCTTAGAAGCCCAAAGGAGAGGAAATAATGTCTTGTTTTCAGGCCCAAACAAGAGGCAGATTGCACCTCTCCGGGTGTGCACAGGTACAAACCGCTGTTGTGAGTGACGGAGCAGAGTGAACTCGCTGTCCCCTGAACCGGGGCCTCTCCACAAGGAAAGAGCTGGGCTCACATGGGTTATTTGCTGATACCGTTTTAACAGCAGGGATATTACTACACCTCTTATTTATCTCAGGGATTCTAAGGCAAAGCAGCTGAAAAAACAAGTGCGAACACAAGGTTGGAAAAACAGAACGAGGAGAGCACGACTGCTGCTGTAAACCGTGGTTCAACCGTTTCCATGACCTCTGCCATCTCCCTTGGGAGTCCTACTTTTTACAGCCCAAAGATATGGGGAAAACTAACTATTTTACTTTGCCATTTTTACTCCTAAAATGGGAATGTGGCTGTAGAAATTGTCTTTAGAGGCCTTGATTAGCTACACATTTACACTAAAAGCTGATACCTATACATTTACAGATTTATAAAGGCTGCCTTAATTTAATATTGAAGTATTGTATATGCTGATGTTATAAATCATCTTTTTCACACTAATTTGAGGAACTAGGATTAAAGATTCCACTGAAGGGCAGCAATGGCTATAGTCCTGAATTCACATATTTGAAAAGTGTTCTCTCAGAGCATTTGAAAACTCAGTGCACAGGAAAGCTCAAGCAGGTATTCGCACCTGTCCCTTCTGAAGGTTGTGGGAGATCTTTCAAGAATCCAGCTACAAATCACCCACACAAACTTCCTGGTAAGTTCGTTCTTAAAACAACACTCCCAGTCACTTCAGCTGGAGCAAGTGTCTCTGGTCCCCAGACTTACATGGAACCAACATCCACCTCAGGACCAGCCCTGGGGAAAGCCCCAATTTCTTAACCCATCGGCTCACCCAAAGGAAGGTTGAGAGCTGCCTCCAGCACCCAGCAGACACCTGGGACAGTCCCTCTGCTCACCCAGACCTGCTGGAACGCGACAGCACAGACAGGTCAAGAAACAGTTTAAGCCACCACTTGCTCTCCCGATTCTCTTCCCTCTGCATGAAATCCTTGCAGTAACAGAAGGGAAAGAGGGCACGTGAGCCTTTGTGAGCATTAAGAGTTCCCAGATGTGCTGCTTCGGTTTGTGGAGCGGCCCTGTGCAGGAAACACAACTGGTCTCACACACAGACCTCACAGGTCACGGGCGTGCAAGGAGAAAGCCCCAGACCACCCCCAGCCACACAGCGTGGCGCGGGGAGCCTGTCAAACCACGCTGCCCATTCCCGGCTGCCTGTGGAAACCCTCAAACAGCAGACATCCAGAGGATAATGCAAAACCATTCTTAATCTTGTCACTGTCCCGTGAGCAGGGTCCAGACAGCTGTTTACCAGCATACTGGGCTTCCTCCTACGGCCTTGCTGTCCAACGTGCTTCCGAGCACCGGAACGCCTTGTTCACACGTACACCTGCCCCTGGCCACAGGGGCTGAGCCAGAGTCCCCCACAGCCTAAAGCAAGAGTCCTGTTCTGTATGGCAGATAAATAAGCATCTTTGAGTAGTGATGTCTCCTGGGCTCGGTCAGACCCTGTCTCCCGCTTCATCTCAGCGCAGGAGATTCTGAAACTTCATTTCTTGGCACTGTACCATACTTCGAGCCAGACAAAGCTTATCTCTACCTACACTACACCCTGAGAGTTATGTATCCGTTAATCAAACTAATCAGGATGTGGCTGTTCATATTACTTGTTTACCTGTCTAAGAGTGGCCTGTAGTTACTCGATCTCCACCACACTCCAAGCCCTGTGTACACACCACCACTCTCCATGACCTGGCCGCGTATTCAGGCCCCTGCGTTCTCACACCGACAGTGAATCGCTTGCCAGTCAGAATCGCATTAGTTCAAAGACGCCATCCATCTAACGTTAGTGCTTCCATTAGTGCGGACAGTTCAAACCGGGCAAAATGTACATCCCATGCATAATGTAACAGACTTCATATAGTGAGTCAACAACTGTGAGTACAAGAGCCTGAACCCCGGACTGTTTCTTTGGAGACTCACCACCAGGAGATATTGAAACCAGGGCCATTGCTCCACAGATCAGTACTCGTCTCGGCACACAGCAGCAGCAAGAAGTGGGTTGCTCGTCACCTTTGCCTTGTTGAAGATGTTCCACTAATACCCTGTGAAGTTTCTAAACCAGAAAGCCATCCACTTTCATTAAAATCTCTTATTTTTACTTCAGAAAGTCTTTACTACCTAAGTATCTCCAGGGCTCCCTGCTTTTAATCCCAATGGTTTGTATCTGGCTCATACAGAATATAAGAGTTCTTAGGGGAGAGCCTTCTGTGTTATGATGCATTTTTTGCTTGTTTGGGTTTTTGTTTAAAAAGACTTCCACAGAGTCTAATATCCCAATGAAAATACATAAATCAAAACCAGAATCCCATGCAGTTTTCCTCCCAGATGAGAGAGATCATAAGCAATCAAGAAAGCTGAGCAGGGATAGTGTTTATTATTTCGTCAGAATCAGCATCTCCATTGACTTCACCCCAAACTGCTGATGTTGATCAGACCGGCAGAGCAGTGGGTCCGAACGCCAGGGGCTGCCCACATGCGGCTGAATCCCGCTCCTCAATCTGAACACATGCAGCTGAATCCCGCTCCTCAATCTGAACACATGCGGCTGAATCCCGCTCCTCAATCTGAACACATGCGGCTGAATCCCGCTCCTCAATCTGAACACGTGCGGCTGAATCCCGCTCCTCAATCTGAACACGTGTGGCCGAATCCCGCTCCTCGGGTCTGAACAGGGCTGTGAGGCGGCACGGCAGGAAAGGCACGGCCACGGCACAGCCGCTGGGACCGGCGCCCCGCAGCACCCCGACCTGCGCCGTGCCCCTGTGGGAAGCTCACCCCAGTTCTGTTCTTCCTGCAGGGGTTTGTCTGCATCTTGCCACACACACTGCCCACAGTATTGTGGCTGCAGGCACTGCTGGAGCAGCAGTGGTACCAAAACTATCGCTCCTTTCATTTGCTGGAGTGTTTCTTCCACTTTCTCACGTTTCCACAACTTCACCAGGGCTTGCTACACACTAAAAGTTATTAGCTGTTTCTACAGAGCTCAAGTACCTTTAGCTAAACAAAGACAGAACAGGGCAGTAATTGCTGAGCTTTATCTGGGATGATTCACACACTGCAGCCCAGTTCTTGTGTTCCTTTCCTAACTTAGCAATTCAGAAAAGTGGGTTGGTCACCATTTGACCTCCCTTATTGTTACTGGAAAAATCATCCAAATACAGCAAGAGGAAGTTACTGATAGACTATGACACAAAGGTATAATTTCACAAGTTGTCATTGAGTTACTCCATTTATCATACCCACTTCTCACTTTCAAAACCGCTCCTATAAATCTCCCTGTGCTGCACTGTGTGAACACGACCACGTCCCCTGCACCTCGTCCCCTTCCACCGCTGCTCTGGTCGTACCCTCCGCCCCGACTGTCCCACCAAATCTAGCGTTGCTTTGACCTCCAGTACGGAACCGTGCCATTTAAATCCCAGACGGGAAGAGCTTTCAAGCCGTGAGGACCAGTTTACAGTCCAAGTCTCAACATGACTTTAGCACACCACCTTCCCCCAGTAATGGTCCTGATACGCAGCTGAATAACATACTTGTCCATTCTGTGCCTGTGCTTCCACTGATCCGCTCGCGCTCTCAGCAAAGCGCTCATCTCGTTGCTGCAGCTCTCCCTGGGCTAAATAGACACAATCAGCTTTACCTTTTTTGAAAGGCACTTTCAGACCCTTAGGGAAAAGCCTTAGGTGAGATCTCAGACCTGCTGCATGAATTTAAAAGTCACATAAACATAAGTTGTAATTTCTTAAAAAAATAAATAAAAATCAAGACAGTCCATTTTCTGAGTCTAGGCTCTGAGGATGAAAAATGACCAAACAACTGACAATAAGAAAATTATATATTTTATATTTTTTTTTTTTCAATAATATATTCTATATATACTCAACAGTGAAAATATTAGGAGGATGAGAGAATGACAGCAGAGCATGTCACAAGCTAAAGGAGGTCAAGAGAAGAAACAGCTGTTATCTATATTAAAATGATAGGACTTGGGATACATAATGTATAAATACATGTAACATACTGTGCGCATTCACAGGGCATAGATTATTTATTTTAATCTAAATTACTTCACAATAAGGCAATATTCTCAGCCATCCACGGAGAAGGCTCACAAGGCTAATGCGAGTGATAACACAAGACCACTGGCCTCAACTTTAAATGAAAGCGACCGAGATAATGATTTTTCTCTAGCTTCAAAGTTACGACTCTTCAAAACAGTCAGAGGCAGCACAATAGATCTGGTTTGAAGACAGAAGACAGGAATCAGTGCTCGTGCACTTTTCCCGCAGTCTCCCAGCTGCCAGAGCCATCGGCGTGAGCAGCGTTTGAAGTGAACTACCAGCCCAGATCAAGTGCACTCCATGTCAGAAGTGACTGGCTGAGGCAGACGGGTAACGCGCGGTGCCTGCGCTCCACAGCCACAGTGGGCTTTCAAAGAGATGAACTGGAATGGTAGCGGATGAAAAAAACATGAGTCTTCCGTCCCGAGACCATCAAATGTCGCTGGAACCCTCTGGAATCGATTTTTCTTCACAGATGTGTGGAGACGGACAACTGAAACCTGTCCTCGGCAAATGAAAGTCCTTGTGAGAAATGCATCTCAGTCCTTTTCTGCCCCTACCGAGGTCTTGGCACCCTGTAGTTCAGCTTCAAGAATCCCAAGAGTTTCATGAGATTGTGGGTTGAGCAAGTCAACAAATACCGGATCACAGAAAGTGTTCAGAAACAAGCACGGGTTAGGGACAAAGTATTTTGAATTGATTACACAACCATCAGGGAAACTCTCGTACATGTTTAAAATCACTGTCCACGATGCTGAAAAGCAAACCCGAGAGTATTCCTGATACAGGGCAATACCCCGATTTCAACCTGAGCTCTTTCCAGAGCAGGGAGATCACCTGAAGTGTCAGGTCCTTTGCCTTTCGGGGGTAGCCCTGCATGGGAACCCTGCCCAGGAACATCAGACATTAGAACAAGAAATTACAGGCACTTTGTCTTCTGAGTGACTTATTATGTTCCATGAAAGCACTGAAATGCTCGTGTTCTCTGTCCCAGACACTCTCCAGCAGGATGGTTTATTGAAGTGCTACGGTGTTTTCTTTCTGTGATTTATAACCTTACATATTCCCACATGCACTGAAAAGCACTCAAAATACGCAGGCAGTCTCCTGTTTAATAAGAAACAGATCCTATTTCAGCTAACTGTATTACCTGAACACTCTCCATCCTAAGAACAACAATGGGAAGAGACAAAGGGCGACCCCATGCAAGCAGAGGATTAGATGAGCATCTCAAGCGGGTTTTTTAGGTCTCACCACAATCTTGCAACAGGCTGCCACAACTTCGACTTTGATTTAAGCTCATCTGTGACCTAAGATGAGACCATCAGATGAACATTAAACTGAAGGATACCCCTTCCTTGTGTAGCTCAAAGTACAAAACCACATAGCCAAAAAACCAAACAAACAGGCAAGAACTAGTGGGACGGTGTCTATATAGAAAATAAACCTGATGGGTTACAAAAGAGAAAGGCATTACCTCAAACACCTTTTACTGAAAGTGTTGATAAATGTTTGACATACCTTTCAACCCAAAGAAAATCTACCTGAGAAGGGTATGTTATGAATACTACTCTTATTTTTACAATTGCAAGTGAAAAAGAACATGGGAAATGAAGAAAGAAGATACTAAAACAGAGGTATAAAGCCTCTTTGTTTTAACAGACCACAATACACTGCATGGCATCACAGAGCATAAGGCAGGGGAGTCAAACTCATTCACACCGGGGGCCACATCAGCCTCACAGTTGCCTTCGAAGGGCTGAATGTAATTTTAGGACTGTTAAATGTAGGAGTAGGTTAACAGGAAATCAAGTATCTCCTAGTGAAAAGCTGTATTAAAAAAATACAGCAGAGACTTCTATTCTTACTCAGTTTGATAACAGGCAAATCCACTGCTATTAGATAATTATTAGTAAGCATATTTTCGAAGGGTTTGTCTAGAGTTTGTGTCACAAAGCACCAAAACACAGTCCAGCTGTATCCTACCACCCAGTTATAACGAAGCCATTTCTGCCAGACGTTCTTGCTGTTGCCCTTGTTTGTGGGTTGGTTTTTAATTTGGTCGCAGTCCTCCCTTTCTGGGAGGCATCCAAACCAAGCAATCCTCCTACCTAATTACCTAAGCATTGCTATCGCTTGCTTCATCACTGCACGATCTCAGCACCTTCAACTCCTGCTTTATCCTCGTAGCTCCCAATACCAAAGGAGTTTCCCAGTGCCATCGAAGGGTTCCATTAATTGCCCTTGGTCACAGATGATGTCCATGAAAGAGCTGAAAATTCAACACTGGACCACAAGAACATGCTTCACTATCACTAATAGAGACTGATGGGTAAATCGCCAAGTGCTGAGCATCTTCTGAGACCCAGCGAGAGTGATCACTCCCCAGCTGGACTTCAAATGCATGAAATCCATAAGCTAGACAGCATACATTTCTTTAGTCCATTGTTTTACAGAATTTTTATATGGTAAAACAAAAGTATTACCAATCAACTTTCCATAAGACTGTAACAGCTGCAATTTCACGTACAACGTAGAAGACTCATAGGTATGATTTCCTCCAGCCATACATGCCCCACTTCATACACATTCAACAAAAGAAACTCCAACGTCACAAGGTTTTCCTGTGGTTTGTCTTTAAAACAACACAAATAGGTATATTCAAATTTCTTCATAGTACACACAGGTTTATATTCAGAAATCCCATTAGAATAAAAACATAAATCACAATACAAATATGTTCCCATGGGACTGATGGTAAATTACAAAAATGGAGAGCATTTAGGATTTAGAACTCTTCCAGCAGCCCAGCACCACAGGGCACCTTTCAAAGCCAACTGTACATGAATTCACTAATTAAGTTCAGTTCACAGCCCTTCTACTAAAGTCATATGGGGCTTTAAATGAGGAGATGTACAGTGATGAGACTCGAGAGCCCCTCAGTTACACCCATCAGGAGAGGTGCACACACTGAGAACCAGCATCCTCAACAGTTCACGATGTAGGCACAACACCTGGAATGGAACAACAACTGAGAGCCAGGAATTCGCAGTTAGAGCATTTTCCTGGCTGGTTATCCTGAATATGTCCCAGCACCATTAACTGGCTTTACTGAAGCATTTGGGTGCTAGTTCTGAGTGCAGAATTCCCAGAGATCTCACCAGCTGTGTGTTGCTCCTCACACAGCGCACAAGCGTACAGAACGGACATACTCCAACACTGCCTTATACAACTAAGGGTCAGCCTCATTTTTCCCCCACAAACCTGATCAGACCATTCAATTTCAATGAGAAAAAGAGATGCTCTCCATTACCAGTTTCAGAAGCTCGAAAGCACACAGGTGTCAGCAGCAGTACAGCTGTTTGACACTTGTGTACAGAATAAGAAGATGAGCCCTACAAGGTGTCCAGCATGCTACAGGGTCACTTTAAGCATTATATTCTAGTGAAGGTTGAAAAAAAAAAATCTAAATTACAGTAAGGCAAATAGAAAAAACAAACCAATTCGTTGACACCCTTTTCTACAAGGGTGACTTATCTGTGTTCCCCAGAATCTTTACTGGCCACACAGACAGCGGGTTTATCCACCAGATAAATTTGGCCTTTCTTGCATATATTCTTGACAGCGAGGAAAATTGCACCAGCTCCAGTAAGTCGCACAGTTTGTCCTAATCTATGTTTTATTCTTTCGCATACACCTCAATTTGAGAGGAAAAGAAATAGATATCAGATGTGACAAGTGTATGTTTCTTTCCCCTGATATCTGACTGTTCATTTTGCCTTGGAAGGGCTGGAGCACCTTTCAAAAGTTTCAGGGCTCTGTTCCTGAGGACCTTATCCTTGTGGCGTGTCTGTCAGCTCCCGCAGCGCTCCAGCGGCCCCCGCGATCCGCACACAATGGCAGTTGTTGACAGGTTGTTAGGGCTGACAGTGAATATGTTTGAAAAACTGTCAAGCTGGTGAAAGAAATTAGAGGGAGAGAGAGGGAGCCTCCTTACATTTGTAACAGCATGTTAAACTCTAAATGCACTCTCAAAATGCACAGGCCTACTTCCAGTCCTGTTACTTGCTCTACAGTGACAGCATATGCGAATATATGATCTTTAAAAATTAATGTCAAATTGTCACTTTATAGGTCACGGTCACATTACTACAAAAGTCTGTTTACTTTTATAGAATTGATTTTTACCTTTAATGCTCAATAACAGCCCTTTCAAGGAAAAACTGCTAGAAATACATAGCGCTACTGCAGTTAGAGCTTAATTAGCTTGGCACTGCTTTTGCCAGAGGTGGCGCCGGCCCCGAGAGACCACGGCAACGCAGAGGTCCCGGCGGTGCCCACCACACCGAGGTGCTGAGGAAGGTCCCCAGAGCTCCTCAGCTGACAAGGAGAGTGCCCAACAGCAGCTGCGGCCACGGCCCAGCCTGGAGCCCCTTGCACAGAGCCCAGTGCGGGGTTTGGCGAGAGCCTCTTCACTCGACACCATGAGGGTGCCCGCAGAAGGGAGCTGGGAGGGATGGAAACAGTTGATCCGCAGCGAGCAGCAGCTCACCCCAAAACGGCCCTTGAACAAAGCGGGCCAAGACATAGCGAAGCACCAACGTGGCAGAAGTTATTTCATCTCATTATTTTGAAACAGATTCTGCTAATTTTGATGATCCTGCAATACTGCGGTCAATATCCAATACTAAGGAGGAATTCCTTCTCTTACATGTTTGCCTTACGCAACAACTCAGCAAGACAAACAAGTTTTAGAGTTCAGCTCATTTCTGTGAAGAATAAACTTACCACGGTCAGTCATCCAAACTCTCCTTCACGTAGGAGATTTCTTAAAAGCATTTTTATTCAGATGTCAGAGCCCTGTTCTTGCCGTCTTTTTACGGCACTGCTTCGGTTAGCGTTTCAAGGGGAAGATTGGGTCCTGAGCACCCACAGCGGGAGGCAGGTCTGCTCTGTCTAATAGCGGAACAGACTAAAATAACCAGGGGAAATAAAGGGCAGCTTTGTATAATCACAGCCATGAAATTATTGTAACTATGATAAAGTACTATGTACATATTTACAAGAAAACTGATGTAGGAATTTGATAAGGTCAGCTCTATAGAATCGGTGTTCCAGTAGACAGCAGTTAAGTCTGCAGTAACCTGTCCAGCCGAAAAATAATGTTGTTAAAAAGAGACACAAGAACTGGGCTGGATCAATCAGTGAAGAAAAAGAACTGCAGAGTGATGTGGAAGAGTTCATGGATGATGTATCCCCCAGGGTTATGTGCACCATCCAAGGTAAATATGCTGGGACCAGCTAAGATGACCAAGAAATAGCAAACCCTGGAGAGGATGAGAAGCATGGCCCGTGAGGTGGGCACCCCGACGCAGCTCAGAACTCGGTGTGGTGCAGAACTTCTTCAGCTCCTGCTGAACTCCAGAGAAGAACTCTCCTTTATTTCAAGAGAAGCAGGATTAGGTCCTAATCCTTCTGCCTCACTATCCAGTAAAGTGAGGATAATAATTGTATTGACAGGTAATTCTGTCTCACAGGAGTATTCTGAGGATTACGTAGCGTCTGCACTGTGCTGTGAAACGCTAAGTGCTAAATATGATTATACAGGGATTTCCATCCAAGGATCTCAAAGCACTTTCCAAACATTAATAATTGAAGCTTTATAATACCCTTAGGACTGCACATGTAAAGAAGGCAAACAAGATTCAGGGCTCAGCAAAGCGGGCAAGGATTATGAGACTTATTTTATAGTGGATAACCTGCACCACAGCAAGATGAAGTGACTTGCCCAAAGCAACAGAGCGATCAGTGACACTCGAGGTAATGAGCCCGAAGGCCAGACGCCCTCGCACAGGAAAGACGCGCGAGAAGGAGCGGGTCAGCCGCTGCTGGAAGGGCTGCCCGGATCAGGCCAGCAGAGAAGCACAGCGCTCGGACACTGAAGAGGACACAAGCACAACAAAAAGCCACTACTCTGGAGAGCAGCAAGGCCTGTTTGCTTTCAGGTACACAAGCAAGAATGAGAAGAAGAAATAGACAATGCCTTAAAGCAGCAAAACGTATAGTTTATTGGCAGGAGATACACCCACTCCTAAGAACAACACCAATTCTTTGCCTCACAGATTCAACAAAGACGACAGAGAACACATGTCAGAACTCAGACTGATTTCCCAAGGGAAGAACAAACAGAGAAAGAAATTAAAATCATGTTAGAACAAGGAATCAAGAAATCAGAATGACTGCAGACTGGTAAGACTTCAGGAAGGAACAGACTCCTCTCAGTTTCTGGAATAAAGGGCTGAGTATTTACAGCATGCTTCAAAATCACATCAGAAAGTTACACACCCTGATCTGACACTGAAATGGACTTGGAAGCCAAGCTGGCTAGGACGGCTCCAGGAAACCACAGCACTCCTGACATATAAAACTGATACCTATGTAATCAAAGACAACATTAGTTTCTCCTCCCAGTATATGGGCAAATCTCTCCCAGGCTCTGAGATGGAGGGAAGGTACGACCGGGTTTGAGGGATGCCACAGATGGAGACACCTCCGTGCTCCTCTCAACACGGCTCATTCCCGACCCATTGCGAGAGGGAAAAGAAAGAACCTTTTCGCCTCCTTGGTGCCACGCAGAAGAGGAGTTTTCCACAGAGAAAATGAACACAAGTCCAAGCCCTACCTGGTTTAGCTACTAGAAAGGCTTAGAAATACTAGAAATCTATAGAACCACAGACTGTTCTTATAGACAAGGAGGAAAATAAAAAATACATAACAGTAAACTCGGGAATAGGAAATGTTACATAGTTATATGGCACTATGTCTACACAGTTGCACACAAAATTGTGGAAAAAAGTGTTTTAAGTATTCACTGACAAAACAATACTGAAATAGAACTGCTAACTTCGGAGCGGGACTCCGCTCCAGGAGCATTCCTGGTTTCACTCCAGTTGTTTGTAGAATCTGGTGATTCCATTGCGGGAAACAAGCCCTGAAGCAAGGAGAAGAGAGCAGCACCTGCAGAACATCCAGTGTTGTCTGCAGTCCCAGTCTCTTCTGGACCAGCTTCTCGGCTCTGCTTCGGCTAAATCCTGTTCTTCTGTGTCATGCCCTGTAACACCGGGCACTTAGCTTGATGAGACATTATCTACTAATTACCTGAAGAGTGCTATGAACATACACACTGACCAAAAGGATAAACTCCACAGCAGTATTTTCTCCCCTTTAGTGGAATTAAATTAGAGCTGAGCAACACAATTTGATACGGACAGGAGCATCATGACCAACTTTGTCACAAATCAACTTTTCCTTGAATACATTCTTAGCTAAAAGTGATCTGAAATACAGACAATTTAGTGTTTTCTTTAAAATCCTTCAGGCTCATTGTGAAAGACAACAGAGCTCTAAAAAACAAACAAACCCCACCAACAAAACCCAACGCATTCTGAAAGCACTCCGAGAACAGCCTCAGATCTTAGAAGACCTCAATAATTGAAGTGTGAATGTTTCCATTCATTTTGAAGGGATCACTGTGAAAGACGCAGACAGAAATGAAGTCTATAAAGGCAAATGAGATCTCCTTTCAGTCCTGATTTCCAAAGTTTCCCTACTTCCAACTGAGTTAATTGGAGTTTTGCCACTAGCTTCATTAGCAACGGGATCAGTATTTTGTGATATAAAATGATAGACCATAACTCAGCTCTGCCGTTTCCTAAATAAGATTTAACACCTCCGCCACCGCGATGCCTTTTGCACGGTCTGTTTGAGAAGCTGGTGGTCGCTCTTTGACACACAGAGGCTGTTTTGCTCTGAACAGGCTGCTCCCAATTCAGTTCTGATAAAACCTGACTCCTGCAAGTGCAGAAATGTACCAGATAGGGAACCTTCCTTCTGACACGTGAGGTTTCCCAGATTCAGGAATCTTGTCATTATCAGGACCATGGAATTTTATCCATTGTCCTTTCTACTACTCTTTCTGTACATCAAAAGCACCCGGAACAAAGCAAGCAAAGGAGGAAAAACAAAATAAGAACAGTCTCTAATTTGTCATGGATTTCTGTCACTGGGACAAAAATCACACAGGACTGGACTTAGTATTTTAAATAACTAGATTTTCTGTATTTTTCACAATACTTTGTAAATTAAACCATTTAAGCTACAGGCTGTATTATCCTCATATTGAAAAAAGGACAAACCTAGGATATCTGACTTTAGATGGGATAACTCCTGCTCTTTGGAGTAGGAGACAGGAACTGGCTCACTTCAGTGTAAATCACACAGTGTCAGGGACTGGAAGGGACCTCAAAGGACCATCCAGCCCAATCCCTCCGGAGCAGGAACACACCCGCTGTTACCAAGTGACCACCAAAAGCAGCACGTTCACCTAACACATTCGTTCCCTCATCTTCCTGCAGTACCTGTCACATTTGGAATTACCAACTAGTTTACGTTCCCAAAGCAGCACAAACATTGTATGCCACACACAGGTCCCTAGCGCTGATCATCTAAGACCATAACACAAGCAAAATCGCTAATATATATTTAGAGTTAACAGCTTTATTTTCATCTTATAATAAGCAATTTTTTTGCTATTCATCGCCATTAACAAAGAACTTGTGATCTAATAAGTGCCACAATCAGTTTAAAATAATAAATATTATACAGTAATGCAACTGACATTTATATCTTCATTTACGTGAAGCTGGATTTATGGTCAACGCTTTATTTGATGGGGCCACAGCGAATGGCCATTAAACTGCCACAGGATGGACACGAGGCGACGTTAATGAAAGCAGACAAGGCAAGGCGCTGCGACACGGAGCCCTCCTGCTGGAACAAAGTCGGTCGTGCCCATAGCAGATGTTTGCTTCGGCTGCAGTTTAAGTTCGCTACGCTTTTAGCGGGCAGTTTGACTTCACATACACAAAGGTGGAAAGGAACAGGACTCCCGTCACAGTGCCTTTCGGGAGACACCGCAACTAACGCCACACACGAGCCCTGCTTCCCTTGTCAAACACATACATGCAACAAGGGTTAAGTGTAAAGACATGTCTGATATGGTACTAAATATTGAATTTGAGTTCAGAAGCATGAAATAGGGGGTTTGTGCTTATTGGTAGAATAAATACCTTGTCTTTCTATTTTACTAATTAAAGATACATCCAGGAAGTTCATTACAGATACATTCAATTTCTTGACTTTTTTTAAATATATATATCTATATCTATATATCTACCTATATATATCTAGATAGATAGATATCAAGAGTTCCAGGCTCCTGGTGTCAGGTTCTCCCAGGGCAAGCAGAAGGGATGGGAGGGAATGCCCGTTTCCCGAAGGAAGGACACCCCTCTTACCTCCACGGCTGCACCGTCCCAGCTCCTCCAGCCCGTCCTGGAGCACGCTGCCCTGGGCCACAGCTCATCGCTCCTCGCCCAGAGCTCTCCGCGAGACACAGCTCTGCAGCTCCCACAAACCGGGCCAGCCCAGCGCTCGGCTGCGCTGAATGCAGGATCCCCGGTAGAGAACATTGTGAAAAATGAAACCAGCTTGCCTTGTGGGCAAATTATCTAACTGGATGCGTTGTGTGAAGTTCAGATAAACATTCAGCTACGTGGAACAGCATCTCAAATTTTGATATTTATCTCTGTGGATTTATTTGACCTCGGGATCTTCGTGTGCCACGCTAATGCGATGCCACACAGGTTCATGAGGAAAAAAGTCAATCAACACGGATAATAAAAGTGCCCAAACAATAAAAGGCATTATATCTTCTGCTTCTGACCCAGACAAATAGCTTCTAAAAGAATAGCTCAGTTTGATCATTTATGTTAAAACTTCAGCATGACAAGCCTACAGGTCTGGTCTAAGTAACAATACCTTCATTAATTGATTTCTAGCAGCTGAGATCCTACTTCTGGCTCTAGAGAAGAATGCAATATAGCCAGCTGAAATTTGGCCTTACTTTCCCCAGGCTCAGGCAAAAATGACACTGCAAATAATTTAGACATCTCTGGACAATTAATTCAATTATTTGTCCAGCTTTTGGATCTATTCATCACAGGGGATGGAGCTGATTTAACTAACAACTTTACCTGCCTTATTCCAGAATAATTTCTGCATTCTGCTCCAAATTCTCCCTTGAACAAAATTCATTTCCTTATACAGATAAATGTGTGCTTACATCTCTTGAGGAACCAGCCGCAGATCAACCCAAAGCCTTGGGCACT
The DNA here is from genome assembly GCF_037038585.1 of Patagioenas fasciata. NCBI lineage: Eukaryota > Metazoa > Chordata > Aves > Columbiformes > Columbidae > Patagioenas > Patagioenas fasciata. Next base: position 23,881,151 of record NC_092532.1, read on the forward strand.
TCTACTCCCACCCCACAAAACCCCGCGGTGCTGAAATACCCGTGGCTCCCCTCGCGTTCCAGCCCCCGTTGGACACAGCGCCGGGTCAGCAGACACCAGTGACCCTCTCCCAAGAGCCCTGCCCGCCAGGCTGAATACACAGACCACGCCATGCCCCGGTCCTGCACAACCCATCCTGCCTTCTGGAGCCACGGAGCTCTGCGGAGCCATGCACACCTGGGCAAGGCTACACACACCAAAAACCACACCAATCTTTACGGCTGCAGGACCGAGCCCTTCGTTTTCATCAGCTTTCCACATAAGTCAACACGTCCTCACCGCTACTTCTTTCACATTAGAGGTCACCTTCATTAAAAGGAAACGAGTTTCCTTCGGTGCACAAAACCCCTGTCACATTGCAACAGTAAGCAATGTGTCATCAAATGTAAAGCAGACATCTCACGCTATACTGCTATTTTGTGCATACACACTATTTTGATGAAGTTTTAAAAAGCTTCAGTAAGAGAAGAGCCCCAGACACCCACAAATGTTCTTTTGTCCCCACTCTTCTCTCACAACATTCTCCTAAGCCAAGCCTTCAGGACAGGGCTTTGCAAAGCTCAGTGTTTTATCAGCTCATGCAGATGAGTCACTAAATATCAAAGATTTGTTGTCAGAAAGCCAAGCATCACTTATTCCTTTACAGACAGCGACTTCCGAAAAGAGCAACAAAATCCTGGTCTGCATCAGGTTTCCATATCCACGACCTTGGTCATAAATATGGATCCACAAAGCCAATTACAGGCCTGCTGAAATCAAACGTTTTGCCATTGTAGTGCTGAGTCTAACAAGTTTCAACCCAGTCATATTCCAGATCAGGCTGCCAAAAAGACAGAGTGCCTTTAAAAAACCCGATTGCTTTTACAAGCTACACTGCTTTCCACTTTCCTCATTTGCCATGTGAAAGTTAGGGCAACATTCCTCCTGCCAGACCGCTCAGCATGAATAATAGATATGTCATTGTTTAACTGTCAAAGTATCTGTAAGAGGTGCACTTGGTCCTTTGGAAAATCTACAGCAAACTTACTTGGAATTACCCCGAGCTCATATTTTCCAAGCAGCAAAGAAGCTACTAAAGATACATACACGTTAAACCATAGAAATAACTTTACTCACACCTTATTATCCTTGTGTAACATTTAATTATCTGCTCTCCTACTCCCTTGCTTCAGTGACAGTTTGCTCAATGATGTGTCAAGGAGATGGAGAAAACAAAACAAATGAGGTCAAATCTGTGCAATAATACACTGGTGTTTATTTACCGAGGGCCAAAGGCGCAGCGGCTGCAAATGGTACAATCCTGTGCACAGCTGAGCTCCGCTGATTTACACCAGCTGTACACCGAAGAAACAGATCAGACTTGGTAAACTGAAATGTAAACCAGGTGGTATTTCAGATACAAAAGGTAAAGACCTTACAGAAGAGCTGAAACTGTCCCAATGGGGTGACAAATACTCCCAGATACAGAAGTTTTTGAGTGGTGTAAATGGCCACACTTCCCCTGGAGCTCAGCTCAGGACCACCCAGTGCTTGTGTTGCTGTGGTCTTCATCACTTCCTTCACAGCACCTCACTTCTCTCTTCCCTGTAGCACTACACCCACGTATTGCTCCAGCACCGCCTCCCGTCAGCAGCGCCCGCGCAAAGCTGAACAGGAACAGCAGGGCAGGCGGCACCAACAGGACTCACGAGCAATGGTGGGGAAGGAGGAGCCAGTGCAGTCAGATCTGCTACAACAGCATTATTCAAACATCAGTTAGAAGTCACCGTATTTCTTTGGGTTATGGATGGGCCTCGAGTTTTTGATACACAGATCCATAAGTAATGAGCAGTTGGTTATGTGCCATAGTATAACAACTTGACAGTGGCCAAGAAGTGGCTGGTGGCAGAGCTGGGCTCAAAAGGCCCATGTCCCTAACCAGATGGCAGAGCTGCCTGTGCAATGGCCGGCACTTCCTCGTGCTCCAGGAAGAGCTCCCTTGTGTGCATTGAGGCTGCCACACCGCTCTCGTCCCGGTTCAGAAGGTTGATTTCCCTCCAGTGTTCTCCCCAACAGGAGCAATGGTGGGCACGTAGCACGGCAATCTAGGAGCTGCACGCGCTTGTTCCGAGCAAGGCAAGAGGTCCCTTTAAAAACCAGCCACCCACACAGAAGAGTTTCCATCTCATAGCACCACTAGAGCTGAAGAGCTGGTAGGAGACACTGGAGAAAATTAGGACAGGGAAGGAGAGGAAAAAAGGAATAGACAGTCTTAAGAGTGAGAATTCCATTACTATAACCTGACAGACCATTAAAAAAGGTCAGCACCCACTAAAAATGTAAGAACAAATTAACAGAATACACCACGTTCAGCTACATGTTAAGAAGCATTAATGAGAATGAGAATAGCTTGCAGTTCAGTTTACTTAGCTCTTTAAATAAACATGGGCTATTGGAAATGTTACACAACAACGCGAGCACCGTACGTGTAGCTCCGACTCCTGTCATTCCTGCAGATGAGTTACAAATCTACAAGAACTCGTCTGCTCCATGCTTGCAGCCACCGCTAAACTTAAATTAGCAACTATGTAGGCCTCTTCCAAGGCATATCAGAGACCAGCTGTGCTAGGACCTGTCACCTTCTTGTCAGTGAAAGTTTTCTGTCCAAAGAACTTTCGTCATCCCCCATTCCTCAAGTAGCTGGATGTCACTTGAAGAGACAGCTGAAGTCACTTGCAATGAATGGTCTCAAATCAGAGCTCACTGCCCTTGTCACAGAAAGTCTCACCCCGCAGCTAAAACTGTCACTGATCATGTTTAGATATGTACACTGAGGTATCAGATTAGAAAAGAGTATGCACGAGATGGGAGTTTAAAAGAGGCCAAGTTGCAAGGAAATTCTTAATAGGGAGGATCGAGGGCTTGAAGGGTTAGCCCTTTTCCAAACCCAATTTATATTTCCCATCAAATCCAATAAAAAATATCTAGCTTCTAAAAACAGCATATCTCCAACCAACACATTCAAGAAGAAGCTAAAACTTAACTACTTGGGCCAGAGAGCACGTAGATTGCCGGGATATTATGGCATCTCTGCAGCAAGTTACTTTATTAATAGGAAAATACCCAAAAGGCATATTCTAACCTCAAGATTAATGCTCACAATGGTAGACGTATATGCTGTAACAAAGAAAAAATGAGAAAAGTGAATTTAATTGGTATATTCTTAAGAAACTCTTGAGAATAAGATCGTATTTGCTGTTTGTTTCTGAACCTCTTGCATATATCGGCAATGGGAAAATTGCCCACTGGTCAGAGCCGGAGCCGGAGCAGTCCCAGCTCCAGAGCCGCTGCTCGGGCTCGGTACCAGCTCCAGGTGCCTGGTTTAGACTCTCACCAACTTCTAGGAAATCCAGCTTAGCCCTTGTCAAACCCAGCTGCACGGGCTTGCCAAAGAGCACTTGAGGATGCATTTCCAAGACTTGACCTCTACACTAAAAATAGCAAAGCCCAAGTTGGGTTGCAGCTGCTAGTAGGAAGACAAAGGATATGGGAACATCCAAAAGATGCTCACTACGTTCTACATAATTTCATCCTATGCTTTTCTTCTAAGATACTGCCGCACTAATACATCTAGGAGCCAGATCTGGAGAAGGCTGTGCAGGCTGGCCCACGCTGCACCGCAGCCCTGGTGCTCCTCGTGCCAGCCCCAGAGCTGCGCGGGAGCAGCGGAAGACGCAAGAGACGGCTTTTCCAGTCCAGAAAGACTGCTTCTCTGCCACTAAAACTCACCTTCTGAGCAGGTGTGCAGGACGTTTGGCTAAAGGCATGGGGACTGGCTCAGTCAACAGCTCCGCAAGACATTCAGGAGAGAATGCCGGGGTGCCTTCTGCTCTGTTCTCTGTACCTCCCGAGAAGCTGGAGAAAGCCAAGTAACCTTGGCCAAACCTCAAATTCTGCCACAGCTGGGGAACTGAGAAGACATCCTTGAGCTTTCACTCCTGCTGCCTCGTTCTCCTTCAAAGCTTTGAACAACTTGAATATCATACGTAGGTTTATCTGTCTTAGAAGTTGAATTAGCCAGTGCCTTATTTTCCATATATAAAAGAAAATGTAATCTTCAGTCAAAAGCATCATAAGCTTCCTTCCTTTTACCCTTGCACTGTTGGCTTGAAAGCAAAATAATTTGTTCCAACTTCTTGTTTGTAAAGACTGTTGGCCTTGCTTCTGCTTAAAAGCATGGCCAGGGAAATTTTACTCCAGATTCCATATGCCAAAATTCTCTCCATAAGTGAAGCTCAATACAGCAAAAGGAATTCATTCCAACTTTTTTACGTGTATTTGTTTTGTTCTTGCCCGAAAACACAGCACAGAAATTTTATAAAAAAAAAAAAAAAAGGCAAGAACTCTCTTGAGAAAAGAACCCAAAGCAACGCGGTACCAGCCCGGGCAGCTTTATCCCTGCCCTCCCGGGCTCCGTTAGCACAGCCAGCCGCGTGTCCTGCCTTCCTGAGCCACCCAGGCCGGCGCGGGCAAGCGTGGATGCGGCTCAGCCCGGAGCATGAAGCGGAGCCACCACAGCGGCTCCGAAGCAAGCAGCAGGCTTCAGCCGGCGTGAACCCACACATCCCTGCCCAGAGCCTGCGGACACCCAGCGGCACAATGGGACCCACTTGGCACGGTGAGCCGGCTGCAGGGAGCAATCGCTACACTGCGCTTCTGTTGTGGTTTCAGACCCCGGCTGTACCACTCCATTAAATCAAAACCCCGTGCAACACTGACCACCTACAAATACATTTTGTATTAGACACTAAACCCTCACTCCTGTGGAATATCTGAGAGCCTGTCCAGAGAGCATCGGCTCTGACCCCAAACAGGAGCTCCTGGACACTCAGCTCCGCTGAAAATCAGCCACTGCTTTACAAATCTAAGCACAGGTTAAGGATCCCAAGCGTAAGCTCCTATTTCTGAAAGTCCTTGGTCTTTAATTTTCATAGCATGGTAAACAAAGCGTCTATTTTGTTTCCCACTAGAAAGCACTCAGGGTTCAGAGTTTATCGGAAACATCGCTGACATCCAAATCAACACAGACTGCAAAACAACAGGGCTGACAAGACAGAGCGCTTTCAAACACACACTGATCATTACAACGGCAGAGCAGAACGTTAATACCATCAGCTTTGCAGTCGAGGACTCTGTTCTAGCTGGGTACAACTCTAAGCAACACATACTGGGGAAAATAGACTTTGAAGATAAATAGATGGATTTGCTTTCCAGCAAATCCAGAATCAACAAAATTGAACATGATGACTATTCCATAGGCAACGGTGATGCTGCCATGCAGATTTTCAGAAGTGTCACTATAGCAAATAAGCCCATTTTGCTCTTGGGAGGACAAGAATGTGAGACAGCAGATAGCAAAGGATGCTTGTGCAAGGGAAAAGAAACACCACAAAACGCACCACACACGAACAAGGAAACAACACCAACCACCACAAACACGCAATAAAAGGAAACAAAGTAGCTCTCCCAACGTTAAACTCAACTTGCAGTTGATTTGGTCTCAAGTCTGGGGTGGCAGTTGTCGCTTTAACAAAACAATATATTTTTTTTTAAGTCTTCAAACAGATAAACCATTATTTTAGCACTATGGGAGAGAGAAACAAAACCCCACAAATAGTAACTCAGCTCTAACAGAGAAGGGTCCTATCTGAGATGTTCAGGAGTAAAGCCAGCCCCGTCACCCTGAATTCAAGGCCGTTACTGGTGAAAGCCTCATCCATACCATCCAGATGGAAGCAAACAGCAGCTTCTGGCACTGATACGACTGGAGATACTTCTTGGTTTTTGAACACTGAAGGGTCTTTCTTTTCTCGCTCCACATGTGAAATAACTCCCTACAAACACGAACTCCATACATATTGGTGACATGAGTGCCCGCAGTCCCTTCACAGACAGCCCTACTAACGACCTCAACGAGAGTTACACGCACAGAGAATCAATACCGCTGACACGGAATTAATGGTGTGCAGATATACTGTTTGAGACATGAACACAAGAAATCATAATTAGGCAGTTTGGTCTTCAAAGTTGATAATTTTTACTGAGCCCTTCGCTATTTTTATTATTTTGTTATTCCACTCTCTTTCAGAGCAATGACTTTGACCTGAGAAACACCTTTTCCTTGCCAAAGTATGTATATTTACATCAGGGAAAGTAAAGCATAATTCCCCTCATGTCCACACAAGACAGTCTGGCAGTAAAGCATCTCTTTATTATGGTGTTGCACACTGTGCCGTTACAGTTAATGTCTGAGTTTGTCAGTGTTTCCATTACAACCCTGACCATAAAGTGCGATGTGAGACAAGTCGAAGGCCCCGATTCTCCCCTCCCTTGAAGTGACGTAAATTCAGAGCGAGTACACGCAGCACACACGAGAGGGGAAGAGGCTCAAGGATCCGAGTAAGAAAAAGAGCATGTTTTGCGTACACGATACTCAGTTTGCAGACATCCACACGTACAAGGGTAAGCCCATTTCAGCCCTGTTAAGCTCACACATTTGTTGCAAAAGCATTTGTGTGAGTTCTGTGCATAATCTTCTGCACATTTAACAAATGTGAATAGGTGTGCTAACTCTAGGCTTACCTGTCTATAAAACGTACAATATTAGTATGAGTCAGACTATCATTTAACTGAATAGGTTGCATTTGAAAACTGTGTTTCCAATGAAAGGCAGATCCGACCCAGTGAAACAAACACGGGACTACAAAACAGGAACTCCCAGGTCCTTACCCCATTGCTGCCAATGATCTGAGGAGTCACTTTGAGAGCTCGTGTACCCTTCAGATTATCACAGATTCACCATTTTTTAACTGAGGATACTGGCACTTGCTTACTTTTCATCTTGGGGTGTTGTGAAGATTCAATAACATTTCCACATGTTATGCATTAGAGAGTGCTAAACAGTCACAGTGTCCGATTCAATGCTCCCTTTTCTGGAAGCTGGGATAGAGTTACAATCCCCACTCTAAGCTTACCTCACACTGCCTGTCTCGGTAAGAGGAAAGGCTTCTTCTTAGTTCCATGTCACACAGCGTATATTCCAAAACCAGAAACAGCGAGTCTCAGGCCAAAACTCAAAGCTTTAGATGGCCAGGACATGCATTCCGGTGACCTTTAAAGAACAAAACCAACCCCGTGCACCAGTATCTTATTCTTGTCTCACTAAAATTCATTGCTTTTTCCTGCATGTTTCTGCTGCCCTGGTTATTCTGTCCTGATCCTTCCCCAGACCAGCAAGGTCACAGTGCTGTGTGGGACACCACCCATCGCCATCCCCCCGGTGACCATGGCCTACACCACCCATCGCCATCCCCCCGGTGACCATGGCCTACACCACCCATCGCCATCCCCCCCGTGACCATGGCCTACACCACCCATCGCCATCCCCCCGGTGACCACGGCCTACACCACCCATCGCCATCCCCCCGGTGACCACGGCCTACACCACCCATCGCCATCCCCCCGGTGACCACGGCCTACACCACCCATCGCCATCCCCCCGGTGACCACGGCCTACACCACCCATCGCCATCCCCCCGGTGACCACGGCCTACACCACCCATCGCCATCCCCCCGGTGACCACGGCCTACACCACCCATCGCCATCCCCCCGGTGACCACGGCCTACACCACCCATCGCCATCCCCCCGGTGACCACGGCCTACACCACCCATCGCCATCCCCCCGGTGACCACGGCCTACACCACCCATCGCCATCCCCCCGGTGACCACGGCCTACACCACCCATCGCCATCCCCCCGGTGACCACGGCCTACACCACCCATCGCCATCCCCCCCGGTGACCACGGCCTACACCACCCATCGCCATCCCCCCCGGTGACCATGGCCTACACCACCCATCGCCATCCCCCCAGTGACCATGGCCTACACCACCCATCGCCATCCCCCCGGTGACCATGGCCTACACCACCCATCGCCATCCCCCCCGGTGACCATGGCCTACACCACCCATCGCCATCCCCCCGGTGACAATGGCCTACATCACCCATCGCCATCCCCCCCCGTGACCATGGCCTACATCACCCATCGCCATCCCCCCGGTGACCACAGTGTTGTCACAAACAGAGTTGCAGGAGGAGGGAGGGGGAACAGAGTTAACCGAGTATTTACACACAAATATCTTGGCAATGAAAACACTTGGGCAAAGAAACACACAACAAAGCCTCTGACAGCTTAATGAGGTTTTGGTAACACACAGTAGTTTTCCAACTGTGTTCAAGTGTGATCTTGGTTCTTAAAATCTGATTTTCCTTACTTTTATGGACTTAAAAGAACTATATCCATTTTGCTCAGCACAGCAATCTGAAAGTTCACTTCTGATTTTATTATTTAATGTGTAGGAAGAATTGCATTTCAACGCCTGCTGAAGAAACTGCCTTCTCTAAAGACAGTCTACAGAGAGATGTTTGGAATTTTAAATCCTGGTGTTTTGCTGCTTCTTTAATCTTTTATTAATGGTTTGTGTTCCCATTACTCCAAACTGAGCATTAGGTTGCTGGGGAAAAGCGCCAATCAAATGTGTACAGCCACTGGAACTTATTTGAAAATAAAGGAGGGTTAGTTGATCAAAATCAGTATTTCTGAGATTTAGGCTTGTGATGGACACCTTGTATTGACAGAGGGGAAAAACAGAAAGGAAAATCACTTTGACAGCAGCAGGTCGGGAAGCAGCAAGAACAACTGAGAAACAGCTCTCGTTTTGCTTCAACTGATCGGTCTCAAGAGGTTGACAGAGCCAAACTCAAATACCAGCAACCGTGAGGCTGTTGCGGCCCCGTGAACATGAGTTTGACACCCCTGACGTAAATTATCCAAACAGGCTCCTTCAGATCCCCGTACATTTAACATACAGACAATGGTTTAAAGTGGCACTAAACACCCCAAGTGTACATTTTAAAGCAAACTCAGCAGCAAGTTCAGTAATTAACAATACACTTTGAAGGCTGTGGGACACCAGTTCGCAAGCATACATCACCTTTAAAGCAAACTATGTTGATGCTGTGATACTGATTTTGTTCTGCATTCACCCACATAACGCCGCTCAGGAGAAGCGTGCACAGTGCAGACCCAGAGCTCAGCAGTTCCACAGTCCAAGGCATTGTCACTGGAAACACGGGCGTCCCTCGGGCAAAAAGGAAGGGTTTTTAGGAACCGAGGCAGTAGATGCCACCCTGCAGCTGGCTGGATGGGGGAGCGGGTTGGAGGGGCACGAGAGGGACCCGGAGCTGGTTGGATGGGGGAGCGGGTTGGAGGGGCACGGGAGGGAACCAGAGCTGGCTGGATGGGGGAGCGGGTTGGAGGGGCACGGGAGGGAACCAGAGCTGGCTGGATGGGGGAACGGGTTGGAGGGGCACGGGAGGGAACCAGAGCTGGCTGGATGGGGGAACGGGTTGGAGGGGCACGGGAGGGACCCGGAGCTGGCTGGATGGGGGAACGGGTTGGAGGGGCACGGGAGGGACCCGGAGCCCAACACACACAGGGACAGCCAGTGGGGTTTCCCTACAGCCGAGGCTGACAGCCTGTGCTGAACGGATGAGCATTGTTCCAGGAAAACAATGAGTTCTTTAAAAACAGCCACTGGAAGTGTTAGTGGTTCAGCTGAGCAGACAATGAAAGAAATTTATCCAAAAAAGTGCTTTTTTTATCTCCTTCATTTTGCATAATTAATCGGAAACCTCCCTCCCGCACAGAAAGTTCTTCCCCTTGCCCACACGATGTAATTCTGCAAATTCTTGTTCTAATTTGAAGCTCAGTGGTCGAGTGGTTCCTTTTAAAACACCGGTCAGCAGTTTCACCCCAGCAGCTGAGCCGGGCTGGCGTGGCAGCCATGCCCTTGCTCTGAGCGGATCACATCAGACGAACTCCGGAGGAACAGTAATTGGAAATATCATCTCCTAATAGTCAGATATCTCCCCTTAAAAGTCCCTTGTGTCTACAAACTTGCCAACACTGATATTGTTTGCAGGACTATTCCAAAGCAAGAACAAATAAGTTAACTACATACAGATCCAAGCTAATTCATTTAAAAGACAAACAAATATTTACTGTAACCTTCAGGTTTTTGTCCATCAGTTTCTGTCCAGAAACTGAACAAAAACTGCTGGAATTAAGCCCTCTTATAACTGTCTTTAAAATCACTTACTCATTGTGACATCTCAAGTTCATTTTCCAATTTTGAGCCTGAATAAAACAAAGCATTTCAAAACATGTAGGTAAACTGACCCAAATGTATTCTCCTAGACAGTCAATGAAGCCACGTGCAGCTGAAATAATAATAGTGTATTGTTGAGGGATATTTCAGCTCACTCTAAAGAGCTGCTGTCACCTGCAATCCTGTCCTCACCTGAAAAAAGGGAACCCACTGCACACCCTGATGAAGAGACACGCAAGACAAGGTAGCACCAGCTGATCTTGACCTCCTAAATCCATCTACTCTGTGTTCTACCCACTTGCCGACAAAACTCTTCGCAATGGGAGATACTGTGCATCCTATTTAAACAATAAAATCGTATCTGATGTTTCTGAAAAGCTCTGCAGCTGAACAGTAACTTTTGCCATTGCAAAAGACAGAACATTTTCAGGTTGTCTTATTGCTTTTATCACCTGTGATGTTTCTGTGATTCCGGGCAAGCAGCTTATGTGTAACACACGGGACATGGGCCTCTGCTGCCCAGCTGGGCTAAAGACCACTCATGGGCTCCCCCCTTCCTTTGGCTTAGTTCACTAACACTGCTCCTTACCTGCAAACCTCGAACTCTGCTGAGGTATTGAGCAGTCCTTGAGTGACCTATGCCAAGCAAGAGCCGTCACTTCGTGAACTCACAGCTCTGATTCCAAAGGAAACACTACCATCTGGTGGCCTGTTCGGAAAAAACCAACACACCACGAACTTTTGCATCAAAAAAACGCAAAAGCTATGTAGCATTCTTTCTGCCTCACACCTTAGCAAAATGCAGTTTCTTTTCCTAACGCTGAAGAGCCTCAGATACGTGAATCAGAGAAGCATGCATCCTCTATACTGTTCCGCTCCCTTCCTTCCCCCACCCCACCATATAAAAAATTTGATTAAATCCCATCCTGAAATACTGGGGTAACTCCACACCTCGCACAGTTTAACTCAATAGTTGTTACTGGCATGTCACATTCAGTCCACAATGGCGCAAGTTGCAGAGGTGGCAGAGACCCGGCCGCCGTGACAAGCTGCCCTGTCACCCGTTGGCCCGACACGGCCAAGGCCCCGCCGGGCAGCGGCTCCCCGGGCAGGCCGGGCCGAGCGGGGCGCTCCGCTCAGCCCCCAGCAGCACGAGGCCGCAGGCCGCCCGCTGCAGCCGCTCCGGTGCGGGTCAGGAAGTCTCCACCGAACGCACACGCTTCATACGAGCGAAGCTTCCCGCAGGACGCACCATCCGGTTTGTCCGGCTTCGGTTCTGTCACCCCACTCGCACTAAGCAGCTCTGTTCAGTGGCTGGGAAACGTGACTCCTTCCACTTCAAGACGCAACCTTTGCACAGGGGTTTATAATTTATTTCCTTCTAAAAATCTTATTCTTACGACTATACAAGGTATGCAGCATTCAACACCACCTGTCAGTATCCATGGAACAGCTTTACAAAGACAATCTCCTTAGATAATATAAAACCCTATTGTTTCTCTTGTTAAAGTCATTAACTATTTTCATACCCTTTATATCAGCTGGGAACTATGTATCACAGACAAAGACAATCTCATTTGTTTTAATGGCTAAGTAAATTCAAAATGGAAATTACTAAGGCAATTTGTTCTGGTGCTTTCTTAATTTTGGTCTCTTTACTCCCCATCCCCCTCACCATCATCCCCAATCTCTCCAAAAAACTGATTTCAGTCAAAGACCGGACCTCTGGCAAACCCGTGTATCTCCACTGAATGCCATATAAACCAGGTTTAACCAAATCAAGGATTTAGCCTCCAATTTCTAACTTCCTAGTGCTAGGAACTAACAGTAGGATAAGATCCTTTATTACTGGCCTTCTTCACTATAAGCCTTCAAAGTTCATCTTTTGAACAGTCATGTCTTCTGTAACTGCCAACAAATAGAATTACAATAGACAAATAATTGTAGCATTTGCTGTTGAGGCAATAGTTGTATCAGGTGCTGCACAGGCAGATCTAGGTCAGTCCCCTTTGCCATTTAACTGGGGCACACTAATCCTGGTCACCAGGCACCCACCGTTCCCACACCTGAAGTCATCTCAATCTGCCTCCTCCAACCAGATTATCGGTTGTTTTCAGCACTTCTACATACTGAAGTACTTTAGAAGACAATGCAAATGGTTGTAAGCAGGAAGACAGACCTTTTTATTTCATTATCTAAAGATACAAAAGTTTTGGGAACTGACTAATCTAATCTTGTTAGGCTCCGTTTCCTCTCTCAGAAGCTTCTCAAGGTCTTCGGCACATGACTGCAAATACATCCCAGCCTGTGGAACAGCAGACACTCACTTCATGCTTGCATTATTTTCAGGCCACTTGGCACAACTCTAATTTGCCATGCACAACGTTTCAATCCTGTATAAAACACCGTTCAGAACATGCCAACAGCAGACTTCAGTTAAACACGTACAGGAGTACAGAGTACCTCAGAAAACTGCTCTTTATTATGATATAACACACATGTCATCCAGCGCTCAAGAACAAAGCAGTGGTCCAGCCTTCTACCTACAAGTCAGACAACTCGTAACAGAATGTGATGCAATTCGGACTCCGCCTGCGCCTGTCACAGAGATCGGTCACACCGGTACCCGGTGCTGCACCGGGCTCCACCCGGCAGGGACTCCAGCTGCCTGTGCATCGGATCCGCACCCGGGCACCAGTCACCTACTGCCTGCGAGCCACCAAGGGAGCCAAACTAGGCTTTAATCCAATCGGTATATAGTGTATAAGTAACCAACATTAATTTGAACCTACTAACACAACCTGGAATCCTTAATATGTTTCCAAGTAGCAACTAATGCTATTCACTCCGCAAAATGAAAGGAAAAAACAGATTTTTAATCAAAATCATTGTTTCATTGGAGTTCATAGACTTTAATGAGGTAGAATTCAGGCCCAAAAGCCAAAGACAAGAAAATGAAGTGTTAAATGACTGGGTAGCATAAGCGGAATGACCAAGCTAGAACTGTTTCACCCCAAAGTACAAGATGGATATAACACAGATTTGTCAGGGTAATCTAACAAAGACGAGTTTTTCAACAGATGCACAACATAGACAACAGATAACTGCAAACATGTTTAACTAAAGCCATGTGAAAAACAAAGGTCCAGACAAACTGAAAGAGATCATTTCTAATTACAAAATAAGTTTTAAGAAATACAAGAAGGTAACACAGAGGTTCAGCTCACACAGCAACAGAAAAGGAACTCCTAAGCCCCTTGGGGACAAGGCTACCCACCCACGCACAGCTCCTATTTCAAGTCTTCATTTTAAGGCCACGACTTGACCTCTGCTCAGAGACATATTAAGGTCTTGGCACAGTATCAGATGCCTAGAATAGTGAAGTATCGTAAACAGATTTAGTGTATGGAATTTTACACTGGCCAAAATTAATTGGCTAAGAGGTCAAATTACAGCCGTTAATATTTTGCAGTAGAAGCCAAAGCCCGCCCTCGGATTGCCCTCAAATCCATTAACTGTTTCCTTCCTTGATTTTTACATCTGTGGTTACTTTGGAAAAAGTCACAATTCTGAGGTTTTCAAGAAGTGACAAATATTAACACGTAGCTCAGCTTTGTGCAAATCCTGCTTTCAGGCAGCTACAGGAATCGCTGATGAAGACATGGCCTGAAGGAAGGTGCAAGTTAACGAGGCCTGGGGTTTAGAATACTAACCAGAAATCCAGACAGTTTAAGTTAAAGCCATTGTTGAGCACCACCAGCTTCTTACATGAGCTTCGGCAGATGGCTCAGGCACTATCAGCACACACTGCTCATAGTGACGACCAACAAAGGCACCACCACTCTCACAGCCCCGTTACAAACTCCTAAGACAGGTCTCCCGGAGGGTCTGAAAGACTCCCAGCCAGGTCGGCCTCCGCTGTGGCCCATCCAACCAGCCCAAAATGCGCCTGGGTCCTGCCCCTTCCTTCCTCTCCTCCTGCTGCCTGCAGATACATCGAGGGGGTGAAGAAGAGTTGCCTGCTGACCACTTCCCGGGGCAGCTGAGCCCCTCACAATGCACCTGGGATACATCTCAGAACGACTCTGCAGTAACAAGAGCCACACTTACGTGGTTGGCTTTAGAACTGGCCCCAAGCTTTAGAACAGATGGAGGGCTGGTTTCATGGCCAGCCTTAATTATTGTGTAAAGGGATGAGGAAATACTTCCTGGCCTCACTGAAGGCAATGGCAGCAGACCCATTCTCAGCATTTTAGCTTGCAGCACTACAGCAACAGCAACATCTCACTTCCCTAAGTATTTATGTACTATTGCTAGAGTTGGGGTATATTTGAGCCAAATTCCAAAATATAGACTTGGATGTTCAGTGATGTCAACTGTTAGTGTTATAATCAATGATCCTCTCCCTAAATTTTGTGCCCAAATTTCATACCTGAGTAATGAATTGTTGGACCCACTTCAGTAATTGCATCTGTGCCTGGCTCGAGCCCAGAAAGTCAGAGATGCTCAGGTTTATACAGCTTGAAAGTCTCTACTCTAGCAGCTCTTGTTTCTGAACTCTAGTTTGACTAGGATGTTGGTGTAGAGCCCTCGAGTTTCACGAAGTTTATAGTGAAATCCGCTCCAAACCCAGGCTGGCTCAGCTGGCCTGCACATCTTTTGAAGCGGCAGGATGGGATCCCTTAGGATGGGATACAGAGATGACTGGGCCATTACAAATACAAGTTTTTAAATTAGCGCCTCCTTCAGAGACAAGCACCTTAGAAGTTCTAGTTGGGTCTTCTATATGGCAGTGTCCCTCTGTTCCTATCCATCTCTTTCCTGAGAATTTTTGAAGAATAAAAAATTCTGAGCCAAAATACCAGAAGCTGTTCATTAAATCCCCTCCTTCCCCACCAGCTTTGCTAGTCCTGAAGTTCACTTGTTTCTGTTCTTCTTCCCAGGGGTCTTCAAATACAACCATATCAATGTGATTGTGCTCTGCAGGAAGACACAGCTGTGGATGCCTCCACGATTTTTTTCAGTTCTCAATCCTGAGGAGGATGGGTGCTAGGGTAAGTAGATCCTAAAAGAAGAATTGAAGTTAAAGCCTTCAGTTGTAAGTGATTTAATCCTTATCTGTACTTCGTTATGCAAAATGGCAGTTAAAGTACTGACAGGCTAATCCAGGTCACTGCCACACTCCAGTGAAGATGAAAGCCTGAAGTCACAACAAGAAACATGATTCTCAATATCGGAGAAGTTAACTTCTCCTCTGCCCTTCCTGTTCACATTGACCAAAAGAATTTCTTCTTCCAAAGGCAAGAACAATACACACAGCCCTAACAATTATTATTGTACAAGGCCAGAAGGGGGAGTTGTAATGTGGAGGGC
The DNA here is from genome assembly GCF_037038585.1 of Patagioenas fasciata. Lineage (NCBI taxonomy): Eukaryota > Metazoa > Chordata > Aves > Columbiformes > Columbidae > Patagioenas > Patagioenas fasciata. The sequence continues at coordinate 23,896,773 of NC_092532.1, forward strand.
CATCAGAAAACATCAAAAGCTACACATCCAACTGAACACTAGCTCTTCTCTGCTAGAAAAATACACTACAAGCCTGCAGCCATTCAAAAGAGGCACTCTGCTGTATTGATGCCGCGCAGAGGTGAGCGTACAGCACCACTGCACAGCTGTGCCAGAGCCAAAGCACAGCACACCTAAAACCGGGAGCCAGCCTAAAAAATAGTGAAACCCATAACTAACTAGAAATATGTTCAGTTTTTACACATCTTTTCAAACTCAAAGCGTTTTAGTAGCATTTGCAATGAACTCTAAGTTACACATTCATTTGTAAATGCATATTAGCAATGTATAAACACAATACTGTTATTTTTACGTAGACCACTGGATAGCCATGTATATCCACATATCTGTTGAAACACGCAGCCAAGTAAGCCAGCCAGAAAACCATGCACTGAACGGAAAATGTGAAACAAAATCATCCTGGGATTACATCTCTGCGTCCCTTTAAGCCAAAATAAACATTTAGCACCACTCCATCAGTAGTTAGTAGGAAGATCTATTTAAGCTGACTCCCAGATACTGGCAGTAGTGTAATCGGGGGTGGGATGTTAAATATGCCACCCTTTCCAAGCAGCGCTGACTTCCCATGCTGGACAGATGAAAATTAAAGCACATGACATGCCAAGAAGCCCCAGAGCCCTGCACTCAAATTAAAACCGAGGCCTCGGTGAAGACTGGGCAGGAAACAACCTCCCCAGCGCTGGTCAGAGCTGCTCAGCGGCAGCAGCCCCCAGGGCCCCGCCTGAGCTGGGGATCCTCGACTGCGGAATCCAACAATAGCTTCAACACAGCCCCAAGTCTGAACTGTCTGAAGCAACTAAGGACTGAGGCAAATCCTCAGATTTACCTTCTACAAGGCACAGGGAAGGACTAAGAATTAAAGACAGTGAAAAGAGACTTTAATTCAAGACCAAAAGAAAGTCAGTTCCCGCAGATCGCATTCAGATGGATGAAGACACCTAGTAAAAAAAAAAATCTACCAGTTGTTATTACAATGCTCACTTGACCAAACCAATTCTGAAAAGGTCTTTTCTAGTTTTTAAAAACCAAAGTGAACAGAATTTATGGAATAATGTTTCTAGAAGAGGAAACACACTTTCTTTGGTAGATCATATTCTATCACCTCCAAAGTCCAGCGTAACCGTGGGTTCAAGCAGGACCTAACCCCTCAGTAACAAGAAAAAACTTCAGCAGCTTAAATGGAATCAATGAAAAATAGTTCAGAAATACTACTTTTGACATAAGGAATTCGAATGTCTGCAGCAAGTATTCCTTACTGGGTGCCCAGGCCGTACGTTGCAGTGAGTTTTGGAAACACTGAGGTCAGCGTTTTCGCAGCAGGGCAATGAAGTCAGTTACTGCGCAGCGGCAGTGAAATGAGAACTCGGGACGGCTGCGGGAAAGACGGGCACCGCGGGGCCGCGGGAACGACGGGCACCGCGGGGCCGCGGGAACGACGGGCACCGCGGGGCCGCGGGAACGACGGGCACCGCGGGGCTGCGGGAACGACGGGCACCGCGGGGCTCTGGAGCGGGCTGAAGGGGGGAGACCTGAACTGCACGCCTCCGTAACAGGAACACAGCATGCGCTTCAGAAACGCTGAATCGAAATAGAAGGTGATTTGAGAACTATAAAAAACCTACAAAGTCAGAATAAATGTATACAAATATAAGCTATCAGATAACGAAATTGAGGGGAAGCAACGTAACGGACAGGCAGAGAAACCTTGCTAAAGAAAAGGCAGGCAGTTTAAAGTAAAATACGGATCCTTTTTAAGTTGTGCTTGTGAATCCCAGAAAATGGAAAGGGAGTATTTTCATCCAGGGTGAGGCTGGGTTCTCTAACAACTCTGCTGAACTGGAGCTTGTGGAAAAGAGCGCAATACAATAAAGAAAGTATAAGTACAAGGAAGAAAGGTGATGTGGTGTGTGGGACAGACAGCAAATGAAGTTACCTGAGCAAGCAGACAAATCTAACAAGCTAGTGAAGACAGAAAGGGGGCGGGAGGGGAAGGCACCCAAGGACGATGGGGCCGAAAGCATGGCTGAGCCTACGGACAGAACAGCACACGCTGAACGGGAAAGGGAAGGGATAAGCAACTGCAACTTCCTTGCCAGAAACAAGAAAGTGGGAGGGAACACCACACAGCAGTTTTCCCTCCGCAGTGGTGGGAGCAGGAGGTTACAGAGGGACGCCAGGCGGTGTCGGAAGAGAGAATTACCTACAGGTTTACTCTTAATGACTTGAATACCTACTTCAGAGAGTCTAGAGCCAGTTCACTATTCCGTTCAAAGCACAGTCTTGATTCACCATGTACTTCTTTCACTAGAAGATATTTAACGTATGTTTGGTTTAGTGTGGGTTGTTTGTTTTTCCTTTAATTTAGATTCGGAGTATTTCAATTTATCACCTACTATATTTAGCAAAGGTCACAAAATACTCTAGATACAAGCCAGCATTAAAAGAAGGGTCACAATTTCATGCGAGTTTTTTTTAAAAAGTTCTTTTTGAAGTGATCTCACTCTCTCCAAGTTTTATCAGATGCTTAACACTTTAATCAGACATCTCTATTGTCATATCTTCCAATTATTATTTTACAGAAAAGGCTATGATAAGAATCAACTAGATCAGCACACTAGCAAACTGCTTCTTACTAGGGTATTTCCTACACTTAAAATAGCTATTACAGCACACATCACAGAGCCTTTCAGTACCCGAGGGCACCAAATCTATTATTCTCTGATGGAAATAATTGTAAATGATAAAAATACACACGAGATTCATTTCTAAATCCGTGGGAGGCAGTCTGTCCTTGTCTTTAAATTATAAATACCTAAGATACATCTGTTGTATTGGCTTAACCGCTTACATTGCTTCCAATATTTAGCCCATATATGTGACTAACTCATTCCTTTCATTTGCTGTTTTCTCTTTGCTCTTCCTGAACGGCCTAAAGCAGCAGCACACTGAACACCAGGATAGCAGCAGCACAGAACGAACCCTTGCAGAGGGCATGACGCTGAATTATCTGTTTGCACCGGAGCCACAGCTCGGCCAGAGCTGCTCTGAGCAGCCGGGAGCTCCATCGCGCCGGTTCTGCTGGGACAGACCGCACGTTCGCGAGATGTACAGAGGTCCATCCACCTAAACCCTCTGCAAACCGGCCCCGTGTGAAGCACGTACAGAGAACAAAACCCATAGCACCTGAGAGGAAAGCAGCATTTGCTCTAACAAACCCTGCAGGGAATTAAGCAGGTGCAAGAGCCTACTGTCTGAGAGAAAAGAAATCTGTTCATATTTAACTCCCAAACAAATGCCGAGATTACTGCGGAAAAGCTTGCAAATCATACTGCACTGAATCAAGCAGCTGGTGAAACATTCAAAAGCCTGTAAGGTAATATGGTCATTAGGACTATTTAAATTCCTTTGAAGGAATTTAGCAAAAGATTCCTAGGCTACTTCAAATGAAACACGCAAAGGCTCTCGGTGACAAGGCATAATGGGATGGACAGGAATGCTGTGGGGTTGATAAGAGGACCTTTAAAGCCGAAACTTGCTGAGGATAAGTTCTGACAACCCGGATGACAGCTCCAAAGGGAGAATGTATCTGAAGAGGCAAGAGGTTTAGATTCCTATCGCCCTTCTGAAGAACAGCAAACACCCAGGTTGTGAACAAAGCTGTCCAGAGATGCTCCGAGCTATAACAGTTCCACAGGGATGAGAAGCGATTGTTGCAAAGCATGAGGTGCAACAGGCACTGCCTGTCAGCGGCAGGGCTGCTGGATTACGAGGACGGGAAAGTCTTACTGCTCTAAAGAGATCTACCGAGACAGCCACCAGCACACGCTGCCCTTCTTCTAATCAGTGACAGATCTGGACGCTCACAACCCGAACAGAACTTTCCATCTGTTGTGCTGTTTAACAAGTTTCGGGTCAGAAATCACTAACATTTCAACTTTATCTGATATTCAGTGCCCCACACAACAGAAAGAATTGATCATTCTACAAGCTGCGTATTTTCACCACTCAAAACTAAAACAAGTTAGTGTATTGTATTAATATGCTAGGAGAAACTGTAATTATTTAGTTTTATACTGCCAACAGTTTAATTAAGTAGTTTTTCATTCCCTAAATTAAAAGGGAGATGAAAGCAGCAGTCTGACACGGCTCAGTTTTCCACGCCTTTGTCTGCTCTGGTGGAAGCGCCGCCTCTCAGTTCCTCCTTGCACTGCCTCCCTCTGCACCCTTGAGCTCTGGCGCATCCTGATCCCTCTCACTGCGACACCCGGAGCTCTCCCGCCAGCCCGTCTCCACCACAGGATCTCCACGTGGTCAGGCTAGCTTTGCTGCATCTTCCACATGGAGAGGAACACCACTGGCTACGACCAGACCAGGCCAGTGCCCGCAGATCGGCCTAACAGCTCTTTGCTTGGCTCAGACAAACCCAGCCCAGAGCAGCGCTCAGGTCCCGCAGCTCCGCTGGGGATCGGGGCACGCAGCCCGGGTTTGCTGGGAAACTCCACATCCCCAGAACATTTGCACTTGTTCATCGGGGGCCCAACTGATACAGAAAGGGGGGAAGTACAAAGAGAGAGTGCTCATTTGTAATTCTTGTCTCCTTGAGAAACCAAGATAAATCCAACAGTGATTTAGCCGCTCCTCGCTCAGTCCGCAGTCCCTCTGTCCAGTGGTGGTAACGCTTTATCAAGAGCTACAGCACTTGCTCTCCATCAAGCTTCTTGCTACCTGTTGTAGAGAAGGAACGCAGGAAAGAAAGAAGACAAAGAAAGCAAGTAAAACACCCACATCTCAGCCATGCATATTCAAAATCTGGTTGAAAAAGTCATGTTAGGGCATACTCAACGCTGCAAAACCCAGGAAAAACATCACAAAAAAGGAATTCGACTAGCAGAACCTTTTTATTTTTTAAGTCAACTTCAAAGTATTAGCATAGAGGAAGGAGGGAGGCACCCAGTGTTGCACCAAAACAACACAGCCACAAACACCTATGCAATATTTAGACAAGGAAAGACAGAACAGCATGCTTTAGCAAGGGCATCACACAAGCAAAATGGTACAAAACCGCTGCCCCTTTTAGTCAGCTAAAACCAGAATGTCAAAATCAGTGGGAGACAGGAGGAAAAACAGTCTATTTACTAATGCTGTTTGGGAACAACGCTGTTGTCTGTAACATTAACAAGGTTAACTTCACTAACTCCCCTGTGACAAACGTGCTATCGCTGCCCTCCCTCCAACACGCAGCGGCTCCCAGGGCCTGACGCCCCACACGGACCGCGCTGCCCACAAGAGACGGGACCAGATCCCGTCAGGACCTCCTATTTCTTCACCTTATCATTCCTACAGCAATAGAAAACCCTTAATGGTTATGTACTTCGCTATAGTATAAAGTGTTAAATGAACAAAAATGTAGTAATCTCTTGAGCAAGAACATTTAAGCACGTTGAGCTTAATTATACAAGTTATCATGTGGATGGGAATCCTGAGCAGTGAAGGGAAGGAGGCCACACACATCAGGTCTGCTCAGACACATCTGAGTCCCAGGAATAACGAGACCCCAGCACTCAACAGCAGCAGCAAACTGAATATATTTTGGTAGAGAACCTATACAAAAAACTAATCATAAACCATGGAGAAGTACATGTATATGTAAAGATGGAAATTAAGACGTCTCTACAATATTTATGTCAATATTTTAATGGCCTCTCTTTAAATAATATGTCATCTTTTGAACAAGCTAATACCTTATAGATGAGAATCTTTAAGCCTAGTGTAATTGAGCTACAGTGTTTCTATAACAGTGTCCCCTCATCCCAAATCTCTTTTAACACTCATTGATTTCTGCCAGACACTCATTGGAAGAATTAATTTATTTATGAACTTGTCATTACAAGTAATTGATTAAGATGTCCTTCCTTAAAGATTTAATTATGCCCAAAGACAAAAGATTTGCTAATTATTGTCTTTTATCTAATTGAAGCTTTGTATTACAAATAAAGTTCAAAGGTTTAAGACAGTTGCCCTTTCAACCATGTGGGCAAAGATGAGAATTTAATCAGAAGGGAGAGTGTGTTCCCACCAGCGTCTTCAGACGCTCCGGGAGCCACTCCGGTAACAGAACTGATGACTCCTCAATGCGCAGAGACCCCAGCAAATCTCTTAACCTCTTTGTCTTCCACGTGTTTTCACAGCATTGCTCTTCGGTTTGGATCCATCGAGCAATGTGACAATCTGACCCGGCCAGTGAAATATCTGAAAGATTAAGAACTTCCACATTGCTTTCTCTTCGATACCAACAATGGGAACAACTCCTAAGAATGCAGGTTTTCAGGTCAACGGCCCTGACGCACCCAGCAACTGCTCCGAACTGTAAGCTATCCCAGGCAGGTTGCGATCATAATACACACACACTAGACTACTACCTAATTAAATTCCTTGACATTTATACATACAATTAAAACAAGTATAATCAATCCATCCATATAAAAATCAAACTATAGTTTTGAAAGTCTCCTTGATTTATGGCACACTTTATAGGAATAGAATATTTAATGCTTCGCTGAGCCAGCATTTCCTCGCTTTTTATTTCTATTTCTCAAAAAACACGTATTTGACACTTGAAACTGTGAATGAGCTTTTAAGGGCCCTTAACCAAAATAACTGCATATCAATACATTCTTGAATTCAAGTGCTTGGCCCAATGATGTAAAATAGAATTGACCATCTAAAAGAAAGCAAGCTTTCCTCCTCAGTCTAAATGCTGATTAAATATTAATATTTTCTTTAAATGAAATAGCCACATTGCAACCAAATTTCCCCACTGGTGAGGCTCCCGAACACTGCTGATATCAGAGCGGGCTGATGCGGTGGTGTCACCAACACACTCTCTGCTTATCATGTAAACGACAGAGAATTACCTGAGCCTATCAGAACAGTAGTATTAACAGCAGTACGTTTAATGAGAATGTAAAACCAACCAGAACTAGAACAGCTCAAAATTGTCTAGGGGAAAAAAAAATACAAAAACGAGCAATTCCAAACAAAGTTGTTGGTTTGGGTTTTCTTTGTATCTTGCCCTTGCTGGAGGGCTGGTACAGCTCTCCAACAGGTGAGCGGGGTGGCCACCAGAAGCCATCGCATCCTTGCTACAAACACCTTTGTGAAACCCTCCTCTAACGCTGCCGCTGAACCCCCGCCCAGGCGCCTCGCGCTCCCCTCGCGCCCGAAGCCCCCGCCCAGGCGCCTCGCGCTCCCCAACCCCCGGCCCAGGCGCCTCGCGCTCCCCTCGCGCCCAAACCTGCCCCCTCAGTCAAATACTCTCAAATTCCAGATTCCAGAATTTTCTGATCAGCTACATTTTTTTCCTTCTCAATTCAAAATTTGGGAAGGATACCCAGCTAAGTGCACCTGCAAGAGTTTGCCGTCCTCGGTGCTTTCTCGCTATCTCACATGGTGATTCGCTCCACTGTTTCTCAAGGGACTGCAAGCTAAGGCTGAGGACTCAGTCCCTCCAGCACAGGTCCTGCTCTCAGAAAAGAAAGTGAGAAGGAAAGTGAAGTGTCCTCACAGGGGAGAGGAGCTTGCATCTTGTCACGTTTTTATGTGGTTTATTTATTTTCATAAGCAAGCTGCAGTATCTGGGCATCTCCTGGTATTATTTATAGGCATTTCTATAGAGCTCATAATCACAGTATCTGAGTGCCTCACACTATTTACGATATGTCATTTATCTCTAGAGGGTAGGGCTCTCCTTTCTGCTTTGCAGACGGCTCCTCATAGAGATAAGGTGCAGATGATTAATGCCTTCTGCACTTGGCACCTTGTGACAGGGTTTTTTGTGGAAATCCAGGTCTTTAATCACATTCTAAAGCAGAATTTGGGCACAGTTTGATCCTTTTTGGACTGTGTCTTTTTCTTCAAATATAAAGTACAGTCAAATTGAACACAAACAAAAAACCACTACAAAAACATCTATGAAGAAAACAGGAATTTCCATGGGGAAAAAGAAGAAATCAGCAACTGCAGCTCTCTCCTGAACAGCCCACACAACACCACCTTCCTTACAGAGTGCGAACCTAAGCAACGTCTCCGTGTTCGGCAGATCCTGCTCCAGCGGGACTTCATCTCAAACACGTCCCCGAGCCCCCAGCATCCCAGCAAACACTTTTATTCCAGCCTGAGCAGACCGGGATGTTTCCCAAGAGGTTCAGAGACAGAAATGAAGCATCTTTCCCACAGACTGACACCAAGCAGCAGTTTCCTTAAGCAGCATGAACTTGCATATCCAGTGAGAAGAGCCTGAATTGCCTTGATGAATGAGCTCAGTTTCTTCAAACCTAATGAAGGACGGACTGAGATTTGTCCTTTTATACAAACATCGAGAAAAATGCAATCAGCTGATACACAGCAAGGCTTTGAGCATGAAGATGACTCTTCAGAAACATATTTAGGAAAAAGAGTGAGCAGCAACCATGCCAATGAGGTTATTTAGGAGTTTCTTACAGCTCAGGACTGTTTTGTCAAAGTGGATAGGTTTCCATTCTTGAAGAACTTAATACATTTTTTTGTTTCAAATCTAAGTATAAATGATATATTTTGGTCACTAAGGAAGAGTTTTCTAATGCTAACTGACCCCCCTAAGGACATTACTGATCCTTAGAAGAACTCATTAACAAAGAATAGAGAAAGATCAAAGAAAGAAAATAATCAGTAAGGATAAGTTAGATTTTAAGCACTTCAGCTTTCCCTGGTTACGTATCTTCAATGTCCAACACATTGACCTTACGCAGAACTGGAATACAAACAACAGGCATTTCCTCACCGGAGTAACTGCTGAAAGTCTTCTATCAACACCCCCTTCATTGATTACATGAATTCGCACGGGTTTTGACACACAAATTTCAGACATTTCCATGATTCAGATTTCTGACCAAAGTGCAACTGCCAAAGGACAAAATTCATGAGAACATCATTTAATTCTAAAGATATCTCTAACTGCAACAGACACCCTATGAACAGGCCCTTCTGGGAGCTCAGCACATACATCTCCAGGATGTGTCACCAGAAGTATATTCGAGTGAGGTGGTGTCAACTTAGACAGATAAACGTCATTTCTATAAGATGACTCATTCACTAGTTGCCACATACTTTCCCATCCACATCCTTCTAGTCCCTTAGAAATAAGAATATGATTTTTCATGACAAATACAGAAATGCTGGTTATAAGAGAGTTGAATTCTCATTGAGAACTGAGAAAGGTCTCGCTAACCAATCCTTCCAGCGTCAAAATAGGAACAAAGCTCTTTTGAGCTCTATTTCCCACAGCGATGAATGGGGGTTCCTCTGGAAATCACCCCCAGGCTTGGGGTTCTTTATGCTGCTTACTTCAGAAAGTCCTCAGAGGTTCCGCTTCATCTGAACGTAGCAGGAATGTAAAATGTATTCCAAGAGGAAAACAAAAGATGCAAGTAGTTATGATGGTATGCCCAAGAAATCATCCTGTTTTCACTGCCCATCAACCTTCAAGTCGGAAATGCTCTAGCACGGAACTGACGCAGACCCCTGAACGCACGTGTCCTCCCGAGGTGCCCCAGGCAGCGCCCAGAGAGCGGCGGCGCAGGTCTCTGCTGGGCTGAGGCTCTTGTCTGTGTAGGCGCAGCCCAGCACCCAAGGCCCGGCCTCAGCACAGCCTGTGGCAGCACAGGCTCCCGTTCGCCAGGCTGTTTTCCACACACAGCCAAGGGCAAGCTTCATTTCCAAATCCCATGTTCCTGTTCGTTTCCCACCAACCAGCAAGAATGGAACAGATTCAAAAGTCATCTTAAAACCAAAAACAAAGAGAAACAATTCAGCTTAAACTATTAAAATTACATTGGTCTGAGTTCAGAAAACGGATGGTGCAATCAGCTCAGTATTCCTCACTAGGGATTCATTTCCTTAGCAGGGATATTTCCATGAAAACCATCTGGCTAAGGAACCAAAAGGCAAAGAGGAGAGAGAATAAAACCTGTAAATAAAGGTGCAGGACAAATCAGTCATTTCGGAACTTCAAGGAACAAAATCTAATTTCATAACAATACACATACTCGGTTTCTCTTTAGCTCAGCAAAAACACTTGTAAAACCAGAACGGTACAACCAGAGGGCACTGAAAATAGTTCAGGTTTTTAGAAAAGACATGCTGGCGAGTGAAGGTTTGCTGGGATTGGCCTCCATAGCTTGAGAAAGGAGGAGTAAAGGGGAAGGGGGATTTAACATCCCCTGGAGACTGGAGAGGGAAGCGAGGGACTGATGCGGGTGAACTGTTTCTTGGTTGCTACTTGAACGCAAGCAGCCACCGGCTGGAGCCAGGAACAGCAGTAACATTCCACTCAGTTATGTTTCATGAACTGTGTTGGCACAGAACAAGAGGCCAAAGTCAGCACTAGGTGTAAGCAGCATAAATCGGATCCAGAAGCAAATGAACACAGGCAAGGCCTGATGCTCCTGCTGCTACCAGCTCACCGCAGGAGGGAATGCACTTAAATCAGCTCAGCAATGCGGACAGAAGTTCAGAGAGGAGAATTAGACCTATGAGGTTTGTGTTCACTGGGTTTGATGGGTGGTTTTTGGGGGCGGGGGGGAGCATGTGTTAGAAGAACAAACACATAGGAAAGCAGATTACGTATCGCAGCAAAGGATGAGATCCTGTGGGCTCAGCTCATGTAAGTCAGACTTAGGTGCTTGCTGAACATCATTTCCTTCCCACGGCAGAGGTTCCCAAAAGTATCCTACCAGATTCAGCACTGGAGATTGCATTTTTCTGGTGCTGAGCCCAGAGGCAGAAACAGAGGTATTTTCATGCAAGACTACATAAGCCAAGCTCCCAAGTGAAACTTATTCCAGATAATATATTCTAAGCCAACAAGGCTTGCCAGATTGCACATGGAAAGCACAGGAAAAAGCATAGGATAATAATGGCAATATTTTGTTGCCCTCTTGCAAATGTCTTCCTAAAAAAGGATGGACTTTGTGCTGATGTCACGGTCCCGTGCAAGTTCCTCCGCACGGACAGAGCCGACTCGCCAGCGGGCCCCGTCGCACCCCTGCTCCGCAATACCGGGCACAACTCACAGCAATGGTTTTGTACACGGTGATGCTTCTCCAGTGCTACGTTTTCATCTGCTTGTATTGAAGTGAGACAAAGAGGGGATCGGTGTCTCCAGCCACTTCAGTGCATTTTATAACTCTTCCAGATGTTGCATGCCAGTCGCACTAAGAGCTGCTCGTTATCATAAAATTTACGTGCTCTGTGGGCTGAAAGACACTCTTCAATGTTATAATAAAAGGCATATTAATTTGACTAAAATGATCAAAAGATCATGTAAAGATGCTATGGAGCATGCAACGACATTGAAAAGAATCTTCCCCAAGGACTTGAGAAAAACAACATTAAAACAAAGCACTTGCACATTTTCCACTGTATCCTTCACTTTGGATAATCCCTTAGAAACAACAACACTGAACACTCAGGACCTTACACATCTAAAGCCAATAGGAGCACGACCTGGTGTTCTGAAGCAGTGCTGAAGCGCTATGTAGTGCAGCCGCTGCCCGAAATCCACCCAGAGCTGGTCTGGGCAGGCTGTCCCAGGGCCGCGCCGCCCTCACGGGGACGTGCACCTTCCCCCATCTCATCTAAACCCAGCCTCCTCCAGCGTGAAGCCACCAGCCCTTGTGCTGTCACATCACGCTCTTGGGAAGGTGTGGGTTTCTGGAGATTGCAGCATAACCTCCATTCCTTCTTTCTGAACAAGAAGATAGAATTGACTCCAGTAGAATTTCACTGTTGCTAAATATCGCATTTAAAGACCACTCTATTTATCATGACCAGTAATACTTTGACAGGTGTCAAGATTTAAGTTTGCTGACAGATAAAAAAGCCAAAACCACACTATTGAAAATTGATGCTTATTAACAATGCCATTCTCTTCTATAGCCTCTCACCATCTTTGATAATCCTAAGTATCTGTCAAAGTCTAGCCCAGAGGAAACAGTGTGGCAGTTAAAAGAATTAAGGTTCTTAGAATTATCTAGAAATAGATTTTTCATTAAAGGAAAAAAATAATCCATATTTTAGAAGTTAAATTTCATCTTTTGTAAATGGTGTAACTTGCAGCTAAATCATTGGAAATTATAACTAGCTCTACAAGTTGAAACACCAAAAAGCTGAGTTCTGACGAGTTATTGGCCTATTAATCCGGTATAATCCGCATCCTTAAAATAACATCTTCAGAAGGATTGTGGCTATATCCATCTGTTCAAGCACTGAATATTTTTACGTCTTACAGAAACACCAACACATTACAGAAACGTCAACCAGTGATGTTTTAATTCCTTTTATATCTGACTAGCTAAAGACACCTCTGTTCCAGAGCAAGAGTTAACAGGTAAGCTAACACCCGGCTTCTATTCAACAGGTCACTGGAAGTTCGTATTCCAGGTAGGATAAAACAAACACCGCAAGTTCCAGACGCCAAAGCAGCAAAACCTACAGTGCAGCCCTCTCCTGGGGCACTTCAGCAGTGCCAGGGCTGGACAGCACCCGTGACACCAGCGGGTGACACGGCCGTGCGGGGGGTGTCCTTAAACCCGGCCGGCAACACAGCACTGCAGTTCATGAGATGAGCGATCCCCTCATTGCTACATGCAAGGGAGACTCCACACAATCCACCGGGTGAACTACTGGTTCCTTACACATATTTCAAATCAAAGACTTTGTAACAGGTCTCATCGACCAAACATACTCGAGGATTAATTCCTCTCTGTGGACCTGTATGTTTTCTTGTTACACCAGAATAAGCCAGTGAAGAGCATTTTTAAAAACATAAATATAACAAAGCAAACACAACCTATCAGAAGAGAATTTCACATCTTCAATTCATTTACTCAAATAGCCAGAACTATTGATGTCAGCAGAACACCACTGGTGTCAGAGTCTAACGGAGCCAGAACATATCCAAGGTGCATGCCTGGACCCAAGAAAAGGCTTCTGAAGCTTGGAGGTGCCTTGGAATCTGCTTGGAGCCTGGTCCTCACTAATGAAAACTCATTGCTTGAAGAGCTGTCACAGGCACGGGAGTGTCATTCCACTCAAAAGGACCAAAACCTGATGTACTGGCAGGTTAGGCACTCCCTTTCTATAGGTCTCCGTTTCCATTTTAGGATTAACAGCAGACAGAACCAAGTAGTTCTTATACACTCTAATAGTGAAGAACAGCCTTATGAGCATCAGCATAATTGCAGTGTAACCAAAAATACTCAAGGATAAAAGAGGTCAATTCCCAAAGATTTACCCACGTTATCAACTCTCTCTGTTCTCAGAAACTACGAAAACTTGAGTAACTTTTTTTCCTTACATAAATGCTTCTAAAACCATACAGAAATCAGTAGAAAATTATAACCAAGCTGTAGAATTTTATGGTAAGGATATAATTTTCTGCGAAGTTTTATAGACATGCCCAGAAATAAAACACCAGGCCTCTATCGAGTTTTATTGGGCTTCTCTGTAAGAATTACAAACAGTGGTGTTCAGACAATACTTGTGGATCAGTCTGCCAGCAGCCCCGGAGCTAAAACTGCATTACATAAACCACACATTGAATAATGCGGAATAATGAACAAATTCATAAAGAGTCAGTGGCTGATTGTCACTAATCTGTGAACAGACAAAGTGGTAAATTCATTGAATGAAAGCTCCTGGCTGTGAATATTTCACCCAACTTTACTGCTTTGCCTTTAAGGGGCTACCTGAAGGGCTTAGAACTCCACGGCATTCTTGCCAGGTAATTTGTGCAGCATTTTTTAGCAACAGTTAAATTAAAAAGCCCTTGTGGGAAAACTCAATGACTTTAATAGAAATGAAATCAATATGGTTCTGCAGGAATCTCTCCAAAACCTGCAGTTAGATCCTCTCCCCCAGCCTCAGCCCCTTCACATGCACAGTCCAGACAAAGCAGCATAAGAGTCCTGAAGTGGTGATCACAGCTGCAGGGAAAACCTCTGGGGAAAGCACTTGGCAGAGCCCGCCAGAGCCCATTCTGCAGCTGGCAAAGAGCGCAGCGCGGAGCCCAGAGCGAGAGGCTTCTCAGAGCGGCTCGAGGCTGTGGATGCGGCGTAGCTGGGAACCGAATTACGCCAAGAACCTCTCCAGGCGCTCAGTGCAAGGAAAGGATAAGCGCTTTTCAGCTTTGCATTTGAGACCATGCCCTTTCTCCAGAACAGAGGCCACAGAATTAATATGGGAATTCCACCCCAGCGAGGCCACTGCAGCCAAATCAATATTCCCACAGAACAGCCTGCCTCCCCGGCTACGCTCAGTCCAACACTGCCTTCCGCCACCCCCTGCTCACACCTCCTCACTCAACAGGAACCTAACTACGGAGAAGTTGATGATATGGAAAGCAGGATGGAGCCCACTCCTTCCCAGATGAGCAAACACGTTCTGAAAATCACAATGGAAGTAACCACAGGGGGTGCAGCCAACACCAACATTGTCTTGCAAATACAGAGATCCTTACCAAATTCCCTTTAGGAACAAAAGCCTCACAATAAAGGTGTCTGAGGTGGTGAGAACAACATTAGTAGTAAATTTTACCCCATTTTGCACTGGTATTAGTTTAGGTTACAGGACAGTACACAGCCACCACCAGTGCCCATATGCAACTTCCACAGGGCTGAAAGGGGTCAGACAGTAAGCACAGCAGACAGAGACAGCGCTGCACCTCGAAACTCCTCATTTAACTACCACTGCGCTTTCCTCTCTTGCTGGGACACCAGGTGGAAAAAGGCATCGAAGTCTACCAGGTACACAGCGGCACCTGCGACACGGGGGCGCAGACAACATCCACCTGCAAGCAGTTCTTTAACGACACGGGAAGGCACTTGACTTTTGTCCCATAACTTTTACACTTTCTCCCGAGTAGCTTTGAAAACTTAGTTTTAGTCTCCAAGTTCACCTAAGCAGATGACCAAGGGAATGAGGTGTAGCTGAAATCAACATGCTCTTAAGAGCTGTTTAGATTTGTAGTACTGCACATGTTCATTAAAGTGCAGTTACCACCATACTAAATGAAGATATCACTAATTATAATACTGGATTTTTAAACGCAACTTAAGTGCCTCCAGTGGCTTTTAAAGTGGTGTAATAGCAAAGCCAATTCAAATTTAATTAAAACTATCAGTTTAATGTAGTTTACATTTACAGCTAAAAAAACACTAAAAAACCCCAAACTTCACAGCCATTCTGTAACTCTATTCCGAATACTCACATGAGGTACAGGGAAAATCTGAATGTTTGTTTTGGTAACTAACTAACTTTATCTTTTTGCCCATCCATGCTTTCTCTAGCTTAGGGCAGAAAAAGGCACACACTTCCCTTTTCTTAAGGGACATACGTGCTGTTTTCCACTCAGTACTTACAGACCTGGACAAATAACCCCCACCGGTAATTACAGCATGTAATCTTACCTGAGGTGCAATCTGGTACACTACGAATCTCCCTTGTGACATCTAAAGGGGTAGACAGACCTAATGGAAGATTTCTGGAGTGTGCTCTGCTGTCCTGCATCACTGCGACAGCAACGGGACTGCTCTCCGAAAATCGCCTTAAGCCTCTGAGCACAAAGCTCTAACTTTTAAAGGAGCCCATGAAAATGGACTCGTTTTGTGCCATTTTGGAATTCCCAGCCCGCATCCCTATTTCTATTGATACAGTGGTAGTATTTAGGGGCCCCAGGTCACAGACAGCGAGCAAGTACAGAGCAGAAGGTCTGTGCCATGGACAACCGACAGCAGACAGTGGGACGGGAAGCAGAGGAACAAGGACCTGAAGTCGTTTGCTTAAGATCACACAACACATCGTTAACAGGCCAAGACCTTCTAGTTCTCCATGAGCTGCAGGAACTAAAGATCCCCAACACGAGGTGCACTCCTAGCACAGAAAAATGATACTTTCTTTTTAATGTTTATACAGCAAAGCATCCCTCAGTTGCCTGTAGAAACACAACATACTGAGGATTGTCAGACACAAGGTCCAGAACCCTCGCAGCTCTGATCACTGTGGCAGTACTGATATTCTGTCTAGGCGCAAAACACAGGCAGATTTCAGGATCAGGTACTGACCAAAGAAATTCTGTGTGCATTAGCAAATAGTGCTGACTTTGGTTCATCCTCACTGCATCATATCCAGTCCTCTTCAGGCATCACAAACATTAATACCAATTTGTTATTTTCCTGAAAGGGCAACTTGCACCAGCTCTCAAACAAACAGAAGCATTCCTGTTAAATTATAGCAGTGCCATTGATTTGAATGGGAAGAGAACCAAGACAGTGCAAAGAAAGGAGACGGGGATTTCAGCCTCGCAGGTGCCATATGAGCCTCCTTTGCTCAGGACAGCAAACCCCAAAGAAAGCACTCCATTTGTATCAAGGTAGAGGGCTATGCTGGGTAGCCCCAAAGAAATGCTGTTCTCCAAAGTGTGAGCAGGAGAAAGCCCTACAAGTAGCAGATTATTAAGTACAACTGCTGCCAAGTCAATTACAGCTTTTTCTAAGATATTTTAAAGTTCCAAATGATGGAGCAGTGGAGAACCTGTACTAGACTGGCTCCAATAGGTAACCTTGGTTGGCTTTCTGTTAAAGACCATTCAGTCCCAGCTGGGACTTAAAATGCTGCACAGAGAAGTCCAGGCTTGCTGCAAAGCTCTTCTCTTTACCAAAGAGTGGACAACTAGACATTTATGAATAGTTCACAATTTTAGTTCCTAAGTAAGATTTTCTAGAAAGCAAACGTGGTGGTTGTTAGGAAATTTGTGCCTTAATGCAGCACTCACTCCAGCACAGAACTAGGCCAGAAATAGAGCAACATCACTGCGGCACAACCGGCTGACGAAATCCAGACTAGAAGGTACTTTTACACCAAAGATGAACATTAATCAAGCACGTCATTCGTGAAGTGGTGAGCGCCCTAAAAGGTTCCCTTTCTAATGCCACATTAAAGCACTTTACCCAACTGCAAGAACCAGCGCCTGAATCACATCCTATCTGCACAGCAACCATGCTGGGAAAACCCACTGAGGTCCAGTGAGCTTAGTCTGGCATCGGAATTAGAATTCTATTGGAATTCAGAAGCGAAAGAAAGATCCTCTCAGGTATCCTTCCAACATTTGTTTGGCAGCTATCACTAGCCTTTTTAAAGGGATTTGAAGTCTAGAACCAAAGCTGTTTATTATATTGACATGAAAGGCTCCAAGCAGAGTTCATTCAGTACGAACCCTCGGGCGGCGCAGGCTGAAAAGGCTCACGCTCGTGTATCAGCGTACTCCTCCTCCTCTCTGACAGACGCCGTCAAACAACAGACTCACGCCACAGCAGAGAACATTTCCTTGATCAAGAGAATCACAGCCTGAAAGCCTGTAAACACCAGTGCTCTGCACTATCACCTACAAATCGTGATGACAGTTAACGCTGAACTGCTGATTTCCTTAGAACAGCTGCTGTACATAAGGAAGCTGGCAACAGCTCTCAGTTCTCATGTGTAATTTCAGTGGATGAGATGAGAAAAACCTAATGAGTCAAAGTAAAACAGTATCAAAAGGAAACTGGGAAAAGGCCACAGAAAACAGAGTGCAATATAGGTTTAAAACGGCTGCTTAGAAGATGGGAAAGCTGCCTCAAATATAAAGAAGAGTTGAACCTGGATATTGCATAAAATCCTGGGAAGGTATCAGGGTGCTGGGAGGAAAGGAAGGACATCAGCTCCTGGCGCTGCGGTTTCCCATTTCACCTCTCCCCCGCACTGAAGGGACACGGGACAGACCATCCCTGCCTGTCAGGTATCAGGCACACTGACACCAGCACCTTCTCAAAGGCGCCTTTCTACAGGACATGAGATCTTCCCAAAAGAAACAGCATAAATCCCTCTACTCAGAAAGCTGTTGGGAAGCCTTACATTTAAGAAATGGGGAATTCTATTTGGCGAAAACATTAATAAGATACACAAAGGAGAGGGAAAGGACCTGGATTAGACTGAAAAGTGACTTCAACATTCAGCACTTGGCAGTAGCTGCTGCCCTCACACCGCAGATCACTGCTATTGATGGGGCACTGAGGTGTCCACTTGAAAGAGAACACAGAATCCCATGAATCATGATGGATGGGTAACGTAAGTTGTGTTTAGAGAGCATGCACCCATGTTTATACAGTGGTTACTTGGAAACCACGCACCAATGGCTATTTTTTGATTTACACGGCCAACCTCACAGAAACAATTCCACCACGTAAAAGATAACATACAGTATTTCACCAGGGCTCCTGGTTCCACTCTGATGATGTCAAAGTCAGACATTTACATTTACTTGAGAGCTTGCCAGTTCTGAGAGCACTCCAGAAATTCATCACAGGATGCTGCTTTGACGCCACTCCGGCCTCCCTTTAGAACCAGCATTTTGCTAAGCCTAGCTGTGGAAGGATGCATTTTGCTGGTTAGCTGACGTGGAGCTAAGGAAGGTGACTACAGCATTGAAAGGCTCTCCAAGTTACAGTGACATGCAGAGAATGCAACCGGGGAGGCTGCAATGCTGGGTTACAAACACCTCAACCAGCACAAATCCTTACTCCTTCCAGAAAGTTTTACAAGGACCACATATCTGGTTTACTACTGAAATTATTTCTGGGTTTGGACCCAGACACACAATCTTGAGATGCCTACAAAGAGGGGTTAAAACCAATACAAGACTAACATCAGTACCAAAAGAACAATCTCTAGTTGCACTCATTCTGATTATTATAATGACTACAAAATACCCCACAGTTTTCACACTCAAGAGAAAGCCTACAGCACCTTGAGCTCTGTCAGACAAGCAAGGGATGTGAACCTCAGAACAAGGGTCTCTACCAAGAGCTGCCCTTGTCCTGGCTTTCAGCTGATCCGGTTACCGCGTCCTCCTGTCACACACACAGGGCAGTGTCCAGGGGCAGAGCTGGCATCACGTGTACACACAGATGTTTTCCAAACAGATTGGTGATGTAAAACAAATTCTACAATTGCATTTGCTTTTCTTTAAAACCAGGAATTCTATCTTTCCAGAATAACTGCAAATGCAATTTTAAATTTAATCTGCATCATATTTAATTAATCTACCTCCTATGCGCTTGTTACATCTACTCTCATCATCCCTATTCTATACGCAATGGTCCCAGTAACTCTCACAATTAACTGTGCAAACTTACTTTATGTCTTAAAGCCTTTAGGAGAAACACCTAAGATCAAATTGCTCCAAGCAGTCTTACCCTAATAAATGAGCTGGTATCATTAGTGACGGAATTCTCATGATATCTAATTATGTGCATACACTTGTTGCGGTTCTTTCGGATTTCTTCAGTTTACAAGCACTCCTCGTGTTGTTTTGGAACTCTTACTTCCAGACCAAACTGAGATGAAGAAATAATAAACGAGATATTACATCAAACTACAGGTTGCATTTTCACACAGTAGTTTAATTGGGACATTCATCAAAGATCTCTCAGAACAACCCAGTAATGGGAAATGTGCTCCTGTCCAGAAAATGTCAATAGTAAGTTTCATCCCAATGCTCTGAGTTTCCTGTTTATTGGCAGCTGCAGTCCAGGTTTTTGAGGATTATGTCTAAAGACAAATGGCCAGAAGCCCAGTTGTACCCATTCTTTCTCCCAAGAGGTAACCGCAGCCAGCCAGGACAGTCTGATACCGTATCTCGTATTTGAATGGCACAGGGCACCCAGGGCACCCAGCCCACCTTTGATTAGCCTGAGTGTCCCACTGTTAGCCGCTGCACTGCGGACACACAAGGCATCAAAACAGGCCTTTTAACTTCAACTGGGGGCTGGCAGGAACCATCTACTTTCTGGTTATCGTAGTTGAACTTTTGAATGTGCATACGCACACCTAGTACCCAGAACATGTCACAGAAACTTGTGGTTTCGCCTTCAGTTCTTACAAACCAAAATGCCTCAGCAATGTGAAAAATCATACGCAAACTTGGCAGGTGCTGTGGCACTTGTCTTCTAGAGCACCTGACAGCTGTACTCTAAAGAGGGTAAAGAACACTAAACAAACAGGAAGTAGAGACACTGAACTTTAGCTGCTGTCACTAGTCCCCTCAGAACCACTATTGCAACTACCAACAGGAACGACAGCTGCCCTTTGGACTGACTGCTGCCCTTTGGACTGACTGCTGCCCTTTGGACTGACTGCTGCCCAGAACACACCCCTTACAGACAGATGGCTTACAAAGATGGTCAAGTTCTTTCTTCTTCTTACAAAGGACACAGTCTATACTCCTGAGCTACACATAGGGTTGTTATAACAGGGACTGCATAGCTGGTCTTCTTCCCAGGTTCTGCCCTTCTGTTTTCACAGCTCTGGAGCCCAGTGTTTCCACACCAGTTAATCACACACAGCCCTCACTGTCGGCAATAGCACCAACCTGGGTATGATCCAGCCATCAGCAGAGGCAGTCTCTAAACTCTTACTGCTTCCATGGGTAGGGTTGTGAACATCAGCGTACGTGGCACAGCGTCTTACTCCGTGGAGGATGTGCAACTCTTCTCACTGCATAGCCACAGCACGCCACGCAAAGCATCCTAGTACATCAGCAAGAGCTCAGGAGTGCCACCAGTGAGCTGACATGCCTGTTCAAGCTTTTACCCACCAAAATAACCAGGGTAACAGGGGAGTGGCTGCCTTAAGAACAGAAGTGATAAGCAGAGCATATTCACACACCAGCCTGAAAGCCTCTGGGTAGGTGAGTGGTTTAGAAGACCAGGTAGCAATGTGCCCACATTTCAGATTTCGCTTAACTACTTCAGTATAGGAAAAGTTAGCAGAACATAAACTCATGCTGATGAAGAAGAGGAAGTGGTTTGTGAAGTTCCCATTAGCACACAAGAGCAGCAACATCCGCTGGGAGATTCATGAGGCTTACTGCTGTCACCCAACCAGCACCCCAGGCTCCAGCTGGGCACCTCTGCCCTCGCCAGCACTCAAGGTACAGTTTCAAGAGATGAAGGGATAATTTGACCACACAGTTCCTGTAAGACTTCTTTATCTATAAGAAAAAAGTTCTACTCTTACTTAGCTGAGGATAGGTAATGCACCTCTGCTCATTTCTCCTTGCATAAGCCTGTAAATAGTATTGTAGCTGAAGTCATTAATCCTTCCATACGATAGGTGCCCTAAGTGTGGTGCTTTAACGCAGAACCCAGAGGTGAGCGCATGGCCATGTGCCGCAGCTGCACCACCATCTAGAGGATCTGAGCTAGAAATGCTTCGCACAACGGGCAGGAAAAGGGAAACCGCTCTCAAATGTGCAAAACAAATCTTTACACACACACACATATATTTTGAAAAATTTTTCATTCTAACACTTATATACAGAATAGCTAAAATTGTTTCATGCATGCCTACATAACATACAGTTTCTCTTAAATACTTTCTCAGTTTATGACATCTGGATTCACAGAGGCCACAGAAGAACAAGTGAAACTTTATCAGCAGTCAGACCGGGAAACATCTCCATCTCCTCCACTCTAGGTCACGAGCTGGCTACAAGACCTTTGTCAGCAGGAGCAAGGCAGGACCTTCCCTACGGTTTTGTTCATAACCTCGCAAGGATGACTTGACTTTACTCTCTTCTCCCTATTTTCACATTTTTAAAGAGGTCTCTTAATAAGAGCAAAGTCAAAATTAAATCAGGGAGAGTGAAAAGGGTTTTAATTAAATAACAAATTACGTCTTTCTTTTTACACATCACACATAGAAGGAGGTGCTGACAACTGATTGCTCATTGCAGGACTATGAAAAGCTGAGGAGATGGACAGGTACAGCCCGGGAACCCAACTGATTACTTCTCCCATCCACAGACAGCCCAAACCTCACTTTGACCACTGCCAGCTTGACACTCTCCCCCACGCCTTCACTCTGCTGCTGCCACACAGCAACGCTTCTGGTCCAGGAGCCTTCTGGGACAGCAAAGGCCAGCCCTTTCAGTACTTATTTCAAACAAAGCCAGTTCCTCAGAGACCGAAAAACCAATAATTAACTGAGAATATTCACCATGCAACTGCTCCGCTGAGTTTGTGGGCAATAAATGCAAACTGCAGCTCCCATTCATTGTTTGATACGTGACCGACCAGCAGCATGGCTCGCAGTGACACATCTGCATTAAAAATTCAAGCTTCCATACACCTCAACGCTATTTGTATTTCTCTTTCTTTCAGTATTGCATAATCACGTAATACCAATTAATCAGTCATTTATTTGAGATATTTTTAAGGGCTATGCACTAGGAACAGACTCAAATCTTTCAGATGCTATGCCACATTATCTGCTTCTACCAAATTTCCTTGGAGGATGTTTGGTTAGAAATAAAACCATAAAGAGAAAATGAAAGAACTGACTGTACAGCCATCAACAGCATCGCTACTGGTCATGCGCGAGTTCACTGCGCTTTACAGGCCAACAAAAGTGAAAACTTCTGGACATACCCTAACAACAAGGGCAAGGGTGATCGCAGTAGCTTGCAGACATTTACAGTTACTTGTAATCAAGATTACTGGCTATAAAAAGCTAAGTTCTTCCTGAATTATGTTATCTCATAATGGCTGGCAGCAAACCAAGATTGTTTCCGGCGTAGCTCACATCTCTCGGGGTGCCCCGGTGTGCTGCACTCCCTCGCTGCCTCTTCCGGGTCTCCGGGTTCAAGCATGAACGAAGGAATAAAATGAAATGCCCACGTACTCACCAGCAAAATCCTCTTCCTGGTTTCCACATGCAAAATTACATCTTCTGTCATCGCTTGGGGAAAAGGAAAAAGAATCGGGTTAAGTGTTTGCCATCTTTCGGTTCATTTTTTCCCCTCAATCTTAACTATAAATCCTGAAACTTGTTAAAACACCGGACTACAAGAGCAAGCTTTTCACTTCCTACTTCCACCAGCAAATATTTTTATATTTATATTTTAAACTTACTCACACAGATAAGCATTTGCGAGTTTCCAGTCCTAGATTGTGAGGAGCTTCTGGTTCTCAAGCACTATTATTCTGTTCCTAATACCAGATTCACTACTCTATACCAAAAGAATAATTATACTGTTTGGAATCTGAATTCTCAGCTAAATTTCAAACAAGAAAATATTCACATATGTTTTTATGTGTCTACATCTAAGACAAAGCCCAAGTGTCTGTAAAAGCTTGTATGCTTCAGCCTTCCACGCTGAGCATAACTAACGCTTCAAGAACAATCCCGCACCGCGCTAGCTACCATCTCGGCCCCGGTGCAGTAGTTCTTCTGCAAAGCGGAGCTGTTACTTTTATTGGTTGTAAAGAGACACATAGGCACCCTGCACCCATGAAGGAAAAGAGTGGTGTTCAAAGAACCCTTGAAAACTGAAAAATAGCAACAAGGCAGGAGAGAAAGTAGAAAAAAAACCCTTTTCATGTTTCTAAATCCTGGAATCGCCAGTCAGTTGCTGAGGTTTGGATCACCGCTATCCCTCACGTGTTCTCTTACAACAAGCCCACTTTAACTGGACTGCAATAGCAAGGATCCCTCCTGTCACCAGCATCCACAGTAGGACCAGGTTCATACTGTATAGTCTACACGTTTTCATTTCAGAGCATCTACTAACTGTATTAAACCAAAACTGCCAGCAGATGTTATAGTCAGATTCAATAACCACACATCAGTGCTTCCAATTATAAAAAAAAAAAATCTTTAAAATATCTGTAAAAATACCTCATTGCCAAAAGCCCAGGACACCAAACTCCTTCCTGTGACAAAGCTGCACAGGTGTCTCCCTGCAATTCCAGCCCCAGCCGAAGGGCTCCCAGGTGAAACGATTCACACAGCTGCAAGGACCAGCATCAGCCACGCCTGCCATAGCGTGGTGGGCCACTTCCAGTAGAGCAGCTTTTGAAACAAATATACTGGTATTTCTGGTAAGTTCTCCCTTCCTTCACAAACCAGATTTTCCATTCAGTTATACACTTCTGAACACACAGCTCCTTCGATGCTTTTGATTTATGCTGGCCCCGCCACTCTGAAGCTCAATAAATGCCTAGAATAATACTGGTGCAACAGATACGACAACCCCACACACTGAAGTTATTCTCTCTCCAACACAGGGCCATGAAACTGCATTAAATGGTGTACTGATATACTGTTACAAGTTTCAAATACAACTAGGTCCTTAAAGAGCCTCAGATCCATAATTAACATGATAACTTGCTTTTAGGGCCCCTCTGTTTCAAAAAAAAAGAGGGGGGTGGGCTGGTTTCCTAAAACACCAAACTCTGCAAAGTTGCCAACTCTCTTGAGCAAGGCAGCTAAAAGTGACTCTAATGAAAGAGCCCAGAACTCTTCATAAACAAGACAGAAGAGCCAGTGAGCCCAGCCTCCTTCCCTTAACAGGATATGTAAGGCTATTTGAACATATCAGTACAACTTAGCACATGCTTGGAGAAAAATTGCTCTTCAAAGGTCTTGTATGTTAGATCTGTTTCCCCAGTATTTTTATAAAGAAGAATAAAGACACATGGGCAACTTATTTACACTACAACATTGTAAAAGTGGTCTCCACCAATCTGAAAAGTAGAGCAGGCTATAGCAGCACACAACATTTCTTACACAGACAATGTTTCTATCTGCACACAGTGACTGCAGCACAGCTGGACTAGAAAGGTGAACAACAAGCTCTGCACACCCACTCAACACATCCCAACACTTAAAGAAAAACAGAGAGCAGTCAAGGCAACACTTACACAGGAATAAAAACACTTATAACAACAGTAATTAAACTGATATCTTTAGTATTTGGCTGGTAGCACACTCAGCTTTAAAATAAACCAACAAAAAACACCCTCCAGTACAGGAATTAACACAACTTGAGTTCATCCCACCTCACCCACCAGGCAGAGTCCACAGGCAGAGCCCAGCACCAAGACTGCCCAGAGCACCCTACGGGCAGCACTAATAAACCCTCCTCGCTGCTGACCAGCGCCACCTGGGGCCGCCCCTCACACACCTGGGCTCTATGTCAGCCCCGCCCCGGGCCCCCATTGCCTCCCAGGCCGTGCTGTAGGGCCTCAGGCTCTTGGGGATGCCTTTCCTAGCTGCCCCTTGGGTGCGAGTTGTGGGTCCTACCACTGAGCTGGGACCTGCACTGGGGCTGCCAGCCAGGGTCACCGGGTGCACCCACAGCGACACGATGACACCAGCTCCTCAGGCTGCTTTTGGGCATGGTGACATCTTCACCTGTGGTACTTCTAAGGCACTGAGGAAAGCTCAGATCTGGCTGAGCAGGGTCAGGCCAACACCACGCTTTTTAAATGGCTGGTCTGAATTCCTTCTGCCTGAATTTTGATGTGCGAAGGAGGAGGAACGTTCCACTTCCCTTTTCCACAGATCAGACTGTTCATGTTCAGCCTTCCTCATCCTCACAAACCTATAGATCGTGTGGCCAGACAGAAGCCAACAGACAAGACTAGTGCAGGAATTTTGATTTAGTTTATCATTTAGAAATGTTTTGACACTGGATGCCAGGTATGAATGCACGAGAGTTTGTACTCGGTGAGCATGTATTCAAGGTTCCACAAACTAAACCTCAAAGTAGGTGTATAGTTGCAAGTTTCTGTAACATCTGCAGATATCCATAACTAGCAGTGATCAATCTACCTCAAATCTTTCTGTAGAAATTAAATTTCTCTTTATCCTGAAACCTGTAAAACAAGTGTACAGCTTAAATAATCACAGTAACAATAGTCCAACCAGTGGTGCAGTAGGGAGGTTCCTCAGGATGTTCGGGGTCCCTAAAAAGATGAAACCCTCTGTTCTGCACTAACACAAACAGTCGTCTTTTACCAAGGTTTTTGTAATAGGTGTAGGTACACTCGGGTGGAATAGTATGCAGGTGAAACAGGAAATTAAAGATTCCTGATACAAACATTGTCTGTCATTTGTTTTAATGCTCTAAGTAGATTCGTTCATTGAAGTACTCTGCTATGTATACATTGTTTATTTGGAAAATCTCATAAACTCTTGCTATCCTTCCCAGTTGAGAAGGAACACACCACAGCACTTCTAATGAAGGATTTATTTGCCTTTCTCTAATTTGAGTGCTAGAGGCAAAGAGAATTTGTCCTAAAGTAAGCACAGCTCAGCTTTAATCTAAGTATGTCACCAGTGTCAACTCATTTTCATGTTATTATTAGACCTTGGAGGACCATTTAACATTCACCATTTTCATTAAAAGTGCTGTATTTGTTGAAGCGATCATTTAGATACAAGGTCATACAAACTTGACATTAATTCATTGCTGCTTTTAAGTGACTTACTATTTAATGCTGCGATTATATAGATATTCTATTGCTGGGAATGTGTAATTTCTATCACCGCACATGCCAAGCACCACAGTTAAAGTGTGGGTTAGATTCTTGCAGCCGAGATATAAACTCAGTGTTTGAGCTGATGAAGCACCATAACTGGTTAAGCGCTACAGAATGGAATTCGATAGGTATTTAAGAGCCTTAAACGGCGATTAGCCTCTTTCAAAGGTTTCATAAGGCAACTTAATGTTTAATTGCCACCAATTGATTTTGAAAGCATGTAGATACCTGACATCAATGTAACTCCTTTCTACTACAAAAAAGAAAAAAATATTAAATCCTTGTTTTCTCTTTTGTGATCTGCTGTACACAGAACACGCAACTTAACTGAAGGATTACTAGGAAATGATTTGTTTGCAAGGATTCCAGTAAGAACAGCTCTTGGTGGCTCCACAGCAGCCCGGCGCGCAGGTCTTCTCCACCGGCTCACCATGGACACGAGGAGCACGGGGAGAGACGGGTGTGCAGAATGGCCTAACCCTTCTTAGGACCAGATCAAACAAACAGGAACTTAGGGTTGCTCTAGGTAATACTTATAACAACAATAGAATTGTATATCCTTTTAAAGTTTCTTCTCATTCTTCATGAATAAGGCTACAGTAGGAAACGCATTTTGAAAATAAATGTATGGAAATATAACCATACACTCTATGTAATCAGATGCGTTAGGATTTTGATGTGCAGAGTTTATAGTATTCAAGCTTGGAGGCAACCAAACAAGTCTAGATCTGATTAATAGTCTGATTTCAGTTGGTTTTCACAAAGGAAAACTGGGTAAATAACTATATCAAATACTGTGGGTGTCTATACAGTATTAAATGCAGCAAATCCATTTTAGCTCCAAACAGATGGAAAAAATCTTTTGATTCAAAACATTATTTTTTATTTGGTATGTTATCATGCGTTCCTGGCCACAGATGGGACTCGTGTCACACATAAACCTGCAGCACTATCATCGACACAGTAACTGCGACAGAGTTCTTTTCCTTCAAACAACCGGGGAAATATAGCGACCTGTTTCTCACTCATGTTAAATACAAATAGATGTTAATTACAAATAGATGTTAATTTGTTAGTTTTGTCTGTAAAATAGATGAGCTGTGGTGAAGTTGTGGTCAATTACCAGCACAAGGTGAATCAGGCAAAGTGGGAGTGATGGGCTGGGACACTAATGGGATGTGGGTTTTGACAGACATCGGGAAGCGTGGGGATGTCCTCTCACAGCCCGGGGAGGCCGGGCGCAGCTGGCAGGGATGGACAGCTGTCACCGATGATGGACAGCTGTCACCGATGATGGACAGCTGTCACCGATGGGCAGCTGCCACCGATGGACAGCTGGCACTGGCTGCCCTCTGATGTGAGCTCACAGCAAATCGTGTGCAGTACTGCACGGGGGATGAGGTACCTTGCCTCGCTGGAATTATTTATGATGCTGCTATGAAACCGGGATGTGTGAAAGAAATCTGGCGCTCTCATTACGTGTTAACATCAGTCATCAGCTGATACCAAGATTAAAATTTTAGTTTAGTTTCTATTTTGAGTGTAAACCTAATGCATTTTTAAAATCATGGGTTTTGCTCATTGATTTAAACCGATGCACTTGACTCTTATTTTGCATTTGCGCTTCACTTAGTTTTGAGGTGACTTTTTGACTGGTAACCATTAAAGCATGTTGACCTGAAAATAAATGATATAAAATGTGAAGCTCTTCTGCTGACACGGAGATCAGTTGTTCAAAGGTTTGATTGTATTTTTCTATAATGGAAGATGGCAAATGATCCACCTGTGCTTTATATTCAGTTGCTTTTGGATGAAAGTGGCAGTGCAGCTGCTTATCTCTCCAAAGTAGATATGACCCTACTAAATTCACTGGATACCTTCAAGAAGTCTTTCATTTAAAGTCGATAATGTTAAATAGCTATCCAACTGAATTGTTTCCAAAATCTTCCCAGGCTTTCAGAATCAGTAGCTGAAGACTGGCATGCTTAGAATTTGTGCCTGGTAGAATGGGGCTCTCAGTTTTGAAACCAGTTAGTGAACTGAAATAATTGCTCTGCATCTGCAAAAGAGGCTGCAGATGTCCAAAGTTTTTGATTAGAATAAGTACTGGCTTCCAGGGGACTTTTCTTCATTGTGCTTAAACATTTTTACAGCTTCTTGAAAGCAAATCCCCTGCTAACTAAAATACTTCTAATATGGTATAGTTAAGCTTTATGACACAGGTTTTTTAATCTGTAATCTCTTACACTTTCTAAATGTTTTAAATGTAAATGCCATTACTTATGCTTGTATTTTATAAACAAATAAAAAGTTGGAGAGGAATAGACGAATAAAGAATATATCAGGAAATAAGATAAAATATTTTAACTAAACATTTTTATATCTTTTTGCAGACACCAAGTATCTCCTGATCATTATTCAGAACCCATGTGAATAGTCCTACTACGGCAATATTTTTAGAGATGGTGATAGTAGTTCTACTTGTTAAACTACTATTACTTGTCCATATCCAATATCAAACACACAGTGGCGTAACTAAACCAAAACTAAAACCAAACTAAACCAAAACATCTGATAACTATTTAAGCCGTCAAATCAAATACACAAGCTGTACACCTTCGTGACATGGGACAGAGGGCAGGTTAGAGCTCAGGGTGCTTCCCAAATCAGATCCATGTTTACACAGTAGCACCAGAGCCAGGAGAATCCCAAGTTTGTTCCCTATGCCTGGCACCTGAACAAATGAAATCTGTTTGTAGAAAAATTAGGTGACAACAATAAGGCTCATTGTGGGATTTCACAGCAACCATGGGAGAAAGGAAGACGGACGCCTGGAGAGAAAGCCTAGAGTGTCCTAGGTTAATTAACCATAACAGCAGAGGTACATCCTATATCTGCTTGGAGCACAGCATTGATTTGAATCTCTGAATTTCAGCACATCCACATTTGGGGACACAGTGCAACTAGAAACAGACCCCTGTAAAAAATGCAGTGTCTAGACGCTGAACCTTACACTGACATCGTATTAAACTCATCTATTTCTAGGCTTTGCTCTTGTCACTGCAAAATGGGAAATAATCTTCAGAGTGCACAAAAAGCAATCTCAAGTCAAGCAATGTACGCATATAAGTACACCTAATGGGGAGAAGGAAACAGTTCAGCTGCTCGCAGACTTGGGTAAGTTGTGGCAAGTATCACACCGAAATGGTCAGTGAATTAAAGCACGATGGGCTGACCTTCTGCTGGAGGCTGAGATGCTGCATTTCTGATGAAATATTTGCCAAACTGGAAAAGCGTAACTGGTAATTAGGAAATGTACATACTCAGGTTATTTGGAAGTGATAAACTGACGGTAGCCTGATCAGAAACAAAAGAAAAAGAGCCATGGTCTAAAAAACTTGCAAAGCTTTAGGAAATATGTAATGTGTACGACATGACATGATCAAAAATGTGGCTTCTACTCATTTTATTGGAGGTCTAAATAATATCTGCCAGTTTAGCTAAGTTGTATGTCATTCTGCAATAGCACATGTCCACAACTGAGGTTTTCTTAGCTGCATTCCAGATCACGTTGGCAGAAATTGTAGCGTGTGACCATGTCTGCGAAATTAATTCTGCTTTAGATGAACAATCAATTGTCGTATCTGCTTTGTATGTGTTCGCTATTAAGGGAAATAGAAAATCAATGCACTGCCTGTCCTAAATTATGTCAGCCAGCTGCACGGGGAACTCCGCTTCCACAGCTGCTCTCATTTCCTCGGAGCGGCAAGTTCAGCAAGAGGGAAGGCACGCCAAGAAGCCATGAGGGAGCAGAAGCCCACTCTACCTGGCTTTCCTGGTCACTGTGATACATAATTCTCGTGAGTAGGAATTCTTCCTCTTTGTAAGAGTGTGATCGTATTTATAGATCTGGAAGACATTTGAAATATTCCTAAATTTTTCAGAGCTACTTTCCTGACTAAGGTCTTTACACTTAATAGGTGTAAGGAAGCAATGAAATACATGACCAACGTGCAGCTCCTCCTGAGATCTGTGGATTTTGTGTTTCAAAACTGTTCTTTAAAAATGTTTAACTTCAACCTCCCGTTTCTTACAAACTTTGCTGTAATATATAGGTTACTGTCTGTTAAACAACTGTTCCTAATTTTGATACACTGTGCCTAGCCCACAGAAAGTACAGTGGCACAAATCCGTGACACACTGGGAACGTAAGCTGTACAATTGTAAAGCGAACAATATCATCACCAAGCCTTTCAAATGGTACAAGCTTGGCCCTCTATTTTTAAAATAAAACCAAAACAGAGACACAAAGACAGCTGTGTCGGTCTGAGTGCGTAAGTCTTGCATGGCACAGCTTTTCTTCTCCTGGAGGAGCTGTCACAGCAGAGAACTTAGATGCTGCCTCCTGTGCTGGGGCCTGGCACAGAAAGTGTGAGCTGCTGTGCCTGTCCTGCACTAGGAACGGCTTCTGGAGGTGCTTTGCATTCAACTGCACCAATGATTCTAACAGGCAGCAATGTATTAGAATGTGTACATTTCAAAAATAAAAGATGGAACAAAACCACACTGAATTTACAGTATCTTAGTGTCTAGTGTTAACTTTGTCAACGATAACTGTGTGTGTATGTGCCTGAACCGCACTGGAATACCGAGCATGTTTTAGTATCCATGGGTTCCTTTGAGGAACAAAATCTGTGGTTAAGAAATCTTGTGTATGTTTTAATTCACTGTGTGTGATCAACATTGCTAATGCTTGTTGGTTATGCTTTTGCATTCAGACAAGCACCGAAACTGCTTTGAGGATTTGGTTAACACACGCTGGAAGCTGTAATGTTGAAGCAAACCCTTACCACACACATGGTTTGAATGATTTCACCACTCATTAAATTGTGGTACATACAAAACATAGCTGTGTCAATACAAACCTGGGTGACTTGGGGAAGGATTTGTTCCCGTGTAATTAGGAGTATTTAGTGTATCAGTCTTGCTTGGCCTCTGTGAATTATTCAGGTTGGACTTAAAAGCATAAAGTGATCTGTAAATTGTGTGGAAAACAGCTGCTTACAGGGGCTCCTGGCCATTCCTCATATATATCTGCAAAACCAAAACAGAAAAGCACTTCTGTCTGTGTCATTTTTGACGGGGCATGTTATTGCACGCAGACACAAGGCACTGGAAAGCCACTTCATCAGAAAAACACATCTACCCAGCAGCAGCAATCAGACTCCTATTTGTTCCCAGACCTGACAGAAACATTACAATGATGTGCTGAGTTGAAAGAGCTTCTGGCTACTGGTGTCTTAATGAGGAGAGCAAGAATCCTATTTTCTCTTATTCCGTGCAGCCACCACAGGCAATTTTTTCACTAAATGACAACAGCTCTGATATTGAGGAGGCCTGCAGGCATAGATGCACGTTTTAACAGAAACAAGATCCCATTCCACCACTGAACTAGGATGAACTAACAGTCCACCTCTGACATGAGAGCCAGTGTATAACTGGCAGATTTTTTTAATGTGGCATGGGGATGTTTGCACTAAAGACATAAGTTTTATCCAGGTATTAATAATAATAAAACACTACAAACTTCTGCCATCCACATTTAACCTTCCTATTGTAGTTTTGCTGCCAAAATAAGAACTTTTCTGTAGCTCTGAATTGTACTGAGTTTTACTAATACTTGGTGGTTATCACACCACAAATCCACAAGAGGGTGCTGGGAATCCACTGTGAAATTTCTAGCCCATTTTTCAGGTCGTGTTTATTTCTGCTAAGGAAAAGTGCACAGACATGCAATGCAACTGTTTCATGTGCAAATAAAAAGCTTGTGATGCTATGAGCTACACTGTGCATACACGCACTGAAATAGAAAACCAGTACCAAAACTGACAACCACTCAGACTGCTATGGACTTGCACCTACCAGAAAAAGCTGGCAGGCAACAAACTGTCTCGTTCTGAATACACAGGATAAATAATACGCGTAGGACAGTGAAATTGTCGTGGTCCTAGTGAAGGACAAGTCCTGCATTTTAAAGGGTGTTTTGTAAGTCGTGGCAGCTGCAAGATTTGCAGAACTGGTACCTTTTGTCTGAAGGCTGGGCAACTCAAGGCCTGAGCTCCCGGAGCTTGTGTTCCTCCTTCATTAGTCCCTTTGAAACTGCTCTGCGTAGGCTTCCTGCATTTAACAAGATAGAGGAAGCAGTTCAGGATTAATTCATTTAGTCCCTCATCTTTTGTATTCTATTTGTAGTTACAGCTGGTTGTTAGGAAGGGAAGAGCCTATTATAGCTTCCTAGTGTTAGATTTTTCCAGTGACGACTGTTGAGCTGAATACAAGGGGTGTTTATGTTGCCATTCTAACTTATTGACCCTGATGGCACTGCAAAATCTTAATTTGGTTTGGTACTTAATCATTTTAAAACCTCGCATTTCCAAGCATTTAGTGCAGGTTAACTATTAAGATGCTTCTCAGAGAGAGCTATGTGTTGTTATACCCATTTTTCGGATGAGGAAAAAATGTGTGCTTTGTGTGGGTCTTGAAGTGTTTCATCCGGCCCAGGCTCACTGCAAGATTAGGGCCTCAGAGCTAAAAATGACTTGCTCAAGGCCATGCGGAACAAACTAATCCCCTGACTCCCTTGCTCTGCTTTAATCATTTGTTTTCTTAGCGCAGTGAGATTTCAAATGCAGCCTTATGAGGTTTGACCGAGCTACAGCAGATGAAGGCTCAGAGGCAGCAAATCCTCGGATACCTCAGTAATTAAAACCATGGGATTTTTATCACATATCTAAATATATATTTTTATATATTATGTAGAAATTGTAAATATATATTTTTTTTAATATGCTATAAAAAATCTCTTTTACTATATAGATAATCCATATCTTTACAAAGCCATAGGGCTTTTTGTTGTGAAAGGCTGTCATAAGATGACCCACTTTTTTTCTGCTTTTCCCAGCAGGGCTCTGCCTAGGACTTGAGAGCCCTGAAGCCCCCTCCTTTGTGGACACGGGCACTACCGAAAAATGAGAGGTGATCATCTTCCCGTGTGCAAAGTGAAAGCCCCTCAATTGCAAGTCTGATGGTGCGTGGGCACAGCCCCAGGGTATCCCAGCTCCTGCACTACCGGAGACCGGCCACATAACCTCCCGCTCTTCCTCAGGGCCTTGCTGGAGCGCAGCTGCACCACGTTCTGCAGCAGCAGC
Organism: Patagioenas fasciata; assembly: GCF_037038585.1. NCBI lineage: Eukaryota > Metazoa > Chordata > Aves > Columbiformes > Columbidae > Patagioenas > Patagioenas fasciata. The sequence continues at coordinate 23,930,497 of NC_092532.1, forward strand.
CTGGGTCGCTGTGGGGCTTGGCTCTCGCTTCTGCCACCTCCACAGCCTCTGCTCACTCTTGCCCTGCACAGCCCCTCTAAGCGAAGCGCTAGAAGCTTGAAGGCACAGGTGCTTCGGCAGAAAGGGCGAGCGCCGCGGTTCACCGCGCTCCTCCTCGGGCTGACGGACCCCGCTGTACCTGCGCTCCCACCGAGCGGCTGCTTGCTTCACGTTACATATCTAAGAAACCAATTATCCACGACCCTGAGAATCAGCAAATAAATCAAGCTGTGGTGATGCGGCGGCAGGGAGGGACAAACAGCCTTCACTGCAGCACTTGTAAATTTAATTCTTCTCAACTGCAGTATTTCTAGAAATGGCTGAAGCCACCGCACCAAGTCCCCATGTACCGTCTCACGCCAGCCTCGCCGGGAACTGGAGCCACGGGGAAGGGCTGATGATCACGTACCTCGCTCTAGGTGGAAGGGGCCCTGAACGCGTCCAGAATTAAATTAGCAATAAACCGGCTCCCTCGGAGCCTCGCAACGCAGAAGGTGAAGGAGAGGCACGAGGAGGCCGTTCGGCCAGGGGCGGCCCCGAGCCTGCCCCGTCCTGCCGGGCCCGCCGCCCCCCAGCCGGGCCCCACCGCTACCCAGGGCGCGAGACCCCCCTCAGGGCGCCATTTTGGCCGCCTGCCGCCTCGGGGCACGCGGACGTTGTGACACCGCCACCCTCCCCGCGGCGGTGGAGGCGGCGAGGGAGCAGCGGCCGGCGTGTGCGCCGCGGGAAGGCCGCCGTGAGCCGGGCGGGGGGCGCTGCGGGGACGCCTGGGCTGGGCTGGGCTGGCCGAGCCATGCGGGCGGCTCCGGGCGGGCTCCAGCCAGGGCGCTGCAGCCGCGGGGCGCGCCGGCTGGCCCTGTGTCCCTTCCCACAGGCCGGGGGGCCGCGCCTCCCGCCGGGCCCGGTTGTTCTTACACAAGAGAAGTCGTTAGCAGCAGTCTGCAGCCCGCAGGTTTGCATGGGGGAGCGTACTTCCTGTGTTAAGTGACACGGATTCGCCTCAGCTGCCTACGTGTGCAGCTGTCTCTGTTGTGCGGCTCTGGTAGTCAGTGCTCATCTGAGTGATTGAAACGGTAAATCCAGCAATTTCATTCTGTTGAGAGGGTTTAAATGATAGTACCTGAAGTGTCCCTGTCGGCATTGTTCCCCACTGAGCCTCAGCCTGCTTGAAATGGACGGCTGGCTGTTCCATGCCTCCGTCCTCCTTTGTGCCCCGTTGTTCCCGAGAGCAGAGCAGAGGTGGCGGAGGGGACAGAAGAGCAAGCCAGGAGCCCTCCTGGAATGAGGGACACACTCCCACTTCTCTTCAGCAAAAAGTGTTTCTGCCTACATAGATGCTTAATGTAAAGTTTATGCTTCTGAAACTAAAGCATAAAACCAGAACTTTATCTGAAGGCACCGATGAAGCATGGGGAGGGTGTGCTAAGATGGCAATAAAGTTGTCTTGTACAGCCTGTGTGTCACGGGAGAGCGCTAATCCCGGTCTCTAGGCACAGCGCGCCTGAGGACGAAGATCTTGGTGGAGGCAGCATCTTAGTATCTTCCGGTCTTGTGTTGGAAACTGTGCAAACTGTTACATTATTACATGTTATGTGTTTCATATGGAACTGTTAGGGAAGCTGAATCTCTTCCCCTTCACGCATTAAATATTTTTTTTTCTTTTTTAGATTCCAGGAGTTTAGATTTGAACACCCTCCCTCCCCTCCTTTTTGGCTAATACTGACTAGTGCTCAACGAAAACTAGCGGTTCTCTCGATGTTGCACACCCGAATAAATGAACTGTAACATCAGCTTCCATGTTAAACGTTATGTTTCACCCTCTCTTGCATTATCTTGGCACATCGTCTGCAATGTGCATCACAAAAGCCTCTGTATGGGGATATAGTGGAAGATTTGGCGAGGAGGTTAGTTAAATGTAAATACGCTCAAGTGACTTGCACCTGTCTGTAGAAAAAGCACACACATCACACTAATTGTCTTACTGACCTTGTGTGCTTGATGAGTAGAAGCTCTGTGTTAGATAACACAGGCCTGGGAGAAACTCTGGGCACCTTATCACTGTGTCTGAGATTCCTGCTTTGTTGTGAGAAAGAGCGGGAGGCTGCGCCTGCCTGAAGCCGTGAAATACAGGCGAGCTCAGCAGGCCCAGCGATCTTCCAGCAGGGCTGAACTGACCAGCGCCTGCGTCCCCGTTTGTGTCACCTCTGCCTGGGAGCTCAGGTGTGGCTTCGGAGATCCCCCAGTAGAGAGGTAACTAAAATAAAACTTGCTCTTTGCAAATGCATCCGTGGCCTCTGGCTCTTCTTGCGATGTGCCTGCGTATGTGCACACAGCCTCCAAAAAGGAAAGGAGGCAGAGAAAAATCTAGGAAAGCCTGTGTCTTCGCTGTCAGTACGAAACAGGCTTTCTGTGTGCTGCAGCAGGGCCACTCTACTCCACACATTTCCTGGGTGTATCCTGACAAAACTTTTAATTTCTGTTTATTTTCTTTTGTGCTTGTCACAGATGGGCAGCTCTTGAAAGGCAGTCTCTTACTGTATTTGTGTGCAATGCCTGCACTGCCAGGTCATGGTTTGTATTTGATTGTTATAGGTAATATGGATGAAACAGCAGGGTAGAGATGCAAGTAGAATTTCCCTTCCAAAGGGGGCACCAGCATCTCGGATCATCGCAGCAGTTCTTCCTAAATCAGGTTAGTGTTAGGATTGCGTTACGGACAGTTGAACTCCTCTTATTATCCAGTGCAGATATGCTAATGTACAGATGTGGTTGGCAGCATGTTCATTGCTCCGTGGTGCCAATCATCAGCTATCAACAGGCGTTTTGCAATGAGGCAACATGGCCCTTTTAGGTGCTGTTTAGCCTGTTCTGTTTCCTTGAAGCCTCCCTCAATGGCAGAACGTGTCCCCATTTAGAATGCTGCCATTTTTGTATTTGTCACAGTGCCAGTCAGCTAAGCTGTGTAGTCTACCTGAATAAATAAAGGTATTTTCTCACAGGAGATCATCTGTTCAGATCAATGCAGTGCCTTATATCCACTGCCAGCTTCATGCTGTTTTCTTGGATGCTGCTGCCCGTATTCCTTTGATTACAGGGAGAATATTCCACTTGTTTCCCTGCCTCTAGCTGGGAACTAGATACACTGCTCCATTGTTCACCTCCCTGGAAAAGCTGAGAGCTATGGCTTTTTGAGACAGTCTGTATTTGCATTTTCTGGGTTGGCTGGGCAACAGCTAATCAAATAATTACATTTAAAAGAAGATTTAATAAAAAAGCATCTCTAAAATTAAAGGCAAGGTGTAGTCATGGTTCTTAGCAACAAAACTAGTCAGCAATGTACATACTGTGTAATGTTTCCAAAATAACTAAGGACTATTTAATCTTTCTTAGTGTTCTTAACTTTCTTTTGTTGCTGTTTCTTTTTCCTTTTTAGATGCTCCTGTACCTTCATAGCATGTCTGCAGATCAGGCATCTCCTCCTTCGATTCCTTTTTTCCCCATTCTCCTCTGCTCTCCCCATGCTTTAAGTACAATGGTCTTACCTAGAGCAATGACAAGGAGCTACTCAGACTTGAAGAGTTTCTGCTAATAAATGCCAGTTCTGTCCGTGTTTTAAAATGTCAATTATTTATTTAAAGAATAAACTGAAGGTCCCAGGCAGACAATTATGCTTGCACTTGTAAATAATCTTTACTCAGAAGCAGAAGAAATTCTGTAGTTTTCCCCTGTCCTCAAACCAAACACAGGACTGAGCGGGACCTTCTGGGTTGCTCTTTATAGTCCCTTCTGTAGCAGGGCTCATGTATATAATCACTCTTTAAAAAGACATCAAACTCTGTTTTAAAAACAGTGTGGTTTGGAGAGGAATTTTTGTTTGGTTGGGGTTTTTTGTGTTCCATTGTGGTCATTTGGAAGCTGGTTTTGAACTCCTCTGGTGGTGTGGTCAGAAACCTCCTTCTAATTGTCAGCCCCTGGGAATCCAGACCTGGACAAGGACCTCTTACACTGGGTACGGAGCCGCTGGCCGGCGTTTAACCGGACTCAGCGTTCCTTTCTGTCAGTGTGTAATAAACGTGGCATTTACAGTTTCTAATTTGCTCTGACGTTGGAACACGCAGCTGCAGAATGGTGAGGCTGGGGTTTCAGCAGTGAGGTGGAAGGACACACGAGGTCAGCTGTGGGCAAGAGGGATCCCACCAGGACAAGCACCGTTAGTTCATACACACCACAGAGTGCTAAGAACACCAGCCTAATAATTAATGAAGCAGCTACAGCATGAAGTCCTTTTTATGTCCTCATTGTGAGATACAAGACATGTTTTGTTAAAAGTTTGAGTTTGCTGTGGCTATAAATAGCTTTCCTGGCAAATGTGGGAAAGGGAAATGATATGTAATGAAGGAATAACAGCAAATAGAGTTTAAATACTTGTTTCATAACAGTCTTATTTTGGGGCTGAAATAATGGACCAGGCTGTGTACTGAGTATTAGTTTGTCTTGTGTGATACACCTTTCATTAGAAATATATTTAGCATAGTGCTTGGCACCATGCTAGGCCTAGAATTTCTTTTCAGGTGGTGTCTTGCAGGCTTTGCAACTGCCTTCTATTCCTTGATACCCTGCTGTTCCCTACTAAGCAGTATATAACATTTGATGTTGGCTTTGCTAAGCTGGTGACAGCATGGCAGTTGACTGCAGAAGTTTTTAATTGTAGAGAAAGATCTAACTGGATTTTTCTGGGTATTCAGAAGTCTGAATTGGCATTTGAAAGGTATTTAAGAACCTGTTGCAGCCAAACACAAAGAAGGTAACAATATTACACCTAGTTGGACTAGAAAAGGTAGTGAGGATGTTACCTAAATTGTAGCAGGGCCTGGGTGTTCAAGCTAACAATCTTCTGCTAATTTAGAAGTTCATGAACCTCTTTAATGAGAACAAAGATACCTAATTACATTTGATGTGGAAAGACATCATCTTCCCCTCCTCACATTGATGACTTTCCATTCATTCAGAATACGCTGCCCCTGTGTGAGTTCAGGTTCTGAACTCCCACGTGGCGCCTTTCAACTACCGAAGTGTTCTTTGGAGGCTGCCCGTGCAGGCGCTGCAGCATGCGATGCTGGGGCAGCACTGGAAGTCACTTCAGTTGCTTTTACTGCATCATCCAGAATCTTAAAATAACAGAAATGTTGCTGTGGAATAGAGCAGCTCCTGCCATAGCTGCGTCCTGAACTCTGTGCGAGCCGTTCTGCCGGGCATTTGTGGAACTGCAGCTCACGTTAGATGTGTAGGGTGCAGCCCCCCAATTTACGAACATATTACTGTCCTTTCCACCGGCGGCTGTGCTCCTCTGGTGTTACACTGCAATGTCGTAGCCATCGTCTTCCCAGTTTGTATCGTTAAGGCAGAAGGATTTATATCAATTACTGGCTAATACAGTGTTTAATGTGTGTATCTGTGAGGCAAATTCCATTTTAGCAGGGTGGAAAGCGGTCAGAGATATCAATATTCAGTATACTAATGACAGCACGGCATTCAGGATCGCATTAAGGTCTCTATTGAGCTCATCAGGCTGACGCATCTTGTTGCTGGGATTTGGAAGAGCCAAACGTTTACGAATAGGAGTGGGCCTTCTAAGGCTTCTGTCTGCTTTGGACACACCACACTGCCACGACTTGAGGAGCTTTAGCAGAGCTTTGCAAAAAAACTCTTGTGACAGGTGTAGTGTAACGGGGAAAACTACTTGATCTGAGAAGCTTCAGGCTTTGTTGCAGTGTTTATACAGATAAAGGATGTTCTGACACACCGGGCGTCCCAGCTGTACTGCGGCACTGGAAGCGGTTTGGAGTTGTTCCGCCAGGTCTGGCTTTGGAGACGTCAAAGGTTGACTTAGAGAAAAGAGGGCTGGCGGTAGTGGAGACTGCGAGTGTGCGCTGCTGAGCAGGAGACGCTCGTGGGAAGTAAGGGAAGGAAAAGCGTCAGCTTCTGGACATTTCGAGGCGGACAGAGCAAGCAGGTGCTGTTTTCTAGGAATTACACGATTTACAGACAGGAAAGCTAGCTGAAAGCTGGTATGTTAATAGAAACATGGGGAAAAGGTTCCTTTATTTTATGTGATTATGTTTAATTATCCTTTAAAGCACACAGGAAGGCTGTAGCTTTTTTTCTGCTGCAGTTAATCTCCTCTTTTGGTTTCTATTTACTGTTTTGATGGTTCTTGATGCCTAGGCACCATTTCCCTTGGCAACAGAGTGCTGGTTGCTGTATAGAAGACAGGACAGTGACAGGGTCTTCTGCCCCACGGAGTCTGTGCGTCAGACATGCGCTCTGCCTGTGGAAAAGGATTCGTTATTCGAGACGGGGCTCCCCACCGGCTTTTACAAAGGACTTTGAGGACCATTCAGACAGACTGAACCAGTAAAATGGGTTATTTTCCCTTGACATAGTTTTGTTAAATCACTGGGTTGTTTTAAAGGAAATAAGTACATGGAGTTCTTTTGTTTTTAACTGAAGTTAGACTGACTAGCCTATAGATAAAGACCCGTTCTCGGTTAGTTCAGGGATTTGCTAACTGGTGAGATGTCAAGATGTACAACTGCATAAGAAGGAATTGTTCTAGTGGTCTTAAACTAAACTCAAGCACAAAGCGATGTGGAGTGGATACGCTGGTACACAAAGCTGGACCTGTGCGAGGTGCGGGTCTGGGTGCGCAGCGTGCGGCGGGCGCTGTGAGTGCCCGGCCGAACGGGTGGGGTGTGTCTGTGCAGGAGAGGCCAGGGTGGCAGGGGAGTTCAAAACTCTCCTTTCTTTCACGCTTTGTTTTCTGCAAATTCACTAGAACAGGTGTAGCACAGTGAGACCGTACTTGACCCACCCGCAAGACTGCTCGCAGAGTCAGATTTCTGCTAGTGCCATGCGATCCCACAGAACGAAACCAGAAGAAGTGGACTGCACAGAATCATTTGAGCCTTGAAATTTTATTATCTTGTTTGCATCAACCAGTTATTCCTTTCAGCACCAATAAAAGACAAAACCCCCTCCCTGTTGTTCAAAATGCCTTGGTTTTATCAGGTCTGAGATTGTGATTTTCTTGCAGGCAAGGAAACCAATGAAAATATTTAATTTTTTATTTTTTTTAATACATTTATAACAAAATGTCAGAAGGTGTGTGCTTACCATATAAAAACATCAGGTTCCAGAAGGATACAATACCGAAAAATTATTGAAATAAAAAAGGTTATTCTTATTACAGGATTTCTAAACCTTAGCAATAATACAAGTCTTTAAAAGCATCAAGATCATATTTAAAACAAGATGGCATGGAAAAATGAGACCTTCAGTAACAATTTGACCCTCATTTAACGGCTGATAAAATTGGGAGTTTTTCAAAGTGCTTGGACTGTGTTTCTGTTCTCATGCTGCAGTGCCAGGAGGAGGTGCGAACGAAGGCTTCATGTCCGAGCTGATGATATGTGCTGACACTGATGTGCTGCTGTGTGATCCCAGGGCAGCTCAGAGACCAAACTGGGGACAGTCAGATCGGCTTAATCTGGACCACCAAACAAAGAGCATTTTTAACAATTCCGTTATTGGAATTTTAAGTTCCTTAAGTCTTACTGTCTTACCCAACAAGCAGGACTGAGTGTCAGACTAGCCAAGAGTGCTTCTGGGAGAAAACATCATAACGCCCTCACTAGGTAGGTAAACGCCATGTACCAGACAGCTTTCGCAAGGGTTTCTCTAGAGCAGGATGCAGGCTTCTCTTGGAGCCAGCCTGTGATACAGTTTCTGTTTGGTTGCTTTAGACAGCTTCTCCTAATCATCCAGTTTGTGATGGAATAAAACTAGCTGGCCACCACCTGCACTGGTCACAGTGAACACTTTCTCACTTACCATGAGGTGCATTACTACCCTGGTTCTCAGCGGCTGAGCTGTGGTGCAAAGCAGGTGCGTGGCGCACCCCTCAGACAGCGCACAGATTAACTGGATCTGCATGCGCCTGAGAGGCTGTGTTCTATAGGTTGTGGTTTTGAAGTGACCTAAAGGTACCAACTTTGTAAGGATCTGATGTCCTTGAAGCTTCTGGAAGTTCTTAGTTTTCTGCTGCCCTCATTTTGTGTCTTTTGTTCACTTATTCTAGAAGTACTGTTGTAAAATGTAAATTGGATGTGAGAAACAGAAGATGGTATCTAGCTTTTACAAAAACAGATGACACTTCATCTACAGTATCTCTGTTGAGTGGCAGTGATTAAACCAAGAATAGCGTTATCACCCACTTCTTGAAGATACCTGAAATTCCTGTACAAAGTGGGGTAAGCGTAGCCGAGTGAGCTTAACTCAGATTTCTTAAAAATAACATCCTGCTAGTAAATTGGCTCATGCTATCCCTACGGCAAGTGGGATCGACTGCCGTCCGAAAAGCTGTCCAGTGTTTGGTTTCCTGGGCATGTTCTCCCTGGCCCTCCCACCTGCTGTGTTTGGGGTTTTTATGTGTTTGTTTGATTGTTTAGGCAAATATTCTGTTACAGAGTACCTGTCTAAGGCCTGTAGTGATTAACATCCTGCCAGCACAGCCTTGCCTGAACAACTCTCTGTGAGACAGTATATGGAGCTGTAGTAGCATGGGTGTAGCCAGAGCTGATTTTTCTCTAGGATGTTACTGTGCTGGAAAGGAAAGCCTGCGCATTACAGTTTCCTGGTACGTATGCTCTCCGACTCCTGCAAGCACACCGTGGCATCAGAAGGCACAGCATCAATGCAAAAACCACAAGGAACATGTGTACAGCGGTGCCACAATGCTGTGCTTCCCAGCATCGGTCTCCTGCAAAGTCAGATCCTTAAGACAGTAAAATAGTAAGAACTACCTAGACTGTTTAAATGTATGTGCATCGTTTAAAGAGAACGTTTTACAGCCATCCATTTCCTGATCACTGAGAAACTAAGAACATCAAAATCTAAAACAGTTTACTTTGAATTTGAAAAAATATTTCTCAACGTCTCTCAAAGAGTTGACAAAAGTGCCCGTTTTTGGTCAGCACAAAGCCACAGGACTAGTTTAAAAGTAATTTAGACCACGTTAGTTGTACTGTAAATGTAACATTGTTTGGCAGTAGTTCTATGATTATACCCCACACAGTGTCAAATTCAGCTCCTGCAACTGATACTTAGTGAAGTTGATATCAAGTTGTAATTTACATTGTTAGGAAAGCTATTAAAAATACTGTACCTTGTATTTAATCTTACCACTGAGAAATAGCTGCTGGGCAGCACAGGAATTGCTACTGATAGTGTGTTTTTTAAAAAGGTTAATAAAATACAAGCAAGGTAGAAAAAAGGATTAAAAGCATTGTTTCAGGTACAAGTTTTTTTCTGAATTGGGGGAGAGATAAGAAACCAGAAAAACACATTGCACATACGTGCACTCTCTGTATAAAGAGAATCATACAAAGGGGGACACTGGTGATGCAGTGGGATAGTACACTGAAGTCTCTGATGCTGTAAACTTGAATTCTTAATTTTACCAAAAAGGGGAATTGAGCCTGGTTCCGTTTTGAGTCCCCACGGGTTCCTGTGCAGACCACCCCGCGTTTGGCACGTACAGGTTGAGGAGGCGGTCTCTGCTGAAGGGACGCCGGGACTGGAGAATGAGGCACCGAAGGCGGCAGAGCAGCTGCAGCGGGGCAGCGGGAGCGGTGCCTTGCTGCCTACCTGGAATGAGCCAATACTGGTACTCCAGCACTTCTGTAACTAGGAAGAGTTTCTCTACATGCAAAATCAGGCTGATCTAAGTAAAAGTTCTGTTGTTTGCTGCAGCTAATTAAGCCAGTACCGGAGGCTGTGCGGACTGGGATCTCTAATTTCAATCTAGTCCGATTTAGCTGAAGCTGATTCCTAGCAGGTGTAAACTAAACCAAAACAAAATATCTTCAGGAATTTGTGGCCAGCATAACTAAAACAGTTTACTTAATGCAGTAAATACAAGTATTAAATTAACTCTTTATAACACAATTTGTAATGTAAGAGGAAATAACACTAAAATCAATAAGGAAGTAGGCAGAAGAAACTAAGTACTGGTTAAAACTGAAGGGGTCTCATTGTTCTCCCAGCAAAACCAAACCCTTCTGAATTTAAATCCCTAAAAAAATGCCAAGTCTAGTTATGGACCTGGTTCTCAGCTTTTCGTTGTTTGTTAAGGTTACGGCGGCTGGGTCAGCCAGGTCCTGGGGTCAGATGGCAGAGAGGAGCCCCATATTTAAAGAGCTGCAGTGGAAAGAACATGTGAATTAGATGGTAAGGCCCCTACTAACGTCCGGGAGTGAATGGAGAGTTGTGTCTCCGATACAAACCAACCCTCTGCCCCTACTAGGGCTGAGAGTCACACTTCTGTTCTCCAGTACCAGCCACACTGCACTTCAAGTGTACTGATTCCTTTGGAAAATTGTTATTCTGCCTTATCAATCATACACTGTTCTACACTTTTTCTCCCAAAATGTCACTTACGTTTATTTTAACTCTATATCTAGCATGCATTTTACAAGCTATTTCCCACTTACTCTTTCTAGCTAAGGCAGAATGTTGGCCCTGGTGTTACCAATTGTACTACAGGAATCTATTCACTCTACTGTAACACACATATCATCCCGTACCACAATTCAGAACTGTCCCACATATGAGAAAGAAAGGAAGAAAATACATTACAGGAGAACTATATTTCTTCATAAGGGAATAAGTTGTGCTTAGAAAGCTAAAGGCCCAGTTCTGGAGTCATTGCTCAGACAAAACACTTCATCATTTCAGTGGGAACACAGCTGGTAGAAGGGTAGAACTCCAAGGTGTCCTTGAAGTCTTAATTCCAAATCTTTTAAGTATCCTTAAATAGGGCAGGAAGATACTGGTCTGCAAACTGAATGGAGTGTGTGTGTGTTTGTTTGAAGACCTATCCGTAAGGACAGAAGGGTTTGCCAATCCCAGAATGCCTTGCTTTGGCTGGTATCTGATTTTTAAATTCACGTCCATTCTGCTATTCCCCATGTATCGTACTGACTATTGTATCTCAGAGTGGCATGCAGTGCTGGCGCATGCTACTGATGCAAGCACGCTACTACGACTTCAACAGGCTAAAAAAGAAAAAGCTTTAGCTTCTTAGTTATACAAAGAAATTATGCAAAAAACCATTGAGCGCACTAACTCACAGACTAATTACAAACTAAATTGTGCTATATATTAGTATAAAAACATGTTTTAGTAAGAATGGCACTGGTTCAGAAGGAATTAGGACTTCCATCTTGGTTCCGTTCGGTCCACAGTGTAAGCATTGTAGTACAGGCCTGCCCTGTTGCCTGAGCAACTTGTGACAGTGGCTTTTGGCCACAACCCCTTCCGTTTCTTCCCTTTTTATATCCTCCATTGTTGGTACATTCTGGGAGTAGCCCAGGCCAGGTCTGGTCGTCTTTCCTAACGTGGCACCAGAATAGTTCATTCTTATCCTCTGATATTTTCTTAATATCGTTAACGTTTCCCTCTTCTAATCTCTCAAAGCTGGTCAGTTTTAAGGGTCATCTTCTCCTGTAGACACCATGAGACGCATTGCTACTGGTAGGTGGTCTGTCAACCCTGCTAACTGGGTAATAAAGCTGAACTCTTCTACTTCCTGCAGAGGGAAAGTGAAAGAAATCATTAATTTGAAAACTGATCTGTTACACCACACACCAGCACTCAGCCTCGGTAGTTTACTTCGGACTGCCTTACTGTATTAGTAGATGCACGGGACCAGTTGAGCTGGGCTGGGCTAATGGCAAACTCTGCCACACAGGGCACGTCAACGCGGTGCAGTTGATGAGGTAAACCATTTACAAAATACACAGTTGAATTAGTCTGGATTAAATCTATTGTACCTTTTCCTTCCATTTACAGCACCATCTGCATTGTTCAGACAGACCTTCCTGTAGCGCCGCAGTGGATAATCCACAGGCGTCAGGAGGGGCTGGCTGTGCCGTACTAGATTGGCTATGCAGCTACCAAGGAAGCCTGTCTCCATTAGACTGAGGTGTGGAACCTGAAGCGGCAGGGAACCCTGCTCCTTACATCTCTGAATTGCAGCCTTTATGCTGGCAACGTTTTACGGGACTGAACGTTCTGTAGGACATACGGCTTGCTTCCCAGCCTCTGAAAGCTGGGCAGGGCAACCTCAATGCTTGACAACGTAGCTGTGCCCTCCCACCAGCCAGGTACTTACTTGGCCAGTGCTTTGGACGTGGCTTGCCAGAAGCACAGATACTTCAGCTCTTCAGGAGCCTTTTGGCTAGCATCAGCTAGCATGCCACAAGAAGCAACAGTCTAGTGTCTTCCTAGTCACTCATTTATCTTTATTCTCCCAGCATGAGCCTTATAAAAGACTTAATCTGAGTCAAAACTATTCAAATATTGGTTTTGTTGCTGTTCATGTGAAATATAAGATGGGTTCACCATACAGATGCACCATGGGCATTTGTGTATCTGAAAGAGGAAGTCTAAAAACAATTTAGCTGCTAAGGTGCTGTGACAACGGACGGAGGTATGTGCTAAGTTATGCTGAATTGCTCAGTCACTTGCCCCTCTGCAGTAACTGCAGTGGGGTGTACTAAGTGTGAACTGGTTTCTCATTTTCAGCATGGAATTCTGCATAAGATGAGCTCCCACACCAGGAAGCACACAGTGCACTGCAAGTTCTCATTTTAGTTAGCCCGTGTCAGCTTCTGCCTGGGTCAACTTCTCCTTGTAACTTAGGTTGGTTTCCTTAGGTATAATAAAAGCACATCCAGACACTTTAAAAGGCTAAAGTCTATTCAGACTGCTGGCATGGCAAGCAGCAGCCAAAACACTGAGTCTGGCAAAAGTTTAAGGAATGGAAACAAGGTTGGTTGTTTTTGAAAAGCAGCATATCTACCAGTATCCCTAAACTAATCTTCAATTTGCTTAGGTAATAGGTTTACAAACTTGGTACTTGCATGCAAAAGTAGAAAATAGCAAAGCAGTATGTTCTCCTTGAAGTAGGAGTTTGAACCCCAGCGTAAGAGGCGGCAGTGTGTCCCGACTACTTTGTTTGCAAGGTCTGGTTCTGTGTCAGCTCTGGAACTCACCACTTTCCATTCCAGGTAAAGACCTTCTTCTGTATAGAGCATATAGTCAATCCTCCTCCCGTTTCCTTTCAGTGATGCCTTCCTCCCCTTTTGACTGGAACTGTGGTTCTTGCTGGTGGGATACACTAAGTATCCTTTCCTTCCTTCTTCACTTTCCAGCACCCTATTAAAAAAACAAAACGAGTGCTTTAAATGTTTGCTCATTTGGTCCCTTTGTGCATTACTCTAGGTGCTCTCCAAATCACTTGTCCAAAAGGACTGTTAAATTGAAAAGCACAATCTTCTGCCAAACGTTTTCCAATATGAGGCTGTGCTAACTCCTGACAATGCTCTTAAAGCCTCCCGGTGGGTTTGGCGTCGCTGGTGCCATACGGAGGGCCTGCCACTGTTACGGCCTCGAGCAACTTGATCTAACTTTGAAGTTAGCCCTGCTTTGAACGTGATTTTGGACTAGATAACCCACAAAGGTCTCTGCCACTCTATCTCTACAGTAACTCCATGTTGCTGTCTGTTCTGTGGTTTTTTTCTGTTGTATTGGATTTAAAAGGAAACTTGGTTTGCCTTCTTGTATTTGATTTAAAAGATCTACCAAAGTAGCGCTACAGGCAACAGACACGACTGTGCATTCAATAGCAGGTGCTGCATATGGTAGCTGCGTGTGTAGGGTATTCTGCAATCACAGCTGGTTTGCTCCGTAACTGCACGCAGAGAGGGTCGGATTAGGTTGCCGTTTTGCTATCTGGCTTAAAACTCAGAAGCAAAGTACTTTCAAAACCACCTCCTTGAAAATCGCTTTCCTTGACTTACCTGCCAAAACCTGAGCTCAAGGTTCTGTGGTTTCCCTGGTAAGAGTTGATTACGCCATTAAGCTACATCATCAACTGTCGCAGGAGAAACACTGAGCCATGAACTTGGGTCCTAGCAGGTACAAAGCCTTTAATTTCACCTTGGAAAAAAATAAGATAGTTTTGATCACCCAGTTTTTAAGATTTGACTTTGGATGGGTTTTATGGGGTTGGGTTTAGGATTTGGTTTTATGCATGCACGTGAGAGTACAGAATGAAGGAAAAACAAAAGACAAACACCAGACTCTCTTGATGTGCTTTAATGTTTGAGATTCAAATGCTTCGTCAGTTTTTGTGTCTTTGGAAGGATCTGAGTGGTGGCAGAGGGGACACAGCACTTGCAACCATTGATTAGGTCTCAGCAGTATTGTAATCTGTAAGTTTGGGTTAGTTAGTACATACAAGAAGTACTTTATGCGCCTTCAAAATATAACCATGACAAAATGATGGTCATTCAGAACTCTTCTTAACCCCCTTTGAATTTAGTGAGGTATTGAAGGTTCTTAGAGTTTACTGTAACCAGTTTATAAAAGTAAGCTTCCTTTTACATATTATTCAGTTTTAGACTGACATCTAATACCTCACATTAAATTGCTGCCTGCACCCCATTTGCGAGCTGATTCCACAAAGAGCTAATGCAAATTATTCCCTTCCTGAAATTCTTTCTCTCGGTTCAAGCAAGCAAGCTCTTTGATGGAACTGACCTCTTTCAAAAGTGGTATTTATATCTGGCAAAGCTAATTAAGTAACAAAGTAGAAGAAATTGCTGATTAGCGCTGCAGTGCTCCTGAAAAAAAAATCTTTTTTGCATTAATTTAAAAGATGAATTTGTTTTAGCTTCAATTGTGTCCTTTTAAAAGTCTGTGAATGCTGGGGATTCACTTAACCCGCACAGCTTCTCCAGAGAAACGTGAATTTCCAGTTCATGAGGAAAACAACCTGTAGATGCGCCCTGTCTGCGAGTAGAGCCGGCGGCGCTCGGTGTGCGCGGCTGTGCTGCCCGCCCTGCGCGCGCCGGCACCAGCGCTGGGAGTCTGGCTGTGCCGTGCCAACGGTTCAGTGCTAACGGCTTCAGTGAACAGAACTAATGATGACTCAGTTGCACAACCAAACCTCGGTTTTGTTAGAACAATTGTCTAAGTTCATAGGAAAAAAGAAAGGAAGGATAAAAAGTAATCAGAACTTTACTTTTTCCTCGAAAGATTTTCAGTCCCCAATAAGTCCAAAGTTTCATATAAGAATCCTGTCCAGCAGCAATCTGGCACCAGTTTGTGTGCAGCGCTGCGCACAGCCGCAGGGACCAGAGGACGCAGAGCAGGATGTGTAAGGGAGCCACAAAGCAGAACTTCCTCCCACATCACAAAGCTCGAGGGACAATCTCTCTCACTCACAGGGGAAGCACATGAGCTAAGGACCGCTCTTCTCACTGGTGTTGCAGCCTGTCACCGGAACCGTGCTCCATCATCCAGCAGTGGAAACTGGGAAAATTTGCCTTTAAATCTCGTTTCTTAGCCATCCTGTGCCAGGCTCTGTTCAGGGATTAGAGCAGTAACTACTCCTACATTTAACAGTCCTAAAATTACATTCGGCCCTTTGATGGCAACCGCGAGGCTGGTGTGGCCCCCGGGACCACGGGTCTGACACCCTGGTTGAGGGGCTTATTCCAGTGCTTTGGGGGAAGGTCACAATCATCTTTGCGAGATAAGATGAGATGAGATGAGATGAGATTATTTGTATGCATTTCAGGAAGCCTTTCTGAGCAGAAGCTTGTGTGGCAGGGCCCAGATTGTTACATCTAGCTTATTAATTGTTCTAGAATTAAAAATGACTGGCTCATTATTTGTACCGAGTATGTTCTTCTAGACCAATCTTTTACATATGCTGTACTTAACATGAAAGAGATATTTAAAAACTAGTTGTTCTGCTGCTTTTATGACCTAATTACTTTAGTAATGTGAGCTACTTAATGTTATTTATGAACTAGAGAGGAGCGCTGATGAAGAAGTGCTGCTCTGGACAGCTTACATGGCCAGTTTAAACGTGTGTTTTCTATGTCTGTAAAGCCTGATCAAGGTCTATTATTGAAAAATTTGAGAATGGATCCATTTTAGGCTGTACCCTGTTGTGCTGTGTGCATGAATGATACGTGTTGGCTGGGCAGTGTTCTGTGCTATTGAACATTTAAATGTCTTTAAAGCCTGGATTTGATTAATGGCTTTAAATTTTGCTGAACTTCTCAGCAGTTTTTCTGTTTCCCCGTCCCTTCAGAGATGGGAGGACAGGCTCCCCTGGCCTCTTGTGGAGTGATGGTTTCCTTCATATATAAGCACCTCTACATAACATACACATGCAGATCCCTGTTTCCCCACAGATCTCCATAAAAAGCCAGTGGAAATTCCTGTCTAATAGAGGGGGGGTTTCATCAGTTTAAGAGAATTACAATGTATTGCAGAAAACTGAAAGCCACATTAAGTAGGCACAAAGTATTATGTATATTCTGTTACCAACACTGAGGAGTATTTCCCAGTTCCACGAGGTGCTGTACATACACACAGGCAGCAGAAGTAATACTCTGAAATCTTTACTGATCATCTGATGGCTCTGGATCTGTCGATCATGTATTTGTCAGCTGAACCTGACTGCTGAATAGAAGTAACTCATCAGAGAATAAACCACACCACCCCGAAGTAATGTGGTGACAGATTGTCTCAAAAGGCGCCTTGAAAACACAGGTGGGGTTTTTTTGGTTTTGCAGTTTTAATGTATTTTTGTTTTCATCAGCTCCAAGGCTGCTCTTGGAACCACGAAATAGACTGTTCCACCCACACGCAGATCTGCATTCGCAAACTTGGCTGCAGGGCCAAATTACCTTGCTTTTGCTTTCCAGAAATGCCTTTCACACTCACCAAATCCATGTTTTCACCACGTGAATAGGAACGCCTGGACATTGCAGGCTGTTGAACGTGTAAAGCGTGACTTGCGGTAACAAATCCTTATTTTGAATATAAACTAAATCCAGACCTTATGTCTAGAATTTTGTTTCTTTTTTCAAAGCTGATACAAAAAAGACTTCAAGGGGTAGCTTCGCCTCATACACTCAACTGAGTCTGCCATCCATCCCATGCGGCGTACTGTACTTTGTAAAAACGCCGACATGAACCATGCCTGTGTAACGTACCCCCTTTCCATTCCCTGTGTCATCTGAAGCATCTGCACAGACTCATTAGTTCAAATAACTTTAACTCTTTAGTATATTTGCATAATAAACATCTTTTACAGTTACTCATGATAATAACATATTTAGTCCATTAAAATACCCTTCAAGTTAGAGAAGCTGTAAAAAGGATTATCACATTCATTAAATGCTTTAAAAAGTACAAAGCTTATAAATTTCTTGAATACCTGTACTGTTAAATAACACGCCAGTGGAGAGAAATTAACCCTAAGACTTCTGCAAGTTAAGGCGTGGGGTTTTTGTTTCTCATAAATCCACTAGCTTAAACCAAAGATACCTGCTTCAATGGCAAACACGCCTTAGAAGAAATGCCGCGCTAGGATCACGGATAGATAATAACCATATTCCTGGTTACGTCTGGTGCTCTGTTTAATTCCTCCCTATACTTGTGAGCTTGCTTCTTAAGGTGTATCACATTCTGCAAGCACAGGTTTTTAACTGTTGGCTTGGGAGTGGGTATTTTCTTTGAGGGAAACTACAGCTGTGTTGTTGCTGTGAGCACGGGGCTGCCTGCTGCCGAAAGGCCTCAGACAGGCTGCCTGCCCCCTTAGCAGTGCTTGGAGCCTCCTGTCCTGTGGGCCTGTGCGGGTAGGGCCAACTCCAGAGACAAAAGAGCACGGACTGCAGTTGCTCTCATCTTTACACCCATTTAAGCCAATTCTTTTAGACTTCGAGAAGCAGCCACTTTTCCTTCCCTTTGATTCCTGTTGCCCAAATACTCCTGAGTGAAAAAAAAAAACATGGTTGGTTGGGGTTTTGTTTGCTTTGGTTTCGTTTCTTTTTCTTTAATGTCCATGAAACAGCCCTCAACTTGTGAAATGTTAAAGAGCAAGCGATGAATTGGCTTTTGAAGGAATTGTCTAAAGCGCGTGGGAGGATTAGGAATTGCGTACTTCTGTAGGTTATCTGGAGTGCACACTTCTTCATCATACAGTCCTTCAGGATCCAGCAAGGTACCTGTGAACAGAAAGGAGAGGTGACTGTGGGCGCACCCCCCGGGATGCGCCGCGGGGGTTCCCGGGGGGCGGTGCGTGCAGGGCCCTCGCTGGGGAGGGGGCACCTCACTGGCAGAGCACTTTGTGCTCGGTTCGGAACACAAGCCACAGCCGTGCACAGCGGCTCTGGTTTTGACACTGATTACATCTCACGCCTGACTGAAGGACATTTTCAGTCTGATTCTGTATTTTCAGAATAAATACAGGAAAATAATTTCTTTTAACAGAGAGGATGAGGATACTTGGCTTTAGTACCTCAGCTTTTCTTTTGCTGTCTCCCTCCATACATCTTCTATTCCATTTTAACTACAGCACAGTCCCTGCCTAAGCCTCTTATGTTTTCCTGGCAAACATTCCAATCTGAACTTGACCTTCACTGTTTTCTGTTGCTTCTCCTTTCTGTGCTCTGTACACTCAGTCTCTCGTTCCTTAATAATTCTTGCTCTAACTGTTCTTTCTTGCGTTCCATCTCCAATCTGTAAGCACAGGAGATAAGCAGAAGTTGAGAGGTCCTAGTGGCAGGGACCGGACCTGCTTGCTGCCTACAGTCTAGATGAGCAACTTTGCCAAGTCCTCACAGGCAGCTCCTCTATCCAGCCCTTGCTGCTGCCTGCCGCCTTTCAAAACGTTGTCTCCACCCTCCCAGTTTGGCAGCCCCCATCTCCAATTGTTTTGTTTTCCTGCTACAATAAAATCGCATTATTAAGCAGTTCCACATTCTTACCTTCAGCATCTTCAGTTCTATTTGCTTCTCTACAGAAAGTCTAATTCCTGATCTAAAACTTCACCAAGTTCAACGGAGGTTCGCCAGGTATTAGTATCTCAGAGTTCTACCAAATCTTTAATTAGATGAACCCTACAGGTTCATATTGTTGAATTGCTTTGTTACATCCTCACATACAGTATTTATAGAACACCAACTGGAACATTCTGATCAGAAGCTGCAGGCTTTCACTGTATGCAGAACATAGAGAAACAATAGTTTGGCTTCCCTCCCCAAGCAACCTAGAGATTATTTCAAAAGTAGACTTGGTGTGGGAAGGCATTCGAGTCCTCAATGCATAAGTTCTGGAGTGTAGACTGACATTTGAGATCTCTGGTTGGTTCTAAACTATAATTCAACATCACACTGTTAAGGTTTATCAAACATATGTTACAGAAATACCCCTTGTAAACATTTGGTTTCCACCTCATTCTCACTGCCCCTGAGCTGAACTACCTGCTGCTTATAGATGTGGTGGGAGCGACAGAGAAGTCGATGTTCAGACACTGATACCATCTAGAGGAGCCTTACCGATCGCCCATGGTTTATCCTCCCCAGGACCAAGCCGACAAGGGTCTTTGTAGTGTGTAAACAGAGAATGCTGTTGCTCCAGCTTGTCCTCTGCAGGGGAAGAGCAAGTCCAAGAAAAGGCACATCAGCTACGCATTGTGGACAACTGTGTGTTCTGCCACAACAGAAAGGCAAGTCCTCCTTCCCACTTGGTACACGTATATAGGGCTGACTAGCTACTATTTGGTAGTAGCTTTATTGCACAGCAATATCTTGTCTTGATCAGAAACTCTAACAAATGCTTGCTAATAACAGCACTTTCCTATGAGGACTGTCTATGAAAGACATTTTTGGTAGTTTCTAGCTGTAAACTGAAGTGAAAGTTTTCCAACATATTTCCTTATCCTGCCATTGCCATTGCATTGCTTACACTGGCACTAAACGTTGTTGAGGTAGATCACACAAAGGAGAACTGGACTGACTGCACAACGCCAAGGTAAGTGGCTGTTTGGGGTGTACATACACAGCTCAGTAAGTCTGATCAGAACTTCAGACACCGAACAAAAGGAGCGAGTTCTAGTTCTGTGCATGCTGTTTGACATCGCAATCATTATACCTGGGAAGCAAGTCAAACCAGAACTTGAAAATACCAGCTGCTACAATTCCATTTTTGTTAAAAGGTAATAGCTACTGGTAACTTTCTTTCCTGCAGCACTTAGACCTTTTACTAGGTTAAAACTTCTTAGCAACACTTGAAGGCTTTCTCTTGAGATCAACAGAACATTCACCTGTGTTTGGAGCTGCTGCTGTAACATGTTTGTCACTGTCTATTGCCAAGACAACAGAATATGCAAATACGCATGAAAATGGCCTTGTCTGCAGTCAGAAACACAACTTGGAACCGTGAGCTGTGTATCTTAGACAGAATGCAGCCCACACGCTATAGGAATCACATTAGATCTCCTTGTGTCAAATGCTGTTCTCGCCAAGTGAAGAAGCTGCTGACCTCTCCCTATGAGGAAGGAAGAAGGACACAAAATGGAGCACAGTAGTACTGTGGCCAGTTTGGTATTAGTAGTCATTCATACAGGTGAATGTCCTTCAGCCACTGCATCTACCCCAGCTGATCTGCCTCATGATATCTTTCCAGCTTCCCCGCTCCCCTGCCCCAACCAGCTCTTCATCTCGAGAACATCCTCGTGTATTGCAGAGAGGCTGGAAGCTGAATTTGCCAGCGTCTCCTGGAGTTGTGGCAGGAGACTGAAGGACTGACCCCTCCTGAGATGTGCCAGGTATGCCATGCAGGGAACTGCTCTTTCTAGCTGAACAGCCAACTGATTTGTTTAATGTTCATGGAAAAGTAAATTAAATCTCTGCAATTGTTCGTTTCTCAAAGTTTTCCCTTGTTGTATGTATACAAATTTCCCTCAAAACCAAGACAGATTAAAAGTTTGTGGTGATTATTGCAACTGTCGCACTGCCGGTGGCAAGTCACAGCTGATGAGACAAGCGTAACCCATCTGACCGGAGGGCATTCATCTGATGCTAAAAGGTTTAAACACATAATAGATTTTTACACAAGTCAGTCCAAAGCAACCTGACAGTAACTTTCTAATGATGTTCCCACAAAGTGTGAATTCATCGTATGAATGTTGTTGTAATGTTCTGTAAAGCTGGAGGCGAAAACTGAGCTGCAGAAAATTTGTCATAAGCATAAGGTCGCTCATGGACCTGGAGATCTCTGAGAACTGTACTGTCAATACATCTAAGAATAGAAGCTTGATATTTACTGCAACATTAATTACTTGCCATATCTATCTGTGGAGTGGGGAAGATTACAGAAAATCACGTACAAAATTACAGGAAACTGATCATTGTTAAAAAAAATCGTGTTCGATTCCCTGCAATGCTAACAAGTGTTCCTAAAACAATGAGTAATGCAGAAATGGAGGAGAAAACTTCAGAACACTGCATTAGTCTTGCTCAGTGCAGAAGGAAAGAAAGCAATCTAAAAATAAGAAATTGAATAGCCGGCTTAATTTCAGTTCCAGGCTGAATGAACTTTAAAGGGGAGGAAGATGTACATAATCTGCAGAGAGAGCAAAAATAAAATGGGTTTTTATAACCTGCTTTGTCGTCCTCTTTCACAGTCGTTATAATGGTTACAACCGTTATTTGCAAAACCAAGTAGTTGTTTTTACTTTTGTTTTACAAACAGATCAGACAACACTTGCTTTTGTTTCTTGAAATCATTTTTGGCACAGTGCTGCTCTCAGGCTCGGTTACCTAGGCTTCTCCTGAAGAGTACAGAATTCACAGGAGATGCTGTTCACAAATTCGCCTGTTAATCCACAGACTCTGGTCCGCGTCGCTGAACCCCACTGAATGGCGCAGCCCGCGCTCCCCTGTGCGCTGCACATCTCCCTGGAAACAGCGCAGACAAACCCCTGCCATGACCCCCGCCCGGCAACGGCCTCGTGCGCTTTCTGTCTCCGTACCTCAGCTTTGGCCGTGCCACGCAAAGGGCCCTTCAGCCCCCAGCCCTGCCGGAGGTTGGGTGCTGGGCACCGCTGACCCGTCTGCCAGCTGCGAACCAGCAGAGGCCATGACCAGCGGGTAAGGGCAGCAAGGAGCTGCGCTGCACCCTGGGCAGAGAGACACAGACACGGTGCCTGCGCCCTGTGTTGGCACTTTAACTGGTAACAGCTCATACTGTGTACGTTTGGAAAGGCTATCATCTCTATGAACTCAACACCATCCATTATGGTTTTATGGAGTTCTTTTTCTAGTAACTCCCAGCACCCCAGTATTAATTTAAAAAAAAAAAAGGAAAACAGAAACCAGAAGTGCACAACATGAGTTCATTTTTTCCAAGACTGATTCAGGAATGTTTAGTTCTCTCTGCAGCATTAATCCCCTATGTGTGTGTGTATGCACTACCAAATTATTTGAAACTGCATGAATTCACTACTTTGTCTCCACAAAAATCCCATAACATACCTGTCTTTCATTAGTAAGTAAAATTCTAGAACAATAGGTGTCTACCTAATTCAAGTAAAGCTAAGCCATTGGCCATCAGTGCTGCTGCAAGTCACAACTTATTGCCCTTTGTGCCTTAAAAAACATCATGGTTAATAACTCAGCAGAGCTCGTAGGTGTGAGCTACTCTTCTGGGCTCAACTCAAGACTAGTACCTGTTCTAGAAGTATCTGTAGCAATTCAGACTTTCCTTGCAAAAGTCAGTCACAACTTAGTATACTACGATAACTTTCCTATTCCTTTTTGGAATCGGTGGGCAGCAGAAGGAAAAGCTTGTCTTACCAGAGGAGCAGTTATCGAAGTTGAGATCTCCGCAGATGACATCGAAAGCCACCAGCTCCTCGGGATTGGCTGTACTGGAGGAGGAGGTAGATTTTCTGAATTCAGACAGCCAATCTTGAAGCATGTCCAGCTGCTCACATCGAACAGTAGTGTCTCCTGGAGCAAACAAGCAAACGAGAAGCACGTCACTCAGCTGCCGATTAGGTGCTAAGCTCTAGCCAGATGAAAAATAGCATGGCTAATATTGTACCCAGTGCTTATGAGCCCATTATCAGGTTCATTAGGAACCACACTTTTTGATGATTTAAATATCTCCTTCTGGAATCATATTAGGCACATCCAAAGAAATAAGAAGACAAGGTGTCTGTGCTGCCGACAACCAGCCAAAGTGGTGATGTTTCCAGCCGCAGAAGGAGGAGGATGTGATGCACCACATTTATAACCAGGAGTTCAGAGTTAACGTCCTGCTTCAGACAAAACTGGACAGCGTGTTCTGGCAGAAATCACTTGGTGTTGCTTTGCTTTCTAATTTTTAAAAAGGAAAATCTTAACTTTCAAAGGTTATCAGGATATATGCATTAAACTCATACTGTAGTAATCCACCCCAGGGAGGGTTCTTTTGTGTTGAAGTAAGAACACCTAAACTGGAAGTATTTTTTAGTCATTTTAGAAGTCTGTGTAGTTACAGGTGTAGGCAGGCAGTACTTCAGAAACAGAGAACCAGGTCGTTTCACCACTTGCAGGGAAGTTACACCGGGCTGCGTGTGCTGAGGATGCGCCCCTGGTTTATAGGAGTGGTAGGAAAGGGTTCAGACTGATGGCTTTCCAAGCATTTTTTGTTTGTGAAACCATCTGACACGCAAACCAGCTCTTTAATTATAGCAGCTAACCACACTTCATTGCAAGCACATTAGGTGACATGAAGTCTAAGAAAAAATTAATTGCTGTAATTGTTTTAGGAGAGCCAGTAAAGGCTTGAGAGAACGAAGGCACACGGTCTAGAAATAGCTGTTAGCTATGTTCTCCTTCCTGCCCTTTTGTTTTCACTGTACCTCCAGTTAACAGTTATAATTTTGCTTGTTTCAGACTTGAAATGTTATGTCAAGTCAGAACAATATTACTTTTCTTCAAAATAAAATATTTATTTTCAAATGCACAATCAAAAGGAAAATCAGCAAACCCAAAATGACTTACTCTAACTACCATTTTATTTTAACCCAATTTACTACTTTGTGGTACCTATTAAAAAGGCATAAAACACAATTAGAAACATCAGTTATGTACGTCCAAAGCTGCTTTCACTGACCACTATGGAGATAGTGAATCTTAAGTCAGCATCCGCACAGCCTGTTAATTGCCCATCCCAAGTGCTGCTGTCACCAGCGCCCTTCAGAGACTCAATGGGAACTGGAACTGCATCACCGCACAGACGGGCTGCAGGCAGCACAGCTTCACCTCTACCACTGTTCACCATCACCGCACAGACGGGCTGCAGGCAGCACGGCTTCACCTCTACCACTGTTCACCATCACCGCACAGACGGGCTGCAGGCAGCACGGCTTCACCTCTACCACTGTTCACCATCACCGCACAGACGGGCTGCAGGCAGCACGACACCACTGTTCACCATCACCGCACAGACGGGCTGCAGGCAGCACGGCTTCACCTCTACCACTGTTCACCATCACCGCACAGACGGGCTGCAGGCAGCACAGCTTCACCTCTACCACTGTTCACCATCACCGCACAGACGGGCTGCAGGCAGCACAGCTTCACCTCTACCACTGTTCACCATCACCGCACAGATGGGCTGCAGGCAGCACGGCTTCACCTCTACCACTGTTCACCATCACCGCACAGACGGGCTGCAGGCAGCACGGCTTCACCTCTACCACTGTTCACCATCACCGCACAGACGGGCTGCAGGCAGCACGGCTTCACCTCTACCACTGTTCACCATCACCGCACAGACGGGCTGCAGGCAGCACGGCTTCACCTCTACCACTGTTCACCATCACCGCACAGACGGGCTGCAGGCAGCGCGGCTTCACCTCTACCACTGTTCACCATCACCGCACAGACCGACTGCAGGCAGAGCGGCTTCACCTCTACCACTGTTCACCATCACCGCACAGACGGGCTGCAGGCAGCACGGCTTCACCTCTACCACTGTTCACCATCACCGCACAGACGGGCTGCAGGCAGCACGACACCACTGTTCACCATCACCGCACAGACGGGCTGCAGGCAGCGCGGCTTCACCTCTACCACTGTTCACCATCACCGCACAGACGGGCTGCAGGCAGCACAGCTTCACCTCTACCACTGTTCACCATCACCGCACAGACGGGCTGCAGGCAGCACGGCTTCACCTCTACCACTGTTCACCATCACCGCACAGACGGGCTGCAGGCAGCACAACTTCACCTCTACCACTGTTCACCATCACCGCACAGACGGGCTGCAGGCAGCACAGCTTCACCTCTACCACTGTTCACCATCACCGCACAGACGGGCTGCAGGCAGCACAGCTTCACCTCTACCACTGTTCACCATCACCGCACAGACGGGCTGCAGGCAGCACGACACCACTGTTCACCATCACCGCACAGACCGACTGCAGGCAGCACGACACCACTGTTCACCATCACCGCACAGACCGACTGCAGGCAGCGCGGCTTCACCTCTACCACCGTTAACGTGAAAGGCTGGATGTTCAAAACCAGCTCAGCGGTGTCAAAACCAAACTTAATCAGAAATGTTCAACCAAGCATGGTTTGATACAAGCCTAAATAACTTAATATTGACCAGGGAAAGAGCAAGTTCTACATAGATTCTGACACTGACTTTTCATACTAGAAATTCCAACAGCAAATAATCTGATTTTTTTTTCCTTCCACTCATGCATTATTGCCAACAAATCCTTACCAGCTGGGCTGTCATATAAAAGCAGGTACAAGGGCTTCCTGGATCTATTCCCTAACGTGCAGTTTCTAGTTACTTGCACCTCAAGTTCACATAATAGCCAATCACACAGCCTGGCACAAATCCAGACCAATGTATTCTTGGGAAAGGCCCTTGCTCCAACAGCACAAGAAAGCCCCACCCTGGAGACTGAGCTAGACAAAAGCACAAGAAGTAGGTCACATGGAATAAATACAGCCTGGAGCAGGTGACCCTAACCACAAAAGGTGTGCATGACTAACGTACACATTCTGCCTAACTATAGATACAGATGAAATTAGATCCACACAAAGCATGAGCTCGGGAAGGACTGCTGGAGATGACCCAGTCCAGCCCCCTGCTCAAGCGGGGTCACCTGCAGCAGGCTGCTCAAGGCTCTGTCCAGTCAGGCTTTGCGTATCTCAATGGCTGGAGACTCCATAACCTCTGGCAGCCTGTTCCAGAGCTCAGTCACCCTCTGCGATAAAATATGTTTTCCTTTGTTTAAGTGGAATTGCTTACATTACGGTTTGTGCTCCTTGCCTCTCATCCCGCCACGGGGCAGCACTGAGGAGCATCAGCCTCCATCTGCCCTACAGCCTCCCATCAGCTGTTTTCACACTGAACAGCTCTGCCTTTCTCAGTCCTGGTGAAACGCTCGAATTCCTGCACTGTCCTCCTCCTGCAGCACCTGAATTTTCCGATGCTGTGTTGTCTCCTAGGCCAGTACTTTCCTTTGGCCCGCCTTTGTTTCCTCATAACTTTTAAGCACAGTGCTTGTTGACAAGAATACCGTAACTTGCCTTGCTCTCCACAAAGTCCCGATTATATAAACTGCTTAGCTGTCTAAGATGGACTGTTACACTCCTGAACTGCCACAGGCTTTGCTTCATTTTCTGCGAATTATCCATCTAGCATGGCTTCACTAGGATGAGAGAGAAGACAATGCAGCCATTGCCATATAGGCCCAGAAGTGAGGCAGCAGCCTGCGCAAGGAACGCAGCAAACTGAGAGTACACACGTAGACCTCTCCAAGCCAGAAAACGCTTGAGAAAAACAAAAGACAGGCGAAAACATTTTAGGAGGATATGGTAAAAGGTGTGTGGTAACATGCATTGCTGTTATTCAAAACATCCTTAATTACACAGCGACATACACGTCCCTCAGTAATCATGCCGAGCCTTTGTACCAGCACTGTACACTGGGTAATCTCAGGGCTCTACAGAAAAACAGTAGCCTTGGAACTCTAGAACCAGATGACTCTCATTGTTTAGAACAAGTGTAGGACTTGAGTGAGTCTGGCACCCCTGATTATCCCCACTAGGGGTCAGAGAAGTAACTGCACTGCAGTGCGCTCCATGGAGCGCGTGCAATGAAGTGAGCTACATTTCCGAGACAATAAAAGGGATCCTCTAAGGTGGCTTGAACATAACAGTTTTCTGCTATTAGTATTAAATTAATGGTATCCAGCTTACTTCAGCTACACAGCAGCTACCACATGCATCTGTGTGCAGAAGTCAGCAGTGAGACTCGGGCTGACCAGCTGCCAACGAGCAATGGCTTTGGAGCAGGAGATACCTGCGCTAATCAGCCAAACCTGAATCCAGAGCCATCAGTGGAGCAGACATTCCAGAAACTGCGCTGAAATGAAACAGCATCAGTAAATACTAACAGAAGAGAACCAGGCAGTAACTCCCAACACTAACTCCTTCCAGCCTTCAGCCCTAATTAAACGTTCAGATAGAATCACTGATCTCATTGACTGCCACTAGTGATTAACCAGAGAATACAGGTTTGTGCTAATTGCTCTACAGTCTTTTCCTCAGTAACTGGCCTGGAAAATGCAAATAATTGTGTTGTGACTGGTTCCTGCAGTCAGCATCTCTGAACTCTTTGCAGTTCCCTTCAGCTTCGAATTTTGCGGAAGGGTGAAAGGGAAGTGTGGGAAACCTGAGCCAGCCACATCCTTCACCTTTGTTCATTTAGTGTAGTAAGTTGCCCTTTCCATTCACTTTGAAAACACTAAAGTGAAATCCTGGCTCTGGTTACCACTGCCGGCAGGTGCTGGAGGAAGGCAGCTCGTCCCTGCGGGAGCTGCTGGGCGGAGCGCTGTGGTGCCTGAACAACACGGCTGGCGGGCCTGCTCATGGGGAATCAAAAGCTGCAGTGGAGGTTTTTAAAACCAGAGTTCCCAGCGCTGATAAGCGCTATGGGATATATTGGCCGGGAAGATGAGCAGAAAAAGCCTGTCGAGTGTCAGATGTAAAGCTTACTCACAGGGAAAATTGTTTCCAAGTCACGACCTAGGGCTTCAGTTTAGCCAGGAGACAGACTGTGTCACACCTGACTGTGTGACAGGTTGAGCAGACCCCTACACTCGTGACATATGTAATCCAGGATAGGCTGGGAAAACAAACTAAAACCCCCACACCAACGAAAGCCCCTCTCACTGTGCTGGGTTACTCTGCAGCTAGGCCAGGCCCTGGGGCAAGCGCAGCACAGCGCGCAAGAGCACAGCCCAGGGGCAGGGCAGCTGCGGACACGCCAGCTCTGCCGCCTCGGAAACGTCCGCGGAGTCGTGTCTAAGGATGCTTAGCACCGAAGTCACTCCTGGTGGCACAGTCAGAACTTCAGACATGGATGGATCTCTCGCAGTCCTGAGCCGAATTCTGCTTACGCTGTGTGTAGGCTTGTGGAAACCAAAACTGGTGCTAGAGAGGCAAGAGTTGGCAGGACCTGTACTGCTGACAGCACCTGTACTGCTGACAGCACCTGTACTGCTGACATGTAGATCCCACTAAATGCAAAGCAGGGGCAGGAAAGAGGTTATGAGGGGGCATTCAGCGCGCTGTGTCATCTGGGCCCGGGCTGGAGGAGCTTGAGGCTTATCCTGTGTTGCTGGCTTGGTGGGGTGTCCCAGAGAGACTCACAGAGACTCAGGAGGTGGGTGGATTCCAGACAGCAAAACCTGTCCACAACATTAATCACTGACTAATTGAAAGACATAAAAGAACCATGTAAACTTAACAGCCCCTTGGAAAATAATTACATTCAAATCTCATTAAAGGATCCCTTCATTTGTCACTGAAGTGCAGCTATTTCCACAATGGAAACGAAGAGCTGCTTCATGGCACCATTCAGTAAAAGGCAGAGAATTGAGAGGATAAGCCACATCTAATTCTGAAGTTTTATTGAAAAACGTGAATGTCAGGTCTGAACAAACAGTAAGTGCTCAGCAGAGCTGAGCCAGCACACTCTTGAAACAAGCATTAGGAGTTTGTCAGCGACCGTAAGCAGTTGGATCCCTTCATTTCATACTCATGTAAGCATCGGGACTGTCAAGCCTAAGTTTATGTATCCTAGGAGGGAAGCCAAATTGCACTCAGCCATGCGTGACAAGATGATTTAAATGGCTAACCTTTTAAACAGCGCTTGTTTTTATAGATACCACATCTTTACATCGTCAAACTGGTTTTTGCACAATTTTTTAAGTATGTGAAATGTTATGAATCAGATGATACATATCAGAAAGCACAGCTCTGCCAAACTTATGAACTTTAGTTTTCCATTACATAAACTAATATGATATATCAAAGGACAATTAGACTCTTAAATCATTGTCTCCTCTATTTGACTGTAGTTTGAACCAGATAACCCTAAAAATACCAAGCGAGAACATCAGTAGGAAAAGGAAAGGTTGTGTTTTACCCTTGGAGAAGCTTTAGGCTGACTTTGAAAATAGAACATTACTTTCCCATTTTTCTTCCCTCTTCTTCTTTAATATTTCATGGATTTCACAATGTGGTTATCAAAGACTAACTGAGAATGCATGACTAGGGAGTAAAAAGGAACAGGACTAGAAATGGAGGTTTATAACCTGAACTAGAACAGCAACACATCTGAGCTCCACAGAGCAATCTCACAGTACATTACCATAATGCCACAGTTAAAAATAGAAAACCAGAGAACGATGTTACATTGTTAAAATAGAGCTGAAAAATTCATGAATCTTCTTT
The DNA here is from genome assembly GCF_037038585.1 of Patagioenas fasciata. Lineage (NCBI taxonomy): Eukaryota > Metazoa > Chordata > Aves > Columbiformes > Columbidae > Patagioenas > Patagioenas fasciata. The sequence goes on from NC_092532.1 coordinate 23,960,279, forward strand.
AGACCTATCCAGGCTCTCTAATGTACCTCAGGGACTGGTGGTTTTGTTCCCGAGCCGTTCTCTGTGCAGCTGAAGCAGTGGCGGGGCAGGAGCAACGCGGGCTGCCTGGCCGGGGTAACCAGATGCGCCGCAGCGCACGGGTTCCAGTTCTCCCGTTTACGATAACGCCCGCCTGGCCTCGGTCTGCAGCGCACGGGTTCCAGTTCTCCCGTTTACGATAACGCCCGCCCGGCCTCGGTCTGCAGCGCACGGGTTCCAGTTCTCCCGTTTACGATAACGCCCGCCCGGCCTCGGTCTGCAGCGCACGGGTTCCAGTTCTCCCGTTTACGATAACACCCGCCTGGCCTCGGTCTGCAGCGCACGGGTTCCAGTTCTCCCGTTTACGATAACGCCCGCCCGGCCTCGGTCTGCAGCGCACGGGTTCCAGTTCTCCCGTTTACGATAACGCCCGCCTGGCCTCGGTCTGCAGCGCACGGGTTCCAGTTCTCCCGTTTACGATAACGCCCGCCTGGCCTCGGTCTGCAGCGCACGGGTTCCAGTTCTCCCGTTTACGATAACGCCCGCCCGGCCTCGGTCTGCAGCGCACGGGTTCCAGTTCTCCCGTTTACGATAACGCCCGCCCGGCCTCGGTCTGCAGCGCACGGGTTCCAGTTCTCCCGTTTACGATAACGCCCGCCTGGCCTCGGTCTGCAGCGCACGGGTTCCAGTTCTCCCGTTTACGATAACGCCCGCCTGGCCTCGGTCTGCAGCGCACGGGTTCCAGTTCTCCCGTTTACGATAACGCCCGCCTGGCCTCGGTCTGCAGCGCACGGGTTCCAGTTCTCCCGTTTACGACAACGCCCGCCCGGCCTCGGTCTGCAGCGCACGGGTTCCAGTTCTCCCGTTTACGACAACGCCCGCCTGGCCTCGGTCTGCAGCGCATGTGCTGCCTGCAGCAGCCCAGGAGGCTGCGTCCCGCACTCCAGCCCTCGAGAACACGAGAATCGCAGTCACATCCACTAAAACTAAAGATATCATCCCTCTGGCTACACTGAGTTCTGATCTTACACAGAGTAAACGTTTGTACCTTTGGCTTTTATTTTATTACTACACCTACTCTAAGTACAGAACTGATAGTTCTGATGCAAAACAGAGGAAGATATTTGAGTTATCTCTAACAGCCTTAGAAAATACGGCTTCGTGAAACAAAGGACAGACGGCCTGCTGCGTCATGCTGCAGTCAGTGTAATAGTGGAACTGCTTTTAAAAACTGGACCAAGAGAATTTTTCAATGAGTGTATTAACCTGCTAGCTATTTATGTTTGAAATTTGCTGGTCAAAACCCAGAGAATTTGGGCTTATTCCAGCCATTGCCTTCTGATGGAAAAACCATCCCAACTTCTATCTTCTGATCATCCCCTAGTTGTGTACAGAGATTTTAGTTTATATGCTGATATGCACAGCATGGGTTGACAGGTGCTGCAGACTAATGATCATAGTAATGTACTGGCTAAAGTAACAGTATTTGGTTAAGAGGGAGCAAAGAGAACAAAAGCTCTTTAGGGATATTTTTTGTTTGTGTCCTGTAATACTTAATTGCTCTGAGAATGAAAATGTGAAGGTTTGGGGATGTACTTGTGTACCCTTCTTTCTTCGCTATTTCACTGCCATTTGCAATGCACACTGAACTTTGTTGGAAACACTGGAGGAGCAGCGCTGGGTACTTTTGCACAGGAATACCAGCACAGGCCCAGGCACGGGAGAACGGACACGCAAATTATGACAGTACCTGCAATAGCTTGCAAGTGAGTGCAGGAAATGTATCCCACGATTCTTTGGTCCTGAGGTGTACTTCCCACTTGCACCTGGAACGGAAGGAAGAAATATCAAGGTGATTAATGCAGGAGCTCATGTAACTCCATTTCCAGCGCTCGCTGAGCAGCCCTTGTACACAGCATTGGCCTCCTCACCGCTCTGCCCATCCGGCTCATTCTGAAAACACGCACAGCTAAAGCAGCAGAGGACGCGCTGCAGCCTCGGTGGAGTGCCTGGCAACGTCTCGTACTCATCAGCCAATGTCTGCCTAGGATCACGCTCTTTTCTATTAACCACAAATAAATCTTTATCACAGCGTGTCCCTGTGTGTGCAGATCTGTACTGAAATGGACTTGGGATCTTTCGCTCTCGAATGACAAGAAATGGCCTGGAAGACAGACTGACTGCCGCTATGCCCCGGTGGGGAGCACAACGAACGCCCCTGGGCCGCCCCCAGGGGAGGGGAGCAGCACGGGGCTCCCCTCAGCACGCTGCTCATTTACAGAGCAACTGTGAAAAAGCTGCCAAGCAAGAGCTGAAGACATTAACATATTAAAATTTCCTCGGAAAGTGCCAGCATGGAAGCACATCCAAAGCCACTCAGCTCCCAGATTCCACATTTCCTCCTGCTTCTTTGACTTCTGAGTTTAGGGTGGTTTTGAGCGGCAGTATTGCTGTAGATCGCCAAGCAGAGCCATTTGGAGTGTGATCATGATGGAGGCAAATATTTATGACAACTACTAGGAGAGAAAATAAATACCCTTGCAGCCTCCTAGTCAGTTCCCAGCTACTTTGACAGCTCTGCCTTTTGCCTTTGGGGATCTGTAGCAGCTTCTAAAGAAGATGCATTAGTTAAATTACTAATTTATTATTTTAAATCTATTATTTAAGCATATTAAAGAAGTTTAAAATGTTACAGGGGTCAGCTCAAACTCCCGTTTGGTGCCCTGCAATTCTTTCCAGCCACACTTGCACTTGATTCTTTCAGAATGCTGTTTTTCCCCACCTACCATTACTGTTCCATGAACTCAGATAATTGGTTATTTGGCAAAGCTACATTAGGCTTATATGTGGCTGTAAATTGGTGCCACGAATGAAGGGCTCTTCCTCTTCTGAAGAGGATAAAGCCCACAGCTCACATTCTCTCAAACCTGTATTTCATTCTACACAGCAGTTTTCATTTGTCCCCATTAATGAAGGAGAAAAAGACCACGATTAATAGCGTTAATTATATCAAAGTGAAGGAACATGGTGCAGTGCCATGGTGGGGTCTTTTTGCCCTTTTTAAAAGTCTCAGGCAGTTATTGGACTCTGTCCAGCTCCTGCATTAACACTTCACAGCAGAAACTCAACATGTGGAAGATGTTTAGGTTACCCTCCCGACTCAAATGGCAGAGCTTTCGAGTTCTCTAAACAAATGCATGAACAGCACTAGACATTTCTTTTATACATCTTGGGATAACTGCAGATACAGGACAACAGATCAAGGACAAGAAAATGTAACCGCTGAGATCTGCAGAGGACGCTGTGCCGGGGTCGGATGCTGTGCCCCTCCACCCTCAGCCACAACGCACACAAGCTGGGCTGGGCAGTGGAGACAGCTTGGGCTGCCCCAGCAAAACGCACCTGCATCTGTAACAGCAACAGGCAGAACCACCGAGGTTAGCTCAGGGAACCCCAATTTTATCACACAAAGCAAGAGCCCTGGCGTGGCAAATAGTAAAGACTGTGCTTGAAAGCGGTTGTGCAGTCAGTGCTGCTCCCTCTGCCATCTGGCACTGCCATACCGGCTCTTTGGAAAACAAGTTCAGCTCCGCACAGAAAGCAAAGGTTGCTAGGTTTCCTTTAAGCAATGAATAATAACATGTTCTCCACGCAATTACTGTACTTCCTGGGAACAGCAGTAATTTTCAGAGAATTCGAAAAGTAAATCTGTTAATAAGCTTAGGAATTAATATTCATTAAACCTAAGTTATTTCAGAAATTTAGCAAAAACCACAAGACGTTTTTCCTTCTGATTTAGTTAGAATACTATTAGCTGTCCCAACTGCTCACATCAGGCTGCACTTTTGCTCTGTGTTCACATACTGTGTTTCAAGCAAGAATTCTTATTTTTGCTAAAACTCTCTCTCTTGGCGGATGCCAAAAAGCAGAATGATTTCCTACCCAGGCAAAATTTGTCAGCAGAAGGGACAGTTTTTATTAGATTAACACATCTGGAAAACTGTGGACAAGCTCTCCAGTAATTCATCAGGTCAAGTTAAGGATCTTTTCTGGTTTTATTACACTCCTATCCAAAACTTACACAGCATCCCTGAAAGACAGCGTCAGTAAGGCCACGTACTCATCTCCCAATCTAAAGATGAATGCTGACATCTGGAAACCTCCTGTCAATTGCAAACAAGTGATGCATTACACAATTTCTGCTCAGCACTCATTGATACCTTTTAAATTTGATTTGACTGCAAAGCCATCATCCAATTTCTGAAAGGGGTATGTATTTTAAAACTCCCTTTAAATTAATCAAACCCACTGTCAATCAAAAGTACATAGGTGACAAACCGACAGGTGCAGAGTACCCGAGAAGCCTGCAATGTGCATGATGCTCTGTACAGACACAGGAGCCGGGTTTTCGGTTGGAAGGGCAGCACGGGCCAGCAGCCGGCTCAGCCTCACTTCTCTCTGCAGCAGAGCAGCAGCAAGGGACAACTGCAGTTACAACATCTGCAGAGCAAACTCGGGGGTTCTTTTCTTAGGCATTTTAAATGAACGTGAAATGCTGGAACAGAGTCACGGCAGAGTCTCCCAAGGGTCCGGGCTGTCAAAGTACGAAAATGGATTGGCTGATATATATATTTGCTAACTTCTCCTCCGAGTCTTTAGCAGCAACTAGGAAGAGTGGATTAACACTTCAGACACGAAACTGTCACTTAGATGCAAGTGACATTTCCCCCCTACTTACATGACATTTTTCCTGTGACTACGTCCCTCTTGCGCCCCAATGAGACCCTCAGATTGGACACAGAACACTGCTGGAGTTTGAAGAGATCGAAGTGCTGAATGTAAATGAGTCCTCCAGTTACCCAGAAAATGGGCTTCGCACAATAGCTCCTCACAACTGTGTCATCCTCGTGCCTCCATCCCAACCTGGAAAGCATCAGCCTACACAGACAGAAAAGCCGCCTGTGCTGTGTCAGAAACCGCTGGCAGCAGCATCGGCAGCGGCAGAGAGCGGACCGAGGCCCGCAGCCTCCTGGGCGCGGGTCTCCAGGCAGCTGTTGGATAGCATGAAGTCAGTGGCATGAAACGCTGTTAAAAGCTTCTGTAATTTACTTCCAACTCGTTTCCTTGGTTGTGACACCACAGGTGTTAAGCCACAGTGAATCACTTTACCATCCTGTGCTTTAATTTCTCCTTCTATTAAGCAGATATTGACCTTTCTTTATCATGCACTCTAAGACATGGGAATGCAAAGCGGTACATAAGAGGTGATTGTTATTATAGCTACTAATAATAACCCTTGAGCTATGTAAGTGTCTCAGGTCAAATAATTCTGTATGACTAAGCAAATCTCTCAAATCCTTCCAAATCTCCACCTGAACTTTTCAATCTAGATGCTGAAGGCAAGGCAGGGAAGAGGGGCAATGGGAAATCACTTCTTCCTCACTGGAAAAAGAACCTATTCCAAAAAGGGAAAATGTGTGAAACGCTTGTACCCGGGCAGTCAGGATCTGTTCTGTAACACAACTCCCCTAAAACAGTTTCGCCTTTTTGTTCAAAATAATTCAACTTTTATTAAATGATTACTTCTGAGACCTTTGGTTTACGTCCTTAGCAGATGTATTGGTAATACGGAGACAAACCATACTGAATAAACGAGAACCAGTTTGTTTCTCCAAACATTCTTCTGAATTTGGATGTTGTGTCTTTCTTAAGATTCTCAGAGATATGAATAAAGGCTTCATCCTCCTGATAAGGTGATTTTATCCATATTTTCAAAATATGCAAGTCTTCTCCCCTCACGCAGTTCTCACAACTTAAAAAGAAGAGAGCAATTGCTCCTCTCCTTGGAGATGGAGACCATCCAGGGAATGGCCTTCCTGAGCATAGCTCCAAACCACAACGTGATGCCTTTTCTGCCTCGGAAGTGAGAGCACTGTGCTCTCCACAGGAGTCAGACACAAACCACGGAATGTGCACAGGACAGACACACGTAACTGCACACCACTGCTGAGCACAGAGTTGGGAGACTCGTGTTCTGCTGGGCTCTCTCACTACCTTTTGAGACCACACTGAGATAAACTCCAGTGTAGGGTTGGGCTGCATTATATACCTGCAAAATATTGTAAGAGCCAGTAACACAAGTATGTAAAAGCAGTGATATAAGCTGCTTACAGCTGGACTCAATGATCTTGAGGGCTTCTCACAACCAAGATAATGCTATGATTCTATGATCCTAACAGTCTTTTCCAACCTAAATGATTCTGTGTTCCACGGGCTGCCCATTCTGGATGGCAGCGTTCTGGCCCCAGCACCGCACCCTGAGCTCGTGCTGGCACACTGGCCCCTCAGGGCTTCTGGAGTCAGTGCCCTGGGTCTCACCTCTGGCTTCTGGAGTCAGTGCCCTGGGTCTCACCTCAGGGCTTTTGGAGTCAGTGCCCTGGGTCTCACCTCTGGCTTCTGGAGTCAGTGCCCTGGGTCTCACCTCAGGGCTTTTGGAGTCAGTGCCCTGGGTCTCACCTCTGGCTTCTGGAGTCAGTGCCCTGGGTCTCACCTCTGGCTTCTGGAGTCAGTGCACTGGGTCTCACCTCAGGGCTTCTGGAGTCAGTGCCCTGGGTCTCACCTCTGGCTTCTGGAGTCAGTGCACTGGGTCTCACCTCAGGGCTTCTGGAGTCAGTGCCCTGGGTCTCACCTCTGGCTTCTGGAGTCAGTGCCCTGGGTCTCACCTCTGGCTTCTGGAGTCAGTGCCCTGGGTCTCACCTCTGGCTTCTGGAGTCAGTGCACTGGGTCTCACCCCAGGGCTTCTGGAGTCAGTGCCCTGGGTCTCACCTCTGGCTTCTGGAGTCAGTGCACTGGGTCTCACCTCAGGGCTTCTGGAGTCAGTGCCCTGGGTCTCACCTCAGGGCTTTTGGAGTCAGTGCCCTGGGTCTCACCTCTGGCTTCTGGAGTCAGTGCCCTGGGTCTCACCTCTGGCTTCTGGAGTCAGTGCACTGGGTCTCACCTCAGGGCTTCTGGAGTCAGTGCCCTGGGTCTCACCTCAGGGCTTCTGGAGTCAGTGCCCTGGGTCTCACCTCAGGGCTTTTGGAGTCAGTGCCCTGGGTCTCACCTCTGGCTTCTGGAGTCAGTGCCCTGGGTCTCACCTCTGGCTTCTGGAGTCAGTGCACTGGGTCTCACCTCAGGGCTTCTGGAGTCAGTGCCCTGGGTCTCACCTCTGGCTTCTGGAGTCAGTGCCCTGGATCTCACCTCTGGCTTCTGGAGTCAGTGCACTGGGTCTCACCTCAGGGCTTCTGGAGTCAGTGCACTGGGTCTCACCTCAGGGCTTCTGGAGTCAGTGCACTGGGTCTCACCTCAGGGCTTCTGGAGTCAGTGCACTGGGTCTCACCTCTGGCTTCTGGAGTCAGTGCCCTGGGTCTCACCTCTGGGCTTCTGGAGTCAGTGCACTGGGTCTCACCTCTGGCTTCTGGAGTCAGTGCACTGGGTCTCACCTCAGGGCTTCTGGAGTCAGTGCACTGGGTCTCACCTCTGGCTTCTGGAGTCAGTGCACTGGGTCTCACTTCTAAACGAGCCAGACTAAGACTTACTGCACCTTTTGCCTCCAGAGTCCACACACGCTTGGTTGCTCATTAAACACTGTATCAAGAAAAAATCTTCAAACCTACTTTGCTTCAAAGCTAAAATTAAATAGATCATTCATACTTTTTTTTCCGTCAAAGAAAATGACCAGTGAACACTTAACGTACAATTCAGACAGAAAGTCATTTCCTATCAGGACAGACAGCTCAGAATGAAAAGTATTTTAGGTGCGAAGTCCAGTATGTCAGAACGACACAGACAGGGCTCGATGACCTTCGAAGGCTCCTTCCAACCCACACTGTTCTATGGGGAAAAGGGGTCTTTTAGCTGGGCCAGAATTCTGTCATACTCAAAGAATGCTGTTGTCTTCGTATCTTCATAATAATTGGTCCCTATTCCCTGCTCAACTGTAACATTACTTCACAACTCAAATTTATAATTAAGTTCCTCATTCCCACGGAATGTTCCGCAGACACAGGTGGCGGCTGCAGCGGGCCCGGCAGTGACTCAGCAGCCACCGCAGACCCGGACCGGCTCCAAGCCCTTAATCCTAATGCATGCATATGTTGAAGGGCGTCTTTGCGAGCCGGCAATATTTATACTGTACAACATGGACGCGCTTTTTTGCATGCAGCACTTCGTGATGACAAAAACAACTTCAGCTCGTTATGAACACATAAGAGTACAGGACAGAAATCTTGGACCAAAGTTTTGGAAACCTTTATCCAGATATGGATAGGCTTTTGTTTATGTCCAATGTATATGAAATACTGAATTATTACCAGTCTGCAGATTCTAATATTTGCTTCTTTTATGCAAAACACGATAACAAAGGGTTTTGCTTTGTTTACAAATTACAAAAGAGGATCCAAAACCCCACACTGATCCTGATTAGCAATCAATAATCTTCACGCTTATTAATGGATTTTGTCGAGGACTCATGAACATTTGCACTAAAAAGTAGATCTAATTTGAGCACCTGATGTATTTTGCTTGCATTAAGAAAAAGTTCAGGTTTTAGTTAGTGAAACCCATTCCCAACCGTGACAAAACCCACAACATCTGAAATTCAGTACTCTAGGAGATCTGTGTATCTGTCCAGGTTTGGGTCTACAGGTTTGGATCTCTGCACAGTTTTGGTATTTGATTAATCACCAATTAGAAGATCCCACTTCCCAGTTTATGAAGAGCACAACCAGATTTGCCCAAGAATTAAGCCTTGGAAAAACAAATAACAGCATGCAGACTTCTATTTCTGCTTTGCATGATTTACAGGAGTAAAACCCCGGGCTTCCTGTTCTCACTCCAACCTGTTAACACAAGTAAACTATGTCAATAAAACCCCTCTGTGCTCCCCGGTGTCACAGGCGTTTTTATGTTGTTGTTCACTCTTCTTCCTATCTCTCCTTAGCAATTCTTTCGCAACCAAGAGAGAGGGATAACCATATATTTCACTGCAATTCTTTCGGTTTTACTCTGCCGGCATTCAGACTTGTGACTGCCTTGTGTTTCCCACGTAAACACACAACATGTACAAGCTGGTTTCCAACAGTAATGCCCATTGGATTATACTTGTGTTATGAAGCTTAGAATTTGTGCATTTTATTGAAGAGATTTATGTAAAAAAGAAGCTAAAATTACACGAAAACTACTTCAAATTTTGACACTTGAAATTATACTCAAGTTGTGCCTCTAGAAGTCCCTCATTATTTCATGCACATCCATTACTTTAACACAGTATCTAGGCCACAAAAACCTGTATCTGGGTTACATCAGCTAGCGTGGATCTGAACATTGCCTCTTTGAATAACTGCGAGAAAATAACAACTTTCTACTTGTCACATATATAGAGTCAAGATTTATGGCTTCAAAAAGGCTCTTACCTTGAGAAACAAGGCTCCCTTGGAAGCCAAGGAGTCCGTTCCTCTTCCATTGGGGTAACAGTGATAGGCAGCATCCATAACAGGATAGCGGCTGGCAAAAAGTAGACCACTGTTCACAAACTTGAAGCTACAGCAGCCATGGCAACTGTAGACCCCAACATCATAGACAATGTATTCAAAATAGTGATGAAGCTGCTCTTTCAATTTCTCCGCAGCTCTTTTGTCAAACACTTCCTGCAAACACAGAAAGTCCAGGTTGGCAGGGAAGAAAGCAGAGATCTCATGATCGAAGGTCTCATCTGTGTGTTTCTTTTTCCGCACTGAAGTCTTCTTCATGATGGAAGCTTTGTAGAGGAGCTTGTTGTTGACAGTGCTTTGGTCCACCGTACCGTCTCCCACGCGAACTTTAACTAAGGACTCTCGTGAGGCAGAATAGCTGTCTAAGCTCCCAGAATCTCCGTCCTTCTGTTTGTCATTAGGTGGTTTTGAGATCTCTGTGTTACCTTCCAGTGAGGCCTCTGCTGGGCCGCTGGCGTGAGCCTGGCCATTGATGGTACCTGTTTCTGTGTCTGACATGTGGCCATTATCCTCTCCATTTATGCGCACAATGCAAGAGTTTTCTTCTCCCTCGTTTGGCTCTCCAGCTCCACCTTTATCTTCTCTACCATCCTCACCGTTGTTTGAGCCAGAATTGTCTCCTTTATATTCCATGGATGTTGTCCTCTTGATGCCAGCATTAACAGTACGATTAGTGCTATCTCCACCCTGGGGGGAGACCAAGCTGCTGAAACTGGCTGCACTGATGGATGTGTTGGTAGGAGAATCTATATATATTTTGATTTGTGGTCTGCTTGCCCCATTTCGGATTCTCCGTCCGATCTCTTTAGCCCTAGCCTGTGTATTGAAAACATTATTAAATCTCGCCAGAGAATCCGGCAGCAGGCAAACATTGGCGCTGCCAAAGCAGAAGCTTTTCCCGTTGCCCGCAGCCTTCCATTCGGTGAGCAGCGTGGCTCCGCTGGCATGGCTCTTGTCTTCGAGCCTGGAGTAGACGTACGGCCTTCTGGCGGACTGCAGAGGGGACCACAGCAGGAAGCCGATCAGAGCGAAAGGGAGAGAGGCCACCAACAGCGCCAGGTAGATGGGAGTGGTGATGATGATGCAGAGCGCGTGAAAATAGCACGGATCATCTGCTCGCTGACGTTTTTCATAGGTGGTGGGAACGAAAGAGGCCACAAGCCTATCTGCTAACCAGTAACATGGGAAAATCAGGCCCCAGGAGAAAGAATGCAGAACTGACAGAAAGCTGTTGGGAAATGGGGAAGTGTATAAAACCATTGCAACTTACTTATGACAACACCTCAGGGCTACTACATGATGTCACTGTGTCAAGCAGCCATAGGAACACTGGGAAAGCGCTGAGGAGAAAAGGTCCAGTCAGAGCTTGGTGTTTTTCCAGTGAGAGTCACTAACAAAAGGTTAAGAGCACCATTTCACTGTGTCGGAGTACAAACGGAACAAGGCCACTGTTTTCGTCTGGCTTTTTGGCATCTATACTTGTCAAAGGATGTCATTGTTCAGGGGAGGCTGCCATAACGAAATGCTCCGGAGGCAAAAAGGAAACCTGCAAAAACAAAAGACACAAAACATACAGAACGGTTATTAAAAGTTGAAAGCAGATTTTCTCACATCAATTTTGCCTCGCAGTCTAAATTATTTTCCTTTTTTCCATTTAATTTAGGATTTTTGATACTCTGTTAAAGACTATGAATCCAGGGCAATTCCAACAACAAGGGATTGGTATTTCCACAACTTAAATCAATACCTTGACCATTTAATTGTCATAAAACTGTATCTGAGAGGTCTTCTGTAGATTCTCAAAGACAGCAAACACCATTTAATGAATATGCATGTGCTGATATCAGGCAAAGATCGCCAAAACCTGATAAAGTAAAAGAAAGGGGGAAGGGAAGGGAAGGGAAGGGAAGGGAAGGGAAGGGAAGGGAAGGGAAGGGAAGGGAAGGGAAGGGAAGGGAAGGGAAGGGAAGGGAAGGGAAGGGAAGGGAAGGGAAGGGAAGGGAAGGGAAGGGAAGGGAAGGGAAGGGAAGGGAAGGGAAGGGAAGGGAAGGGAAGGGAAGGGAAGGGAAGGGAAGGGAAGGGAAGGGAAGGGAAGGGAAGGGAAGGGAAGGGAAGGGAAGGGAAGGGAAGGGAAGGGAAGGGAAGGGAAGGGAAGGGAAGGGAAGGGAAGGGAAGGGAAGGGAAGGGAAGGGAAGGGAAGGGAAGGGAAGGGCTGTGTCACCGCGGCTCCGAGCGCGGGAAGAGCCTGCACGCCCACAGCCACCCGCGCTGACCGGGCGCCCAGCCGCGTCCTGTGGAACAGCCAGTCCCGTGTTTCGCCCTCGTGGTGCAGTTCAGATGGAAACTGAACGGTTGGGTCAAGGGAGGGTTGCGGGGCTTTTAATTTTTAATTATCAGCTTAGCATAACCTTCAGAATCTTATGCAACATGTTTGAGTTTAAATAAATGAGTGAGTAGTCAAGTGCCAAATAACAAATGCTTGGCATTTACTCATTGCCAAAGGCATTTTAGGATGTTGATAATGGGGGGAAGCCTAGCAGATTTGTTTTCCTGAATGATTTTTAGGACCCATAGCAAGAATGCTCAAAAGAAACTGTAGCATTTACCTCTCAGGTAGAAAAAACTAACTTAAAACCTGGCAAATTATGTAATTACCATTAGATGAGAAAAAACTGTAAAGAACCTATTCTCTTCTAGCGAATGCTTCAACTGCTCTGTAAAAGCCTGGTGAAAGCTGCAGCCTTGTTGCCAACTACAAGGTCAATTTGACTTGCACTATTTTAAAATAACACACCAGAAAAAACGCAGAAGCACAATGGAGACATAATGATTTGTCTAATTAGGTCTTCTACAGATAAGTATTTTCTCAAGTGTATGATGACAGTGTGTTAGTAGCTCCTCGGGAAACACGACATCCAGTGCCGGCGTTGTAAGCAGAGCAGGCAGCGCCTGCTCCGTCGTGGCTGAGGAAGAAACCAACACGTAACTCACGGCGGTTCTGCTGCGACTGCGGCATCAAGGGCTGCAGACAAACAGCTCTCGGGCAAGCCAGAAAATGCTCAACTCTAATGGCTGCACAACAGCACTAAACCTAACGAATTCATGCTTGCTGTAGATACAACGTACTGTCATGTGTATTAGTAAAAAGGGAAGAAAAATGAATGCAATCAGAAATCCTTTCATGGGATAAGATTACACAGCAAGTGTCATAAAGCAAACTGGTTCAGCCTGAGGTCTGTTTTAACAACATTTAGCAAGAATGTAATTCTTGGTAAACACTAGGGACCCAGTGAGGATGGTTCACGGCCACCCTGGTGACTTCTACGCTTCCTTACACACAGATGGGATTCGCTGGACAGTTTTGGCCCATGTGCCAGCTGCACTCCTCGCTGCTCCCCAGCTGAAGCGGGGGCACCAGGGACTGCAGTACAGGGCACGTCCTATCCAGTTTATTCTATCAATTCTAACAGAGTTCTCACAGCCAACGACACAGAAGTACAAAAACCCTTGTACCACAGTAGTTTTAAAATATGATAGCTGGAGAAAAGGGAGCAAGGAATCATGAGCTGGATGTCCTTTAAATTTCTGCATATGACAGACAGACATTGGCACATCAAGTAAACTATTATTCTAATGTATTGGTCTGATAGATGGAGGAAATCACACAATTTGCCAAAGCTCTGCTACAGACTCAATTTCCTGCCCTCACCTCCTGGCTCCAAAGGCGCCCAAAGAGGGGGAACGAAGAGAGCCACGGACAGGCCTGCCCGGGCGCGGGCGGCCAGGGGAGCACAGCACGGCAGACCTGGCGGCAGCCACAGCGCCCGAACGCAGCCCTGCAGATGGGGCCTGAGCCTGAAGTGCCTGATTCCGCACGATGAAAGGTATTACTTGGTAATCCAATGCTTTATTCATAGGGCTTTGAGAGATTAAGGGAGAATTTAAGATATTGCAATGAAACAGATATTTTTGTATGCTACAAAGACATAAACTGCAGTCTTATTTAGTTGTTTTTATTATCTTCTGTTTGAAGGCTAAAAAAAGACTTTATTTAATTTTTTTTATGATGCCAGTATAGAACATCTCAACTTTAGTGATAAGAACACATCAGGTGGAAAGGCTCCAAAGATTTTTATGATCATAATTATGCCCAGAAGTATGCTAGAGACACCGGAGATCAAAAGAGATGTTCCTGGCTCCAACGGAGCTTGCGAACTAAATAAAGGACAGTACGAGTCAACAAATAATAGAGATACAGAAGAAAAACAACAAATGTGGCAGTAATAAGGTTATGTGGATAGTCTGGAAACAGTCAGAAAAGTTTTAACTTGCTTTTTCTTAGAAAACTAAAATACACTTGCAAATTCAGGCAACTCGGATTTCTTCAAATCCGCTATTAACATCTCAACCGTATTTTTAAAACGTATGTAAATCACTGCGAGAAGAGCTATTTTTAAAAACAGAATAAGACTGCTGAAGGAACTGGTTTGGAGAGTTATTCTATGGGTAACTTCACATTGTACGTCATCTAAATTCATTAGAACTAGTTTTCCTTGAATCCTGACAATTGCTTGACCTTCAGTGAAAGTCACAGCCAAACACATCTAAAATCGGATTCTAGAAGATCAATTCATTTAGACCGTGTTGACTTTTCGTTAGCGCCAGTTCATTACTGTCACTGTAATTTGAAGCAGGGCAATGCAGCTTCCAGCAGAGCTCCTGCTGCACCGTGCACACAGCAAAACCCGTGTTTGGAACCGGGAACAGGAGCACTGGGGATCTGGGAGAACCCCTGCTCAGGCCCTGGCTCCTCCTTATCAGCCAGAGCAGAACTTCATCCCTGCCTTCCCCCATGGCTTCATCTGGTTCTGCTCCCACACGCACATGATACATTTTCCCTTAGTTCAGTCTCTTTCCCCTGGTTATTCATATACATGCTTTTAATTAGAGTCTAGTTCAACAACTAACCACCCTTCCGAAAAAACCTACTCCAAAAGGCAGAATCCACGCGAGCTGTTCTCTGTGCTTGATCACAGAATGGTGACTGCAGCCATCTCGAGGTGTCAGTCGCTCTGACAGAGATGCATCCTTGTTCCCTTGGGGTCATTTCAGCCTGATGTTCCAACTGAAATCCCGTCATCCTGTACGCGACTCATTCCATTAAGCAGCTCAAGATGTAGGGTAAGAGAATTTAAGCAGCAGTTATTGGCTTGCCTTAACTTCCACTGAAGTCAGTAACAATTTACACCTTATGAAAATCTTAGTAAAAACTTACGAAAAACGTGAATCCATTATGATATGAGAAGTTGAATGAGGTGTAGTAGTGATGCTGATGAAAAAGCAGTATCCATTCAAACTAAGGGTTTGTCAGGAGAAGGGAAACAGGAGAGTGTTTCTCCATAACCTTCTTTCTTTCTTTCTAAAGAACGTAATCAGACATTGCCCAGCTACTCTGCAGCTTGTCTCCTATGTCCACAGGCTGCCACCAGGCAAGAAGCCATTATAAACAGGATGTCCAGCTCAACGTGTGAGTTCACAGGTCCCACTGGATACCAGTGATGTCAGCAGTTAAGTACCTGTCTGCACAAAAAAAGCCCAACAAAACCAACACACACAGCCCCCCTCACAATTTCGCAGAGCCTGCTCAAGGCTTGGCACATTTAACAAGGAACAGAGGTACTGAGCACTCGAGCTACATTTTCAAAGAGCCTTTGGAACCTCAGTGCTGTCACTCTCTGCATTTCTGCCAACGCTGCACGTGTAGCAGAGGCGGTGCCGTTATCAACCGCGGCCTTGGCAGCTCAGGGACCTGGACCCAGGTCCATCCATGCTCGGAGCAGTCAGCCCCTTCAGCGGAGCCCGCCCGACTGGAGTGGGACCACCAGGGACAAATGCAGCTCTTGTCACCTAAGGAACTGCAGGTAGTGATCCTGCTCGTGTGACAACAGATTGGCTGTAGCTGGTCTGCTTACTCACCTGAGCAGAGAAACGGAGCTTCGTGCTGGCATGGTGTCCTGCGTGCCCACTCACCCCACGTGGGGGGTTTTGTCACAGAGCTGACGATTTTCTGATGATCAGCCTGCAAATCTTGGTCTGTGCTATACGGTTACGTGTGGCATGGCAACAGACTCTTATTTCTAAAAGCAAATAATCTCAATTTGGTAGTTCCAGATCATATTCCTAGGCCAAAATCCATACCCACACACCTTCTGCTACCTAAATCAAATTGGATTAAATTTTAAACTTATTATTGAAATATAAATTCAATTATGTTAATGTATGGAAGCACACCTTAAAAATATATCTAAATGAATATAACCAATTGAAAAACATGATGGTTTTGTCCTTTTTTTCTTTCAAAATGGATGGAAAATTGAAGCTGGATTAATTACTGAAGAACACAAGCAGCTTCTATATTCCTGTAAGCACCCTTGAATCCACCTTGACACATCAGCTATTACTCGCTTAAAACGAACTCCTGGAATCACGACTGCAGAAGGGACACATGGTACCTTCCAAGCCTAGAAGAGGTTTATTATTTCCTTACACATCGGAACTGCAGTGCCACCAATGACCGGACAAGTCTGTCCCTACCACCCCGCACCAGCAGCACTGGTGTCCCCCGAGGCCTGACCCAGACCCAGAGAACAGCACCAGCACCTCCTGCGCGCTGCCGTTCGCATGGGACTGCGCCCCGGTGCGCTGGCGAGGCAGGTACGGGCCAGCTTTGAACAGGGCTTTCAGTCTGCTTCACGGCAGGGCACAAAGACTCACCTGGAAATCCGGAGCCCAGAAACTGTCAGCAACTAGTTTTACATCAGTGGAAGGAGAAACAGACTGACAGTTTCTGTTGTATTTTAGAAGGACCAATGCCACAAATGCCTCTAAAAATATAATGGTTATGCAAACTAAGTAATGCAAGAAGCAATGCCAGTTATGATCAGCAAGGACATTACTTTAAAACATAAATTCAAGTGCATCAAGTTCTTTGGGAGTTCATGCAAAAAATCCTAATCGGGAAAACTGTCTCTTCTTGCACAGGAGACACAATCACAGATTTCCAAATTATCAATTCATATTTGCGGCCCTAGGAACTGGTAAGAAATAGAATCAACAGCGTGTCCTCTAATGGCTGAAAATAACAGCAAACCCTTCACACGGTTTAAAGTTTTGAGGAAAGCTTTGCTATCAGGCAAGACTTGGAGCAAAAAACCTCATCTGACCACTCGGTGATCTCACTCGGTAACGGGAAAGCTAAACACTCTCTGTCTGAGCCCTTATTTGGTGCACTCCAGCGGGAGACAACTGCAGCACACAGACGCGGGAAGCGGTGACACTAAGCTCTGTTTATACAATAGAAACGGAACGGGCTCTATTTACAAAACCACCTTTGAGTGTGCCTTAGCCTGGTCTGTTACAGGAGTTGGAGTAACTCAATAATAGAGAAATAAATCTGATCTTTGTGGATGGTTTGTTTGACAAATCTCAGTGGGATGGAGCCACATCAGACAACTGGAGATAACGGTTTTCCTGCCGATGGTTCACCCGCTGAGCCCCAGGCCCGGCCCAGCAGCGGGCAGGGCACCGGCTCCCCGCACGGGGAAAGGCTGGGCTTCCTCACGCAGCATTTCAGGCTTTGGGTCAGTCCTGTGTGGCCCAGCAGACAGAGTTCTAAAGTCATCCATGGTCCCCAGGGCGGGTATTTTTATACTGTTCAAGTTGTTCTTAACAGCTGGCAAAGAAAAGTTATCTTAGCCTACAGTAAATCCAGCGCAAATCCCTGCCCATAAAAACCTGCTCTTCCATAAAAACCTTCACCTACGATTCTCAAAATACTTCACAAAAGAAATTAAAATACAACTCAACTGAATTTAAACACATCTATCCCTATAAAGAAAATTAAAGTCTATTTATTCACGTTCTACATATGGAATATTGGAAAAACAGAGCATTTGTGACTTAAGTAAGTTGTCATGGGTAGATCTGACTGTATGCTGGTCAATCGTACAGGAATCAGCATTATTCAAAACTCGACACAAACACCCGTTACCATATCAGCCTCTCTGATAAACGTATAAGAATTGAAACTCAAAAATTTTTTTTAAGATTAAATTGTTCTGATATATGCAACAAAACTACTCAACCTTTTCAAACGTGCAGTCCATTGTTTTCAAAGAGCATCCTTAGCCACGTACACTACCTGTGTAAATGGTCAGTGTCACAGGAGCGCCAAGTACAGCATTCGCACAGCAGAACCCTTAACAGTAATGCCTATAGCTGCAGACTTTTGCTACATCTTCCAAACCAGTCTCATCTTCTCCTGCCACTAAATAAACTCAGCCGGCACTGTCATTCGCCGGAGAATTCCATTTTTAAGGGTCATTTTGGAGAGCAGAAACACATTCCTAAAAACTTCAGTTCTCTACTAGAAAAGCAGGCCTTCCTGTGTTGAACACTGGGATCCTGGAACCGGGGCTCTTCAGCACTGAAACCAAATTCATATTCCGTGTAAGTCTGCGTTATCTCCTGCATGTAACAGGATGGCTGTAAAATCAATAAATAGATAGATAGATATGTAAGTCGTGGAAGGCTACATTTCTGGTACTTTTAATCTCCTTGGTATTGGGTTATCTCATCCTCACTCCAAATCTGAAGTCGTCAGGTACCAACATCTGCGAGTCTGTGTTATGAATAGTCCAGCTTCAGCAATGAAAGAGCAGCAGTGATTTTTTTAAGGGCAAAACACTCTTTATTAGCTATTAGCTGCACTTCTACCTCTGCCACCATCCTCTTGCCTACGCTACAGTCTGCAGGACAAACATCCACTCGAGAATTGCAGGTGGAGATGCCAGTTGTTTGTTGGTCATGGCTTGTACTCATATATTGTCTTTAGTAGGTAAATGTGCATTAGAGAAGCAAATGCATACTGGGAAAGTATCAGAGCGCTGGTAGAATGACATTATTTATAGAATTCTGATTATTATGCATCCCAAATTTTGTAAGAATTGAGGTGATGTGGAGGGAACATACTGTTAGTATCTTACATAATTCATCCTGATCACTTAAATGGTTTCTTAAAACAGCATCCCCTGGATGCCTGCTTTTGAAGTGTTTAACGAGGTATACATAAAGAGGGTAATAATTATAATGGGGGTGTAATGAGCTTCACTATCAACGGGAGTCAAAGTACAGTAGATTTTTATCTCAAATAATTATTGCTATGCGCAGTAAACGCACCAGCAAAACCGAGGAAATAAAGCCTTTGGATTAGCCCTAGCCAAGGGAATTCACAAAAGAGAACTTTAACTTTTATTCTGCATCTGTTGTATGAATCTGACAGGTGTTAAGATGGTAGATCAAGAGTGCAGAGGCTGCACAGTACAGCATGGGAAGCAGAACTTGAAATCACAGAAACTGTTTGTGTCTATGGAAATAAATATCAAACTTTCCGCACCAAAAGGCTGCTTGTAATATGAAGCCACGTTCCTTCACTGCTGAGCCCTACAGCCAAAACGACCCAGGAGCTGCTAAGTACCACTGATGCATTTCACAGTAAGCGTTGACAAACTAGTCGGGGCTCCCACGGCACACTGAAGGCAGGTACCGGGGCTCCCACGGCACACTGAAGGCAGGTACCGGGGCTCCCACGGCACACTGAAGGCAGGTACCGGGGCTCCCACGGCACACTGAAGGCAGGTACCGGGGCTCCCACGGCACACTGAAGGCAGGTACCGGGGCTCCCACGGCACACTGAAGGCAGGTACCGGGGCTCCCACGGCACACTGAAGGCAGGTACCGGGGCTCCCACGGGACACTGAAGGCAGGTACCGGGGCTCCCACGGCACACTGAAGGCAGGTACCGGGGCTCCCACGGCACACTGAAGGCAGGTACCGGGGCTCCCACGGGACACTGAAGGCAGGTACCGGGGCTCCCACGGCACACTGAAGGCAGGTACCGGGGCTCCCACGGGACACTGAAGGCAGGTACCGGGGCTCCCACGGGACACTGAAGGCAGGTACCGGGGCTCCCACGGCACACTGAAGGCAGGTACCGGGGCTCCCACGGCACACCGAAGGCAGGTACCGGGGCTCCCACGGCACACCGAAGGCAGGTACCGGGGCTCCCACGGCACACTGAAGGCAGGTACCGGGGCTCCCACGGCACACTGAAGGCAGGTACCGGGGCTCCCACGGGACACTGAAGGCAGGTACCGGGGCTCCCACGGGACACTGAAGGCAGGTACCGCCCGTGGTGACACACTCCTGCTCAGCAGCAGCGCTGGCCTGTTTGGATGGGAAACACTGAAGAGCCACAAGGCCGGTGCATGCACGACTAAGCCACTTCATCCTTCCAAAGACAAAAGCCCCTCGTACTAAAAGAAAAAAGTCTGTCTTGTGGTTTTTTGTTCTGTATTCCATTTTTCCTAATGAGTAATTTTTCCTAATGAGTAATTTTTCCATTGTATTTCAGACTGTCTTATGCATTTAAAGTAGTTGTTTTGTACTGAGACCAAAATGACTCTCTGAAGTTATTATCCTGAAGCTAATTGAGAACGATGGCCGGCTCCAGGAAGGCAGAGCGGCCCGACGGGCGGCAGCGAGGGCGGCAGAGCGGCCCGACGGGCGGCAGGACTGCTGCTCGCACCGCCGGTAAGGCCGCTGCGTTCCCAGCGCTATGGGAAAGCAGGTAAACAACGCACAGAGGTCACTCCGAGAGCTCCAGCCTGACCTAGTAAAGCTGGGTTTGGTAAACCACAAACCTGTCGAGGATTCTTCACAAGCTGCTTGGCATGTTACTTATGTCATTGTTATACTACGCTTTTAAATATCCTGTTGATACATACATCAATGAAATTACAAGGAATGACAGAAGAAAGGAAGGTATGAATACAAGCTAAGTAAATTTAAAGCAAATTCACGTTATTTTCAAAAACACACCTCCAGTTTAAGAGACATTCTTTGAAGTCAACTGTTATTTAAATGCAGGTTTACTGATTATTCTTTTCTACATCCCAGGATTGCTGTGCTGCAACATTATCTGCAAACAAACAAAGCAGAACAACAACAAATAAAAGGCCTAATTCCATGTTTGTGAACAGTTCTCAAAAGCCCAATAGCTGCTTTGTTTTACCACATTCATCTCTCTTTTCAGCTGCAGGAACTCCGACAAACGAGTTTTGAGGAAACAACTGCTCTTGCAATCAACATTGATCTCTACAGGCAAATGCATGTTGGCTGTTCACTGTCTTAAGCCTCTAGTAAGCTATTTACATTCAGCAGCTACATTACAGCTATTGGTTATAGTTATGTAACACGTATTTATACGTTACATTTACATAACAAGTATGCATGGCAAACTGTGATGTCTTTAAGTTAGGATGAGCTGGTAGGACCCACACAACTGCTCTGCAACAAGTGATTCAGCCAGGTCAGCATTTTCGGACTGCAGCCGTGCCCTCAGGCGCGGGCGCACCAGGTCCGTCCCTGAACACTCATCTGCCGCCTGTCACAACAGCCGTGGAGAAAACGAAAAGTACTTCAAGCAAAACCTGACTTGGAAGAGGAAGATGATCAGGGACCTCAAACTTTGCATTACTCTAACAGCACAGACGTTAATTTTCTTATAGGACAGAGTTCAACCCAAAACATTCCTCTGCTGTGTTGCACTCAGTGGAATATTTGGAAAGTCAAAATCACAGAAGGGTTTATGGGCTGAGGGAAAGCGTCTATATATATTTTTTCCTGACCCGCTAGCCACATATGCAGCTTGTAAGCAAATCTCCCACTGGGGCTGAGAACAAGACCTTTTGTAATCTTGGGATTTGCTTGAAACAACATGTTTGAAAACACAGATTAATGCTCTTCAGTACTGGTATTATTGTTTTAACATAAATGTCAGAGTAAAGGATTTGAATAACACTGCATGCAAAATGCTCACTTTGCCTCTCATTACTACACACAAACGGTGATGCTGCCTGCCGATGAAGTGAGGACGGCAGCTGAATGGCAGCGCCTGTCACCAGCACCACGCGGGACCTGGACCTGGGTGTCAGATGCCACAAACTGCCCCAAGGGAGATCTCCTCTTACTGACCTTCTCTTCCTTAAATTGATTGCCTTTCAAAGGAAAAAAGGCATGTTAAAAGTATCATTAGAAACGCTAACGGAGTAACACGCGGAGAAGTCAAATAGAATTGAATTACAACAGCTTGTACACATCACCTGCAAGCCCGAACACAACAGAGCACTGAGGTGAACAACTCAGTCCTTACTCCACTGGGGTTTTGAAGCCAAAATGGATAGGGATGACTCACATGAATCTGAATTAAGAACTCACCTCTAAAAACCCAGGCTTTTGTATGCAGTACCACAAACAGAAATTAAAAGTTGCCCTCAACCAAGCATATGGAAGGCTTTTTAGAAATGAATTTAGTGATCACATTCCACTGCACAGAGTGACCCTTTCTGGAATCCCGTCACTGCGGGATCACCCACGCGGACCCTTGCTGGCACTATCAGATCCCAGTGTTGGATTTTACAGCACACGGATCCAGAGCCTGCACATTGTGATGACCATTCCAGCCACAATCCTGACCGGGAACGGGACACCTGAGAACGAGCGTCTGCATGCATACATTTGGCTCAAAGAAACACTTGTGATTACTACAAACCTCTGGCTTTATTTGGAGGGCACAGTGATGGCACATTTTAAATTGTGAAAGCTCAGAATGCCACTGATTACATGGTGTCAGCCTGCCATGTAAGCCTAAGATTTCAGCGTCCGAATCCTTCAAATAATTACCAGAAAACTGCATTTTTTTGGAAGAGAATAATCTCTGGCACTACACCTCTGGGGTAATCAGAATGATCAACAAACCACGCACACGCTGGTGACCAGGTGTACTGGTACCTTGGTTGGCTGGTACTTGAGTGGACCAACGTTTGTTCGTTCGGTCATCTCCGAGTTGCACTGTACAGAGAGGAGAGAGCTAGTTCGCCTCCACCTACCTCTTTGCTTGCTTTTACAAAATACACAATGCTTCATGGCAAAATACTATCAGCAGAAGAATCAAAACACGACTCTAATCACCATTAAGTTATTTTTATGATCTGTAAGAATCGCATTGTCTCACAAGCTAACTCAGAGACTGCTGCGCGTTTCCCACAGGCACTGAGTAGTCCAACCCTCCCATGTCAAACTCTCTCTGTCGTCAGCGTACACACCCACTCCGGAAAACAAAACCCATGTGTATGCTGAACACCCTCAGCCTGAGCTCTGCGGTTGCTGTAGAAGAGCAACACTCCTGAGACTTCTGGAGAAGCACAAGCCCCGAGCAGCCGGCAGCTGCTCCTCCAGCAGCAGCACGGGAACAGCCGAGGAGGCTCCGATCCTGCGCCTCGTCCGAGGAGGCTGCGGGCTGATGAGGTTCAACTGCTGCCGTTTCGGGTTTGCATGGTGAGGACAGGACAGACTTCATGGTTTAATTCAGTAAAAAAAATCTCTTATTTATAAATGGATAGTCTAGGCAATGTTCCCATCACATACTCAGAATAACCACAATGCAGGATGTGTAAATTAACTCTCTGGTTTGCTTTATGGTACATCCTGTTAGCCTCAGCTTTTAGTGACTGACTAGCTGTTGGACATATTTACCCCATTTCTTTTTCTCTATGATCTGTGACCACATCTTTCATTACCTTAGAAAAATCCTTTGCACCACTTCTATTTCTTCTTCTTTCAGGGAGTATAACTATATTATTATTATTACTACTACTACTACACGGAAATTCCCAAAATAGGAGCAGCTTAAGTACACCTAAGCAAGCAACAAGTCTTCGCCAGTCACACAGTGGGAAACCTGAGTCTTACGATGTCCCTTGTTTTTTCCTCTGCCTAATATTTTCTATCTTGGTGTCTTTGATGGACGAATTATTATTCAGAGTAGAAGATTTCCCATTATATATAAAAATATATGCATTTCAACCTCATCACAATAAAAACTGATGCACTTTCATCCATGCAATTAATGTTTGTTGTATTATCACTGAATTAAGTACAGACAGTTGAACGCAGACGCAGCCGGCGGTTCAGCCTGTGGGAGCGGGTCAAGCACATTAACGCAGGGAGCAGCACTCAGCGCCGTTCTTTCCAAGGTTCATGTCACGGCTCACTATGTGCTTCAGCAGTGGCTGTTTCCAAGAAACTGGTTAAAGGCAAATGGGCCTCACTTGAATTTTAATTTAAATCATAATTTTAATCTGAACAGTTAATATAGGTGTAGCCTGATTGTTATGAATATATGCCTGCTTCTGATTCTGTTGTAACTGGCTTAGATTTGTTCACATTAATTGCGTTACTGATTAAATTCCCTGGAAAAGGGCACAATACTCACATATAATGACTAATTCTCTCAGCTTATTGATTCTAAGTTCAGAATCGTTACATCAGTACAAATGCAAAACACATGAAGGAGAAATGCTACGCTTGGTTCACAGAGAAAGCTCAAACCAAGCATGGCTCATAGCAGCCAGAACTATTTAACATTGAAGTTGTACCCTGTCATCTATTTAATTTTACATCGATTCGGCCCCCACCAAAATAATTTTCTGACAAAGCAAATAAATAAATACATACACCCCAAGTATCAATTTGGAAGCATGCAGCATATTAATATATTATTCACCGTAAAGACCCGCCTTGGAGTCCTGCAACAGATTTCCACGGTAATCCATTACGAACAGATGAAAAGCATCACTCCCAAAGACTCCAGACTAAGGGCAAGAACAGGTTCACCGGGCAGCCTACCTGCTGCTACACAGGAGCTGCGATTATCCTTCATACTTCGTTATGATGTCTTTTGTAGCACAATCTTCACCTTTGCACCTGAAATCTTTGAGGGTTTCTCAGAAATGCATCCCCAGAGCAGACCCTCGAGGTGGAATCGCATCATTACGGCCCAGGCAACTGAGCCCTCGCTCAGTGGTTTCTCAACAAAGACAACAGCAACAAGAGCTGAGACCAGCGGGTAAATGCAGGCACCCAGAATTACTTTACAATTAATACTGTCTAATTGTGGTTGCTGTATTCTCATGTATAAGAGAGAATTAAAAGAAAGGAATTCTTCCAAATTCTTCCTATATCTCATTGAGGGGAAACAAATGTTAGAGCCAACTAATCCCAGTCTCATTATCCGCTAAGGAGAAGGGTTCTCTCTGCTGAAGGATGACTCTCGCTATTTTCTGTGGATTTTATTTTTAACCAAAGAACGTTTCTTCAATCTAAGTCTGCTGAAACTCCACCTCGTATCTGGTATCGCACCCCGAGATACTGGAGATAAAACTCAAAGCACTGCCAGCACTCGGCACAGTCTATTAAGTGTTGTCCAAGGGATTCTTTAAAGCCGCTCCTTGTCTCCTGCAGACATAAGACATGAATTGAGCAAGAGATAGACCCTTCAATGCAAGTAGTAAAGTAACACGAAACAATAAGAAACAACGACAGACAAGCAATATTATACTCATAAAAATAACAAAAGAAGCTCCCAACCAAGCAATAATGCTGTTTGCTTAACCAGCATGATTGCTTTTTAAAGTGTTGGGCAGCGAGCATTGTTTGTCCGGTTTGTTTCTTTATGTGCTTGCAGGATTTCCCCCAACAGTACAGTTGTTAAAAGAGATGTAAATAGGAACAGGCAAACCCCTACCAGCGCTGAGGTTACACAGCATACAAGGGACCAGTCAGTGCCTGCTGCTCTATCTGAGGCGGCAGATTTCCTTGCAAGGATTAGAAGGAACTGGCCTTGACTAAAATGTTCTGCATAAAGAAAGAAAAGACAGAGCTCCCCGATCACTGGAGAAATAGACAGGAATTTTTGGGGGGCATTTTTGCTATTTATTATGCTTTGCTTTTAAGCTGCCACCTGTTTTAACATTCTACAATTTATTATCTATCTGAAGGGACAAAGTGCTGGGGAAAAGGGAATTCCTTCATGTGTGACTCTTCTCTGGAGACAAATCAATAGGAGTTCGCACCCATGTCAGTTAAGAAACTCCAAATACACCGAGTATACATTCACCTGATAGGAGTTCGCACCCATGTCAATTAAGAAACTCCAAATACACCGAGGATACATTCACCTGATAGGAGTTCGCACCCATGTCAGTTAAGAAACTCCAAATACACCGAGTATACATTCACCTGATAGGAGTTCGCACCCATGTCAATTAAGAAACTCCAAATACACCGAGGATACATTCACCTGTGCATTCTCTCCCAAATACAGAAAAAAGAGACACTAAGACAGAAGCAAGAATCTCAGTGTCTTGAAGTCTTTAGGAGCCAACAGCCGCCTGCCCCGCTTACGGCTCTGGAGCCCTCCGACTGAAATCGGCTTCACGTACTGTGACGAGTGCCGGTAATGCGATGGTAACGCACGCGGTTTCTTTCTCTGAACAAACTAAGCTGGTTTGCCCTAATTAACTTGAAATCAACCCACTGAAAGTTGCTTACAATGAATAGTTGCATTACTAGACTATCTTTTCACAATTGTTAGTTCATATTTGTCCAGAAGATAAAGAATCCATACTACGAAATGAAAAGTTCTGTGTAGCTCGGCATGACAGAGTTATGCTCTGGATTGCCATTCGTCAATGGCCTCGACGTCCCTTCCAAACTGTTGAGACACCATCTCTTGCCCATACCGGCTCATCTTTACTCTCAGAAATGCAGCTGGCAGGAAGTGACCTGCAACAATTCTCAAGTCTTCCGAGTCTTGTTCTCAGTTCATTGTAAGTGCTTTGTTTTTTCTTGCAATTTGTATGCAGCAATTCATTACAGCAGCTTTTCTTCTTGGCCATGATAAAACCTGGAACAGTAGTTCACTTTTATTTTGATTGTAATAATTTTTTACTTTGTTTCAAGGTTTTGGGAAATGCTTCGTCTTTATTGTCTTTGGCAAGGAAGGGTATATGAAAAAACTATTACATGGGCCTTTCTGCACCAGCTCTGTTTCTGCCTCTGTTGCCTGCGACTGTGAGGGCTTTGTATTTGATAACCCAGATGGTGCCTTCTAGTCTTCCATTCCTGAAAAAGGACACTAAGTACTGTAAACAGATGCCGCATGGTATACAAAAATCACAACATTCTTGAAAATGTCATGCAGCTACTGAGCAAGCTTTACCCCCAAGGAGGCAGTTTCACTAAATGAAAGATACGATTTTGCAATGCAGTTTGCATTAACAAGCTCTGAAATCAGAAAACTACGCTAGCTCTGGCTATTAAACAACAAAGGCATGAATGCAGCATATTGCTCTCCCAGACCTGCAGCAGAAGTAATGTGATTATTGAAAATATACGCAATTCTGACAATACAAAAAAGCAACATGTTTTGGTTGTGACGATCCTAACAAGAGTGATCAAGATGTATTTTGGTGTGGAGATGCATATTTGACAACCATCCATCACTGTTACGATGATCTGCTTTGGTTTTTCCCAATTTTTTAAATGAAAGCCGCCATGAGAAAACCAAATATTAGTGAAAAAAATCCCTTGTGAAAAATAAGTCTAAGATATTGCCAAGCATTTCACAACCTTCGAGAGACTTTTAATAGAACCGTTGATTTGCAAGAGTACATCCAGTTTTCAGGTGAGCGCTCCTACCTGGTGGGACAAGCACTGAAATGCGAGCCTTAGCACCACCGTGCTAGAGAAGTGGGGGTGTGCAGACACCAAAGTTCATTTCACTACACATCCGGTCTGTAGTGAGGGGAAAAAATTCTACAAAGGGAAATTTGACATGAACTGGGTTAGTAGGGAGGAATTTCTTTTCAAAGTTTAGTATCGCCTTTGGACTGGGACCCAATATCATTTGCAATAGATATGGACTTTACCCCAAAATCCATTTTCAATGTCAGCCTTTGAAAACTCACAAACTTCACTCTTCAAGGTTGCTACTGGAGTGGAAATATTTTACAGTAAGTACTTTTACTAAAAAAACAACACAAAAGGAAGAAAGCAAAAAGAACTCCGTTCCCTTCCCAGCAGCCCCCTTGGCAGCAGAGCTGTGCCAAGACCATTTTCCGAATGATCTGGCACAAGCAGTTTCTGGAGGGAGAAGTGGATCCTCGCAGGTGCCAGGAACACAGCTGCTGCTAACGCGCCTCAGCGCCCCGTGACACAGGCCCGGGCACGGCAACGGGCCATC
This sequence comes from Patagioenas fasciata, assembly GCF_037038585.1. NCBI lineage: Eukaryota > Metazoa > Chordata > Aves > Columbiformes > Columbidae > Patagioenas > Patagioenas fasciata. The sequence goes on from NC_092532.1 coordinate 23,988,029, forward strand.
CTCAGCCCCAGGAGCCCTAAGGAAGAATCAGTCCAATACTTGTAACATCTTTACTTGAAAAAGAAATATTCCAGAGAAAACACGAGGTCAGTCCATCATCCTCTTCACATGTCTAAATAAAAGTTGCACGCTTCTAATTCTGACATGGAATAGATATAAAAAAATACATAACTATCTATAGTTATGAAATACTTTTATATAGTGCATATATGTACACATACTTCCCCTATCTTTTCATTTGCAGACCCTCCAAAACAGTTTAAGACTGATCCAGGAAGATGGTTTTCCCTTTTTCTTTCCTTTTACTCTAAACCCGGCACAGGAACCCTCGGGCAACCCGGTACAGGAACCCTTGGGCACTGCTCGCGTTATTCTACAGCCAGAGGAGGGCGACGATTGTCCCAGCAGGACCCAAAGAAAACAAATCAACCTTGCCCACCTGTTAGGGCAGAGCCTACCGGGGACTCTGCAGAGAGCTCTGTCTTTCCAAGCAGCGTTTGATTCACCGTGATCAGAGTGCATATTCCAAGTACCAGCACTGTTTTTAAAATGGGTATTCCAGTTGCCTCAAAGATCAGCTTTCATTTAAATGAAAGTGTGAACTATTCCTCAAATTTATGCCTCATTAAAATGAGGTTTGTACAGAATAATAATTACAAAAGAAGTACACAAGCTTGGGTGAAACTGTGTTTTTAAAACTACATGAAAGGAAAAAGGCAATGTGTTTGACACCACCTTTTTGTGACATTAACCTGCTGTACACTGGCAGTTCTTACAGCACATCTGAGTCACGAAGAAGCCGAGTACAAGATCATTACCATACTGCTGCCACATCTGTCATTAACAACAAAACTACAACACTCAAGAAAGAATATTTCACCCTGATTCCCGTGTTCTGAGACACAGTGTGAGTGTGCTCTCTTTTACCTCATTATTGGAATGCAATGAGTTGCAATTCATTTTCATATCTGAAGCCTCAGAAGGGTATGCAATCTCAAGTGCTTTAAACCTGTGTTATTCTATCCCCTGAAGCACTGCATGGGGAGGAGAGCTGAGGGAAGAAAGACAGACGAGAGATTATTTTCTAAGGACATCCTGGACAGGCAGAGCAACTGTCTGTGATCTAACAGAAAACTGTTCTTACGGACAACCGAAAGCCACTTCATCCCTCAGCTTCTAGGCACCCGGACTTGGGAGGGGAACCCTCCGAGCTGGACACTCAGCTTTGCCAGGCAGTTCACACTGAAAGTTACCTTTAGGGTTTAGAATTCAAAACAAGTGATAACATGAGCAAGACACTAGCTGGAATTAGCGGTCTAAAGATATTCTGTGCCTTGGTTAAAACTCGGATTATCATCTCATAAGGCAGCAGAAAACTGTGCCACCCTGTTGGCCTCCCCTGGCTTGTCCACCCATGGCAGACAGGCCCAAGGGACCAGCAGAGCTCAGCTCAAGCCCAGCCGCGCACTCACACAGTCCCTTGGCGCTGTGTCCGTGACAGCGGCAGTGACCAACACGTCACTCAGAAGGTGGCTGTTCCCCTCTGTCCTCTCCAGTATACAGCACTGCACATAGGGAACATTAGTCCAAACTTCACCAATACGCAGCCGAAGACAGTAAAAAAAAATCAGAAACCTGCAAAGTGAAAGCAAACTCCTCGATTTTGGACAAAGATCTTACTAAAGCAGCAGCACTCACATACACAGGGAGATGGGAGGTTTCTGTTCCCTATCACTGAACAACAGGAACAAAGGTTCAACAAAAGGAACAACAGGGTTCTCCAAAATACCCCCACATCACAACTTCCATCTGTTGTATGTGGGGGGGTTCTCATTTAAGGCTGCCAGCAAGGGTTTGCTGTCATTTACCCAGGCACACTTCCCCAATAAGCTGGATAGAAAGGCCAGAGGGCCAGCAAACACACAGGTCACCTTGAAAGGATTACAAAATAATGACTTCAACTGCAAAGGGTCTTTCCTAACGCATATATAACCCAAATAACATTTGAATTAGTAGGGTATGTGTTACTGAAGTCACAGCTTTGCTCTGCCAGACATCCAGATAAGCACCAGCTGCTAAGTTTGGAACTATCACAATGCAGCTCTAGATTTGAACTTGGGTCTAAGACTCTTTACTACCAGCCCTTCACATTCTTAGTTGCAACTTCCAAAAATTAACTATCTTTTCCTATCATATTTCTTCTCCTTTGTAGTATTTTATATTAAATTGGTGCTATAAACAGAATTAGGCAAGTGGTTATACAAACAGAAAACTGTGCTTTTATAAACATCTTTAAATACCAACTATTAAAATATAAAGGAATAAGAAGGCGATTTGTGTAGCACAAGCCTGCCATCCGTACGCACCCTCAGAAAGAAAGAGGCTGTGTCTGTGGAGGGACGAGGAAGGAGTGTTAGGAAAAAGCCCAACTCTAAGACTTCTTCTCCCAAGGAACAGCAGACACCTTGCACGTGGTTACCTGCTGACCACATCGCCCTGTCTTTTATACACTGTGTGCTTCCTCCTTTTACCATTCCCAAGGAATCACCATAGTCCCACATGAAAATATGTCCCAGCTGGGGATGTTACGATGGCAGGTCTTTATATGCAAGTCTTTCACAGAAGACACTTACAACTGCAATAAATCACATCAGTGCAAATCATGGCAGGCAGAAGTTTATCCCCTTTCAGCACCAGGCGGGCACGTCTGGATGCCCACTTGTGCATGCAAACACTTGCACAACACCAGCTCAGGAAGAACAAAACTACAAGAGTGTATGCACAAACAAAAAACTGCAGCATAAACAAAGAAATGAGCAAAATCCCACAGCATAAGCTCTCGGTACTCTACAATATAACAGACAAAGAACTAAACCCCTGGGACAGAGTTCTCAGCTCTAATGTTATCTGTTCTCTAAAAGGCCACCAGCATAACTTCCACTTTCTACACATTCATGTTCAAGTATTTGAGAGCAGGGAATCCCTAAGCGAACCAGAGAGTTCCCAGCAACATCTCTTAGGTGTATTTCTACAGATCTTTTGATGATGAAGACAGCACATGTGATGGCACCTGGGCTGCTCAGCTCCCCACACTGACCACGCTCTGCTCCGCACCCTTTGATCTCAGCAGCTCGCCCATCCAAATCTAAGATGACTTTTGCTGCCACTATTTTTAAATTACTTATATATTTCCTTCTCTTTTTCTCCATTATAATTACTTCTATTTATCTATTGTTATATACTTGGATGGACTTTTATTTAAAGCTCCAGTTTAACAAGTTTATTATATAAACATACTGTGAATAATAAACACTGAAATTACGCATATCCCAGGACAAACCCTAACAAATATGTCAATAGATTACGTTAATACTATTGTGTATCAATTTGTTCCAGATAAGCTTCATTAACACCATTTTGCTCCTTGACTATTGTGAGACACTCTTCATAGCTGAACACCCTCCACAGCATTGCTGTAAAACACCATTCCAGAGCGACAGTTCAATAAAGTTTCCAAGTCCTGTGACAACTAACATTACTAAAACGAAATTTTAAGTACTGCATCTCTCAAAAAGAAACAAATAATTAATTTGAAGAATGTGGTGCCTCGTTAAGTACCGCTACCTCATAATGAGTGCCAACATCAGGATAAGACATTCAGTTTCGGGTTATTTCTGTGCGCAGAACCGGGCCAGCCAGCTTTCCAACAGCAAGAGCCAGGACCGAGCAGCACTCGGGCCTGTCCGGCACTGTCACAGGTCAGCTCAGAACTACACGCCCCGATAGCAGAAATTACAAGCACATCATAGAGGTCTTAATTATTTTCTCAGACATATCGTTCAACTCCAGCTTTTTTGCTTGGGCAGTAATTAAGTGAGGTAGATTTTATTCTTAGATTTTCGAATTGCATGGGGATACTCGACAGACTTTCCTGTCCTCTTGGGAAGCTGTAGTCACACAACTCTGCTGCACAGGCTTTAAATATTCAAAGAGATTCCCGTGAGAGCAACCCATTGCCAGCCCAATACGACTGGTAACGTTTCTACTGTAATCCCCACTGCCAGCACTGGGTTATGATCCACCGTGTGCAGCTTCTTTTTAGCCCATTCTTTGACTGCAATTGTCTCCTTCACTCTTCCTTTGCAAATCAAGGCTTATTTAGTAACATACAATCTCCATTTTAAGTACATCTTTCAGGATTTAAGCTTGAAAGCAGCTCAGCACATGAAAATCAGCACACGAGCACACACCAGGATCAAGCTGCAAACTCCAAGGTTCTGGTCTTTATTTGACAAATGAATCCGCTACGGGAGAAGCGACAATCTTCTCACAACATTCCTGAGGAAAACGGGAGCGGATAAAGAGGAAAACATGTCGAAGAGGAGGTACCTGTTTATTAACTAGATATTGTAATACGCTTTCTATTTTTACAATGCAGTTAGAGTTAACATTTATGAGGCACATTTTCCATCAGGTGGTTAATTTCCGCGTTCAGCCAACGTGACGCGTTTTAATTCAGAGACATGTCTTCACTTAGGCATCAGAATACGGAGCTCATTTCCTGCACGGTGGAAGGCAGACAGCCCTGGTGCACAGTTACCGCTTCAATCATGTTTCCAGGTGTTCTGCCCGACAATGCATCATGTAAATATTAAAGTGGCCTCTGTGAGCTGATTTCCTGTGACTCACCATTAAAAGCTTTGCATTAACCACTAGAGTCAGGGTTGAAAACCTCAGACGAATTTCAGGTGCACACGGCTCACCTGGCTGTCACGTCCTGCTGTTGCGTGGCTTCTTCCCATTAAAGTAGCTGTAAAAGTTGCATTGCTCTCTAAAGAAATTGGATTTATAAATACTGTTTTGCAGAGTTTTTACATTTGAGGCCAGCTCAGTTCATTAGCTAACACAACCAAATGAAAGCTTGTTGAAAAACAGTCTTCCTCCAAGCTGGGTCACAACTGCCATAGCAGAGTTCTTTTTAATAGAGTAGCAGTGGGCATCCAAGAATCCCGTCATGCGGCCATTCCACCGAGTGACAGAACTTGGCCTTACACAATTCAGTTGTTAAAGGCCAACAGAAACCCAAAGCTGATGGTCTAAGATCAGAGCCAAAGCTTTCTCTGCTTACAGTAAAACCTCTGCACAGTTGGAATGCACTTACAGATGTTTTCATCAAGTGAAAAGCTCATTACATTTACAAAGTTGATCAGTACACAATCCCTACGAGCTGCAGCCTAAAAAAAACATCATCTGCTCCAGGGAATTCTATAAAAGTACAAAAAAGGTAAGTTTTAGTAACTTATATCTCCAGATCCTTCCCCTCAGCTTAATTCCTACTTTTCACCAGAAAGGACCGGGGCTATGCAAACCTTTGTTAAGTCAGAATTACAACTCCTGTGCTTTTACAGCCAAACTTTGTGAACAGATAAGGAGCCGGCCTCAATGGTCCAAGGATCTGATCCCTCATGTGGAATCACAGAGACAGCTGACTGTGCAAGGCGGTCCAGGACGGGCCGCGAACACAGATCCAGGACAGCAATCACGTGCATCACACATAAATATACATATATCATACAGAATTACAGTCCATCATCCGGGTACTGTTGCTGTGTCTGTACTGTGTTGATATAACAGGTGTTGGGCAGCAGCTCCTCATTAGCTTGTCTGCACTCACCCCTTCTCTATAGTTTAGGCCTCATTAATACGATGCTTGCAGATGTCAAGAACAACTTCACTGAGCCTGGTGCAACATAAAGGCTTAAATATATAAAGCTCTGGCTGCTGTCTCAGAAAAAACACTGTGAGAAGAAACCACTGGTTGACAGGAAAGACTCTGATGCATTAATATCTTTGTTAACTAAACTTCATTTCATAAGTCTCCAGTACACACGGCTGCATGCGGTAGATCTGAATCACAATCCACATGTTCTGCTCTGATAAGCTCCTATCTACCCACAGACCAGCTTTTTAAACTTTGTTGCAATATATATTAATCTCTTTTATAGTTGGTCATAACTAACAGTGATAGATGTAGTAACCCTTTCGGCTGAGACTGTATGTTTTAGATGTGCTTGCAATGCTTAATAACAAACACTGACAAGGTGCACTTGCTGTTGTCCTGAACATTTCTCCATGGAACTGTGGGCTGGAGGGAGGGAGATCTCATTGGGATACGATTTAAGTGCAGCTGCTAGGCATTTCACTCTGTTGCTTTATGCCTGTAGCAAAAACCAGTATGCAAAAACATTGCCATTTAGATATTTTTAAGTAGCTGCTATGGAGCTAAAGATTGTTTTCCTTAATATGACCTGAGAAAACTCTAAACAGATCATTAAAGTTTGGAGCTGCATGAGCTTTATGATCCTTTCAGTCTAAATCTCAGACTGGCATTTCTAGTGCACAAAGGAACCTCTCAGAGATCTGGAAAAGAGTTAGTGAAATATCCCACAGGATTTCCACTTAGAGAACCAATTCTTCCAAGGAAGTTCAAGTAAACCGGGCAAGCTCACCATGTTGCAAACAGCTTTGCTGGCACTTTGTGAGTGGAGCAGCAGAAAATCATAATCGAGCTGTTAACTCACAGAAAGGCTTTGCTTCAAGAACGGAGCCTGGATTAACAGATGCTTTCCAAAGCAGTCTCCAAATCAAAACATTCCAATAGGCCTGCACAGTAGAACTGTAACATACAAGTCTAATAAAGGTCTGTGAAGGCCTCAGAGATATCTGACCTGCTTAAAAACTTACTGAGAATGACAGTCCTTAATCTCTTGTCATCTCCCCGAGCCCAGAAAGTACAAGCACAGGGTGGCAGAGAGGAGAACACGAACAGTGCCCTTTTGTTGATCCAGGGAAGGGGTACTTGTGCAGTGAGAAGTGAGCTCTGACTCCAGAGGAGGATGCAGCATTATGTAAATACATCCAGAAAAAGGAGGTTTGTCTTTGATGTTTGACAAATACCTAAAGATCAGCTGTAGGCAAATGCAGAAAAAACAAATGTAAGCAGAGAGACACACTTGGATCAAGTTCTGTCGTGCACCACTGTCTCATGTGTTAGTTTTGCTAGTGGTCCTCCTGTAAAACATTCTGTTTCTCCCCATATAGCCGCAACAAATAAGAGTGTGCATGGCCAAAGTAAATGACAGCAGAGTACAACTCCAGCTCTCCAGAGACAACTGATGGCAGGCAGTCTGAGTCAGAAGCCGCTCTTCCTTCAGCAAATCACAGCCCTTTTGTAATCCATTTTTCATGGAACTTGTGATTTACTGTATGTTTTGAAATGCCAAGTTCTCTCATGTCCTCAACAACAGGAAACTGAAGTGTGCACACAGAGGGAGAAGGGAACAACATAAAGACCAGATTAAAGCGTAACACTAAACATACAGATGGTAAAATATAATGTACAGGAAAGCTTCTAATAGTGCAAAGCTGCATGAAAAGGTACCTCCCTACCTACCCCACGGAGCTGAATTTCACCGCATCCAGCCCTGCTGGCTGCGGCCGGGGGAGCGGTGTTGGCACGGCAACGGCGGCTCCTCGCTGGCTCCGTCCCCTGCGAGCGGCACAGTGCGTTAGCTTCAGGACCGGCTAAATTCAGACGGATAGCACTGTTGATTTGGGGCAAAAGGGAGCAGAGGAAGTTTGTCCGAAAACACAGCCGGTCCTGCAGGAGGGAGCAGCAGAACCACAGCTTGGATACAGATCAAAAAACTCAACCAAGCAACCCCACACCAAACCACAAACAAACAAAAGCCCAACTAAACAGAAATCCAGCACAAAAGGGGAAGCTATACATGGCTTTACTCCCCAAAGTGTCAATAAAGAATATGTATTAAAAACTTCATCAATCTGATCAGATTCACGTTAAGGACAGAATGGGCTAAATTCCATTTTTATTCTGGCAATCTCATTATCAATTTCAGCAGAAAAGCAGGAGAGTTCGCACCACTAGAGAAAGTCTTTACAGGATAGTTCCGTTAGTTTTAAAACTATTTTTGTAAATCAGGATGTTTTTCAAATAACTTTGACTACCCTGTTTGTAGATCAATTTTATATACAGAATGAAATACCAATGAAACATTACATACTAGAGGGCTATCAGGAAAAAAGACCTGGAAATCTCAAAGCATACAGTTTTTTATCTGTAGCAGCATCTCAAGGATCCCTCAGCAGCTGGGTGAACTATTTCCTATTAGCGTTGCCCTGTTCCACACTCCATTTGCACAACACACACTAACGCGACCCAAAGCCACACGGTGCACCATAGATGATAGAGAATTCCATAGCTAGTGCTCGCAGTGGACAAGTGTGGAGATGGCAACGACAAGTACTGAATGAATTAAATCATCTTGTATTTCTAAAGGTTTAGGTAACTTTCTCTTACTACAAGTGAGGGTTTACAGAGCAGTTAGAAAATGTGCTGAATAAAATGATACTCTGGGCATTCCAGGCACACGTAACACGTGATGGCTTTTTGCACCGCCAGGCAGTAATATCGCCACCTCTTCTCACAGAAGAAAACTAGAGAACGTGATTCTGATAACTTCTGGCAGTTTCTGCTCCTGTGAATGAGACACGCTGGGACCTCAACCACGTCTCGTTCTTCCAGCGCGTATCTCATCTGCCAGATGATGATGTAAGAGAGAGAGAGCAATGACAGATTCTCTTTCTCTTTTAAAAGTCAAATTTCAAAGTGGTTTATCCAATTCTTTCATACTGCAGTCTAGGCAACCACTAATCAAATCTCAACTTCATTCTTTCTCAGTTCCTTACAGCTTTAAAGAAAAAAGCAATATAATTAACAGAAGTGTCTTGGCTGCTTATAAGATCTCTCCCATGTCTCCTCTTCTTGCCTCTCCCATTCTCCAAAACATTAGGTTGTTAAAACCACTGTCTCTTCCTGCTACCCAGCAACAGAACCAGCCTTCCTCAAAGGCATTCAGAGTGCTCTGGCCACAGTAAGTGGGGACGAGTGGCTGTGGAAACACTGTGTTCATGTTCACATGATCTACGGATCGCTGTCCGACCAAGAGAAGCCGTAACGCCTGGTCATTCACAGCACTGGGTGCCTGAAGCTTGCAGAAACAGCATCTGTAACGACTGCGGCTGTGCGACACGGTTACATGCTATACTGGTACTTTACTCTTCCATGTTGTAGAACTCAAGAAAAGTACAACCAATTGTCAGGCGAACCTAGATCAGTCAGAATTTGTTTGACTAGTACCTACAATCCCCGCTTCTCTGGAGAGCCCAGCTCTCACTAGTAAGGGGTATTGGCAACATAGAGATCAAGGAGGTATGGCCAAAAGTCAATCAGGAACTCAAACAAGTATTTAAGAGCTTTTCTTCTCGATTGAACAATAGGGTTCTTCACCTCCACTCGAGCTCAGTTCAGCTCCACAAGCCTCACTCCGCAGGGCTCTGTTGTTCCTGTGATACAAGAGTCCAGGCTTGTTCGGTGTGGAGTAGCTCGTAGTTCTGAGTCACCGAGCTCTCTGCAGCAGCTGCACAGCAGCTTTGGGATGTGCCTTCTAAACAGCTCAGTTCTTACATGGTCAGTGAGTGTGGAAAAAAAATTACCTTCAAAAACCTGGTGGTGAAAGTGTTCATTTGCAAACCACAAATTTAGAACTTGAAGCAATACTGGGTGCAAATTAATGCCTTTTTCTATGATCAATTTATTTTTAATAAAGGTTAAAATTGTAGGCGATAGTGTTCACTTGCTTCCATAGCTACTGTAGTTCCACATGGAGAATAGTGTGCTAAATTTAAAAATAAATGTATTACAGAGTGAATAAAAGGATACAGTGGCAAGTGAACATGAATCATAAATAAGACACAATTTCTTCAAATTCATTTTGGAACAGCCTGTGGAACATCTGAATTACAGAAGGCCAAGTACAACATCCACATTCCAATGCAAGATGATCTGTAAGCCTCTAGAAACTCTTACAGAGAAGCTCGAGCCCTGCTCAGGCACGTTCATCAGTTTTATTTTCCATGCTAATGCTCTGACTGGAGCTCAGACCATGGCTGCTTCTTATCTAGGAAGGCTGGGAACAGGCAAGTAATGAAGCTTGTATTATATAACCACATCCTTCTAGGATTCAGAACAAAGATCCCTGTTCTGCCTATCGCCAGGTTCTGTGCCCTGAATTGCTTTGGTTTGTGGTTTTTTCCTAAATCATTAGGAAATCCAGATGTGTTTGTCACACTGCAGTTATACATGCATTTCTTAGTACTGTTCTTATCTTCCTCATACAAAACCATTTTTCTGTAACTAAGAAAAAACAACTGCAACAACAGTAACTTTACCTCATTTAAGATGAAACACCTTGTACAGTTTTAAGAGCGAATGCTAGAACAGTTAATATTTAAGGAGCACTCAAATTATATAAAATGAGTTATACAGAAAATACTGCAAAGAAGGCCTAGCTATCTCTAGAAGTTTCTTATCCAAATCAGTGTTGGACCAGAGTGATTCTCTCACTGACACACGACTGCAAATGGCTGGCCGTAATGATTTCACACCGAAAGCTACTTGTAAGTATTTCTGGGGTTTACATATGAAGATTTGTTTTCATATACATGCCAGTCTTCACTGCCTAAATTATTATGACCAAAGTCATTTAATAGAACCCCTTACAACATGTTACTTCATAGCATGGCCTAATCATACGCTGTATCAAAATAAGATTTGGTAAAGGCAGTACAGGAAATAAAGGAAATAAAATTACACTAATTCAAACACTGAATAAAGAATGGAATGACTGTCTTAATTCAGGCAATTTGAATTATTAATGAACTGTTTGCATCTGTAGAGGTTTACTCTATTAGAAAGATTTCCTCAACCATCTGGATCAGGAAATGGAACCTCGGCTTCTGCCAGGTCAGATACAAGAAGCTGCAAAGGGCCGCTCTTTCCAGAACTCACTGCTTCGACTCAAACAAAATTACCATGAAGTCCAAAGGCAGGTAACAAAGTGCCAGAGTAAAACAAGCAGGATACTGAGACACCAAGCTGAACACATGGTTTCAAAACTGGCATTTCTGCCACAGAAACACGGCAGCAGCAGAGCCACAGGCGCGATGTCAGTTTTGCACCTGAGCTCTGCGTGTCTGTCGCCGTTGGTTCCCGGAGGGTCGCAGCAGCAGAAGCAGTCCTGTGTCCTCCCGCACCTGCTGCCCTCCCCGCGCCCCACCCGGAGCGGCTGCCCGGCTGGCACGCTGCGGCAGCTCGACCCAGCCCCTCGGCCACCTTGAGAACAGACAACGCTTTTCACTCCCAACAAGTGCTGACCGCTCATTCCTCACGCTGGAGAAGACTAAGACTTACAGCATCTTACATGGAAATCACTCAGAATATGCAAATCATGTGATTTACATACTATTAGACCTCTAGGCTTACAGCACTAACCTAATTTGCTATCTGTACCTAGCAAATTCTACTTCAAAACCAGCACTATTTATCAATGTCTGAATTTGACTGAATTTGTCGTTATTAGTGCCAACATGGCTAAAAGAAACCATCAGTCCTTCACATTAGGTATTTTATCACTTTAATAAACATTATAATTAAGCAAGATTTAGTCTTTCATTTATTATTTTTGACCTCTCTGCATGCCATTCCTATGGAAATTTGCCAATCTTCTTCACAGACAGTTACTCCCGCTTCAAGAAATGCCCTCCTTCCTTCTAGTGCTGCTCTTCCCTTCGAAACGGAAACAAATATTCAAATCTTGCTTTATTTGGGAATCACAATGAGAGAGACAACTGCATTTACAAAGCAAATAACCACTAGAGATTCAGGAAAAGAAACAGAGGTGACCTCGTCAGGACTCAAACTGTTTTCACGGCCCTGACGTCAAGATCTGCACCCAGGAGCAGAGGCTGTCTCTTCATGGTGGCACATCAGATGCCATTAGAGAAACCACCCCTAACTGCACACACACAGAATGTTCTGCAAATGAGAATAAGCAAGGATTCCAGCACCACATTTCAAAGAAATCCAGTAGGAAGCTTCAGAATTTTACATGCAAAAGTTAATAAATATCCCCTGCATATCTGTCTCACCAGTTCTTCAGACATCCCATGCCTTGTAATCACACAATTTCAGAAGGGATGCACAGAATCAGAAAATGCTGTCCTTGACTTAGGCATACCAGTTGGTAAATATACATCAAATGTACCATAAGAGAGTTTTACTACCATCTGCACTGGAAAAAAATAATCATCACTTTTTATGATGCTTTAAAGTCAGCTGGTTAATGGTACATGGCTAATTTTCCCATCCATTTTGTAAAAACCTATTATAGCTACAGGACCCTGCACATGAAATCATTGCAGCTTCTCCAACTGTGTAAACAGGAGCTTTGGAAGCAGGACAATCCTGGGATGCAGGCAGAGATGGTATTAGCAGACCAGCACCAGCGGGGCTTGGGGTAAGCGCTTCCCCAACAGGGCTCCCCCACACCTCATCCTACCCCCCTGCATCTTTTAGGCATCTATTAAATGACACAGCAATTCTTATCATGCTCTTGGCAAATCTTTTCCACCAAATCAACTACAGTATTCCCAATAGCAATCAAAAGTTCTGTTTGCAAGCCTGGATTCACCAGCACATTTGTGATACATAAGAGATGCCCTGGATCCTCCTGATGCGTGTAAGTCTCCATAGCCAAATAAATTGCATTAACAGTTCTTTTTTACCTGCAGCTGCAACTTTGCCATTTGTTTGTGCCACGGCTCAGACATTCCACACTTAAACTCCAGTTATAACATCCTTAAAACAAAAAAAAACACAAAACAAATAGCCCTAAACCCAATCAAAAAATAAACGTTTACCACCAATATGCTTGCTTTGCTATCGTTCAAAAGAGATGCGTTTACTATTCCTTCACTAATTCCAGCAATGCCTGTTGAAGAGGAAATTTGCAAAGAGACACAGCAGATTTCTCCTGGAAAAGAACGATGCAGCAAACTGGGGCATTTTCACAGTGGTAGCGATTGGCCTTTGCTAAGCAAAGCATGTGGAGGGTCTGTGGCAAAGCGCAGTCATTAAAGCAGTTTTCAGTAATCAGGTAATCAAAGGTTTTACTTTGTACTAATGTATCATTGACATTTAGCTGTGTGGTTTTGTTCTACCGTAAAGTTCCACAAGTCCTAGGTGGAATTACTGAGTACCTCACGCACAGCCCACAGCAATCAGGGCTTTGTAATTAATATTTCTGAAACAAAATGTGCCCTAATTACTTTAGAAACTTCTTGTAAAAAAAGTGGTATAAGTGAAATGGAATGTTCAGCTGAGTTCCGAGTTCAACAGCTCCCACAAACACTGTCAGAGCCCCTCCACGCAGACCCACATCCTCTGCAGAAGACTGGACAGTCTTGTACAGTCACCGTTTGAATTGTGGACACGAATATACGGCACGAAAGTGATCAGACAGAACAATGCTGCTTTCCCTGCTGCCTCTGAACCACTTTGTTCTGAACCAGCCAGCCAGAAAGACAGACATACACTTACCAGTTTTCAGAGGCAGCCATTTAATATTTTACATAAGAACACAGAAGAGTTCACAGCAGATGCACCTCAAATCTGCAGGTACCAGCAGAATGCATTAACTTCCAAAGGCCTTCCAAAAATTCATTTACTTACAATTCTAATAGTTTAACTATGCTTCCAAAGTTTATTCAACATGAATATTCCTCAACAATGTTTGATATTCTACAATGCATCAGAGGTTTCAGGCTTTTTGTTTAGTTGGTTGTTTTTTTAGGAATATCTGTTTCTTCCCTGCATTCAGCAGCCAGCTGTGGGTGTTTCCACCAACGCGCTCAGCACCCTCCTCTGCCAGCAGCAGCGTTCAGCACGGCCCATTAGCTCACCAACACTGCAGAGGAGATCCTGGCTGGGACCTGCTCCTGCCGAACCCGTGGAACTGCACGTGTAGCCCATGGACGCTGCCCGCACCAGGAAACGGCCTCCCAAGGAACACACGCCCCGGGCTCCCCTCACTGAAGATCTGGCTCCTAGAGAAGTTTGCTATGATATTCTATTAACATCGACAGGAATCACACACCTGAATATTCACATCAGGTCCTGCAAACATACCTTTCTGATTTTAACAACTAATGCCAGCATAGGGGGAGGAAAATCATACATAAATTATATTGAGTATGTAAAAATAATTTGGCTATTCAATTAAGGCTCTAAGGATGAAAAAGTTTCTGCAATGTTACAAATACAGATTTTTATTGTATGAACACCCATCTCTGCTTCAGCAGGTCCATTTACCTGCCCAAATCTTTGTAAACTCAAGAGCTACAAACTGCTGTCTTGCAAACAAATGAGAGCCCTCCCGGTAGCCTACTTTCATAGAGATTTCACAGCTCCGTGCACGGGTGAACATTCCAGAACACATTCCATTATCAAATTAATGAGGAGACTTGAACAGCCAAACAAAATCCAATGACATTCCCAACCCTAGTAGTTCGGTGTTTCCTCACAAAACCATCACTATGCTGTTGGTCCCTGAACATCATGATTTGACTCTGAAGAATACTGCGGCAGAGACAACCTAATGCCCCACAAACTATTTCTAACCTAAAACCTGCAACTTTAATACCAGGTAACAAGAACTTTGTATATTTCCCAATAAGGATACTGCTTTCTAATTTTAAAACCTATTTGGAAATCATTCTGCAGCAACCTTTCCTCCACAGTGGGATTCCACAGCAGATTAGCAGCAGTTGAAAACCTGCGACTTGTACCCTGTGGTTGAGCAAAGGAAAAGCCATGCTGGTTGCTAATATTTCGGTCAAATCTGACTTTAAGGAAAATAAGAAGCCTGGGACTACTGACTGTGATTTAAGTACTGTTCTACGCGGGACAAGCTCCACCTTTGCAATAAAAGCACAACTATTGATAACAGGTTCTAGAAGCATTCTGCGAGCTTCCGCAGGGGAGCAGCTGGACATCCAGAAGCCACGCTGCTGATCACTGAAGAGCTTGTGAGCTTGGTTCACGTACAAGTGAATCCGATTTCCTGCTGCCTTCTCTAGCAATTACATTTGGCCTTACACAGGCAACACCTGCAAGCATCATCTTACAGTTTGACTGTGATTCTGCGCCCTAACACTGTGGCTGAGCTGATATTTTAACTTGAGCCACAATGGCTGGGAATTCTTGTGAGATTAAAAAAACCAAACAACCTTCTATACACAAATCTTATGGTTTCCAAACACAAAAATCCCTTAAAAAGCGTGAGCCTACTGTAAAGATCTCTGGAAAACTTCAACAGAAAAAAGAAATCGACCTAGTAGTACTGTCCCCAAACAACAGAAAAGAAATAAACAAGCTAAGTGGATTATGCTGTTTACAAAAATATCTAGAAATGGTTTTCATCCTTCTCTATATGTTCAGGAAACAGGCTCCAAATGCCTGTCCCCTTCAGATCTGTAAAGGAAGCAGTAGCAGCACTGTTACTGGAGTCCTGATAGCATTATCAAAGCCCTTCATATAGAGAAGGACAGATTTCCTTTCCAGGTTTTATTTCAGAAGAGAGCGATCCCCATTCCGCAACCTCTTCTCTCTGCGCAAGTGGCCTCTGGGCCACCCCTGAGTCCCCGTTCAGCCCCAGCTGTGCCTGCAGTCCCTTTCTTTCCTGTGCGCGGCTGGTACAGCTGCTGGGGCTCCACCCGATGCACCATCAGCTTTTGGCTTCCAGCTTTCCTACTTGGACCACTCTGATCTCTTTCCCTTGGAAGCCCCTGCTTGAACTGTGACATCTTTGGGACACACACCTTTGTACATCCTTATAGAAGCTATCAGGAATTATTCTGGCCCAGCAGCAGTTAGAAATGATGGGAAAAAGAGATGGGGGCGGGAAGGAAAAAGAAAAAAAAAAGTACCTGATACAGAATGAAGTAAACTGTAAGAGAAATTAGAAGTTTGTGAAAAGACAGCATTTCCCAAAGCAAGCAAGCACACATATGCTTTCTCCCAAAAAACACACCACACTATGGGATCTGAAAGACAGTCTGCACCAAAAACAGCACAAAGAAAGCGGTGCAAGAAAGAGGAGAGAATTCTGCACGTCAGGGACAGGAGAGCTAAAACATGCAGTGTAAAGCCTGTGGCAAAGAGCAGATCCGGTTCCCTCTCCCCGCTCGACGTATTGCACTCACTCAGCCAGAACCGCTCGGTTCCACCCCCAGGCTCAGGTTTAGATGCTGGTTCTGCCCGTGGCTCTTGCTCACAGCCCCCTCTGAGATTTCAACCCATCATTTTCCCCTGCCCGTGTTCTTGCCAACCTGGATGGACAACCCAGACTCCAGTGGAGCAAACGCTGCCCTTCGTGGCTTTGTTCCACACTGGCCCAAGTCCCCGGGCTCCACCAGACCAAACTAACAAAGCACCCAGAACCGAGACCCTGGTGTGTTCGGTGTTGCAGCAGCCATTGATCTCATCTTTACCGTGGCTACGCGCTCACCTGAAAACATATTTAGGTTAAGGTTTCAAAAGAAACCTAAAACGTGCAAAATTCTATCTGCTGTGAACTCCTCTGAAAAGCTCTGTACACAATTGTTTTCTCAGGCCAGTAAAATGTCTAAAACACTGAAATATTTCCTCAAAAGTGGAAAATTTTCAACTGTCTGCTCTCTCCAGCTTAAATTTGGTTCAAAGTCGTTAGCTTAATTTTAAATAATTGTATTTTGATTTTTGGACTTCTTCACAAAATAACTGAAAAAACCAGATTTTTAATTAAAACTCTAAGTATTTCATTTTGAAAATACAAAAATGTAAAGTTCCATTAATTTTTGTTCAAATTTGCCTATTTAGCAAAGGATTTTGTTTTCAGCTAATGCCTATTTTAACATACATGGGTTATGTAGAAAAAATCATCAGGAAGGTCTGTTTCCTTTGTCTACCATATCCTTCAGTAGGAACTGATGATGATTCAGAGTTTGCACAATCAGATTTGTGATTTACAGAGGTGTCAGCCTCAGGTGGGCTGGGAACCCACACCACCCCGATTATTTGCCTGCAATACAGAGGGGATACAAAGTCCCTAACGCTGCTCATCCTCTGGTACTTGCCTTGACATGGCAGAACGGGAAGGTCACTGGAAAAAGGTCCTACTGGAGTTCTGAATGCACAGCAGAATTTGTGCAGAGGAAACACGCAGGACCAGTAACGCAGAGCTAACGGACTGAAGCCCTTCTCTGCCATTGGGTAGCACCTGGTTTTTGGGTACAATTGGGGCACCAGCCAAGGTGCCACCTTCCTTCAAACCAACAGAATTATATCATCATTTCCAACATTTCCAGATATGGAAATACAGCCTGGGAGATTGTGGGGGTTTGAGTTTTCGTAAGGCATTAAGGAGAGAACATCCCATGCTCTTTCCAAGCAGAGTCTTAAGTGTGAAGTGTATGAGAGGTATCCAGGTAAGGACCTGCATCTAGACAGGACTGGCACCTGCTGCTGTTCTGAGCCGTGCTCATGCTGCGAAGACACAGCTATCAAGTACCTGGTCAGCAGCAGCAGGTGAGTACTCAAATATTTGGACCAACAGACTTAGTTTAGATTTATACTTCACATACATAATTAGCCATACAATTCAATTTTTATACTACATGGATATTAATGACAGAGCTGCAGCTGAAATAATACAGTTTGTTTTACTGCATCCAAGTTCTCTGCATATTAAATTTAACTTACTAAGCAATAATAAATTTCATTTATTCAATGACGTATACGCTGTGCAGTCTTATTAGCTGATGTTATTACAGTTGCCAACCACTTGGCCTCGCAATAAACAGTTATCACATCATCATTTTAACAGATGGGAACTCAGGTTTCACTGTACACGTCTCAAACTACTACCATAAACAATGACCGTAGCGTACCAATGGGCCACCTTACTGCTGGCTGTTCTCAGCGTTTCACCATTCACAGTCACTTACCTCTACTTAGGCTGAGCATCAGGATTGCTTAGTACCACCTCTGTTCAGAAGACACTGTACCTGCCTGAATCAAGTAACCTTTTTACGTTGCATAACTCATCTAAGAAGTATTCATTTAAAAACGCTTAGCTCATTTTCAGATTAATGAAGGAATTGTCCCCAAACAGGTTTACCGCACATTGGAATGTCAAAGTCCTTAGTTGCTTCTCCATACCCAGAGGAACTTCAGCTTGGAAGGGACCTCGGGAGGTCTGCAGTCCAACCTCTGGCTCAGTGTAGGGTCAGCTCTGAGGTCAGACCAGTTATTCAGGGTTTTATTGAGACTCAGGTCCTTTCAGTAATGAGAACAACGATACAGATAAGTGTATTTAGCCCCTGCTTACAAACACTCTTTGAGCTAGCAGGGTGGAAGCAAACCTCAGTACCAGGAGCAGAGTGCAGGGAAACCTGAGCCGGGTCCACGTGAGCCAGGTCGATTCAGAACACCCTCTGCAGGTTGAGCTCATTAGTGTCAGCACAGCTCACAATCAAATGACCACAGTATTTCTGGTCCCCAAGCACGGAAGCATGAATAGAACTTGGGAATCTGCTTCTCTTCCTCGCAACTGGTAGCTAAGGCCATCGAGAAAAGTGCTTATCTGTTTTTTCAAATTCATGAATGAAACAAAAGGACAATTTCTTCAGGAAAATACTCACTTAACTCAGCCTCTTTTCCAAGCCTAATTCTTCATGCACTGTTACATGAAAAGATCATGAAACAGAGCAGAAAACCCCATGTCTAAACAAGATGTAAGGTTAGTGCTTGATGTTTCAAGCTTTCTTTCTGTCTTCCCTTGTTTCTGCATAAATAAAACTATTGATTCTTAGCCAGAAATGAGTAAACATCCTTTTCATCAAATAGAAGTCAATGGAACAATCAGAACAATTTAATATTTGAAACATTTCTAGAACAGTAAAACATGTAAGTATATAACTTTTTTCTCTCTACAGGTCAAAATAAATTAGATTCCCTAAAACAGACACAGAAATAAACGTTGATGTGTATAGTACCCAAACAATAACGATGCTGTTAGCGCATCAGTAGCATGTTCATAAATTCAAGGGCTGAAGATGCAGAAGAGGGAGAGGGGAGAGATCTTCACATTTCTCGCTGCGGTTCACAAGATTAACATTGAAGCAACTCCGAGTGAGAACGAGCAAACGTTACATTCAAATATTCCTGGCTGTTCAATTTAGGCTCCTGTTAAGCCCTATTAAGAACCTTTCAGAGGCAAACAATGAGCTTTTCAAAAATAAGACAGCAAATCTCTGATAAAAAGAGCCAATGTTGAGTCAGACAAGTGAAGATTATTCAACATTTTTTAATAACTGAAAGCATGGAAGAATTTTTTCACCTTAAAAATGTAAGAATTCACACATAGCTATCAGTCAGTAAATATCAATAGATTTGAGGGAAAGCATTTATTAGTTTTCTATTTTAAATTGGTTTGTATGTGTCTGAAATAATCTAACTGTAAATTACATAGTTAAAATAACAAAGTTCCTTTGTGTAATCTTTTTTAGGTGACTGCCAATTTTGAGAAGTGATTGCATTTCACATGGATAGAAAAGAGTTATAAAAGCTACATAATGAAAAGACCTTTGCTATATAGGTGAAGTCCTTCTGTCTTAAACTAAATCTGAACAACAAACTTCCACCGAACGCAGGAAAACGGGAGAACCCACCAACCCTGGGCCACTGGCTCAGACCGAGAGCTGCAGAGCTCCAGCGCAGTTAGTGCCCCAGCTCACGGCTGCAGAGCCGCCCGGCCCCTGAGCCCCCCTGCAGCACCTCAGACCCAGGGCAGAGGAGGAAAGAACAGCAGAGAAATGAGCATCAGCCGCCTGGCGGGCTGAGCGCTCTCCACTCCCTTCCACTGCAATTTCTGATTCCTTTTTACACCAAATATCTACACACATCCTGTCACTATAAGCTAAAAAGTTATTACCACAAGTTATTAGGCACAATCTCTTCCCCATTGAGGGAGCAGCAAACAAGTTCCATCAATGTTACTGGATGCGAGAATAACAGTTGCTGCTGTTGTTACATCTTCAGTGCTCAGTTCTTGACCTGTGCCTTAGAAGAAACCATAGAAGAAAATGATGCAGTTTCTGCTCAAGTTTACTATCGCATTGGCTTCTAACCAATTACCAGGCAGACAAATACAAGTCAGAGATTCGAGGCCCATGAGCAGCGTTCCCCTGTTGTGACCCGTTTGCTAGCTGCAATTTATGAGACCGGAGTGTGGTCTGTCAAACGATCACAAAACTGGGCTGAAACACAACACCTCCCCTGTGCCATACGCATTAATAAACATGATCAAATGGGAGGGAGGAATGAAGATGCAACAAATACTCAAGCATTAGACCTATTTTTAGTACACTAAAGCCTTTGTGATTAGATTGCACAACAGCACATATGGATTCTTTCTTCAATACAATAACATGACTCGTGGCTGCTTTTTTCACTTTCTGTGATAAGTTCACTTGAGATTACAGAAGTTGCAGGCACACTACAACAAACCATGATGTCTGCAGGTATACAGCACACACAAAAACGCCTGTATAGCATGTGCTGCATGATCCCCCATACAAACAAAGCAAGAAACAGAAAAAAATTCAGCCTGAGAAACCAGACTTCTGACACTTCCCAGGTCCTTCAGCAGGATGTGAGCCAGACAATCATACTATGCTTTGTATACTCTAGGAGAAATTGTTCCACTCCTGACATCTTCAAGCGAGACTGTATATTATACACATGAAGCTAAGTAGTGGAAGATGTACTATATTTTCCATTAACAAAAGCTTAAATATCATCTTTACTTGCAACTTCAAATGTAGTTTTCTATATGCAGTTCATCTTGGACTGTAGATCTTATACACAATAATACTAATGTCACTGCCCTTAGCATACAAAAATGTCCTCAATTTCCCCACTCAGTCTCTTTGAATTCTAATATATATCAAAAATTCATGCAAAGAAAAACATGTCTAGAATACAAATTATGGAATTAGATAATTATGAAAAAACCTGTATTTAACGGTGCTATCTCAGGCCTAAGTCTACCAGCCGAAAGTGGCATATAACCAGAGAGAAGCAGACTGAAAGCGGTCTGGAATTACAGATTCCATCCTCTCCCAGGAGCATTTACTGATGGCAGCTCACAAAAGGGCTGAGACCGACCTGCAGGCAGAGGCAGCGCAGCGCTGTGACGCAGGCTTCCCTTCCCTTCCCTGCCATTACATTTTCTACTGCAGTTCTGTGGCCGTGCCCCTCCCACAGTAAAGCAATAGAAGCATATTAGTTAAAGTATCAACTGAACATACAACTATGAGGCACAGGATATTCCTCAAAATAATTCCCTTTAGTTTAGAGAGACCAAGTTGTGCACCAGGTCGCATAATATTATCATTATTACTACTTATATTATAGCATTACATTATATATATGCTCTTCTTACATTGTTCAGACACCAAATATATGAGTTAATTCAGAGAGACTGTACAGAAATCAAATTTACCACATGCAGTTATTACTGTGCTGTGCCTAAAAGAGGTGAAGTGCTTTAGAGCTTATAGAAAATGCTCAAAAGCACTCAACTCGTCCCACAAACAAGGAGGAGCACAGATTTTCTGGAAGACGGCAGTAATTGTGCGAGATTTTTGCATTTTACTTGTAGTAATGGGAAGTACAAAAGGAGCGATCTGGGTAAGTAACGCTCTCACGGTTTCTATGCATGCAATTAGTATCTCGAGGCAGCTACCACATTCGCACCACCCTGAACAAGCCTGTAAACTCTCAAAACCTAACTGTTATTTTTTGCATTTAGGATTTTATCCTCCTGAAAAGGCTATACCAACACGAACTGGGACCAGAGCCTAAATTAACAAGCGCCATAAACTTTCAGAGACCTGCCTTGGCAATATAACAGGTATGCTTTTGCTAAGTAACTCATTGAACTAAAGGTAAAAAAAAATTACAGCACTGAAAAGAGGACTTCCGACCTCACAGCAGACTTTGGAAGAGGCCTCATCCTGCTATATCACTTACTAGTGATGAAAGCCCACAACACAGTCTTAACCTTCCCAAGGCCATGTACTTCAAACCCAGGAAAAGCAATCTGGCTAAACTCAGTTACCTGTTTACTACCATCTTAGCTCCAAACACCTGACATTTTATATCTGAAAGCTTTAACTTAGGCCTTAAAACATATTTATAGGAAAATAAGTACACCTTCAATTCCTGAGTGAATTTCTAATGTGGAGACAGTGATTTTTTAAAATCAACTCCAAATTTGACTATTCCTACTGTAAACACTTGAACTACAGTAGCAGAATGCAAACCAGGCACTCCTAGATCCATACAACATGCAGACTAGATCTCAATTGAAAAAAAGAAGTACTGTCAAATCCAACTGAAGGCTTTAAGAAAGCTCATGCGCCACAGGCCAGTGACAGGAACAAAATGGTGTTACAGCCTTTTAAACAGACAGAATACAAAAAACTGCTTCTCTACAGCTTTTTTGTCTGCAAATAGTTCTTAAGATGTCAGACAAAGAAAAGATTCCCGCAAACACAGCCAGTTCTACAAAGACACAAACAGCATCATAAACCACAAATACAAACTTCAGGAATGACTGCAGGAAAGCACTTTTTTCTTACATAGAATCACACTGGAAATGGGAAGGAGCTAGAGACAAGGATCTGAGCAGCAGACGGTTCTTCTGGTGATGGACGGGATGGAAATCAGTTTTTCCTGTTTTCTGCTTCCCAGTGAACTCTACTACAAACACGCAGGACAGACGGATGTCACTTCCAAACCATTCTTTGAACGTCACGTTAGTCAACATTGTTCCATGTCAAACATCCTCAAGGTATCCTGACGACAGGAAAAACCCACCACAGCAGGCAGTGTGAGCAATCACCTTTTAAAGGAAACGGCTCGAACCTCAAACAGCACATGGATACCTCAGAAAAAGGTTAATTAATGGCCAAAAGTCTTTGCCATAGAAGATACAACCATGAAGAGAGCTTCATAAGCAAGAAAAATACAGATGTTTGCATGTGTCCAGTAGTGCTTATAAAAAATATTATATGAAAGAAATCGTCTTTGCCATTGTGCTGCCTGGCATTGCCCCTAATTAACGTGGTAAGTAAGAAAAATGGATTAAAAATGATCCTGCACAGCTTTAACTCTCTGTAAGCTCTTTCTAACCTGAAAAGTATATTTGCTCTCAACAAATGTTAATTTCCCTGCTAAAAAATAGCTAGGATTCCTGAGAGGTTAATGAGATGTATTTTAAGTAATATTTTAATATAATTTATTATAGCAAGACAGTAATTACTTTTTATTAATAAGAAAGCAGTAAATCCAAAGTCACACTTTTTATGGACCTATTCCCCTAAACATCTCCAGTCATTTTATAATAATTACTTCAAAGTCTCTACCCGAATAAAATTCTCAGTGGAATATGTTTCATATCCAGTCCCACCGTGTTTGGTTCTGACTCTAGAAAACTGATTTAACGGTAAGACTAACCTGAGCTGGTTTAATTTTCAGCTCTGGTTTTCTGGGTTGTTTTGTTTCTGTTTGAATAGAAGACTCTCAGAAGACTCTGAGCCCCCTATACCTGCACTTCTTTCTTCTTTGCCTGAACATGCTGCTATGTCTATTCAAAAGATTATCTGCTCGTTTGAGCATGCAGTCAGTTCTATAATTTAACATCAAGCCTATTTATCAGATGGCTCAAACAAGGTTCCTAAGTATTTCACTCATCATCACAGACCAAAGCAGCAAATGAGCGAAAATGGCGCTAGAAATCCTGCAAGTACATCCACAGAACTGAACACACCTTCGCAGCTCCCAGTGAACAGCAGGCAGGCAACCAAGTGAGCAAGTCCCTGAACTGAAACAGGCGACTTGGACATCAGTCTAGCAACTCTGACATCAAACTCTTTTTTCCTTAAAGTGAGAGAATAGTTAACAAAAGCTACATATATATCTATTAGAACTGCTGATATAAACTTGAGATATAACTAACAAATTGACAGATTTACTTAAAGGAATTCACCTTGAGGGTTGTTGCAGGATATCAAGTTGTACTTGTCTCTTCCACTGCTGGAGAAGAGTGATGCATAACAGTGGTTCTGAAACGATGCTTGTTCTGTATCCTGTCAGCATTCTATTTTATTAATTCTGTCAATGAGAAACAGACACTTTGCTTTGTTTTCTCCTGGGAACAGTTCAATGGGGGAAGGCAACAAGCTTCGAGACAGCTCCACAACGTTTAACTGCTTTACAAACCAGCACGCTCCAGGACTCGCCCTGAGTGCGCAGTAGCAGATGGACAAAACACCCATCAACCTGACTGCGACATGCCCACATTTGCAACTACCATTCATAATGAATCCACAGCTAGGTGGATTCCTCCTTCCTCCCACGTTTCAGGAGCATGGCTTTTCCCCCATTGTTACTTGCCAGCTACAATGGATTTATATGGATTAGCTGCATCAGTGTTGTGCCCCTGATAAGCTGTGACGCTAGGTAGCTAATCATCTTCTCCCCCTTCCCATCACTCTTCCACAATACAAGTCGTTCTTGTCTTTTGTTAACTACTCCACTCCCTGAACTTATAGATCTATTGATCTTCTACCGTTTCAGGAGACAGCTGTAGAATGTGTAGCAGGCTATTTGTTGTCTTACTGCATCTTCAGCAATTGATGATTCTGTTACTCTCTAAACCAAACATAATCAGATACATAATTCCATCTTGTAGCTTTAAGTAACCACTACCACATTGTAAAGGCTACACAGTTAAATCAGTGGCTTTTTCTGAATCACATCAAGAACTGGTGTTGGATTGGAAATTGAAAACAGAATGACTCTAGTCACTATGGGTAGATTTTCTTACCTTACTGCTCCCCAGTGTTCAGGCCAAACCTGCCTTGACTCTGATCAATTTGAGGGAATGAACAGACGATAATACAACTTCCCCACCACTCCTAACTGCAAATTACTATGGAAAACACTGTTGACCTGGGCAGTAATCTTCTATACCAGACCATGCTTATGAATCTGTACCTCTCTCAAAATGAATTTTGGAAAGAGCAAGAGCAAGATAGAAAGAAGAATCAAGTAGACCAAGTGCTATTCTTCCTATCTTGCAAGTGATTTCTCAGGAGCAGAATACAAAGAACCAACCTAACAGCTATTTAAAGGAGCTGGCTCACTACTATGAACCATGGTATAAGCTACGTAAATTTCACCACAGAAATAAAAGTGTCCTGTATGGTTGTGGGTAGGGTTAAGTATCATCTAGGAGATAATATGCACTCTCTGCTCTTGCTGACTATCATTTAGTACAAAACAGCAATGGAAAGGATTTTCCTCATTAACGAATCATGATGGGGGGAAGAATGAAACTTAAGACAGCTAATTTTTCCAGGATAATAGTTCTCTTCATTTTTAGGTCATTTGAGTTCCACATTAATTATAGAAAGATGGAAGCTTTATAATCCCTCGGTTCCCTCTCTCATTACAAATGTAATTGTAAAAGCTACCTTGCTGTAATAAAACATTAATCTCTGTACTGCTTTTTATGGGATCACAGACTCGTAGTGATAGATGACCACGATCAGAGCAAATTTCCACAGTACGCTGTAACATCACCGAGCCATCACTCGGAATGGGAAAGCACAAATCCAGGCCCTCAGCTAGACTACACTTTCTTGGTTGGTTGTTTTACACCGACTTGTTGAAGTAGTTTCTGAGTCATATTGTATACAGGGAGACCTGACATGTTCTTTAGGCACAGTCAACCTCATAGAATAATTCTGCATATGTACAAACACACAGAACAGTAACCATCCTCAGAAACATGCCTTCTGGTGCGTTAAAGGCAGAGCTCACTACACCCAGGAGCAGCAGTGCAGGCCATGACCATGAATGTTATGCAGATTTAAACAAAAAAGATTGAAGAGACACTGCTTCATTGCACTTGGTATGACAATACTTGCTTTGTAATAGAGTCATGATAAATTTGAATACTTGTTATCTTATCTGAAGATACATCAATGCAGTTTATTTCATCTGCAGATAAAACATTTGGCACGGATCTTCAGCTAGTGTTCAAATATTATGTCTAATGATATTGGCTTTTTACGCTTTTTTATGTGTTGCGTGATTCAGGACAGCCACAATCTTCAAATACACTGGGAAGATACATTTACCTATTTACAATAGCTACTTACAGCTGCTTCTAGATTAAAAATACAGGCTGAAAAAGTGTGTCAGTCTGCAGCTTTCACTAAAAAGTAGTGGATAAAAACAAGGAAACGCTTGATTCCCAAGTTCTCAGAAGCCTGAACTGGGAGCTCTAGAAAAGTTCAAGATCACAATGACTGTATTCTCTCAACCTAAGGTTCCTAAACCTTTAATTAAGAACAATCTTCACACAGCAGGTTAAGTTCATTTCTTTCACACATCCTACCTCTCTAAGCTCATCGCCCTCTCATTGGAAATGACAGTGTGCAGGTCAGCCAACTTCAAAGCCTTAACATCAGAACTCGTATTCATCTCTTGAGAAAGACAAAAGAAACACTGGTTCCTTGGTCCTTTTACATGAAAGCAGAATGGGATCTAACTCTAGTGCTACTGACTACAATTTTTATATGACGAATACACTTAAGTATCCAAATAAATATCATACAATATAACTAATGCACTGGTAGATATATAGAGATATATATACACACACACAGGTTCACATATTCTCAGCAAATTCTATGCAACTTATATAAACAGGTCTTGGGAAAAGAGGAGGAAAAAACAACACAACCTCAACAATTTAATCTGTTATGTATCTAATTGCATATACATAATCCATATAAGTATGCATAAATAAGTCTCTCTCACACGCTAATACAGAATGTGGACACCTCCCACACCTCTGAAAAGAGATACTAAACTGCAAAACCAAACCATCCTACCTGTTGATTCTTAGCAAAAGGAAGGTTGACAGCAGGAAATCCCGGTCTTTGGATCAGAACAGTCAAAACCAGCATCACATTAGTATCAATGGGATGGTGCTGCTTTGCCAATCTATGTATTTCTGTGTAACTCAAATTATGAACCCATACCCTTTACAGAGTATTTTCCCTTCATCCTATCCAACACAAAATGTTGTGTTTTACTTACTTTTCAGTGTGTCTTCTTTTGTAGGGCTACACTAATGTTAGTTAAAAGTGTTTGAAGTTCTAACTAAGCATTTAACAGTTTCAGTGCTTATCCAAACTAAAGTAATATATGCAGATATTTTATTTTCTCCATAATTATCAAGCCGAAAATAGAGAGCAGTAAGTATTTCTTTCTAGAGAAGGCTCTTAACATCACGTAAACTGAATAATAAGGTATGAAATTCAAGTTTCACTATCACCGGACATTATTCACATAACAGGTTTAACAGCTACTGCAACAAATGACAGGTGCCCATGGTCATTTATCTTCTGCAAAGCAAATGTGCTTTGCTGGGGCACAACAGCCATCTGAGAGACTGACGCAGAGCTTTTGGATTAAGGCTGAAGAAATCCATGCTACGACATTTACTGTAGACACATAAGCAGGACACGGCAATGTCAAACTGATTACTTCTTACCATCATTCCACAAAACTTCAGTATTCATAACCTCACAGGTACCAGCCTTTACGGATTCAAAAAACACTGATTTCTATAGCACGTTATACTTCTTATCACGGTTCACCTGAGCAAGCAAGACAAGAGCAAATAACTTTGGAAACTGCAAGTCTTCTTGTTATTTATATCAAAAATTGTGTGTGCTTTAGTTTTTCAGTAATGCTACAATGCTCTCCCTAGACACTTTGTTTCTCCATACTTCCTTTTAGTTATGTTTTACTTTAATTAATTGTTGCCTCTAGCACAGTCATTAGAATTAACCATACAACACACCAACATCCACGTGACAACAAAAAGAAGGGACAGACAGTCAATAACCAAATACAGACAGTCAATAACCAAATGCTTCACTTTTCAAAATGAAAGAATGATGTTATGCACTTTACTAGAACAAGCGCGTCTTGGTGCCGCTGCATCTCCTTGTGAAGAGGTGAGTGTTGTTCAGCTGCGCTATGTGTTGGTAACTGCAACCTGTCACAAGTGGTGTGTTTGAGTACGAAACCTATTCCAAACAAATCTGTCCTACTTTAAGCATACTCCGGACAGACATCTGTAGTTTAAAGATCAACTGAAGTGATATGAGACACAACCAGATGTGTTGTGCTGTTCTCCTACAAACAGCTTTCTGGGCCCAACAGGGCAGACGGCTCTGCTCCCCGTGAAGCAGCTGCTTTCACTCCATTCACAGAGCTGGAACGAACCGCACACTGAAGTGCTTTTCTCTCTCCACTGACAAGGAGGGTTGTGCAGGCGATAGCTCAGGTGCTGTGCGGACCACGTGTTTATGCTGCAGCTGCACCAGCCAGACACAGGGAATACCCTCCCAGAAGTGTAACCTGGCTGTTCGCCTTGGCCTTTGGAACTACTGCCAACTATTCTA
This sequence comes from Patagioenas fasciata, assembly GCF_037038585.1. Lineage (NCBI taxonomy): Eukaryota > Metazoa > Chordata > Aves > Columbiformes > Columbidae > Patagioenas > Patagioenas fasciata. The sequence goes on from NC_092532.1 coordinate 24,016,604, forward strand.
TTTTGAACTTCTTGCCAGAACACCTGTTTCTTTGTCCTTGTTCTCTCCAAGATACTACCAGAAAAGGTCACTTTACTGATAAATCCATGCCAGTTTTAAAATTTTAACCGTAATTAAACTGTAGAAAAAGACTATCATGAACAGACAAACACTGGAGTATTTAAAGCATGGCTTTATATTCACAGAACGTACTGGTAGTTAAAAATATTTGAAGTTACCAGTTTTCACATCAGGGGACAGTGCAGCGCCTCACACAACCCAAACACTTAGAAATAAAGCTAAACAATGTGTATGCTTTCTATTACCTACAAAGTGGTACGTTTTCCACAGATAATTCTTCACCATTTCTAAAAGGATTTGCTATGGAAAACAAAGTATGCTACGCAGAATGCCATCGCAAATAGCTATTAGCTACAGCTCTCGTGAATTGTACTTTATTCTGGTTTACATATGCCTTCCATTAGTAACTTAAGCTTTTGAAGTTATCAACAATATTTCTGTGCAGTCTTAAAGGCCTAATAATACTTTCTGATGCCAAAGGATTATTTAATATTTTATAAGGAACATAACAGAAATTAAAATAAATAACACCTTTCATGTCTTGAATCACTAAAAGCACAGGGATTCACATTTCAAAGTAACAGAGCACAAGATTGATGCTCACAGCTCCATTAGAAACATTTATATGCAAAACACTGCTTTTTCCAATCATGAGTTTCTTTTGAGATTCATTATTGCCCTATAGTACTTTTGTCTGAAGAGAGTCTAGGGAGATGACACTTCCCTGGGTTAGCATTGTTGGAGCTGACAGAACGCATAAAAGGCAAACTGCTTCTTCCCCAGCTTCCAGCCTAAGCCAATCAAATGTAGAAATTCTCAGCCTCTTCTAATCTTGAATTCTGGATTTTGAAGTTACAGCATAATTGTAGCTTTCGAGCACAGAATCATGTTGTCACATAGCCCATTCTAGCTCACGTAAATGCTGCTGCTGCCCTACATACCAGTAATATAAAAAAAATGTCCTTCACATTGTAGGCATGTCAGCCTGATTAAAAACGATTGCATATTGTTAGCATTAATGCACATTTCATTATGAAGAAATGATCCCTGAAGGCACCTTACACTTACCTTCCTATCAAAAATAATTGATACCCGGAAACCTTTTTCATTTCTTTCTCAAGCCCCTGCCTAGATATCTGGGCCCTGCTGTGTTAAACACTCGTACAGAAAGACAATCTCTGCAGTGAAGAGCTTACAGGATCTTTCATTTTATTTTTAGACAACACAGTGACTGGAAAATACAAGTAACAAGATGATTTTGAACATCACGATAAGCACTGTTTAATCACTGTAAAGGCTTTATAGATATCCCAGCAAATGAGAGTTTCAAAAGGATGGACTTGAAAGGAAGATGGTGACCTCAAGGGATATTTAGAGGCAGCTTCTTCTAAACATAAGGGAAGGTGAAACAAAAGAGGCTTGTTAGAAAGCTTAACAAATAAACAACTAAGACACTTTTGACTGCTCGTTTGTAGTTCCGAATAAAAACAAACAGCAAGTGAGGCAAGAGATAAGGCAGAACAGACCACAACTAAGCAGCTTTATTCGGAAATAGCTGGAAAGATCCTGTCACAAGTGTACTTAAGAGGCACGTAGGGAAACCACGCAGGGTGGATAACTCAAGAACCAAGTAAATGACCTTAGCAGCAGAGTTCTGCATTGATGTTAACTGCAGCAAATCCAATCCAAGCTTCTCAGAGGAAGGGGTTTTTCTCAGAGTGAGGGAGAAGTCTGAGATCTGGAAAGCTTTTCTGGGGGTTCTGTTTCTGGTTTTTGCTACAGTTCAGTTCAACATACTGTGACAAGTTATTGATAGCAACAGCATCTAATGTCAGCCAAGAGTTCAATGCCAAAGAAAAACAAGCAGTTACTTAATTAACAGCAGCACTTCCAGCTACACCTATACCCCTCCACCCCTGGCTCCTCAGTTCTTTGAGAAGCCCCAGGAGTTGAGAAACCACCTAGAAAATAAAGGTCTATAAATGTCAAGACAACCCAAGTATCAGAAAGATACTTCATAATACACTGGCAGAGAATAAAAGCCAGAGTTGAACAGGCAATGTAATCTGGCCCAAGTCAGTGATGAATACGGGCACCTGAGCTGGCACCAATTCAAGCTAACGCAGCCATGTGGTGCAGCTCCAGCCTGCGTGGACACAATGGGACAAAAGAAACTGAGTTTCATTAACACAGCACAGGGGTAAGCCAACCTCTGCCTCTCCACAAGCTCTGCTGCCTTCCCAACAGTTTCCCACGTCCACTGCCAGCTCAGCAACTCTGTACCGAGCCCCACTGCTCTGTTATGCACCAACAACCAACCCTTTTCCGCAGTAACTGAAGCCATCTGTTCCCCTTTTCCAGGCTCCCACTGAAAACATTTCTGACATCAGCACTGTCTCCATAGCACCTAGAACACTTAAATGATTTTTTCCGGTTTTAAAGTAAACCAGAGCAGAAAACTGGACAGATTTAAATGCAAGATGACATTTAATAATTCAATCAACTATTCCAAATGGCAAGGAGTAACTAAACTATGTGCAAGTCCATTTTCATATGTTCACATAAATTTTGACTCGGCTACTGTGAACCTGTTCAGCCATCAGAAATCACTGTTTTGCATGTCTTATCTCCTATTATATGCACTTTCACCACATCCTTCACACTGACACTAGCACCTCAAGCAGCCCTGCACAGTCAACTAACCCAAGGAACTGATGCAGCTAAAAACTGGGTGTAGCAGCACTGACTTGCATCATCTTCAAACCAAGCATGGCTCTGCAGCCCCAAACACTAAAGCAGAAAATATGCTCCCACATCAGATTTTTTTTTGAAGTGTAGCTTAGACATTATGCTCACAACTTAAATAAACATTATGATACCAAACTGCTTGACCTTGTTACCATACAAGTGCTATGCATTACACAGAACTACAGAAATCGTAGATCTCTGCATCTGAGACAAACTGCAGTCTGTAGCCTGGATGAACGGGTGATGACACCATGATGTTTAGCACTAAAACTTCCTGGGGACTCTTTCAAAATAGCCACTTATGAAAAAAAAAGATTAAATTTGTTTGTACTGCACCTATTTTAACACAGGACTCAACACTGCCAAATCAAACTCAGAAGGAATTGCACCAGTGACTACAGTGAAGGGGAAACAAATGTGAAGCCCACACTCTAGGTTGGAAGGCAGCACAACTCCAGAAGCAGTGTTATCTCAGAACTCACATTACTAATGGTTACTTAAGTAAATTTTAATTAAAGCATTTCACTCCCGTACTTTCCCAAACACATATGACACTTTGCACTTGGATAACTAGCAGCCTCCCTTTCACAAAAGCTTATACTTTAAATAAACACACAGCCAGAACAGATGTAGCAAAACAATAGTTACTGTTAAGTTTGGTCTCAAGATAGACTATTATCTGTCTGCACGTACCAGAGAGCTCAACCTCCTCTTACTCTGTGCTGGGTGGCAACTTTGGGTACTAAACTGCAAGGGGGGTTGCTGTATGGCTGGTTTTTTGTGGGTTTTTTGTTGTTGTTGTTGGGTTTTGGTGGGTTTTTTTGTGTGTGCATATGTTCAGGCTCTTTCGGGGCGGGGGGGGGCGGGGGGTGGTTTGGCTTGGTGTTGGCTTTGTTTGTTTCTTTTAACATGTTATCACTGCCCCCATGGCATTCTGAGAACGTCATGCTTGGCCATAGCGATCAGATTTTCAACTGATCAGTTCAGTTAGGCACAAAACCTAAATGGACAAATCTTAACAAGAGCTCAGAACAGTCAGTGCTAATCTCTTTCGAAAATCCACCCCCAATTATAGATGCCAAGTACTTGAAAACCTGGCTCCAAACTCTTAAAAATCTGTTTTTCTATGCTCAAAGCCAACACTGCAGCCATTAAAGGTTTTGGGACTGCTGACACTATGTATTTCTACCAGGGCAGGAACAACACAAGAGGCAACCTAGAACAGACTGAATAAATCTACTGGATAAATCTATTAAGTTGGTAAAAAAGTAATTGCAGTTTTGGACCATGAATTTTAAATCATTATAAATAGGTTCAAACACACCTTTATAAATCAAAATACAAACCACTACAATCAACACATTTTTGCCAATGAGAAATAAGTTCGTTTATTCCTGTAGCATAAAAATCTGTGCTTCAGGATTCAGTGAACTCTTGGAAAGCATTTTCTGCATCCTACTGATTGTGGAAGTATTTTCCCTGCAAAAAGTTGTCAAGACGCTTGAAGAAGTGGTAGTCGGTTGGTGACAGGTCAGGTGAATATGGTGGATGAGGCAAAAATTCGTAGCCCAATTAGTTCGAGTTTTGAAGCATTGGTTATGTGACATGTGGTCAGGTACTGTCATGGAGAAGAATCAGGCCCTTTCTGTTGACCAATGCTGGCTGCAGGCATTGCAGTTTTTGGTGCATCTCATCAATTTTCTGAGCATATTTCTCAGATTGAATGGTTTCACCAGGATTCAGAACGCTGTAGTGGATCAGATTGCAGCAGACCACCAAATAGTGATCATGACCTTTTTTTGGTTCAAGTTTGACTTTTGGAAGTGCTTTAGTGGTTCTCCTCAGTCCAACCACTGAGCTGGTCATTGCCAGTTGTCATATAAAATCCACTCTCCGTCACACATCACAATCCAATCGAGAAATGGTTCACTGTTGTTGCACAGAATAAGAGAAGATGACACCTCAATGATTTTTTTGATTCTCGCTCAGTTCATGAGGCACGCACTTCTCAAGCTTTTTCACCTTTCCAATTTGCTTCAAATGCTGAATGACTGTAGAATGGTCGACGCTGAGTTCTTCGGCAACTTCTCATGTAGTCGTAAGAGGACCAGCTTCGATGATTGCTCTCAGCTGGTCCTTGTCAACCTCCAATGTCCAGGCACTACGCTCCTCATTTTCAAGGCTCTCATCTCCTTTGTGAAACTCCTTGAACCACCCCTGCACTGTACACTTGAATAAGAAATTGCTCAAATTTGCTTTTTGTCTAACAGCATCTCCATAGTCTAAAATAAATATCAAGTAAACAGCAGGTAGTAAGTCGGTAGCAGAAAAACATAAAGCCAGAAAAGCACATTAAAATGGTGTATAATATAACCATATTTATTTCAGAATGTATTCCAATATCAAATGGCAAATTTCAACAATGCAAAAACCACAATTACTTTTGCACCAACCTAATATCTACATGGCAAAGCTTGCTATTACTACTACATTTACTGGTCCTGTCCATGCACCAATTTGGGTTTGGCCCCTCTTATCTGAGCACCTCTTCCTTTTGCCAGTTCCTCACTGATGTCAGCCTCAGCGCTGCTAGTGACAGCAGATGGGAGCCAGAACAGTGAGCTGGTCTGAAAGAAAATGTAGCAATCCCTCACACCTTTCTTCCCTGTAACCAAATAGCGTTGAATCTATGTAAATGAACTGAGTTTACATGACATGGGCAAAAAAGCCAACAACAGAATATTCATCCAACTGATAATTTATACAATTGCCAAAGAGAACATAGCCATTCGTTATTTAAGTGCACTAGGTTGGTATCACGTGGCTTTAACGCACACTCCAGGAATCACTTCCTAAAAACAACTGCTGTGCAAAATGAGACTGAATTACATTTTTAAGCTTTTACAACTGCGAACTTTTATATAAATCATGGAATAACAAGGCCAAAATTCTGCCTTCAGCACACTTCTTTGTCCCAAAGACATGAATAGAACTTGTTTTGGTTTTGAAGTTTCTTCGTGGATATTTGAATTTAGCGGCACAGCAGTTGCTTGCACTTTTATGTTCGACTGTAGAACTCAAATGACAGTTTTGGCCAGTTCATCCAAAAAGTCGGTTTCCATTAGTTCCCTGAACTGCCATACAGAAAACTGGAATCATCAGACCTTTTTCCATGCTGTGACCAGGGCTATAACAACAAGCCTCTAAGCATCTGTTATGTGCATGACATCTAATGTGGAAGTGTTTGGCTTTCCCCTGCTACAACCTGCCCTGAAAATTTAAACATGTTATTTTCTTAACACAAACTATCTTTACCCCAGTTACAAATGTAGACTTTTTAAAGACATCATGTTAATTCTAGCTTATCTAAACATAGGTGATTCTTATGAGACAGCAAAACCATCAGGGACTTCAGTAAAATCCTTCTAATACCCTAGCATATAATTAAGACATTCATTAGCAAGTACCTTTAAGTGGGTGTAATATAATGTTTCCCTCCTGCCCCTTGAGCAAGCACAACACAGAACCGTTCGATCACAAGCTCCTAAAATGCACTGTCTCGATAAAACCTGACACAGAGACTCATAGCAGAGGTCCAGCCCAGCCGCCTCTCAAGGATCAAGCGCTCACCCAACTTGCAGGTTCACCCACTGAAGGGAGGAGGATGGCAGACAGACTGCACTGCCTTCTTGTTTCAGTAAATTCAGCAGAAAGAAAGTGCCCTGTAAGACTCATTTATCACCTGTTCTTCCTTTGAGTAACTCCAGGTGTTGTGAGATGGGCTGGTGACTCATGAAGTGCACTGAAAATGGACACGTCTACCCTACTGTCACCTCAGACTTGCCCTTTCAGCAAAAACAGCCACCACCCTCCTTTGATCTCAGCTTGGTACAGCCTGAGGGATCTGCACACCAACAAAAAAACCCCAAAGACTTAGCACTTTACATAATCTCCCTACTAAAACATTGCTTAGCTAGTAGCAAATTATTCAGTAAATCATTTAATAAATCTACTGCCATTGAAATACCTTTGCTCCATGCTGCCTAGCAGGGTTAATTTCGAAGGACGACACTGGAGAAACGAAACCAAGCGAGCACCAGGAACTGAAATAAACCGTCTGAGGAGCAGGGAGCCCAGGACACCCCGCAGGCCCTTCTGCTCAACACCTCTCCTCAGCCGCTCCCTCCGCTGCCTGCGCTCATCAAGGCTTTTGTCTTTTTCTTTTTAACCTTCTTCTGCAAGGCTGGTGTGATAAGACTGAGGAAGAGGCGAACAAAGGCAGCTGCGTTTGGGCACTGCGCACGGACTTCCCGCCCTGCAGGAGGCGGCACGCGCACCCACCCAGCCAGCCCGCCCTCGCTGCTCCGAGGGCGCTGCAATGGCGGCCGCAGAGAACTCGCTTTCCTCCCCGCCCTCGCTCTGATTGGCTGCTCGGCAGCGGGGGCGGAGACACGGCTGGAAAGCACCAATCAGAGCGGCGGGTGGGGCTGAGGGGATTGAAGGTGGCGGCGGTCGGCGCCGTGAGGCGGTTCGGTGACGGAAAGATTCTCCTGTTCCTGGGAGCCAGGTGTCTGGCCCTGCTGAAGAGCGACACATCAGCTGGTGTCCTCCAGATGAAGTATAGTCCGTATGTTATTCTTCTCAATATTATATTTGTTTGGAGGTATCTAACGCTAGCTTCAGAAGTAAAGTGTCAGTGCCCTCTTGAGGAATAGCCTTGCTTTACCTTACCTAGATCCTTATAATACTATGTAACAAACTTCTAATACCACAACCAGTTTTTAAACCAGTAAAAAGGTGCCTTAATGTCTTAACAGATTGTGGTGAGTAAGCCATGCCATCTTTATTATTGCCAAACTGGCTGGCTGGCTTGCTGACTGTTAGTGCAGCTCTACCAGCTCCTAAACTGGGAAGTGACTGAGGTGCAGAACCAGAGGTGTGAGTGTGAGCCTGGCAGAACTTACCCGCATTAAGTGAGCGCTGTGAGGAGAGATAGTAATGCTCTCTGGGATGCAGAAGAGAGGCTGATGTTGCCTGCTGGGCCCTGTGGCAGTTTTGTCACCGAGGCCCCCCTGGCACCCATTGCAGCAGTGATGGCTTTGCTGCCCCCTCACCGGGGCTGGTGCTGCTGCCTCCAGCAGAACTGGAATGCAACCGAGAGCTAGGGAAGGGAAAGGAAACGTGAGGTGGCCTGAAGAAGAAGGAAAATAACAAAAAAGTGTGTTTTAATTTCTGATATATCTGTAGATAGGCAGTGGGGCTTTTGGCAGGGGGGTTGAGCTCTCTGTGAGCCTCTTTCCACTTAATAGAAGAGGCCTCCAATTAATATACAAGTTCTCTATAGTTTTCAGAGAGAACGGTTTCATCTAAGACTTGTACTACATGCCTCTTTAAAGTAGCTTGATTAGTAGCAGATTTAGATGGTCTTGCTGATGATGACTCAAACTTTTTTTTCTTCTAAACCTTAAGCATATTAATTAGTTTTTGTCAGTCGCACTGACTTATTTTTGTCATTCTGATGATGATTTTTGTACTCATTATTACATCAGTGATTTGTTTAAATCTATTTTATGTACCCAAAAGTCCGGGGTGGGTACGTCATAATTATGTTGCCTTTTTGCATTAATGTGTGATCTATAATGTTTTGGAGCCATCCCATGCTGTTTATTTAATTAGGTTGCCTGGCCTGTGTATTAAAAATCTTTCTGCATCTTGGAAAGTAATCTAATTTTCCAAATACCAGAAAGATAATCTTATTCTGTAAGAAATTTGACAGGATTTTTAATATTCCGCTTGTCCATGCCACAGCCTTTTTTCTTCTGTAGCAGTGGTAAAAGTCACAGCACAGTTTAAAGAGTTTTGGAAGAGCTGTCTTCAACAATGAGCTTTTCCTCTAGAATGGTAGAGCTTAAACACTCTTAATAGTATACAGTACATGTTTCATGAAAATAGCATGTACCGAAGTGTATATCTGTGTAGTAATGCACCCTTAAATACATAAACACTGTCACAGAACTCAAAAGAAGGATACAGTTTTCCTCTTGTTCACAATGAATGGCAGCAGTAATGAGCTGGAAAGGTTGTAAATTCACTAATGAGTAGTTAATGTAGAAACTTTTTTTTTAAGTGCCCATTTTGGGTATTATTATGTATCTCTTTTTTTCTTTTGTCAGAACTATTGCTTCTTACAATGGTATGCAGTGCTAATAAAACGTGAAATCAATTTTCATGAGATCTCAGGACATCTCCCTGCACATGCAAAACTGTTCAGTTCTCAAACTTGTTCTTCCTGCAGCCCCCATCCCTTGTACATTTAAGTCACTCTGTTTCCAAGAATATGTTACGGCCAATTTTCCAGGTTTGTTTTTTTTTTTTTTCAAATGTGAAGAGAAGTCGGTTATACTAAAAGTACTTGAAATTGTGTGGAAACTTGATTGCAGATATTAAGTGGGTCTCAAGATACAGCTATTGCAGTTGACTGTTATGAATGTCTGGAATCCTGCTGATAGTAAACCTGTAGCTATGAGAAATGCAAGCTTTGTGGAAACTATTTTCGTCTTACTAGGCAGACTTTAAATGGGGGGGGGAGGATGTCACAGGTCTTAGCTTCTCAAGAGCTAGCTTTTTGCAAATTAATTTTAAGTGATAGATTTATCTTTTCAGTCCTTACATCTATTGAGCATTTTCTGTACTCACTTGTGAAATCACTTTTACATCTCTGAACTATTTGCTGCTGGTTTTTTCTGGTAATGCTTGACCTTTTAATTATTCCATTATCCCTTTGCTCCTGCACCCATGCTGAACTGTTGGGCTTGGGGCTTTATACATTGCCTGCAGTTCAGCACATGCTCCACATTTTTATAGGAACTGTTGAAATTACATGATTCCTCTCAATTCACTTATGTGCTTGGCAGCAGTTCCTTCATGGGTATAGCTGTTGTTTTCCCTCTCTACTGAATGTTCTAGCTCTTGCAGTGTCAGTTCCTTCACCAGCCATCTGTCTTGCTGGCTCGCTGTCTTAACAGCTCTCCTGCTCAGACTAGATGCAAGTCCTACAGAGTACGCTAGCAGCTGTTAATTTTTTATTCAGAAGCTTTTAAAACAGTTGTTGCTGCACACATATATCGTATATTTCATCCTCTCTATTCAGTCCTTGACACTTAAGTTGCTTTCTTCAGCCTCCTTCTTTTCCCAGGTTCTTTCAAAATTTGTCTATCACTTCATCTCTTTTCCTGATTTTTTTTAAAGTAATTTTACTCAGTTTCACAACCTAGCTTGCTCCTGATTTTTTTTGTCTGGAAGGTGCATATCTGAATGCATGGAAAGTCTAATCCAGTTCTGTGTGTTGCTTACTCTGTTCTTTAAAATCCCTGAAAGAGGCATCTAAATACTTTCAGATATTATGTAAGTCAGGTAATAGCTCCTGAGAAACATAAGATTGATATCTTTTGTCAAGAAGTTAGAGAACAACTTCTCTTCAGCAGTATCAGTGTTACAGATAAGATAGATTGTCTTGTAGCTCAAGGGCTGGCATATTGCTAACCTAGCAATCTTTTTGATGAAAAGTTCTGCTTGCTTGTAAGCTGGTCAAGACTGAATACAGAATTGCTTTATGAAGCCCCAAGTGTATACTGTCCTTTATTATAATAGTGATTTGTTTTATTTTTGTACACTGTACCTGCTTTATAATCTGCCCATATCTGAGCTTCATTTAGGTAGTGTCTAGAGCATTCTAAACCACTGCTTTGTGTTAGTGGAGTTTTTAGGGGTAGAAATGAATCGCACAGATAAGAATTTCAACAAAGATAGAGGGGTTTTTTTTAATGTATGTTGATAAGCCTTTCTCAGACATTCTGCTCCTTTCCTGGACAAATTCAAATATTGTTTATCACTAGTGCCAATTAGTCAGCCAAGCATCTGTAGCTGGCAGCTGTCCTCATGAAGAAGGCCCCAGGAGACTAAAACTCCTGGGACACTGATTTGCATGTTAGATGTTACTGTTTGTCATCTTCTAAGGGTCTTTTCTACTTGTTATTTGTTAATGATAAAGAAAACTGAGTGTGCTTACAGCAGTAATTAATAATCAGTAAGCTCGATTTTATTTCCCCACTGTACTTATGACCTCCTGGGTAAATTTAGACCTGTCATTTAGTACCTCTAGTGAGGGACTGTCTATCCAAGGAAGGTTTGTTTCCAAACTAAACCCTTGCAGCTGAAATGGGTCTTCTCCCATTGTGGTGGTGTTATGCTGGTAAAGGTATGTTCATAATAGATGAGCCTGTTCTGGCTAGGAAGTTAAAGTTGTATTACTATATTGGTGGAATTTATGCTAGTATAATAATTCCAGTGGTATAGTCTCCAAAACTAAGTGAGGTTCTCATGTGTGGTCATGACAAGCCTTACGAATGACTATGAGAGGCAGATGAATTTGAAAATGTCCAGAAGTCTGCAACTGAACTGGTAACTAATAAACTTTTCCTCACATTAAGTGAAGCTGCAGATATCTTATGCTAAAAAAGAACAAGTAGTCAACCCCAAGAAAGCTGCAGACAGAAGCTGGTGAACTACAGCTTATCTTCCCTCCTTGTTACCAGATGGACTCCGTAGTCCAGGTTCAGACTAAGCATTATCCCATTAATATTAAGGAATGTCATCATTGTTAGGTGAACACACTGCCTATGTTAATTTACTGTGCTGAAAATAACAAGTAAACTTCCTGCAGAAGAATAAAACTATCCACCAGAATGTGATCGGAAGAGTATTTTAACAGCACTTTAAAATCCACTTACATGCTAGGCTAGAAGGAGCTAGTTGCTACTTAGCATCCTATTAGCTAAAAGGAATCTCTCAAAGAATTCCCTCTGGGGGACAAAAAAAATCATTAGGCCTCACAATATTTCAAATTGTTGTGCTTTAAATAATCTCAGTTAACAAAAAGAATTCCTGCTAACAAACCAGTCAAAATTTGAACCAATATAGTTAAGGAAGTGGAAAATACAGAAGCTTTAGCTTCATTGTAATTGTTACATTGTATTCTCATTAGTTTTACAGTAAAACTATTTAATCAGTCACACTTCCAGTTGCCAAGAAATGCTCATCTGCTACATCCTAAAGTAATAGAAACATCACTGTGTAGAGCTTATTAATCTTTTTCATACTGTGTTAAACAAGGCAGGCTGTTCCATTTACTTACAATGGGTTCAATAAGAAGTTAGATTAAGTAACTTTCTATATTCTATAAAAATGAATGATATGATATGATATAATATAACTTGTGTTGTGGCACAGACATAAAGACTGCATAAGTTCTGAATGGAGAAATCTGGAGCTGGGCCCTGTAGCGTGGTCAGAAGTAGCTCTTCATAGGCAGATTATGAAATTAGAGCTGTAATCTCTGCTTGACATAGAGTTAATATGCAGCCTTCCCAGGGCTGAAGCTGTTTACTGGTTCTTCCATCTGTCAGGATTTTCCTAGCTTTCTATGGGAAAGAAATACCTACATTTGAAACTAAGATTGCATAGAAGAAAGAGGTTTTTGTGGATAGGTTGTGGAACCCTTTCTAACAATTGTAGGTAGCTGCTGGCAGACCACCAGGTGAAGGAATGAATGGGTGTAATGGAGCAGTTATTTACAATAACTAGAGAAATTGAAAATCCCTTTTCCCCTCTTTGGTGTGACATTTGAAACTTGTTTGTGTGAGAGAAAATAGTGGGGAAAAATAGTAGTTGAAAGCATGAAGACCTAAGGAGAATGATTGACCTGAATGGAAGCCTACATGGGTTTTTTGTTTCATTCTCTTTTAGGACCGGGGTTAGCTTTTTCTTTCCGAGAAAGTTTAGCATACAGAATCTGCAAGGTTAATGTAAAAATGAAACTTGAAGGACCTTACCATTGTGAAATAACAAAATCAAGCGTCATATCAGCTGGCAGAGATGAACTCTTCGTATTTGTTGTAAGTTACTTGAGCAGACTGTCTTTGAAAGTCAAAACAGCAAACACGCAAGAACACTTATTTTGTGCTGACCTAGTGATCTCGTAAGGTAGTGTTCTGCACCTATAGACTGACTCTTGTGTTCCAGAGCCTTTTCTTCCAGGACCCAAAAGCAGACGAATGTAATTAGTTGTTAGATGTGTGCATCAGCAGCCTGTGTGCCAGAGAAACTTTCAGTAAAGGTTTCTGTGTACTTCTGTTCAATAAAGATTCAGCTGTGCCTGTACCTTTTCACTTTGTGTACCTTGGATTCATTACTGTTTTTCTTTGGAAGACATAAACAGGACAATATTGGGCTAAAGCTGGAGGTTCTGAGAAGTGGTCAGAAGGCTGGCTTTTGAAAAGTGCCAATTATCTATTTCTGTCACTCATGTTATTTGAAAATTAATAGCTTAACATGGAAGCTGAAAATGACAAATTCAGGGCCTTCCCTCAGTGAATAAAAATAGTTTTATACCCAAATATGCATTTACAGCAGTATGGAATCAGGTCTGCCAGTTTGTGGTAGCCTACTTATCATGCTTCATTTCCACTGTATATAGTTCTTTCAAAGGAATTTTTATCATATAGCTGGTACTCTGGCAGCAACGGGAGTCATCTGCATAATTGCACTTTATCAGGACAGGCTTTTTTCAGTAATTTTTCCACCTTTGGTGTGGGAGTAAGAAAAGTTTCACCAGGACTAGAAACAATTAAGTGTTGTTTTTTGATTATGCAGTCATCTTTACTTTTGCATTGTCTTGCCATGCTTGAAAGGGACATGCAGCTTAAAGTTAAAGCTTTGGAGAGCTTTAAGTTTCATCATGAAATCGATGGCATGTGTATCCTCTAGGACTAGCAATAATCTTCATCTCCAGTGTATGTCAGCAAAATATGCACTCCTGCTTCGGAATTGATTATGGGCACTGTCAGGGTCTCATCTTCCCTCTTGTTCTCTCTCAAAGAGGCACGAAGGGATTCCAACATTGTTTTTACCCTTCTTTCCTCTCATGGGGACAAGAGAACACAAACGTCTCTCTACCCTCTGACTAGATTTGCCCACACAGAGATAATAAATTAACAAGATTCTTGTCTTTCTTCATTTGTCTCTGTGAGATTTTTAGCTTGGATAAGAGACTCCTGTCTATGTTGTGTTTAGTTCTAGTGTCTCTGTCTTTTCCTTTTACTGGTAGGATCATCAGTGAAGTTCAGCTTTGAGCTTGGTGAAGCACTTCAATAGAAAAAGCTATGAAACTCTGATCTCTCATCTGCATGGCAGTACTGCTTTCACAGAAGTAATTGTGCCAAGAAGTCAGGAACTGGAGAGTTTTTCTTCCAGTCTGTGATATTTGAAGTGTTTCAGGGAACACTCACTATTTTAATGAATCTTCACTTGTCATCTCTCACTGAGACAGGACTTCTCATTGTTTTCAGTATCTGTGACAGGCAGTTCTGCTTAGCAGTATGGGAAGGGTGCAGTAGCCTTTATAGAAAGCCACAGCTCTCAACCGATAGCTAGTAATTTATTTGAAATAATATTATCTCTTCCCAGGCAGCGTTAAACTCTGCCTTTTCTCCATCCAGTAACTGCTTAGTAAATAAAACAAAGTTGCACAACCTCCTGAGGCGAGTGATCATGGATCTTTTTGCTACCCTCTTTGCAGTTACCCTAAAGGAGTCTATGAATTTTTACCTCTTTTTCCAACATGGCTTTGTCAATGTTTGAGTAAGGTGACTACTAAACTCCTCTTTTGGCAGAGAGGAGATTAAAGCAAGACATCTTGTTTAGAAGTGAATAGCTTCTACTGTGCTTGAAGCACAATATGCATGGGAAAGAACAAAACACACACACAAAAAAAACCCTGCATTGAAGCAAAACTGTTAATCAAATGTTAACTCATTTAGAAACAGTCAAGAGGAACAGATGGAATCTCTTCTCCTGGAGTCAGTTTTTTAAATATATTAAAAGCTTGTATACTTTTGAGTGGCAGATATGGCTTGTCACTTTAGGGGTTATTTTTGCTGTTGTTAATACTGAAATAGATTGTGCTTGAGTTATAGTAGTTGACAGAAGTCTTAAGTACTGCAGAGAAAAGACTTGCCTTGCATTTGTTGTCTCAGCTTTCGAATTTAAGGAGCTGTATGTAGTTTAACTTTGAAATTATGTAACAATAATAGAATCCGGCTCAAGTTGATGCTTTGTAGCAAGTCAGGGAGCGGGAGGTGGTGTGATTGTACAGTAAACACGTTAAACTTCTTCCTGAAGTGTGTTCTTTGGAACAGCATTCAGCTACCCAGAACAGTGCCTATGACACGCTCTCTGCAGTTCATACTGAACTCCTGGTACGTCTTGTGGTATTTTTCTCGTGACACAGTGATACAAGTCTAAGCCTTGATGCACTTCATATTTAAATCAGAACCTCTCATCTTATGTTGTCAAATTTTACTCCATTCTCTGGTAACATACCTCTGGAGTAAACATACTCTTGATTATCTGAAGAAAATGCTTTTCAGATTATCTCAATACTGAACAGAACTGTTAGATTTTGTTCTAAATCTGTAGTTGAGCTGTGTCATAGGTCAGATGCTGGTTTCCAAAGCACAAGGTTCAACAGATGCTGTGGGAACATTAACAAAGGGTACCTTTCAGAATTGTGTCCATATTTTTAGGATGCCAATTTAATGTTTATGCACTCTGTATACATTTTCAATGCTGAAATGTTAAAGCACTTCCAAAGCAAAGATACTAAACAAATTCACAAGAGCTGCTCTCTGATTGCAAACATAAGTGAGAATAGTCCCTATCTACAGGCATAAAGCTAAGTGGACAAGCAAAGGCTAAGCTCCTTCTGAGTGGAATGTTGTATGGTTGTGCATAGATGTCTCTTCTGTTGTGATGTCTGAGACATCTTGGGTCCAAATCTAAAGACTGTATAGCCATTTTAAACTGAAGCTAATGGAAATTATGGCTATTTCAGAAATGTTAGAGAGTTTGGTCCTGTGTGTGTTTTATATGGAATACCTAAGATGGCTGTATTTCTAAATTTTGTTAAGTTGCATTTTTTGAGGACAAGAGGCAAGAGATTAAGAAAAACAAAAACTAAACAAAAAACCCCATTTTTTTTATAGCGGCCTCAGACAAGTCTCAAAAAAGAAACATGAAGAAGGCCAGAATAAGTTATTTTTTGATGGTCTTATAAACAGATCCTAGTCCAGGCACCTCATCTATGCTATCTGTAGAATAGCATGTGAGTGTAGAATACAAACTACAATGTAGCATTTAACCTGAAGCCCAGTAGGCCAGCAGCCAGCAGGGATAATCACAGAGAGCAGCAGGCATGCTGCCCAGGCGTCCTTTCCCGTTGAGGAGACTGGGGTCACCTCACACACAGAGGACTTTCTTTATGTTCTTTAAATATACTTGTTAAACCTCAAACTTGTAGCACAAGTTTCAAGACAGAGATTTCTCAGTTTCCCTCACCTTCTCTAAGATTTTCTATAATCATGAAGTTACTTGTTCCTGTTTTGACTTAAGAGGATGTTTGCTGGTCACTTCACTAAGGTATGGCAGCATTCTGCCTGCTTTTAGAGCAAAAGCTGAATGACCCTGACAGCATAGCCATCGAAGGGCAGTATTTGCCTGAATAAGTCAGGAATCGCCAAAAGCTGGTAACTTCCCAATGGATAAATACAACCGTATGTGCAGGGCTTGCCCTCTATGCCATCTTCTTCCTTTTCTTACCCCTCTGCCAAGCACTAGAAACAAAGTTGAGTAGAACTTAATCAAGAAGTAAAATCTGCATTCATTCTGCATACCATCCCCAAACTATCCATTTCTCAGAAACTAGCTGTTCAAGACAAAATGGAATGGATTGAATGTTTCCACACGAATCTTTGTCAGCATTGTATTGTCAGCTCAAATTATGGACTGTTCCTTTTCACAGCAACGGCACAATTCAACTGTAGTCTAACATTTTCTGAGGTTTTACAGTGAGCTTGGCCTGTGATACATGAAAGTATATGATTATAGCAATCATGCTTGGAGAGTGGCTACAATTTTCTTCTGTTTACTCCTGAGTGTCGTGGAGAACTTACTACAAATGCTTAAAATCTATAGTTAAATATTTGCAAGTTAGGAGCTATACCTTCAAAAATTACTGAGAATCTTACTTGCTACTTGAAGCAGGTCACTGCGATTACTCCTTTTAAGTTAGCAGGCCCTGTCTTGTAAGAGGAAGCAGTTCAATAACTGCTTATTGTGTTGTGCATTTAAATATCTTCTTTGAAGTGTAGACTTGGGAGTATCATACTAACAATTTAAAGGCAATTATGAGCATAAGTAAAATCTAGTTACATTTAATACCAAGCATTGCTAGAATTCAAACAGAAAACTGGCACTATACAATGTATGAAGTTATTTTTTCTCTTTTTAGAATTGTAGAATACTTATATAGGCTGTCTCAGCCACAATCCAGGGAATAGAACTGCATATGAAAAGATTTTCTTTTTTGGTAATACAGGGTACTTTGGTTCTCTTTCATAAAGGGATGTGTCTTGTCTCCCTCATACAGTTAGCAGTAAAGAAGTACTGGTCTCTGCTTTTCAATAGCACATATTGATTTTTAACTATTGCATTTTTGTACAGATTGTGCTTTTAAGGATTATTCAGTGTTTAAAGAAAAAAAGACTCAAACCGTTACTGAATTGCTGTACAGTGTGATCATAACAGTGGCTCTGATGTTAAATATTTCCAGGTCGGTTTTTTGTGCATGTCTTTTTGAAAAATAGGCTTTTACTTAAGTGTAATGGAAACATTTCCATTACTTCAGCAGTCTACTGTAGAAGTTAAAATAAACATTTCCACAAAGAGATTGCAACTTGAGATTTATTGTGCTGTGCTGAATGCATAATAACTGCACAGAGAAAGTTGCAGCGGATCCTACATCAGAAAAACATTGATTGTTTATTGCCCAAGCTGACATGTAAGCAATTAGTATAAATGTTCTATTTGCAATAGCCTTTAGCATAAACAATGACGAGGTAACAGAAGTGTCCTTTTAAAAATATTTTGGGAAGACCAGACCGTTAGCGCTATTAAAAGCATGCTCTGCTAGCTTCATTAGCACAAAGCAGCTTTGTCTTTGTCCTGACTGACCAGGTAAAAATCCGAATGTGGCAGTAAGCACAGGGTCTGGGTTGATGAATTATGGCAATGCAGGGGTGTGGTCAGAGCACGCTGCTCAGCTCTTCTGCTGTTTTACTGGCTTCTCAAGGGCTGTTGCAGGCAGCAGCAACTGAAATGTCTACAGTGTCCTTCTGGTATTAAGCCTCTTTCATTCCTACCCAAAAATGAGAACCTATTTTAAGGCTTAACAGCGTCCTTTTAAATTAGAAGCAAACTGCCACAGTGAGATATTCAGACTGGGTTAAGCAATGCATGCTATAGTTACCATCACTAAACACAGCTAGATCTGTTAAGATCAAAATGGTTGACTTGTCAGTCTATAGTAATTGTTCCCCGTGGAAAAAATTCAATAGCATAGCTTAAAATCACACATAGCTGGTCACATGCTCTGAGGCTCCTATGGTGCTGAGACTAAAAGACAGAGGCAGGGAGGAGCTATGTCAGGAAATCTTTTAATTCTAGTGGAGAGGGGAAGCTTGCCTTATATACAGTTATATGCACAAATGGGTTTTTAATTTTACAGTAACGTGCTATTATATATTAACTCGATCCTTAAAAGGCTACTTTTAAGGGCCTGATGTTAAGCCCCTGCATGTCCAAGGTGCCTATTGGAAGGAGAGCTTTTCGATATGTGATGACTGTGAGATGGTACCCAAACTGTTCTATTTCTTTTTATTAAAGCACAAAACCTGCTAAACTGCAGCCTATATAAGACAAATGGAATGCATGGTTTCCTGGAAATGCATTACATACATGAACCTTAAAATTGTTAGTACAAAAAAACCTCAAGTCAATTAAATAGGAGAAGTCATAAGTTTCTGTCCAGACTGAAGAATCTTTAATCACATGGGAACTGACGGGAGTCCCATCAACTTGCTTTTAAACACCTGCCTTAACTGATCTCAGCAATTGCCTTTGTGGCTCTCTCTGGTTTAATACATTATATAGCAACGTGGGGAGTGGAGGATGCCTTATATACAAATAAATTCTTTCTCAATACAGGACACAAGTGTTAAGAGTATGCTAATTAAATGGCATCTGGTTTTCTAAAGGAAGCAGTTTTTTAATCTTAGTTTGGTTCTTCAGTATCTTGTCAAAATCAGCATAGAATCGGTGCAAGTTCCTGGTCTGGCTGCATGCAGTCTCCCAGGTTAAACTTTTCGCACTGTCTACACCTGAGAAAAGTGATGAGTTTTGCCAGCCTACCCCTTCCTATGTCAATCCGAGAAATTGTAGGTCCACCTGTATTACCAACATAAAAAAAACCCCAAAGCTACAGCTGCAGCCTACTCTATCTAGGTTAAAACATACAGTCTATCAATAGTTAAGGAATACTCACCAATCCTTAGACAACAGAAGCTACTACACATAGAGGCAGATAAGAACACTTGCTGCTTGATTATGCATGTTTAATATGCTTGCTCAATTCCCTATTCATCATCCAGCAATAAGAGGAAGCCTGAAGCATCAGACATAGCAACACAATGCTTGGCTGTAAATGACTTCATGTAGGCTGTGACTTGTCATTTGGCCTTAAATAGTGTAATTTTTTCCTCCCTTTTCTGACACCTTTTCACAGAAGCACTGTGCATGCTGGTTTGCCTCTCGCCTTTTGCTGCTTGTCCTAGCTCTTCGCTGGGGCCAGTAATCACACAGAAATAAGTAAGAAATTACTGCTGTGCAAAATCTGTACAAGCAATACAGCTGAGGAAGGTATTCAAGGAAACCATTTTGCAGTCTTGACTGTAGCACTACCTGTATGACAAACACTGCCTTTATCTTTTCCATTGCTGAACCATGAGAATAGGAACATGATTCCAAGAGGAGGGTTTTTTTTTTTTTTCCTGCATGTAACTAGGCACAGATATTTGCAGTTAACCAGCCATCCCTCTCTTTTTTTTTCCCTTCCTCAGCCCCCGGAAATCAAAATAATGAAACTACTTAAAAAAGCATATGCACTGCGCCGCTTTGTTCCCCGCCGTCCCCTCGCGGTGCTCGCTCCCGGCCAGACAACCCTCCTTTCCGCCAGCGGCCGGCTCTCGGCTCGGCAAAAGCCCCTCGAGCCGGGCCCCGCGGAGCAGAAGGGCGGCTGGGGATACAATGCGGATGGGCGGAGAGGAAGAGACTTTACCTGCCGCGTTCCCCCGCGGAGCCAGGGGCGCCTGAAGCTGCTGCATCCACGCCGGGGCGCGGCGGGCGGGCGGGTGCTCAGAGTGCCTGGCGGAGGCGGCTGAGCGCCGGAGCCATGGCCGCGCCGCGGAGCGCCGGGAGGGGAGCGCCGGGAAGGGAGCGCCGCGGAGCGTCCGTAAGCCGGCGGGAGACTCAGCACCTGGGCGCTGAACAGCTCCACGGAGCGCCACGGGCGGGGCCGGCGCCGCGCTCCCCGCCCCTGGGCGCGGGAGGGCCGCCCGCCTCCCGCCTCGCTGCGCGGCGCCGCGGCCGCTCCGCCCCGCTCCACTCCCGCCGCAGGCGGGGACTCGGCCCGCGGGCGGCGGCCGAGCAAAGGGAGGGGATGCCCACACTTCCCAGCCGCCCCCGCGGCGGGAGATGGCTTTGCTCCCGGGGGCGGCCGGGAGTTGTAGTCCTGTCGGTGCGGAGCGCTGAGAGCGCCGGTGTCAGCGGCTCGGCTGGGCGGTGCCTCCCGCTGGGTGCGGGAGGGGACTGACTGCCGGCCTGCCCGGGGGCCGGCGGCCCTGCGGCCTCTCCCGGTGGGGCCTGCGGGAGGGGGAGAGAGGCGAACCGGCGGCTTCCGCTCCCTCGGAGGGGCAGAGCTCCTCCCGCCCGGCGGGTCGCGGTGCCCAGCCTGCCCCTCGCTGCTGGGTGGTTACTTCTTTTTGAGGTGATTTTCTTAAGTGGTTCAGCAAAATCGCCATTAAAAACCGTTATGAAGGGTTACCCACTTTCAAGAAATTAACGACAAGGAAGGATTTAATTAAAATTTCTTTTATGTTTTTCTGGAGTCTGCCCAGATGTTTTACTTAAGACGACATCACAGAGATAACACGTCAAAAATTTCTGCAAGTTCAATACAGTTTTTGTCCTGTAACACGAGTAACTAGATGAGAAGCTTTTCGGTTATACTGGATGAATGACCCGTTTTATAAAAGGTTTCCAATAGTGCCCATATCTGAGAACAGTACGAAAGACGTTTGGACTCCAAAAGATGTTTGGCTTTTGCTCAGAGAAATGCAAAATGCGACCTGTCATTGAAACCATTCCAGCTGAGTGGCCCTGCCTGCAAACTGAGGTTATGGGATAACATCTGTGTCACTTCACGTCTTGGCAGAAACTCTGTAGGCCTTTACTTTTTTTACTTTTGGGGGGTCTTTTGTTTGTTTGCTTGTTTGTTTTAGCAGATATTTTTGTGCTGCAGTGCTGCTTTTCAGAGAAACAGAGGAAAAGGACAGCAGGAGACAGGCTGATGGCAAAGACAAACAGTTCTGCGTTTGACACGCAGTGCTGTCCATGCTGGATAGACATAAGTTACGGTTTGGAACACAAAGGAGGAAAAACATTATTTAAACATGAATTGGGCAAAATGGCCACAAATCCATAAATACTTGAAGGGGAAAAAATGGCTCCTGAATAAAACCTTAACAGTGATTATATCACAAGAGGTATGTTTGTCAGAGAACAAACACAAGGCAATTCCTGTGTAAATATGAGATCCAAAAAGACTATCGGAAGATTTTACAGGTAACTTTTAGATGTACCAGGTGAAATTTTAGTCTGTTGCTAGCCTTTAGAAGGACAAGTATCGAATACCATTGAACTGAGCAAATCCAGAGAATAACAGGGAAGTGATTGTCACTGGAATGTATTTTTTCAACCAGATATCAACTGTGCTCTAATGCTAAGAAAGGCTGAAAATTCAGTTTGAATACTTATTTTCAGATGTTGCATCTTTTCATCTGTGAAAACCCAAACCACTTTCATTAGTGTACCTGAAATTCAACCTAGAGCTCAACTTCCAGTTGTAATTTCCGAATTTGGGGTGCTTTCATTCTTGGCCATGCCTGATGCAACTTTTTTATGGTGGACTATTCTGATGGTTCTCTAAAAATGTTATCTTTTGAAGGAGTGAGGCTGGATCCCTTCTAGCAGAGTAGCTCTCGAGGCTTGTGTTCAGGAACACAAAGCGGAGAACGTTGGCTGGACTCTGGTTAGTATTTCAGAGGTCCAGTTCAGGTGTTTTGCAGAGCTGGGAGTTCGTCGTGTCGTCAAAGAGCAGCACTAGTGAAAATGTGCAGCGTGTTGTAGATGTGAATATTCTTGTTTCTGATTCTTCCTAGGAACAATGTGTGTACCTTTTAGCAGATGTGATTGTTTATTGGAATTCCACTTTCTAACACAGCCAGATTATTTCCTACCTCGCAGACAAAATGACTGCGTTCTTCTGGGCCCAAAACATGTCTAATAGCACTAAAGGCTGATAAGCTGGACTTACCCTCTGTGTTGTTACAAACACTTCATAAATTCCAAAATGTTTTATAGCTTTTAGTCCAAGTTCAAATTGTGTTAATAGGGTCCCGTCAGTCAAACAAAGCTTTAGGAGATTTGAACGGCATCCTTCACAAGGAGAAGTCAGTAAGCGAAAGGAGGGATGCTGGGAAATGTTTGTCTTGCCTTCTCCTTTAAAAAAAAAAAAGGCAAGCAGAAGCCCTAAATGAATTTAATTTCGGGCTGACTGCTTTTGGCAGCGTCTCCTGTACCTCACAGCAAGCTTCTAGGAGGATTATTGATTGTGGATGGCAGCAGCTCCCCGTTTCCACATTAGCCCTCGGAGGAAACGAGATGATCTATAAGTAAATATTGTAGGCGTAAAAGCTGTGCTGAAGCCTTTCATTATTCATTTCAATTGGATGTTTTGGTTTTTAGAAGATAACTTCATTGATGTTACGGGTGGTTTTACTGTTTTGTTTAATGTTTTATTTATGCTGGAGTATAAAGCCACTTATTATGTTAGTTTTTAATACAAGAACATTAAAGTATAATTCTTTTTGTTAGCTATTTGGGAAATGAAAACCAAGGATTTTCCACTTTTATAACCCTTCAAAATCATAAGTTTGTGCAAGATTTAATTAACTAAGCCTTATTAGACAGTAAAATCACTTAGCTTATTTGAAAAGCAAACCCATTGATTTAAGATACCCAAGCACAGATGAAGAAGCCTACATTTGGACGACAGAGTTGGGGACTTTCAGAATCCTTTGTAACTCAGGTTAGTTTAGTATTGAATAATTGCCACCAACAGTTTGCCTTATCAGGTTCTAATAAAAAAAACCCCCTTTGATTCTCAGATTAATTTTGGATAACAGATTATTCCAAGAAAATTTGATGGAAGCATAGATTGTTAACTAGTACAGGGAGGGGGAAAAGGATTAGGCTAATTAAAGCAGAATTCATTAAGTCCATACTGAAGCCATATGCTGCCTATCTAGTGAAAAATTTCATGTCGTAAAAGTCAAGAAAAAGTTTAACAAGATTGATGAAACAGACTTTATTATCTGCTAAAGCAGAAACCTCAGAGGAGCTAATGTTGTAGAGATACGACGGCATGAACACGTTGTATAATGAAGCGAATCAGAAGAGCAGACCCAAGTCTAGAATTGAGCAGCTTCTCTATCGCCTTCTAATTTTCTTGATGAAAACAGATACATTTGCAGATGGTTGTTGCTACTTTGGTTTGGTTTGGGTGCTCTTGCCCATTGGCTTTCTTAGTACGTTTGGTTTTTATTGAAGATAAGCTGTGCTCTACCATCCAAATACTCTCTATTAGACGATCCCTGTATGATTTGGGAAGGAAGATTTCACCATTTAAAACTGTATGTTCTACACATTTTTGATTTAAGATGTTCCCAGTAGGTGTTTAGTTTTAAAAACTTGCTGATGATTTAAATCGTTATTTCCTGCAAGGGCGTAATTCACCAAGGTAATCAGGAGGTACGGTGGATGTGAACACGTGAACTGGGCAGGAATCTCCGTGACTTGCTGACTCAGAATTTCAGAAGGTTGGTTTTTTCTGATCTGACACGTTCTCTTCCAGTGAGACATTAGGAGTTTGTGCTGCCAGAGAGCGTTGGTTTTGCAGTGATAAACGCCAGCTTCCTTGCTTTGATCGCCTGCAGGCACGAGAGCCGTTTTTGAAACCTTCAGCTGTGGTAGATGCAGAACTACCTCAACCTGTGCAATAGGTGTAGACCATCTCAGCACAGGAGAGCGTTCAGTTTAAATGCTAAGCGAAGACTAAACAATTGTTCCAGACTGAATTTCTGGACTAAGTACTTCCCTTCCGCAATACTAACTAAAAGAATCTGAAGATGATATTGGACACCCAATATATCCAAATATGGTATGCTGCAATGTAACATGAAATCTAGTGTAGTTCTTACTATAAGTAAAAGTAGAAAAATTAGGAACATGTACTTCCACATGTACTAAACTTGAAGTGTTGAGAAGATTAAGTGATCCTACCAGAGAATCTGTGGGATTCAATAATGCATTTTAAAAACACAAGAAGCACTACAGAAAAATTAGTTTTGATTTTATTGAGTACACGTGGACTATAAAATACACAAACCAGTAAGAACTTGGGCAATACTTTTAGGAAGCTGGGGCCAAAACCCAGCCAGATGTGATCAGGAGTTTCCAGCCTGCTGCTGCTCCGACCCTGATGTGCCTGCAATACTGAGGTTGTGCTTTGCAGAAAACTGGTCTTGGTTGGTGAAGATTTAGTTTTCCACTCCCAGATTAGTTAACTGGACGTGTGTGTGCTGGTGGAAGGGGCTGAAATAAGTATCCTTACAAAGGAGAGATAGCAGGAATGCAGAAGCCTGTATTTAGCTCCCTTGGAGGATACATTTCCATGTCACTTTAGGGATTATGCCGTTGTGTTCTGTTTGACTTGCCGTAAGAAGGGCTTTCCTTGGGTACAAGTACTAGGTCTGTTCTGGCTGCCTTGGGTACTGACAGCTGTTGAGCTGCATGAGCATGGCATTCTCCTTCAGCTAACACATCCCTAACTTGAGGTAACTGAGGTAGATAAGACATTTTGGTATTATATTGCATTGGTTTATGTAGATACCATTTTCTTTAAATGCTAGGAGATATTAGAAACGGATTAAGTGGCAGGATAGCCTTGGTAGAGTTACACTTCTGTGCTGAGCTGGTCTGTTCAGCTGAACAGATTCCTTTAGATCTTTTGAAGAAGTTTCTTGTGTTCTTGTTCACTGTGACAGTATCATGGGACCAGCTGCTACGGTTTGCCAACCTGGCAGAGGATTTTGCAGGTGGTTCTGGTAACAGCTGGGATATGATGACATCTTTCTTCTCGTGATATATAGTCCAGTAGTGATTAAAGTAGAAGGGCCAAAGTTCCACCTAGGTTGTGACATTCGGTAGTTCCAGCTTTAAAAATCATTTTTACAATGAAATTAGGAGGAGTTTGAGTAGCAACTGTAGTGGCTGTGTTGCACTCAAGGCACCAAAATTGAGCTTGAAACAAGCTGCCCTGTGATTAACTACTGCTGAGGAAAACATTTCTACACTACTTTCTAAAATTGTACTTTACTATGCAAAAGTAGTTTTACTGCTCTGCCTTCCTGTGCTCATGATAATTGTCATCATCTTTGTAATTATGTTGAGTGTTGCCGCATAGAAACAAGTTTAAAAGGTTTCCGAAACCATGGAAATTAAAGACTAGTGACCATGATGAACTAGTTGAAGCCAGTCGTACTTTTTGGTTTGTGGCACCGTGCAGTCAGCACAGACAGTGTTTTAAATCTGTAATTTCTTGCTGTTGCTTAAGCCTTTTTTTCTAATTCTGAATGTTGTACCTGTCTGTGTAGCAGCAGCTGGCACTTCTCAGGAAAACTCTGGCATTGCTGTGTTGGGTTTTGGGTTTTGTGGGGTGGCTTGCTTGGTTGGTTTGGGTTTTGTTGTTATTGTTTTGTTTGTTTGTTTAAAGCAAAAATGTTTACTCTTCATTTGTCAAGTTAGAGGAGCGATTTCAGAGACAAATGTGGTCCAAAACATCTTTGCTAACTAGTGTATTCCAATCTTCTAATTTAAGCAATACAAAGTGAAACTGAGAGCATGGAGCCCACCCCTAGTTTGAGGAGAAGCACGCCTTGCAATCAAGCTGTCTGCTATAGATAGACCTGTCATTCAGATCAATTACGAGATCTTTAATTTGGACACTGCAGTGACTTTTATATGGTTATGTTTTCTTGGAACTGCATTGATGTGGGTCACTAGCAAGCATTAAAAAACAAAGCTGAAATCTGAGATGATGTGGTTACAGAGAAAACATGGAGAGCTGCGGTCGTTTCTGTCTCCCTTCATCTCCTGGGAAATCCTAACAAATGAACAGAGCTTTCAGCTTCTGAAGCAAGAGGAAAGAATAATCATCATCCTTCAGGGAGCAATGAGAAATGAGGCAACTGCACTCTGTTTAACACCATTAAGCTTTCAGTTAATACTGTTTTAGAAACAGTTACAGCAGAAGACTGTCAATATTGAGACAAACAGAAGAAAGCTTACAAATATGACTCTTGTTCTAATGCTGCAGAGCCATAATACTCCTCAGATTTATGTGTGTGTCTTCTGTCTTTCCAATGGTATTCATTAATTGGTGAGCTTCCAGTTGGTGTCTTTCTCAGAAGAGTCTCAAGAAGGTGCTTATTTATTGTCATTGCAGTTATCTTTCCAGAAAATACAGCTCTTAGATCAGTTCCTTTGATGTGATAATTTCAGATTTGGCCCAGGTGAATGAATTATTTCCTTTTTAGTTGAAACTCTTAGAAAGTTGTGTGAGGACACAAATGTGATTGTATTTGAGGTCTTATGCTTTGCTTTTGTAACAACCAGAATATCCATTATCAAAACTCAAGTGTTCCCCTGCTGAGGCTGCTTCACCAGTCCATGGTAATGTAGAACACAGCACAAGTCTTTTTGTGGAAAGCTATTTATTTATTTATGTTTATGACATCAAAATGCCTCCCTCGCTCTGTCTTCCAGAAGCAATGCAGAGGGGTTGGGGGAATGTGATCCTCTAACATTCCCTGGAAAAGAGATGGCTCCTTCCTAGTTCTGTGGTCGGTGCCCAGGTCTGGATGTGTTTAGACACTGAGTTTCTCTGTGTGCCTTCCTGTGTGTCTGTTACTCGTATCTAGAGCACTGAGGACATAAGGTTATTGAAGTGCCTGTGTCAGTAACTGGTTTCTATTGTGCAAGTGGTGGATCTCCTGTGCAGGAAAAAAAAATCTAGTGCCTTAAAAAAGTATTCTTAGGGTAGGATGCAGAAACACTCTTTGCAAAGACTGTGCCGTGAAGAGCTGCGAGTTTGGCTTCAGTACTCCACTGGTTTGTTCTTCCGAAAACTGAGCTGGATGCGCAGAACTAATTTATTCTGGAATCTCACAGCTTCCCGAGTAAAAATATTCAGCAGTGGAGATTTCATTCCTCTGCTGTTTCCTTCACAGAGCTTGAAGATTTTTCCTTCTGTGTCTGATGAAGCTATTTTTACTTCTTCAAAGTAAAACGTGCTGAGATGGAGTGGCGGAGGCACTGATGATATAAATGGCACGCTGTGTCAGCTCTTACCTCAATCAGCTTTAAATAAACATTTGTTTCAAACGGTGAAACAATTAATGGAAACACCAAGTATCAGATGCAGCTCTGGAGCGAGTTGGAGCCCGTCTACTGACTCCAGCTGGTTTTTGCCAGTGCTGAATATGAACACAGTTGTGTCTCTCCTAACTGGTAAGGTTTCCAAAGGAACCTTCCTCAGACAGACGTTGGCGGAGGATGATCTAACAATAGAAGGCATAAAACAACCGTGTTTGGAAAATCAATCAAGAGCTCAGTGTTGGGCAGGAACCAATGGAAATAGACACGATTTTACTGTGCTGAGACGTGTTTCTTAGGATGAGCGATGGAATGAGGAGGATTCCTCCAGCGTGCTGGTTTAGCTAATATGAAGTCTTAATAGAAGACATTTTGAGACAGCGATTGTACAAAGGCAGCTCAACGTAAGAGGTAAAGGACCATGCTCTGTAATCTATATACTATAAAATATTGGAAGTTTCCGCAAGTTTAAAGGGGTTTTTTAGAAGGATGTATTAATATAATGCTTGATCAAGCACAGGCCAGCCTGTGATCAAATAGGCTCTGCAAGCCTACTGTGCTCTTTGTGATTCCTTAGATCTCCAAAATTTAGCCATCTCTCATCTACACAGACAATTACTGAACGGCTGCCTTCCGTTTCTTCTTTCAGCTGTGGGTGATTCCAAAATTTCAAGCAGGGAAAAAGAATCCAGAAATAGAACCATGAGTTAAAGTGTGATAAACACTGCAGTGCTAGTGACTTCAGTAACAGATGCTTCAGTACTATGGAATGTTTCTTTACAAAAATGAACATTAATACGGAGTTTCAGGCTGAAGAGCCCTTTTCCACGAGCAGAAAGATTTTGAACACGTATGTTTTTCTCTTCTATGCAAGAGGCAAAGCTGGAGCTCTCCCTTCTTTTTGGAGCAGAGCCCTTCCATTCACCACTGCTGTGTGGTGTTTACTCTGTAGCAACCTCAGCCAGGCCTGTGTCCACTAACAGCTTTTCCAGCCTCCCAGCTGATCTGTGTTTCAGATGTGTGGCATGCCACTTGGGGAAAAGAGCTATTTTTGTTAAAAAACCCACAAAACAAGATTATTTTGAAAAAAAAAATCAAAGAATGCTTTTAAAAAAAATTATATATATATATAAAAGCAGTACTTTTACCATCCCACTGGCTGTCTAGTTAAGCACCTTGTTATTAGTGCTGTGTTGAAAGTAAAAGCGCTGTTTTTGCTGTGACAGACTGACCTATGTATACCAGACCAGAAAAATGCGCACAATGGGTGGGGAGTTGACTTTTTTCCTTCGTCTCTGCCCTTGGGTTTTAATGTGTGTCATTAAGATATCCCAAACAAAGCAGATTAGCTCAGTACATTTGGATTCTGGACTAGTCAAAGAAGCATTTTGAGAGGAAAGGCTTACTAATTCTGGTGAAAGTACCATGGATGTTGTGAGCCGTTGTTTGGAACACCTTCCTTTTCCTCAGTCTGCTCCAGGCAGAAATGTTTGCATATGGGAACCTTGGAATAAAAGGGGTAAATTGAAGGTAATTTCTTAAAATACAGAATGTAATGTTTTTTCCCTGTGTACTGCTGAACTCTTCAGTGTGTGGTCTAACAATTGTCACATGGCCCTTCCCTGCAGTCACTTCACTACAGCTGAACAGTTTCATCTCACTTGACTGGTAACATACCACTAGCCAGCTGCTTCACAGTGAAGAATGGTTTGCTTCGTCTGTAGTTCCATAGTAAAGGAACTACATTTATAGAAAATATAAATAACATATAAAGGTGTCCTGAAGCCTCAGTCAAAGCCAAATAAACATATTTAAAATTATAACAGGAAGACTCTAACTTGTTGACTGTACCAGAACAGCGAAAACCTAATCGAAAGATCAGCGTGTCATACTGTTCATAATGAAGAGTGTTTTGAACCCTTCATCAGGATAGTACTGTTTCATTTTGCAAGGCTAGCCAAGGGAACCAAACGTTCATGTATTTAGTACAAATATCACTCAGGTTTTAAAATAAAGAGTGCGTCAGCTTTTTAAATGGAAACTTTTTACACATTCTTTGTATCCCAAGGCATGGCTATATGAATGGAGCTTGCAGGGCTTGAATCTCGTTTTGTATGGAGGAATTTTACGAAGAAGGCCCTGTAAATTCAAGGATGGTTCAGTCATGGACTTAGAGTAAGAATATATTTTAAAATGATTAATATTAAATTATATACACGAGAAATACTGTCTTCATTGCTCTGCTTCGTATGATAAACATAGGTAATCTGTATTTCACATGGTTGTATCCACCCAGGGAATTAAAAATCTAAACATATTTTTGCTCTAGCATGTGCCTGCAGGCTTGGATTTCATTGCATTCATCGTCAGAGCAGATGAGGATGTGGTCAGGAGGAAACCAGCTGGGCTTTTGATCCCACAGAAGATTCCCTGAATCCTTTTAAGAGCTGATGGGGAAAGGTTTTTTTCCCAGACAAAATTTGCTTTGCTGAACAAGGCAGCTTACATTAAAATGATGTTAATAAATAATATTCTGTCTCTCAAAATCATCTCTAATAGCTGTACATATATCCTAAGGGAGAGAGGCTTGGAAGTGTTCCATATTAGTATCTAAAAAGTTCTATTAAGCATACTGTGAGCTCTAGAAATTTACTTATAGAATAGAAATGAGTGAAGAATGGATAGACTATTTATCTCCCATTGAACTGCATGTTGAGAAATTAATAATGATTACTAAGTGACTGTACTTAGCACTGGCGAGGCCGCACCTGCTGTACTGTGTCCAGTTCTGGGCTGCCCGCTGCAAGAGCGAGATGGAGCTGCTGGAGAGAGTCCAGCCCAAGGACCGGAGCATCTCTGCTGGCACGAGAGGCTGAGAGAGCTGGGACTGCTTAGCCTGGAAGAAACGAGGCTCAGCTGGCCCCAGGTGGAGTCTCCATCCACGGAGATGCTCAAAAGCTGCTGGACACAGTCCTAGACAATGAGCTCCAGGTGACGCTGCTCTGTCAGGAGAGTTGGACAGGATGACCTCCAGAGGTCCCTTCCAACTTCAACCATTCACTAATTCTGCGAGCACAAGACCTCTCTGTACTCCCCGTTAGGACCATTATGGGTGATGTTGCATGCTCAGTTAAGCTGATGAAACTGTCAGCTTCAGTACATCAGGCATCCTCGTTTCATTGGGAAGACTCCTGCGTGTTGTCCGTACTCGTGGCAACATGTCTTGTCTTCATGATACACAGGGGACAAAAATTTGGGATAGGAACTGTACAAAAGTGCCTTATGCAGGAATGCTGTAATCCTGATTAAGTTATTTGTGAATATTTATAGTAAAAGCTTTATTGTAGAAATAAACACATTTATTTGAAGCTGAAATTCTACATCTCCTGCAACAAATGTGTGCTCGGTGTTCAGCAGATTCTACCTTTTCTACATTTCACGATTCCCAAGTTTTACACGTAAAAGGCTTATCAGTAGAATTATGAAAATATTGGCTATAATTGAGGCAGCTGTGAACAAATAGAAAATCATGTGTAACCTTGTGAACATGAGGTTAGAGATGTAAAATATAGTTTTGGTGCAATTACATTCATAGTGTAGAAAAATGTCCATTTACATTTTGAAGTGAAGACTGATTGTATAAACAGGTACACTTGCAGTCTTAATCAGCTTTTTCATCTTAATGGAAAAAGATCCAAATACTCTGCTTTTATCTTTCTACTGGAATGTCTGTAAGCTTCCTTGTTATAATTTACTATGTATTATAAATTTTAATGTTTATTCACTAAACGTATTAATGACTAAAATTCTAGAAGAAAGACTTGAAATGCAGAATAAATATTTTCAATGGATCTTGCTGAAAATATATGTCCATATAGATTGTCGTGGTTTAGAAATTCATTGTAGGTAAGATACAAAGGGTACCACTCTGAAGGACTGGATTGATTTAAACAACATAAACTTGAAACAACCTGGTAATTCTGTGCATTATCTTGCTTAGTGAAATAAATGGCTAACTCCTTGCTATTCATATCCCCCCCCAAAAAATAAATTCCTTAGATGTATTTGCAAAATGTTAAATTTTTATTGATGCCATGGGCCCATGAAAATCAATTACACACATAAGTGCGATTTTCTGGATCGGTTTCCAGTTCTTGGTAGGTTAATGCAGTCACTGCTGAAGTCACAGGCGATTACCGCAGGCTGCTCTTGCATGGTGAGTGATAAAGCATAAAGATGGTGATAACCAAAGCTCATCTGTTGCTGACAGCAGAAAGGTAACAGCTTGAAAGAAGCTATCACAGATATAGTGGCAGGAGCAATGCTGTTGTGGCAGGTCCCAAATGAAAGGCTAGCAGTTTTCTGGATGGCCAGGTGAATTTGGTACATGTGAGCCTATTTCTGTTTGGTTTTGCATTCCCTACCATGCCAAGTATAGTGAAACACAGTGGAAGCACAGAAGCTATGAAGAAAATTTAACAGCTGCGTACAAAAGGCACCTGGTAGAAAGCAAGCTGACTTCCTGAGGTATGCGGGTTCTGGCTGGTTTTCACAAAGAACTGGGTCTTTCACAGAATCATTTTGGTTGGAAGAGACCCTTCAGATCGTTGAGTCCAACCATTAACCCAACTCTGGCGCTGGAATGTGTCCCTAAGAGCCTCATCTATACGTCTTTTAAACCCCTCCAGGGATGGCCACTCCACCATGTCCCTGGGTAGTGTGTTCCAGTGCTTCACAACCCTTTCTGTGAAGGAATTTTTCCTAATAACCAATCTGAACTTCCTCTGGTGTGACTTTCCCACTGCTGTCTGCATTGCTCTGCATAGGCTTACTCTGGAGTCCCGAGAGCATTCAAGAAAGAATTCAGGCAGTCCCTGTTCATAGAATAACCTGTGTGTAAATACAATCAACTTGGTGAAGAGTTTGTCATTTGTTTTCTTTCCCAGTCAGGACCTTAAATCGTCCTGTGTGCCGGCGCAAGCACACGAGATAGCAGGGTGTGACAGAGTTCTCCCCTCTCTCAGGCATGGTGCACGTAGCACACATCAGGATAATATTTCTAAAGTTGCATATTTAATTAACCCTATGAAAGACAAAGATTCCCTCACCTACTTTCCGTGAAATTAATAAGATACACAGCAGCATATAAGTAGTTAAAAATCAGCTATAGAAGCTTTTTGCAGTGAATTTTTTCAAAGTGGTTTGTCTTTGAGTTCCTTCAGCCTTGTCTGATCAGAAAAAAAACCAACACAAACCCTGTAATTATATGGATTACTTGTCTTGAAACAGTACAGGTGGTTTTCTACATGCTTCACTTTGGCTCCTTTTTGGAAGAAGGGCACTTTTCCTGCTGTTCTTATATTGATAGCTGTAAATTACAAGTGCGTGCTTGGTTACCAGGGTAGCTAGTGTCCCAGGGAAACGAAAGGCACGGAACTCACCGCTTGATGCTTGGAATGTGGAAAGAATGCCACTTGATGGCTGTTGTTGTCCAATTTCTAACTGTGCTGCTGTGCTTTATATCACTGTGTGTTGTCTGTTCCTACCTGGTTTTCATGTCTGTTTGCCACACAGTGCATTTTGATTAAGTTCGGTTTAGAATACAGTATTTTGTGATATGCTGTAGAATTATTAAAGAAGATGAAGTATTTAACAGCTATCCATAACCAAGTATTATGGGAGTCAAGCTGACTGCCTAAATATGCCTAAATTACTCTCTTCTTATTATGCTCTATTTATTTTAGCTATACTTGCCCAGAGCAAACATTTGTAAAAAACCAAAAGAGCCAAGGCGACTTCACTGCTCGCACTTTGTTTCTGTTCCAGTCACAGCCCAAAGCCTGGCCTGAGCAAACGAGCCACGTTGGCTGTGGGCAAACGTGCCAGGGCCTGAAGGGCAGGACTCACAGCCACAGCCCCTCCCAGCCCCGTGCAGCGAGCCGCCTTGGCACACAGCGCTGCTGGTGTTCTTTTAGATGGGTGAGAATTAGAACCTTGTTTTTCCTCCCACATAGTTTGATACCTGTTTGCTGAGAAGTGAGTTATTACTAAATATAGCTTCCAGGGCTGCAGCAGAGTCTTTCCAGTCTGGCTGTCTGCCAAAAAGAAAAAAGGTTCAGGAAAAACGTACGGCTATCGTGTTTGGCTGAGGTTTACTGGGAAGCTGTACGTGTACATACACTATGGAGAACACATGCAGTATGTCTAGTGTTCCCCCAAAAGACTGTGGTTACTGTATTGCTGATGTATTGTTCAAATTATAACGGCGAATACTGTATTTCTCAACAAATCTATATGGTCATTGCAGTAGCTCATTGTAGTAAATCAAATACATTTTAGAATGTACATGCATAACAAACATGTGGAATTTTTGGACATATGGTGACCTGTTTGATGCTGCTGTGTGTGCATAGCTGATGTGACCTAAATACAAAATAAGAAGGATATGTATGTACATACGTATGAATAACAGAGTGAGGAATCTCAGAGGAACTGGGGAAACCTCAGTAGGCAGAGACATGCAGGGATAAACCTCATGAGTAACAATCTGCATCTCACAATTCTTAGAATTGGAAATGATCAATGAAAGAGCTGTACAAGAGTTCTGTGGCTCGGTGACTGTGTATTTTCTGTCCAGCAACATTTAATGTCATTATTGGTATTCATGAACTATACCGCCATCAACATTTTGTCTAATTTGCTGTGTTCACAGATGGGACCTTTAAACAGATGTGTCCAAGGACAGTTCTAGTCATAATTCAGTTTTTACGGTACTTTGCATAAATATATAGTTTTGATGATACAGTGCTCTAATTCATGACAGCATTTTGGTCAGTTCTAAATTGAGCATATTGACAAGAAAAGCCCATTACTTTTCATATAGTGTTATTGGTTTCTAAGAGATTTTTCAGAACCAAATTGCACAGGCATATGTCAGAGGGAAATACGATCCCTGCGTACCACTTGTGTACCTCATGGTTTTGAGCAAGGAAGGCTAAGTACAGAAAACAGTGCCTTATAGTTCATGTGTAAACCTATTGATTTGAAACACCTTTAGAAAAACAATTGCGTGCTTGGCTAATCTACCTTAAGCATTGCAGTTATCCTTATAAAGAATACGCTCATTAATATTTAAACTACACATTAGCTGTATCTCAAATAGGAGATAATATTCCCTGTAACTTTTGTTAATTATAACCAAATTAACATGAACTGAGAATAACAGGGAATAAAACGTCCGTGGTTCAAGCCAAATATTAGTAAAAGTGATAACAATACTTTTAATATAAGTAATAGTTATAATAGTTTTCTTCAGCCCGTTGAGGTGTCTCTGAACAGTGGCTGTAACCTCCAGCCTATCAGCCATTCTCCTGGATTTTTAATTGTCCAAATTGCGTTCTGTCCTGTTGTCTAGGTCACTAATAAAGACTTTGAACACTATTGGCCCTCATGTTTGCCACTGACTGACATCACTAGTAACTGGCCACCAGTTGGACATTGTGCTGCTGACTACAACCGTTTAAGCGCAATGGCCCAGCCAATTTTCTGCTCTCCTCATAGTCTACTTCAGTAGTCTGTATCTAACCATCTTGGCTCTAAGGATACAGTGGGAGACTCTGTTATCAGAGGCCTGCAGCAAGTTTGCTACTGGTACCAAAGAAGTGGCAGGTACCCCAGGGAGTTGTGCTACCGTGCCAAACCACCTCAACAAGCTGGAGAAATGGGCTGACAGGAGCCTCACGCAGCTCAGCAAAGGGCAAGGAAAGACCTGCACCTGGGGAGGAGCAGCCCCAGGCACTGGTCCGTACTGGGGGCTGACTGGCTGGAGAGCAGCTCTACAAAAAAGGGTCTGGGAGTACTGATGATGGCAACTTGACAATGACGTGGTGATGTACCCTTGTGGCAAAGAGGGCTAATGGTATCCTGGGCTGCATTAGAAGAAGTGTTTTCAGTGGGCTGATATCCCCTCTATCCTGCACCCGCTGTACTGTGTCCAATTCTGGGCACCCACTGCAAGAGAGAGATGGAGCTGCTGGAGAGAGTCCAGCCTAAGGACCGGAGCATCTCTGCTGGCACGAGAGGCTGAGAGAGCTGGGACTCCGGAGCAGAGAGGGCTCAGGGGACACCTCATCAATGTGCATCAGTCTCTGAAGGGACGGTGTAAAGAAGGTGGAACCAGGCTCTTTTCAGCGACAAGGCAAGAGACAATGAGTAAAAACTGAAGTACAAGAGGTTCTGTCTGAACATAAGGAAACACTTTTTCTACCGTGCGGGTGACTGAGCACCAGAACAGGTTGTACGGATAACTCCAAAGTGATCCGGACGTGGTCTGTTCTAGGTGACCCTGGTTGAGCGGGAGGGTTGGACACGATGCCCTCCTGAGGTCCCGTCCAACCTCAACCAGCTGGTGATTCTGTGAAATAAATATCCAGAGGAACTAAAAGTGTGGTGCACTTCCTAAACTGAGGTGCAGCTCAAGCGTGATATAATACATGAAAGCAATCTGTCAGTGCTTGCCAGCATGTGTGTGTGGGTTAGGAAAGATGGCATCCAAAACCACCAATGATCCCTCCTGCCATAATGTTCCATGGGACCATTAACTGCTTATTTTAGAGCGTGTTGCTTTTAAAACTGATGCAACCTAATTTGGGGTAGGGATTGGGTGACCCTGAAATTAACACAGTAGTCTTCTTATCCCGTGCGGTATTCACTTATGATTTATTTTTATGTTACTATCCACTTGTGTGTTCTAAATGAGCCTAAATTTGAGTATACATGTAATAGCTGTGATCTTGCAGAACTGCAGTATTTACATTTACCTAGTAACTGTTGATCTGTTTATAATGTTGAGGTTAATATATGCAATTGCATAGAGACCTGTGTTAATTGTAATCTTATGGTATCTAGCTGTACTTTCTGGAGGAAGCTTGTGTTCTGGACAAGATGTCAGCTGAACCTTTACTCAATACAACCCACATTTTCTAAGTTTCCACGTAGAAACCAGTCTTTCTGCAATGACCTGACTGGACAATCTGAAGAGGCACTTGGTGCTGTGCCTCATTTGTTTGCATTCCATATGAAAGCGTAATTCCTGCAGGGAGTTCTGTTTCAGGCACTGAACGAGGCCTGCGAACAGCTCTTCTTTCTGCCTGAATGTTCCCCTGGGAATTGCTGATGGTTAGGAAAGCTCACAGTGACAGGACAGGAGACGTAGCTTTGTGCCTCGATGACAATAGTCTGCGTCTGTGCTAACTGCAGCTGGCACCGTTAACTACCTACCCACAGACTGAAATAACAACAATTATCGCTGCATGCATTAGAATGATGAAATGCACTCTGTTTCTATAGTGACATGAGTGACAATTTGTATGATGACTAAGGTAGTGACAAGAAAGTAGAATGTGACCATTTCTTTCTTTTTTTTTTTTCCAGTTTTACAGGGAGCAACAATTAACAGAAAGAACGATGATGAAGATGATGCACACAATTGGCAAAAATAAAGGTAAGATGTACTTTGCCAGTAACAAAGAGATGTAAAACATACATTCAAGCAGGAATGTTGATTTTGACTTTTAAGCATTCTGTTATGTACAGATATACCCAATTTAGTGCTGTTTGGAGTAGATTCTTCTTTTTCTGTTCATTACAAATAATCTTTAAGTGGAAGCTGTACAAAAAAACAAAGTACAAGAGGAAATAAATTGAGGACTTTAGCAAGTCAGAATTTTTAAATTGAAAAAACCAGTTTTGCTTCTGAGCTTATGTCTTCAGAAGCACATTGAGGGACCAAACTCGGTAAGAGATTACTTCATGGATTGTTTATTATATTGCAGCATTTTTAGGCCTTTCTGAGCTAGCATTAATCTAGGTAGTTCGTTTATTAGTAGCAGGAAAGCTGTGGCAAATGTTGAACAATCCTGGCTAAGATTTGCAGTCTGGATCTTTGTTGACACTTATGAAGTAGAATATTGCAGTATAGACCAATCAAGAGAGTTCCTGTGTTCTTTAGACTGTGTTTGAATATTGCTTTGTTTCAAAATCACCTCCCTTTCCAAAGAATATAGCATATTTAACTGTGCAGTCATTTAGTAACAGACATAATTCCTGAAACGTTTAATAATTTACAACCTTCCCTCTCCCTGTATACTTATCTCACCCCAAAGCTCTTTCCTCTCTATGTGCTAAGTACATGGAGTAGGTCTCTGAGCAGACCTGAAGGTAGGATCGGCCCTGCTAGGAGTGAAGGGCTGTGGAGTGTCTCGTCAAGGTGCCTGAAGCTTCAGGAGCGTGACACTGATCCACTGCCTGCTGCTCTTTCCTTGCACCTAGCAGAGATGATCAGATACAGCAAGAACTTAATTGGAACTCTGTGCTAAAATGTCGTATCGATCACTTGGTATTCTTTCTTTAGATCTAGTACTTAATTATTATCTTGAATTTATAGTGTTTTTTTTTTTTAAATTAAGGTTAATGATTATCATTGATTGTAATTCCAGGGTCTATATAGCCATATGTTTTAGGGAACTTTTAACCTCTAGCTCATTTTCAAAATGGATTTCACTGCAGTAGAGCATGAAGTATGACATCATACATATTTTAACACCATTTTCTAAGCCCAGGCTTAGATTGCCGATTTAAAGGCATTTTTTAGGTGTATGCATGTTTTGAATTTTTTAATATTATGCATGCCAAACACTGAAATAGGTCTTTTCTTACCCGCAGTTATGATAATAAACATATGCATACTTTTAAAACTGCAAATAGTTTAATTTTAGATAACAAAGAAGCATTTTTTCAAAGTCTGAAATACTCAAGTAATGTTATTTCAATTTTTAAGAAGATTCAGCTGAGCTTATCAGAAAAGTAAGAGTAAAAATGCTGAATATTTCCGGCATCTAGATTTACGCATTAAATATATAGTCAGTTGTATCAAAATAAATCTGGTAGTTTATGAGCCAGATCATACATCACATGTAAATTAGGAGCTTATGTGACTGTCACCAGAATAAGAATAGAAAGTACTTAAACAGAGCGGGAGGAGTGGAGAAGACTGCTTCTGTTCATGTGAAACGAGCAACACTTATCCACCTAACACAGTTCCTCTCCTGCAGCACACGTGGGATCGAGAGCCCTGTTTAATCACACTATGGCACTTCAGTTTCCACCTGGGGGAGATCGAGTGTGGTCTGAAAAATGGAGAGGGCTGGTTACTCTGTTCATTCTTCATTCCGATTCTGATGATTCTCGTGTATGTGTGTTCTGTGCTCCTGGGACGGTTCATCTCAGGATGGAAATATCATAGAAGATTAGCAAGAGAATTTGTGTAGAAAGGAGAAAAAAGGAAAGTAGGGTGCTTATGCTGGTCTTGGAGTTCCAACGATAGGAGTGTATTTTCATAGTTACAGTTATCTCAGCCATTTTAGCTTGCTTGTTTGTAGAAAATGTGTAGAAAAGTTCATTTGTACTTCCCTGGTTTTTGTAATTACAAAAGCTGGTATATCCTACCAAAACCATGTAGTACTTTCCCCAATGACTTCTGTGTTTCAACTTGACTGCCTGAAAAACGCATGTGTGGCCAAAAGGAGAATTGTAGGAATGAGAGGTGAGGTTTCAGTTGGCACGCAGGTACCACAGAAATCTTCCAAAGTCCAGTTACATTTAGAATTTAGAAAATCAAAGTCCAGCTAATAAGAAGATCCTTAGAAGAATATATGAGATTAAATAGTTAAGCTGCAAACACTGATGAGTACACATCTCTTTTTAAGCCAGGCATTTTGAAATGAAGGTTTATTTGAGTTTGTTGTGCAAAGAATGGATTATGCATGAACGTCAGTCTGGGATATTGGGGGTTTATTTATCGAAAAGTATTCTGTCTGCTACTGTGAACAGATTGCTAATCCAAGCATGTGCATTGTCGTCTTTTATTTCCCCATTAATCAGCTTTGCACTGTGATCAACATTCTAGCTTTTGCTTTTTGCTGATTAATACACTTGAGATGTTAAAAAGAAATACACCCTTTACAAGGTAGAAATCCAGTATTGCCAGGGTAAATCCACCAAATCTTTAGCTGCCGAGTGTTTTTAAGCTAATGAGTGCACCTAATTGGCATGCCACAAATCTGTACTTTTGCACTGGCGAATCTGTAGGGTTTTTGGTGCTGCAGATAAGGTAGGAGTGCAGTACAGCCATTGCGACACCCTGGGTGCAGCAAGAGACCAGATCACAACTTGCTCAGGTTGTTCTAGTGTTTCCAGCTATGCTTTAAAGGAAAAGGTTTTTCCAGTAGCTGTTCTCTACACTGCATCAAAGATCATGTTTCACAAGAGCTTGATTCATATTTAGACCCCGAAGTTAAATGATATTTTAAAGTACATAAACTGATTGGAATTTGTTAGTTGATCATCGTTTTAGGAAAATTAGCTGCTCCCTTTTCTATCCTAAATGGAAACTGCTGACTTTGAAAAACCTCTCCCTGTAATTGTGTGCTTGGGTTGCTAGCAGAGCAGAAGGCTGAAATTCCAGGTTTGAAATGGTAAAGCACAAAGCCCACAATTTCAGCGGGTTTTGAAACAGCGATTTTGAATCTGGTCATTTGCTTTCATGTTCTTTGTTCTTGGATATTTAAAGTTTGCACATATGGTTGTGATACTGTATGATACTACGGTGACCTTGGACTAGTTAGTGGTGTTAGCCTCAAAGCCTAGACCGCTGTCCTAATAATACAGGAGTGGCTCGTTAGTCCGGGCTTATGCTACTATCTCTGAATCGTTTTGCATCCTTCTTATAAATGTAACATGATTTCTAACTGCAGTAACACGAGTAAAATGAAGGCTTCTCAGACTGATTGATAATTGTCATCTTATGTAGCCGTATGTATCTGGATGCTAAGATTAGAGACAGATCTCTCTAATACTTACTATTTGTATTTGATTTTTTACCATCAATCCTTGGACACAATGCCACATAATTTCTGTATAATACATTAGAAGCACCGTAACACTGTGACAGCACAACAGTGAACATGGCCCTTTCGTTAATGGTCTGCTGGCATTAGCTGCCCGTGAAGAAGCTGACTAGTCTTCCACCTTCCATTTTGCCTCTTAGGTTACCGGGAACACTGGCACCCATTGACCATCCGAATAAGAGTGGCATTTGTCAGGAACTGAGCCCCCTGATGAGGAGTACAGGCCAGCAGCTGCTCGTTAGAGCCACAGCAGTGTGACATCTTATCAATAGATGACATTATCCCAGCTATGATTTTGTCATCTCAGAGACCCAACAGGTTTACTAGGAGATTGTTTTATTTTAAAAACAGAGGAAACTTCCTTCCACCAAAGGACACCATAAATCAGCATGTGTGTATGGGGAAGGAAAAAAGCCTGTATTTTTGGTTTGCCACAAAGTTGTTTGCAATGCAAAACTGCCTGTAATTTGAACATACAAAGACAAGCCTGATCGCTGTGTTTGAGGGAAAGCTATTTTTGACACTTTGACCTCCTTGAGTCATAGTTTTAACCACATTGTCTTTGTGGAGCCCACATCTTTGTGAGGTGCTGCTGCTACCAAAATAGCTCTGGTTAGTATCTTGGTTGCCTGACTGTGCTTAGAACACCATGGGCTTTTTTCCTGTGTTAGTGGAGAAAACCATCTTATCCAGCTACAGAGCCTTATTGCAGGCTGAGCGGCTACCCAGAGAGAAGAGAAATGGTGCTAAGAAGATCAATAAGGCTGTAACTGTTTAACCACAGTTATTTTTGCTTGCCAAATGAACTAGATGTTAAAGTACGTGTTTTTACCATGTAAAATACTGAATTGAAATGTCGAACAGTGAGATTCATTATCCCAAGGTTGTCTGGCCTTAGCAGTTTAAGACATTAGGAGGTGGAATAGACTTCTGAAGAAAAATGGCTGATACAGCAGTAACAGAGATAAATTCAAGGTTAGTTCAGAGTTAAGACTAAATATTAATATAAAGAAAAGAAAGCATATCAAGGCATCTGAAGGCAGCCATGGCAACCACATAACTTCTCTGTCCTGCAATTACATTGTGATTTTGAACATTTTAGATTTTGGTCTCAATTTAGATGAAATTGAATTGTCTTTACTCTTGTTTCCTTGCCTTTATATGCAGGCAGCTATGAGCATTGCCTTCCACTGACTGAGTTATTTCTCTACAAGATCTTGCTTTATCGCCCGTTTTGAAAGGAGAGGCTCTCATTTTTTATTCTTGGGGTAGAGCTGAAAAGAAGTGCATGCCAGTTCCTACCCAGAGATTATTGTGTGCTTTATTACTGGATTCATGCATCAGACATCAGTGTAGCTTAAAAATACTCTGCCGGCCAGTTCCTACTTAAAGGTTTTCGAGCTGTTACAAGGCATATGAAATACAGGTCCAATGTAAAGGTTTTTGTGCAGCCATGCATCACAAATATAATACCTAGGTGAATCACAGATATTTATTTACAGGTCTAAAAATATACTTAGTAGTTGCCTGGTGAATAAAATATACTGGTTGCTTAGAAAGCTCCAAACCCTGAGCAGGAAAGCTTTCACCATTGGGTCCACTGTGATTAGAAAAGGCTACTGTTAAAAATTAAGCCAAGAGTCCACAGCCGTGACGTGGGGAGTACAACTGCACTGATACGTGTGCGGTCTTGGGACTGGAATCTTGGCTCCTTAATGGAGAAAGAAGGTAAAAGACAGAAAAGACCAGTAAGTGAAGAAGTTTCCATCACTTGATAACTGTGTGTTGATTATGATCCATGTCTGGTGCATTTAATTTATACGTCTGACCATAACGCTTGTTTATGCAGATAAATGTTTAAATATCTAAATTGCGTCCTGCACTGCAGATTATGAAATACAGTGTACCGAAGTATGAATATGTGCAGGACAAAATGCAGTAAAATATCGCAGTGTTCAAGGCAGATGTCAGTGGGTTTGTAGTCTGGGAATCGGGGCTTTCGGAGGATCCAGATCTCGCGGTGGTGAGGCCGATGTTCCAGTT
The DNA here is from genome assembly GCF_037038585.1 of Patagioenas fasciata. Lineage (NCBI taxonomy): Eukaryota > Metazoa > Chordata > Aves > Columbiformes > Columbidae > Patagioenas > Patagioenas fasciata. Next base: position 24,059,203 of record NC_092532.1, read on the forward strand.
CTGCACAAGGCTGGTTCGGGGCGCCCTTCTCTCTGTCCCTTCCCCGCACTGCTCAGCAGGACAGGCCTGTCTGGAGAACAAGACCGGCTTGGAAACCATTCAGGACTGCTCGTGCAAAAGTACAAACTATTATTAACATGTCTGGAAACCAGAGTTTAATATTATCTTTGCAGTCCTTTCTTGCCATGCTCACGAAATCTAACTGTGCTGCCAAGGATTGTGGGGAAGCGACTACATGAAGGCTGTGGGGTAGGCTGAAGGCTGATCTCTATTTTTGGGTGAGTTCTTCCTTTGATAACTGGATATCTCTCACAAAAAATACGCAAGAATTCTACTAGCAGTTGTATTCAAAAAAAGTCTTATAGAATTATAAAATTAAGACCAATACATGTAAGACATGATGTAAATAGCTCCAGTGTAATAAAGTCACTCTTAAATAAGAAAAAACATCTTTAGAAATAATCACGTTTTAGGAAGCAAGGGAAAAATTGTTTCATTAAATACAAATAGTGCCTGCTATGTTTTCTGCTCACCTGATGCGTAGATGAGGTTCTTAGGGACATGGCTTAGTGCCAGGTTCAGCTTAACGGTTCGACTCGATCTCGAGCGTCTCTTCCACCCAAGGCGATTCTGTGATTCTGACAAAGGGAAAAACGTCGTTTGTGTGAAAAAAATGTGTTCGTTAGATATATTATATTTTACTTAATGGATAATTCTTTTTTGTTCACATGCCTTTACCTGTAGTATGTATATGAACAAACATATTATGTTAAGTGATTGAGGCATCAGTTGAGAATAATGCTTGCTTAGCTTCTGAGCCTTGTGGTTTATTTCGACTGTCAATGATCCAACATTACTTATGGAAAAATGAGGTCTGGGCAACTACACCTCGACTTCATATTCTTACTGATTTTTAATATTAAAAAACCACTGTGTTGCTATCAGTTCCAGGTTCCAGATTTGATAATCGCATCAAGTGCTCTAAACTTTGAATTAAAATAATTTTTTACAGGGCTGCATCGGTAGTGACAGTAAAACTCGATGGTGCTATTTTGCAAAGCTTGGGGAAAAAAGCATAACTTCAAACTTATGACTCCTGTGGTTATTGAGCATATATTGAATAGATATTTAGTGTATAATAAAACCTGATAGGATTAATTTAGCAGTACATTGAAGAGAAACAACTACCTATGAATAGTGTATGAAATTTATTCTTCAAAGGCCTATTTCAGAAGTTGAGCCAGCGTATTTAATACTGTTCTATCACCTCGGTAGCCTTCGGGCACCTGTCAAAACAGACCTGAAGCATACCTGACGGAAACAAGAGGAGGAGCTGAAGTGGAAGTGTTGGTCTGTGGACTGCAGCGGCTGTTTCGATGGCCGCTCTGGTACAGGCCAGCGATGTTTGCGCCCTTCAGGACCCAGTTGGTGGTGCGATGTGCCATCTAGCGTTCAACTGCCCGAAGGAGCCGAGCTGCCAAATCCTGACACCGGCTTCATCCACGGGACACTGGGAGCTGGTGGTTTTCTGAGATGTTCGGTGTTCAGGAATACACTGTGTATATACAGTAAAGAGACAATGTTTTACTGAATGATTACTTTAGTATTTGCACCCAGTGCTCTGCTCACTGACCCTTGTTGTCTGTGGATACATATCTATTCAAAATCTGTCTGCCCAGCTACAGCCGTGCTGTTTGATGTTCATGCCCCAGGTAATGCTGCTATCTGCAATGTCCTTTGTAAGAGTGCGTGCTTTATGTTATATTTATGAAGAAGTTACATTACAAACAGAAGCAGTTTCTAAGGGCTTCGAAATGCATCTAGCTGGAGAGGGAAGAATTCAATAACCCCAGAGGTTTTGTAAGGAATACTCATTTTGTAATGCAATGGAACATCCTTGTGATAAGCTGAATATGACAACAGTGACTTACTGTGCTTGTGTCATACCAACAGAGGTGGGACGCCATGCATTCAAGTAGAATGTTGTTTAAAAGTGTGTTTTTCTGAGGAAAAAAAGGCTTCTGTATTTGGGCTGGGGGACCACGGGGTGTCAAAAACTTGAAAAACTGAGACTAACAGTGCCACAGGGAGCAATTTTCTTTCATTTCCTTAGTTTAAATACAAAATTATGTTCAAAATTATTATCCCAGTGTTTGGAATTGAACATTCAAAACTCAGGACAAAATGTGCAGATGAGTTAGTTTTCTCTGAATCAGGCAACCAAACTGGGGGATGTGATTCTGCCTCCCAGTTGAGATTCAATCAAAAGTAAGATTGAAATAATATCTCCTAAGTCCTATTTCAGTAAAGGTTTAAAACACACTTGTTTGCTTTGCTGAATCAGAGCCATAGGGTGGCTTTGTCATTGGATGCTATGCTGTGTATCCACCAAGTGGTCAGTAAATAGCCAGAACTTATAGGTTTTGTCACCAATCCACACTGTGGATTTAACTAGAAAAGTGTAATTTGATGAGCATCCATTTTAAATCAAATGTGAATTTCAACCCTAAAATCAAGGATAGTGGGCTGAAGAGGTTACATGTTGATCTATGCGAAAGGGATGGATTGAAATACACCCCACCGTGGTGTTCTGTCATGCTCTGATTAAACCTGGAAAAGAACTCATAATGTATCTCCCCACTTAACATTCATCTTAAAGTCGTCCTTGCTTTAAAAGAACTAAAGCTTCCTTCTGAAAGCCAGCGTTTTTGTCCAAAGGGCAGCGCCACTGTGTAAGTGATGTTAAACCAGAGCTTTGAGGATGAAAACCTCTTAATTCTTATGAGCTTCTGAAAGATACTGTTAAAATGCAGGAAAGAAAGTTTTCCAGAACTGTGATTTTAAGGAAATGAAAGAGAGTCTTGCTATTTTAAAAGGAATATCTTGTTGCTTAGTAAGCTTGATCTTCAAAGCAACAACGACAAAGAATTTTAGCAGTTCTCAAAGAATCTGAATTAATTATAGGAATGGACTTTCCCTGTTTTGATCCATCGTTGGGTATGTCAGCCCGTTGTTGGCATCTTAGAACATACGTAGAAGCTATTTTGGTGTTAAAGTCCTTTTACAAGGTTGATTTTATTATTACCTGGTACTTATTTTTTCCCTTCTCACACAGTAACTCACATAAGGATATGTCATCATTTTATCAAAACAAGCAAGCAGAAATGAAGGTACTCACTGTGTTGTGTCAATTTTCTAAATTAGCATCATTTTTAACAGTTTCAGGCAGTGTAGAAGCAGCCATCTAATCTGAGATGGGAACTATTTAAAGTCCTTGTCAGCCAAAGATAACTTCCCCTGGTTCAAGCTGAAGAAGGGAAATGGCTTTTACAGTGAGTAATCTTACTATGATGGCAAGCTTCAGAATCACTGTATTTATGAGTTAGCAGCATTTGTAGTAATAGAGTATATATGGAAAAGATTAAATTATATCTCTTACGAAAATGCAGTACTATTCAAAAGTCAATGTCAGGTGATATACAATAGAAAACTGCAGATCTTGCTTTTTTAATTAATTGAATACATTAATTGTAAACAGAGTAACTCAGAAACCGCTTCTATTTGTATATGTATAGTCCAATTCTAACAGCACTCTTGTTGCATGTTAAATTTTGTCTTCCGGGTTTCTGTAAACTGTGCTATACCCTGTCCACAGCCGGACGTGAACTGTTGGCAGCAGTGGTCGTTGGTCCACTTCAGGTCTTTCGTAGTTACAGGCTGAAGGGAGCCCTGACCAACCGCCTCGGAAGTCATGAACTTCGCCTCTTCGCAGTAACGTGAACGTGACTCCTCCTTTCAGAAGGGAGGGTTTCAGCTGCCCAGCACACCAGCCCGGACAGGGGCTCAGCACTGGTCAGTGCATTGGAGTGTCTCTAAGTCAGAGAAAGTAAATTTTGCTGTCATATCAATTGTAGGAAGAGTTTTCCAGAAGCTAGTATTTGCTGCTTAGAGCAAAGCCAAAAGGCGAATCATACGTTCCACTATCGCTCAACCAAATTGATGTTATACACCTGTTCAGTGGATTTTCATATAGATGTGCCACTCATATTCAGAGTTTTTAAATATTTATTAAGTACGCACATGAATTTAGAATTATCTGAGAAATTCGGATTCACCGAGATTGAAAAATGTTATCTTACAAAATTAGGTTTTATGGGAGTCAGAATAAGAGTAAGAGTAAGAGTGTGAAAGAGTGAATTGTCCTGCAGATCATTAGCAAATCTGTCTGTGGAACTCTGATTTCCCACTATTTATTGGTAGTGATGGTGTGAGGATTGCGTGTAGCAGAAGGAGCTCAGCTTGACTGTTCAGATCCCAGATGGAGCTTGAGCTGCTGGCATTTAAAAATTCTATATTTGACTTACAAATTCCTGGAAATGTTGACGCAGAGAAATAATCATGGAACAAGAAGAGATCAGAAAACTGGAGAAGTAGAACTCAGATGAATATCTTACCTTCCACTTCAGATAATGTTTTCTTGATGCTTCCGGTGTCTGACTAACAGCTTGGAATGTCAAGTAGAGTACAATATGGCGTCTATACCTAAGGACAGGATGCTATTCATGCAAGTTATTCATTTATAGAGTTCTTCGATGCATGTTAAGTCACATTAAGACATGAAATACCTTTTTTATGTCAAGATTTCCAAAAATCTTTAATGACATTCTCGTGGACATATGAAAAGAAGGAACCGATGAAACATTTCTAGAACACTGCCACATTGGCACCTTCTTTCTCTGTCGACCATCTCAAAGTACTTGTGTAGAAGCTGTGTGCCGTCTGCGGTTACTGATGGAGCCCTGGCCTCTTGTCATGGGAGAGGTGACTCTGCCTCCTCTGCTGCCTTTCGAGGAAATGGGAGGAAGAAATACACCTCCAGTTTTGTTGAATGAAAAAATACTGCTCCAAGTATCGTTGCTGTGGCTCTGTATGTCTGCAGGCCTCTCTGCTGGAGGAAATGTGGATAGTGCTGTGTGTTTTGTCAAGGGGTGATGCTGTGAGAGAAGGCAGGCTGCAAAATAGGCAGAGGAGGCTTGAAAAGGTCCTGTAAATAAGGAAGGAGGGAAGGTAGGTAGGTAGGTAGGCTGGTTTACAATGGGCAGGAAGAATGAATGAGTGAGTGAGTGTTGTGAGTATGTTTAGAGGAAAACGAAACAAAAGAGAGGACCTGGTAAGAAGATAGGAAATTCCAAATGAAAGGTAAAGAATATGAAGATGAGGGAAGAGTTCCGGCACCGCTGGGAGGCTGACCGGGAAGCAAGTGGTGCTCTGCAGAATCCTTAAAAAACAAGTGTAATGCAAAATTCTCAATGAAACCTCATGACAGGTCAGGGCACGTGAGGCTTTAAGGTAGCCTTATGCTTTGGGGTGTTTGCTGTCCACCCTGACAGAACAGGTACAGAAACCATCCAAAAGTGTGCTGCCTGTCATGTGTGATCTCCTACTTTTGCTGAGAACCTGTTTCCATAGCAACATTGCTATCGCTTTATAGCCTGGGTATGTAAGCATAGCAAATCAAATTTACATTTGTATGTGTGCACATACTTTTTTTGCCTGAATAATCACACACACTTACTGTGTGGGTATTTGGATTGCATATTGTGTGTGTCTTTTGGAGCCCAGGACACTTGGTTGGGCAAAAATCAATTTTATACCAGCTCTCTATGTATTAGTGAAAAATACAAGGGTAGTGTGCAGTAGTAGGAAATGCGGTGTGCTGCAGCCTTCCCACACGTGAATTCACGCGAGTGCAGTGTAGCTGTAGTTCCACGGCTCTTTCACCAAGCTGTGGAGTGTTTCCGTGGGACACAGCAGCTGCCCAGGACCAGCTTGTGTCTCCTGAGTCTCAGTTTTACTGTGCAGAACAGGCAGTTGTTTCTCAGCAGCTGCAGCAAAAGGAGTGCGTGGCTTTCTCACAGGTGAATTTAGTGGAATAAATAAGTAAACACTTACGTGCCTTTTATGTGGCTTTACAGGGCAGCTTCGGATACTTTAAATATTCCGTACTTCATTCAGTACTTTGAAATATACTGTGTATTACAAGCATAGGATAGGATAAAATTATAGAACTGCAGTTTGTATGGATTTATTAAGGCTCTCTGCATCTCCTCAGGGCTGAGTGTTATGATTGACAGCAGTCACGCTAATACATATTTAGCAGGCTGAGTAGCTCCACGACGAGCACTGCTCTTACTCGTTTTCCTCCTCATCGGCATCGTTTAAGGAACTGCACTGTCATAAAGAAAAAGAGCAAGAACAGAAAACAGCTGTCCTTTGCTTCAAGTTTACATGCTGTGCTAACAGTCTCTTGGTATGTACAAGGCAATAGAGATAAATTGTTTTTATGTATCTGCTGGAAAGAAGAACTTCTGTGTACTTTTGGAGCAGTTATGGTATGAGTTGGGTCTGAGGCTTTTTCTTTCTTTGTACTAAACATTATAACAGATTCTTAAAAGAACTGGGACCTCTCTTGGTAGAGATTTGTTGAGGCCAAATTACAGGAACAGCTGCTGCAGAGCTGGTGTATGTGATGCAGCTCCGTTGCCGGGGAATGTGAATGGCTATCTCCTGCCGCTTTCCTGGTTTTCTGGTATTCTGACATTCTCCTGAAATGCACCCAAATACCAGCTTGTATGGCCAGCCATGCCAGTTGCCGATGTAACGGTACTCTGTAATTCAGTGCCTTGTGTTGAAGGTAGGAGTAGAATAAATTTTGCATTAATTTCCTTGTTCTAGAAAGACTATTACTTGATCTAAGAGAATTCTGTGGTGGTGATGGGGTTTTTAACTATATATAAATTCTTTTTTTTAGCCATTAGCAAAAAAGAGAAGACATGAGATGGAATATAGCAGAAATGTGAATAAAGGAAGAGGACCTGATTGACCTATTGCAGAACAGTTTCAAGGTAATTTATCAACATTTCTAAAAATATATAGAATTGCCAGTTATGGTATGAGACTCCTCCTTTACCATCTTATTTCCAAGCTGAAGGAGTACAATTAGCTTACTTTTAGATTTGTAAATCCAACAGATTGTTAGTTATTGCACTTGGGTCCCAAATGGAAATATTTGAGGAGCCACTGTTCTAAATGTTAGCCTAGGTTTGCACAAAGTTCATTTAGATTAGAGAGCATGGTTACTTTGGATTCTGCTTCTGTCTAGTGTCTTGTTTAGAAGAAAAAAGATACAGCTGGCAAATCGTGTTGCAGCGTGATACAGAGAACTCGGGATGTGGGGAATTACTCGCATCCTACGAGAATTCTTTTTGATACAACATTGCCCTGAGCAACCAGTCCTTAGGAGATAAAGGTGAACCACCTGATACAAAGAAACATGGGCAATTTTGTAGTCATTCCAAGTCCAAGCATTTCATAAGCCTTGTAATAATGATTGAAAAACATATAAAGCAAATAGTGCTACATAATACAAAGTTAAAAGCACCTACCAGGTGCTGGCAGTTACTAAGGTACCTGCTGGTTGCCTTGTCTCTGCAACATTCCCTAGAGTACAGGTGTCTCCTAACAAATGTGTGCTAGTGCTTCAGAAAACAAGGCCATAGGAGGTGGAGTTTTTAACCTCCCAAAGCAGTCTGAACTCTTTCCAAGTGCATGAAGAAAAGCTATATTATTTTATTACATACATTATTAGAAATGTTACCTGGTCCTTTGAATAATTTGCTCTACCAATACAGAATAAACAAGTATATGTAAGTAAGCCGATTCTAGCAATTCTTCAAGATATAGTTCTATGTCTGAGGCAACATTTCCATGTAAGTCTCTTTATTTACCCTACGTTAAGGGAGTCCATCCAACTTCGACAGAAAAAAAGTAAAACCAAAAAGCATGAATAATGAGATATTGAGTTTAACGTGTAGCTACACTTCAGCATTTTCCAGTCCTCAGTTTCTAGGGACATTACATTTTGATTTGCATCGCTTTTAAAATGTAGCAACACTTGACTGATGAAAAATGTGCCAAGGTTCTAAACCTCAGCATATCACGATAGAAACCAGGTTTAGTAGTCTGTGTGCTGAATTCCTAGAACCAGGCAAAGTGGGAAGCATTAACTAAGGGATCTTTTATATTGCTTGCTTCTCTTTTAGTCAGGTAATTATGAAAATATAAATGGTAGCATATGTAATAATAATAATTATAATGTAGTAATGACTGAACCAAAGCTGCCAACTTTGTACATAAACTTGCACAAATCACATAACTCCGCACCCCTCCCTCAGTCCCGCTGTGCATGGTGCTAATGCTACCTGTGTGTCATGATCGACTGTAGCTTCAAACTGCATGAACTTCTTTAGCCAGTGAAAGGAAGGGCAAAGGGCTCTCTGCTCCAAAGGGAGCAGGATGATATCCAGTGTTTGTTTACTACTACATAAATGCTAAGAGAGTGCCCCATCTGATTCTTTTCATTTACAATTTGCTATATAAAAACTTGTAGCCTGCTTCACCTACTTCTGTGCCTGCCTACATGAAGCAGGCCAGAACCCTGGGTTAGTAAAGAACAAGTTGCACAGATTCAGATCAGATAGGTTATCTTGACATGTAGACCTTGTACTGTATAACAATGTTACCTTTCTGAAAGGTATTACATGAAAATCCTACTGAATTCTAGAAACAGGTATTTAAGGGTTAGCGGATTGTTTCTGCAGGGAGCTGCCAGCATCACATCAGCCCCAACCTGACAAGCATGTGTTGCTATGGCAATGGAGACTATCGAGTGTTAACGTGCTGCATCAGCTATGTGACAAATAGGAAACCTAAGACCTGTGATACACATTTTCATTTTTTTAAATGTGTATGCTACGCTTTTCCCTCAACAATTCCATAGCAATGAACCCTTTTTTCTTCTAATACTTTCATTGGTCGTGAGTTCACTTCGGCAAGCTTCCCACTCACCTACAGCGTGTCTACAAATAGAACTACTGAAGAAAAAAGAGCACGGTTTCTTACAGGTTGCAGGTTCATTGATGCTCCTATTAAACAGTGGATGCTTGTATACTATTTCATTAACGATTTTAAGACAATTGTTTGTATAACTGATGTTAAAGGGCAGCAAAGTTGGATTTACAGTAATGATGTTTTGTGTTAAAGCAAAAAAAAAACCAAACACCATATATGTAAGCTGTGCTATGTGCAGCTGTGTATGCAATGAACTTTCTATTTCACTTTAGCTTCTCTTTGTTCCCTTGCGTGTCTTGATAAATAATTGTCTGCTAAATGACAAAATACAACCTGAGTAGAGAGGAAAAAAAGAAAATTGCCATCACGTGAATGAGATGGATACTTCGGGTCTTTGATCCTGCCAGTGCTGCTGGACACGTTGAGGAAGGCAGGGAGGTTTGGACACCAGTCCCAAGTAATATCTGTTCCCTGAAAACCGGGGTGAATGCTCTTTGAGCATTCGAGTGTGTTCTTTTTTAAACTCTGTCCTTGAGTGACCATATTAAGGGAAAACATTGATGGCTTTTGGTGTCTAAATATCACAATGCCTTTTACATGCCATAGTCTGCTGCAAATAAATTGGATTTTGGTGGAAAATTTTGCTTCATAGGCACTTCTGCAAGATAGATTTGCTTGATTCTGTGCAAATAAGCTTGAACTGTTTGCAGTCTCAGAAATAGAAATACATGCTTCATTGTTTGCTCTAATCATGAGATTAAGTGCCTGTTATTTTTTCCCTTTCCTTGCTATAGCCTTTTTTGATTTGGTGGCTACTCATTTCCCAAATGGTACAGAATTCTTCCATTGTATATGCATTGATCCACCACACGCCCGCTACCCGCATGGGATCATCGTACAGTGAGCAACCGCAGATCAAATGGCTGTGTCTACAGCTCCTGTGGGTACCGGGTAGGAGGATTTGCTGCTAAGGGATCACCAGGCTCTGGGCAGGTTTTTCAGATCTCACCAGAGCTGCATCTGTATTAACGTCCCTTTGTGTCATGAACCTGTGACACGTTAAAGACCAGTTCCCACATGTTTTCAGGGGTTGCTTTGTGAACCATCAAGTGCAAAGGCCATAATGAGCTAAGTGACCAGGCGCTTGCTGTCAGAGCTGATATGGGACAACCGAAGCTTGTAAATGGGCTTTGTTGTTCAAAGGGGACACTGATGGAAAAAAAGACTGTGCTGATATGTGGAACTTAGTGGCCATTTCCACATGTTTTACATTGCTGTAATGTATGGCACGTGGTACACAGTAATGTCATTATCCAACGAAAGAATTCTTGGTCTGGGCTTACAGCTAATTTACACTCTCTGAGTTCAGAGAGAGATCGGGTGGGTCTCTCAGGTCCATCTCAGATGCTTTACGAGTCATTTTTCTCTTTTGAGGCTTTGCAGGGGCAAGGGGAGCAGGTTTTAGATTTCTTCAGAACAGGTTATTTTTTATCTTAAAATGAAGGGAAGAATTTGATCAGTCAGCCTTGGGAGTCTGTGTTGGGTTCTGGAGTAGATTAGAACATTAATATGAATTCTGCAACTTTGCTTTCTATTCTGCAGCACAAGCAGTAAGCTTGTGTGCTTGGTGAGCGTGTGCACTGTAACAGATTACAATATATATCTTCACTGTTTCGGTTTTTAACTGCAGAAGACAATAGTAGCACTTAAATATGGAAAATAATTTGTAAAGCAAAGTAGCAAACCATCAGTCTTTGTGAATACATTCTTGTCTGTACATTCAACCTGTCTGGATGCGTTAGCTATGCCAGATCATCTTCTAGCTGGCAGTTACATGAGGAAAAATTAGTCAGCCTGAAAAGGAATAGCTCAGTTTCCATGGAGCTACTCTAGGCTTTGTGGACACGTTTGCAGGTTAGAAATGTACTGCAGGTAGAAAAAGCAGCACTGAAATAAATGGGGAGCAGAAATTCTGTCTGAAAAGAGTTTGAAGAAAGAAATTAAACAAGAAAGAATATTTAGGGTTAGGCACTTCCCAGGTAAATACTTACACAAGATTCAAGTTATCCTCACATCACCTTGTCGTGTAGATAAGTATTTCTTTCTTATCCTCTCTGGATTTTATTTCTGAAGAGTCAAAGACATTGCCTATTATTAGCAACATAGAAATGAAACATCAAGAATTCCTCGGTCACTCTTCTCTATTTTGTAGTTTCGTGCTGAGTTGGTGCCACGTTGTGTCCCATTATCTCTGCGACGGCCATCAGGTGTAGGGTGAGAAAGTTTCCATCGGCTCAGGAGCTCATTCTCCTGGTTCTAACAACTGTGTGAAGCAATAGAAACAGCACAACAACTTCTGCTGTCCTCCTCTCAGTGAATGGGTTTCCTGGCAAAGGCACCACCTTCCCCCAAAGATGCCAACTAATCAAAACCACTGATCTCAGCAGCAACACAACTGAGGGACAGCTTGATTTACATCAAAATTAAAAACCAACAAAAATCTTTCCTCTAGCAGCAGAGAATCGCTGGGTTTGGGTTTGAAGTGGAATACCAAAGGTAGCAGTATTCTCGTTAGTTTTGCAGACTCGTGGTGGTCAGTGATCTTTGTCAAAAGGCAATTGTGTCTGACTGGACCTTCGAATCAGTCGACGGCTTCAGCCAGCATGCTGCACCCTGCTGTATTCAACTAATTGAGTCTCCCCTCTAAAGCTAATTATAAATATAAACAATACCACCAAGGGCTCGTTAAGAGAGTAATTACTGGGTTTAGAGACATCTGTAATGAAACCCTGCCATTCTAGAACTGCAGTTTAAAGCCACAAGCTAATTTTAAAGCGTCATCTAATAAGTCTCTGGAATAAATGTAGTTCTTTCAGGCAGAAGTTTTGCAGATTACCAGAAACAGAGAACTCAGTAACAAATAAGAAGACCTGCTTCTTCTCTACTTGGCGTATTATTTCAGTGCAAGCCCCGCTCAGTGAGCAGAATTGACAGAAAAGCCAATGAGACTTTCCAATGTAGTAAAGTCCAGGTTTGAATTTTGTGTAAAAGGAGACAAACAAACACAAATTTGGAATCAGCGGTGACTGGTTCAAGATGCAGTCTTTGGCCAAGGCTACCGATCCAGCGGCCCCAGGAGCCAGCCCTGGTGGCTCTGTGGCTCTAGCACACGCAGAGCTGAGCGGGGCAGGATCCAGGCATTGCTGGTTTGTCGAGAGAGCGTTTACCCAGCGAGCAGTTCCCTTGCCAGCTTTTGGCAGTTGGGACACCTGTATGAACTCAGCAGATAAGCTGCATTTCTTGTCTCATCCACTGAAAGCTTATATTACAATATGTACTATATATGTGAACTACACATTATGTTATAAATTAATATGAATAGCAATTAGTTGGAACAAATAGGCAAAAAGTGGCTACAACAATGCTGCTTGTATGAAGTAATCTTTTGCATACATTAGCGAAGATGATAATTACCGCTTTTCTAAGAGAAAGATGTGACTTTGAAAGCTATGCACTGCATTCCTGCCCTTGCACACACAAAAAAGTCCCTGATAAAAATCTCAGTCACTTTGACCAGCTCCTGACTCGCCCTTGCTTTAGTGCTCGTTTCAGCCCTCTTCAGGAGAACGAGAGATTTGCCAACTCCAGTTGTCACAGCTGGTTTTAAGACAAGAATCCAAGTTCATTTTCCCACCTTTACTGCTATGTTCTACACTGGCCCTTACCTTTTCATTTTTGCTTGTCTTTCAAATATATAAGCCCTTCATGTTCTTGATTGTCTCTCCTGTTTACTGTGGTCTGTAGCACAACAGTACTTGTTGGTCTACTATAAAATGTCTTTAAATTCAGCTGTAGCAGAATTGTATGTCCTTGTGAATCCTGGATAGTAACTGACAAGTGCGGTCTAGGTTTGGAACTTGCTTTGGGAGTCGGTTCATCATCTTTCGGTAAAATTGTGCTTCTTAAATGTAACGAGAAGAGGAAGTGGGAGTAAAGACAGGTTTGCATCAATAATGCAGCACTTGGATTCAGCCTTGAAATAACCCTGTGAGGTAAGAGTGCTTGGGAACAAGTGATTCAGTACCTTCCTCTGTTCTGAGGTTTGCCCACCCACTCCTCCATACCACCTCCTGTGGTGCGGGACACGTTAATGCAATGTGGGAGGTTAGCGTACCGATTCCTACCGACTGCATTTGTGCTCAGCTTCCCACGCACCTTTTGAAATAGGGTCCCTTATTTAGAAAAGTTAATGAGTTTTATAACCTATGTCCCAAACTACAAATGCAGTGGGTTGAAAAGTACCCGTTACATCCATTTTGAATTACTTGGCATCTCATAATTTCTAACTTTGTTAACGAGACAAGTTTGTGCACCCTGAGCAGTCAGTAACACGGAGAAAGGTGGTGGTGTGCTGAGTGCTGGGAAGGCAGCTGCTGCATCTTGAAGCAATTACCCTGCAAAGGATGCTGTCCAGTGAAATTAAATGTGCTCCCATGCTGATTCGCTGATGCATTGACGACACACACAGAGCTTAAGAGAAAATCCTGATTTCTCTGCAACTACTTTGTAACAGTAACATAGTAAAGGTGACATACGTCAACACCAAAGGAGTAATCAACAGCTTATCAGTAAACCTTAGTGCCAAGTGTCATCACCTCTCCAGGACACGCGTGCGTTCGCTGTGCGGTCGGTTTCTGGCTGGGCGCTCCCTGCTCTGCTGCGGGGGACACCTTCCCGCCTCACAGCTGCGGCGTGGAGCCGCGCGGACCGAAACAGACGGACTGCGAACTTGGGTCTGAACCCTGAAGCTCTTATTAGTTATCACAACTTGACTAATTCCAGCAGATAAAATATGGCCTTTCCTGTTTTCAACCTGCCGCTTCTCTGGGGAAAAAAAGGATCACGTGTTTGTGGATTTCTGAGAAGCCATTCTGAGCCAGCCCGTACCTTCCACTGACACCAGACAGATCACTTAATTTCTTCATGTACTAATTGGAGTGTAGGAAATAGAAACAAACCTCAAACAGTAAAAAATTACATTGTTTCTTCTATTCATCTGAAACATTAGAAAAACCATACTGACTGAACATACACTTAGCCTTTACAGAAACCTTTTGGAATGGAATAAGCACATAGTATCTTACTCTATTACATTCATGTATCTTGCTTCTTAAGGGCCTGACACTAAATACTTATTCCCCAAAACAGCCCCACATAAGTCTAAGATGACTAAGAAGCAGATCCAGGCTTTGATCCCAAATTCTGGCTGCTTCATTGTACAGTAATATAGTTATGTTAAACCATAAGAAGTATTACAAAAACTGTATCTGGCTGAAAAACTAAAGACTTTTGTAATCTACCTAACGAGGACTGGGGTGGAGAATCAGAACAGTGCTGTGGAAGCCCTAGAAGCTTTAAATCAGCGCTTGCCGAGCAGATTCTGGTGTGTGCCAGTGAACAGCAGTACCTGCGGTCCAGCTACCTGCTTCTTTTTCCCTCATCTCCCCAGAGTCAGAGGTTTCCTGCTGTTTCGATGAAGCAGATTGTAAAAGCAAATCACATACACGACAGCCTGACAGACATCATTCTACCAGCCCGGCCTCCCCACCTTTTCCTGCTGCCTTTCTGACATTTCAGTCTTTTTCTGATTTCCTGACAACCTGAAATTCTACCTCTGTATAGGCACCCTTACTAAGAGTTTCTTAAAATTCATTTGCCATTACTGAAGCATTTGGTCTCTCTCCAAAAGCGATCTGTGCATAACATTTGTTATCAATTTGCCTCTGGAAGGTTTATTTGGGGTGCTGAAGATTTGCTAACCCTTTAAGCAGGGGGAAAAACTTGGGCTCAGTGACAAGAACCAGGTGGGAAAGGCTGGAATCAGAAGGAGGGAGGAGACTGTTTCAGGTACTGGGTCAGGATCCAAAACTTGACTTTTGTCTTTTATGTTCTATATTATATCCTACATTGGTTATGTTTTTCTTCATTGTACCATAGTCTGGCAGAGAAGTACAGATGGACGTAGTAGAGACATAGAGAACGTGAAGTGACACACACTGCAATATGTACCAGTAGAAAGAGATCAAGGACGCGTTATCTTCACGTGGGATTAGCTGCTTTAGAACCTACAGTAGGTTACTGAAGTTACTAACAAGGAATGCATGATGCAGGAAATGCATTCATTCACACACACTGTTTGTCTCAAGTGCTCTTTCCTCTGTCGATGCATAGCACTGCCAGCTTTGCCCCTACTCTCTAGCAAATGACTTGTTCTGTAGACCAAAGATGATTTAGTAACAAAAGCACTAACTTTGGAGTTAAAGGTACATGACCAGACTCTGCCTAAAGGAATCTGAACAAGTTATCTGTGTCTCTGTGTCAAATAAGGACAATAGCACTTGCCTTCGTCTAGAAATGCTGTAAGAGCTCGAGACTGAAGCAGGTACAACAGAAGTGAGGATTTCATACATGTACCGGAGATTATTACATTCTGTATCGTTTCACCCTCACTAAAACCTCTTCAACACTTAGATCCTTCCAGACACCTGAACTGTGTAAACAGGGGTGACCAAACCGTGCTTTGGGACCTTCAGGTACATGTTGTTTGGTCCATGACGTACTTACGTCATTGCCATGTCGACTGGCCCTTGCCAGCCTTGTCTCACAGATCGGTCTTCAGCTTTATTCTAAGTATTTAGTGACATTTCCTATATTCTATCTTGCTGGTTTTTACACCGGTACAAAGAATCTGCTAGTACAGCTAAAATAATAGCAGTGTTCCTCACTCATCTTAATCGAAATACTTACACCTGTAGTAGGGTTGTTCTTTGACTATCTTAGACACAGCGCAATTTCAAAGATGCCAGGAGTGATGCAAATACTTAGCCTGTAGACACAGTATTTTCACACAGCTGAATTCACCATCTGGCTTGATGGCTCTGTGGATACTTACACTTTACTCGCATAAGGTGACATTTTTAGTTACACGTGCAATTGCAGCTTGGTCAATAATTCTGCCTTCCCAAAAGGTTACTGGGCATGAATCAATGGTTACAAACAAAGAGAAAACTTTGAGGTGCAAGATTTGTTCATTATTCAGCACTGCAGTAAGAAAACAGAGCCAGCAGTGTTTGCAGTACTTTTTCAAAAAATACATGGTCTGGTTGTACATCACAGTACCATACACAGCGTGTATTCTATACATCCATTCTGTCTAGTCATTAGACAAGAAGATGTCCGAGTGACAGATCACACACCTGTAATTCAATGTAGTTACACACCTCGCTGCTGGTGCGCAGCACAACACTGAATGCTCAGGCTTCTGACTGCCATGTCCAGTTAGTCCTTTCAAATGAGCGCGTAGACGGGACTGGACTCACGCCTCACGTTGCCTTAGAGTTGGAATCAAGCTGATGTTTCTTGCTCTTTATGTCAGATAGAACAATCTTTGCCTTACTATTTAAAATTCCTTCAAAAGTAGAATCTACGTACTTCCAGCTACTTCAGGACAGGAAACATTTTGTGGGTATCAAGCTTAGGTCTTCATTTCCCTGCAATGCTGGATTTCTCAGGTGAAATTAACACAGATGCCATTCAACCTGACCAAAACACCCCTCTCTAACTTAGGTGCTACTGCCCTCTACTGCATTTTTAATATAGGTCATGAAAATATGCATTCTGTTAATCCATAGAAGTCACAGTTCTTGACAGGTTTATGAGGGTCATTCACGTCACCATTCAACCTCTCTACCAATACCTCAAAGCTATAAAATATAAAGCATTCAAAGTTTTGAGGAAGAAAATCACAATGTGTCTGAACCAGGAAAACAAAACCAAGAAAACCCCACAAACAACCCCACACCAAGTATTTGTGGAGTTGTATTCATTGAATCCTGCAACTCCACAAGAACAGTACAGTATCACAGCCATTGCAGAACTAACAGCACTCTCCGGCCAGTTCCAGCTGCTCAAATACGAGGCGGGGAGAAGAAAAGAAGAAATAAACCCAATCCTATAGGAGATGTCAAAACACGTAACTAATATTAATGCTCTCAGATTACTTGAGGCTCACAAAGCTCTAATGCAGCTGACTGCTGAAGATGTCTACTAGTACCATGTAACACCTAAATGTATTTATTTCCCAGTAACTGAGGTTTTCATATTATTGAATGTAGCTCACATCCAGGGTACACCTCAGAGTAAATAGCATCAGGAAACAAGTAAGTTTTAATCCCCTTACTTCAGTTCCCCAGCAACTGACGCTTTGTTTCAGTATAGGGAAAAGATTTCTGCAAGACACACAGCACTTTAGACTTAACCTCCTTCCTCCGGTGTTTAAAAGCATTCCGTGTGCTCCTACATCACCGCTCTCTAACGGGGAGTGGATGGATTGCAGGAGAGAGACAGTGCCGCCTATTTGCCGTTAAAATACACTGGGTGAAGGTGAGGTACGTAACTGTCCCTGCTGCCACCGCGCTCGGAGCGGTTCCCCTGCGCTTCCCGAGCCGGGCGGTGCCCGGCGCTCCCCGTCCCCTGTCCCCCTAGCGGCCGCTCTGCTCGCTGTTGGCCGAGCCGGAGCCGGAGCCGGCGCTCGCAGCGGGGCCCGGTCCTCTTCACCGCAGCGTGCGGCTGCCCGGGGCTGACAGAGATGCCGATTTTGACGGCAAAGAAAGAGCCCCTGGCACACAATTTCAAAACGACGACCTGAACAGAAGCATGAGGCATCCCAAGAAGTACTTTTTCTTGCAGGAGATAAGCAAGAAAGAGGAAAACAAAAGGAATTGAGTAGTCTCACACCTACATCTCCATACAATCAGGAATTAACAGAGTGTATGAAAAGGCAGGAGGTGCATTTGGAAGATGAAGCACGCAGCAGTTCCTATGAGAAAATGAGGCATCAAGAATCCATGGGGAAGAAAAACAGCAACAAGCTGACATTCCATCTGAGCACCGAGGTGTTATTCACAACAGGAGACATGCTGTGTTAGATCAACTTTATTACATTAGCAAAGTTTGACAATAAAATATTCAGTCTATTGAACACATTCATACACAAAGAGCATATAAAATGCTAGGTCTCAGAATATGTTCTGTACAAAATACTGTTAAGTGTAAAGCAGCAAAGTCATTGCCAAACATTCCCTGAATTTAAGAGGGCCTTGAACACACTGTGCTCCAAGAACTACCTAATACCAAACATTCCTCCCTTTGGTCTGCAAGTCCTTTGCAATTATTGCTAGTTAGTGAAGCCTTCTGTTTTTAAACAGAATCACATAGTGACTCTGAACCTCTTCAGAAGTATTATAATGACAACTGAAAGCTTCAGCATTTTCTAGATATTTTGTCAAAAATATGAAACATTTGGTCCTCAAGACTGTTTTTGGTTTCTGAAAACACCCTGGAAGAATAAAACCAAGTGAAAATTATGGAGAGACAAGAGAGATATGTATACGGAAGATATGTCAGTAAGTTCAAACATTCAAGCTGTGCGGTATGGCAGAGCACCCGAGTTACTCCTCGTCAGGAAGTGCCACATTCTCCTCTCCTTAAATCTTTATTCCTTCAGACCTCTCTCTCCACACAAGGATCCAGAGTGCTCAGGTGCACATGGCTCTGGCAGGCCTGGAACAGTAATGCTAATATGTACTCGGGCCTTGTGGAAGAACGTGCCCCAGTGAGTAAGCACTGCTCAACACACTGAGTGAAGTGGGTCAGTTGCAATGACTGGAATAATGTCGCTTACTTTGTGCACTCACTTTGCAATGAGAACTCTATCCTAATATGCAAGAAACTGAAAATGAAAGGGCTGAAGATGATTTGGTAGAAAAATCACAAGTACTGGAGATAGAACTATAGTCTTCAGAACCCATGGCATCCAAGCAAAGCCACAGCAGCAGCGCTGTGCCTGCTCCAACACGTACTTAGGCAGGTGCGCACCTTCTTGCGCATCAAGCCTTTGTAGACACAAACACCATCAACAAGAAGCCCTGAAAAACTCCCAGCTTATTTTAGCAGGGTAACTAGCGCAATTCAAAGAGACAGGCTCTAGGGCTTGTCTACTGATGGAAAGACGATTTACAAATCTTGAGGTTAAAAGACACAGTTAACTGATCTCAAACAGTACTAGGTTACCAACATTAGAAAAACTAAGATTTTTCTTTTGAGGCACAAAAAGTAGAATTTAAAATGTCGTAAGGGGGGGGAGGGCAGGGAGAAAAGCTTAAGAAAGAGCATCTTTTGGAATCATGTATTTCAGAACTCAATCACAACCAACCCTGAAGCTAAACTCTTACTGAAACTGAAAATGCAACTGATTGATGGGCCAAGATATAAAGGAAGCTTTGAAACATTCTCCACATCAGGCTAAGAACTGGCTGCCTGTGTTCTTTTCTCACTCTTTCAGCCCCGATGCCCGTGTTGGCAGCCTGCAGTACAACCTCCAGCTCCACTCACTCCAGTGCCTGGAACACGCGTTCTACTTCAGCAAGAAAGAAGTCATAAGCTGTTTTCTGTAGTAAACCAGTAACAGCAATTTATTCAAAACCTGGCTCAGAGCACAGGAAGAGCTTTATCTCTGAGCAGTCTCGGAACACGTGCCTGCAGTCACCCAGCTGACAGCCCTGCATGGAAGGGAACGCCTGGCCAAAGGCCTTCTTGTGGAGATTGGTCTGGGTTTTGTTTTCACTTCAACAATCACCAATCACAACTCCAGGCTGTGGGAAAGCCTGGGCACCATTGCTGCTCAACTCCTGGGCAACTGATGACACGATAAACATTCAGTCTTAAAAAATCAGGAATGTATCCCTCATTCATCAAATATAATAGGGAAAATGCAGGGGAAATGAAGTTAAAACCTAGGAAAATATTTAGCTTATCCATGACCTTAGTTCAAGTTGTTCTGGATTTAAAAGTCATTTTTGATTTAAAACTTGAAGCCTTAAGCCTATCTCCTGTGCCAAAAATGTTTGCATTCTACTGTAAGAGGAGTTCGAACCTGTCATTTCAACACATCTTATTCATACATGTACTGGCAGCATCTCACGCACGCTACCAAAATAGTTAAAAACTTGACCCTTTAGACAACTTCTGTTTCTCAACTAATGAATCTTCAATAGTTCTGATGAGTTTCTCAACCCCCTAAACCATTTTTCTTGGAGGACCTGGCACGTTCAAAGCATTCAGAATTGTGTTTGCAGAAAGCTAAGCACAGTCTAACTGGGTGGCTGGTTCTAAAGCAAGCAAAAGAGAATCTTCAAGTGAAACCTCCTCCAACAGCACTTGTGTAATCAAGTCCGTAAGCACGCTGCCCTCTAGGCTCTCGTTTCTGTGGCATTCAGAGTTGACTTTTTGAGTAAAACAATACTGTAGGAAATAGGAGTTGCATGTTCAACAACTTAGATAAGCATTTAAGGAACAGCATATCCCAGCTTCTTGAAACAGCAATGAAATTCTGTCTATGGGAAGTCTTAATGTAAAGTTTCTTTTCAGCCAAATGCAATATTGATCCAATGCCCAAGTAGTTGACTGAGACCAAGGTTTATACTTCATACTGTATTATGCTGGCTTCCATTCCCACCCCATTTCAGGAAGTTCACTTTGCTTTTGAATTAATGCTCTCCATCCATTATAATTTCAACTACAGGAGACAATTTGACTCAGACATGCAGTTCTGCACGGTATGGATTGTTTGCCAGTATTCAACTCAATTAGTTTTAATTTATGTGCTGCTCCACACAGCTACAGTTCTTGTAAGCACCAACCACTGTTTCCCTTTCCCTCATTGATAAATAAAGCACAAGGTGAGAAACTCCTCAGCCTCCAGATTGCAAGTGACCAGGTTCCAAGCAACCAGGCTCTAGAAGGTGAAGAGCAAAACATTTCCTTGTTCTTTCTTATAAAAGTCCCTAAAAAGCTTCAAGTAATTCACACATCTTTTTTCCCCAGGAAGGCTGTAACAAAAGAAAGGGTGGGTATGACAAAGGTAGCACAGCACCAGGCAGACCCATTCCCTACCCTACCTAGGAGATACACACACTTACAGATTAGGGAGGTGCTGGGAACTGTGGATCAGAATATGCAAGACCCTTCAAAAAGTTTCCTGTGCTTCCCAAGTAAACGCTATTCCCTTGTTCTACAGGCATCTGAAACCGAAATCCTTGCTAGCCCAGCCACCCCAAACCCCGCACAGACCACCAGAGGAGCTCGGTATCTGTGATTCTATGCAGTACGTGCGAGGGGCTGCACGATCTCCAATGGAAGTCTGTATGAATGTTGGACAACACTGGAGGCACCAAAATGCATGTTTGACCAAATCTGCAGAATGTGAAGATACCGTGATGCATCTTAAGCACAAATTGAGACAAAGTCATTCAGGACACCAGACAACTTCTTGAACACAGCCTTAAAAAACCCACACAAAATAAATAATTCAAATATCTAAATATTAAGGGATTAAAAGGCATTTTCCCATATTTAAGGGAAGGCATCACAGGTGAGGAAAATGACTCAACACAAGGTATCACAAATCAAAGAGCAGCTTTTTCACGTAGGAGATAGTAGTATCATTGGATAGCATTTGAATATGTTCGTTTCCTGGAAGCTCAAATATCACCACTTCCTGTTTTTGCCTGTCCACCCACTTCCGACACTGCAAGGCACTCTGTAAGTTTACTGTACCGTCCCCATCGCTGTAAAGGATCTTGGGTTCTTTGTCCGGAAAACTTTCATAATGGAAGGAATCGGGTGTCTCCACCCCGGTGCCATAAAGACAGTGTATGCGCACCCCAGGTGGCGTCATCTGGTAGAGCAGGGGCTCAGTGTCTTGTCTCATGAACCAGCCATCCTCAAAATCAATGTCCCTGTAGAACTTCCTGTAGTCCCGAAGAGTGTAGTTGGCTGTGGGTGTGCTCACAAACACCTTGTCTGGAGGCCACGTGTAGTTGTAGGGGAGCAGCCAGTTTGTGGAAACCGCTGATCGCTGCTGGTCTCTGATCTTGAGTGAGCTGATAACAGGTATTCTGTTGTTGTCACCTTAAAGAAAGGTTGAATTCCATTATACACAAAGCAAGCATGAATCTTAACCAGCTGCCATTGCTACTACTCAGTGATAACGTGAGTAAAAAGACTATTCCCTTTGCTTACAGCAACAATGAGAAGTTTTCCTCATTTATGATTGTTTTTATAATTAACTTCTGCTATAATTGTCTTGATAATTAACTTCTGCAAACTAACTTCCAATAACTTCCAAATTTAAATTCAAGTTGATGAATGATGTATGACCCAAGAACGCTGCTGCCTTTCCAGACGCGCTCCTTTTTAAGAATCAGGACATTTTATTAGGCGTTATTTGTACCGTTTGCAAGTTGTCTTCAGTGCTCTCTGGAGTGTGGCACTACTGCCATCTCCGCTGGGGACACACAAAACCAGCAATTCTTGAAAGACCACTTGATAACTACTATACTCGGGAAATGTTGTTAGCTAGCCAAGCTTTCCCAAAGCATTGTATTTCCATAATGTAATATAAATCTAGAGAGCTAGATCTTATTATGAATAAAGGTCTTAAATTATGATAAAAAACCACCTCAAAATAGTTATATTTTACCAAATTTAGACTTGCTGTTATTACAGAACTAGTGTTTGACCAAAACGTTTGATGAATATTCCTACGGACATCAAGTCCATTCTTTTCCTAGCAGTCTGTTCTGCAGATGGCTCTACCTAACATATGACTGAGCTACAAATTATGTGCATCGTCATGTTTAACCAGGGTCCTTGCATCTTCACAAAATTAAAAGCTGCTTAATAAATAAATGACAGATACAGTGTTGAGTAGAAACAAAGTTTAAGAGAGCCCTGAGACAGATATGGCTTTATTTTCATGTTGACTGTGTGATCAGAGCTACATTTGTGTTGTCACAGTGGCTGGCACACCTCAGTTCACCAGCTGAACCTTGAATCCAGTTCTCCGTTATCAGCTCCAGGTGGTTACAGCATGTAGCACACCATAAAAGCCGAAATACTGAAACCAAAACCACCATTCCTCAAATAGCACAGAAGTGTATTTTCCAGTTCCATAAAGTGGCGCTATTGCTTCAACAAGGAGACCTAAAGCACAGTCTAATGCCATCTTTAGGAGGACTATATTGAGACATTGCTAATATAGCTCCAAAACAGATACAGGAAACTCAGCACAGCAAGAATTGCAAAGGTCCTGAACAGCGTGTTTCATGTTACTGTGCGATATAAATACCTAACTGTGCACACTCACCACACAGACACTGAACCCACTTGGCAGTTCTCAGCACAGAAACCCTGAGTGCTGAATTGAACAATGAAAGGAATGTGTACAGGATTTATTTCCAGTAGAATAATCAAACACAGAGCCTGACTATTCCAGGCTTCTCTTAAACAACTGCTCCAAAATGCTCACCATATCCTTTACTTTTCTCTGAAATGCTAACATACCGTATGGCCAAGACCATCCTTACGTCAGCAGGCACGCCACGCATTGACATTATAGCAAATGAAACGTGAGGTTCAAGGAAGACACTGCTAGTGTCTGAAACCGGGAAAAACCACACAAACCGCCACAGTGACCTTTGTGTCTTTCCTCACTGTGGTGGAAGTAACAGCCCCACTTCATTGGCACTGGAATTGTAACGACAGAAGCACTGATCCTGAAAAGCACACGAATAAATAGCAGAAAGTATCCCAGAAGATCTAGAGAAAATAATTCCACCTGTGTACTGGTTACCACTTGGAAAACACCACTGTGAATGGAGGTGAAGTTCCTGGCCATTACTGTATGATAAACAGGAACGGGAGCATTCGTAGCTTGCCTGGTCTCTCTAGCAGCAATGCAGTATTTTTCTTTAAAGCAACAAGTGTGCATCCTAAGCCCCTAATAATGTCAATTTTAAAAACTTATTTGGACTAATGCAATCCAAGTGTTAATGCCTGATGGTGGCGATTTACTACAGATATTTGACATTGACCTAGCCTAAAAACTTGTGTTCTGATACTATGTCCTGCCCATTTAACTTTCCTACATGACTCAAATTCCTGCTCTAGATGTGGAGTTCAGTACAACATATGGCTTAAACAACTACATTTTAGTAGAAATTTAACTGTGCACTGTAGAGCTGGCCACTTTAGATGAGATGCATTATAAACATGTGAAGCACAGCAGCTTAACCCAACACTGGAATTTCACATGAAATCATGTAGAACTTTATGAAGTAGAGATTACCCCCACCATTGCTGTAGCATGCAAGCTTGTCAGACAGAGCCTGTGTGAAAAGGGAGATCCACTACTGCAGTAGATTTCACAATGTATCTCTCAATACAAACATCCAGTTTAAGTTTTCTACTGAGCAACTGAGCTGTGCGCTACTATTCAGAATCAAACGCCTTTGCTAAGCGAAGTATTCTTTGATCCGTCTGTGCATGGCTGGCACTTGCTGCGTGTCCTATACTTTCATGAAGTCCAGTTTCTGGTATCAGTTTTGTTTAGGAAGAGGATCATGATATCCAAAGCTAAACAGTTAGAAATAAGCTAAAAAACCAACAAAACACCAAGCCAGAAACAAACTAAATGCCAAAGCACATGAAGTAATTGTGGTGTCACATGGAGTAAGTAAGCTTTTGCAGTCATTTGCAGTTACTTAGTGAAATACATTATGCTGCCTTTTTTTTTTTGTGTCAGACATCTCCAGTATGCTAAACCTAAGATCCCAAAGAGTCATATTCTTTGTGTTATAACCTTCAAGAGGCATGTGTGCTGTGGGCACCATTCACCACCGTGTCTCCAAGCTTCCCACAGTGTTACCCCAGCCTCAAGAGCTGTGTGATCTTTGAGCAAAGGACACCACTGACCGCTCGAGCCCTTGTTAGCTTGCAGTACTGAACAGGGAGCAATCAGGCTGGAGGCAGAGGTGACACAACTAGGAGACACGAAAACCTTCTGAAGAGGTTCGGAGAGCTCAAGAGGGGACACAGCTCCTGGTTAAGGGATACAAAAATCCTAGTCCACTCCCATGAATTTAAAGAATGGCAGGTTACAAGGCTTGAATCATCAACTTGTTATCACTTATTAAAAAACTCCTTAATTTTCATAGTAGCTTAAATTCTCACCCTCCAGTCAGAGTTCACCTAGTTAGTGCCTTGCACTGCTGACAGAAGCCATGGCAAACTCAAGCTACCTACCTGAAGCCAGCACACGCAGAGTTTTAGCCACTCCTCCCCACGGCGCCCCTAATGACACATAATCCTTTATGTACTTGTCTTTCCAATCCTGAGTCTGATGGTTGAGGAAGTAGAGGGTGTACATATTACCCATACTGTGGGCAATTAAGACAACAGGACTTCCATACTGCTCATACATTAACTCTATCATCTTGCGAAGCGCCACGAAGTAGTCTCCATTCTCATCTAAATAAAAACAAACAGGTTACACGGTTACGTGTGAATGCTGAACTTGAACACAACTCTTTAAAAGGTTATTTACTGGAACTGTCTGTGGAATTTATAACACAGAGCTTAGAAATTGCAGTGTTAAGTGGGAGGAGTGGGTGTTTTTGTGGGGACATGGTTTGGTGGTGTGGGGTGGTTGCTTTGTTTTTAAGCAAGTCTGAAGTAGCAGAGTGTTTAAAGAAAACGAACAAGCACACCACAGCTGTCATCTGGGTCCAGGTGCATTCAGGCCCCAAGAACCAGTCAAAATTAAGGTTTCAAGTGTAATTGTGCAGGGGAAATGGGAGAATAGACCCAAAACATTATTTGTGGGCTGGGAGAGTCAAAGTTTTGTCTGAGTAACGATGTTATTTACTTGGTGCCTTCCGCCAGTCGTACGGTGCTCCTCTCACATCTTCATCACGTTTGTAGCCCCAGTCTACTAAACTCTGCACCAGCATGTAAAAGTAACTCCCTGCAGGCATCAGAGAAGAAACAGAGCAGTGAGAAGATCAGTATTGGAAGCAACCATCAGGCACTGCTGCAAACCTAACTAATTTCTGTAGGCATTATACCATATATATAGACATTAGAAGTGTAGTTTTAGTCTTTCACAATCTAGAAAACTGCATATTAAACAAAATGAGTTATGCTCACTGTTCCCCAAAGTGAGAGAATAGCACTACTAAAACTTCTTACTAACCAGCTGATCTATCAAACAGCAAAACACGGCACACAGAACAGATCCGCTCTGCCCAGCGGAAGCGTAAGGAATACACCTCAGAATACGTTCATAAGGGTTGGCCTGGACTTCACCAACATTTATTCTTGGAAACAAATGCTTATGGTTTATTGCAGGAAACTACCAAAAACACTATCAGGTAGTGGACTAAGACATAAATGACTGAATGTAGTGCTTCAAGAGCAAAGAAAAGAAACATTTGCAGACTGGCTATATATTGAAAGATATTACATACTACGAGCTTTGATGCATAGGATGTAAGTATCACCATAGTTAAATGCATTTAGTAACAGCTTGAAAAATTTCGTGTCAAAACATCTTATTCAATATGAGAGTCACACGAAGTTTTGAGCAGAACCTCACTGCTCAGCCTTGAATGCCTCTCTGAAATGAACACGGGCAACTTCACACACGGCCCCGTTCCAGCTGTGTCATCCAGTGAAGATCATTAAGCACGTTACTGCCCTTTCAGGGATTGATCCCTACAGAAAAACAAATGGATGCTAAGGAGCACGTGAAGCTCAGGGCATTGCTGATTATTAAGTTACTTATGCCTTCAACCACAGCTGACTCCTCCTCACAAAACCTTAGCAGGCTCAGTGTTCGCTGAAAGGTGGCTTCTACAAAAGCACCACACAAAAACACCTGCAAACATACTAATACAGAAATCTTCTGTAGCACAAACGTAATTATATAATTACTCTTACACTGACAACAAGCAAGGAACTACAGAGGCAGTACCATATCGCACAAGCCCATTAACTCATTAAGGCCAAAAACCATCTTGCTCAGAACTAAGCTGAAATGGTTTTTTTGCTTGTCAAGCTTCAGTCCCAGAATTTTCTACTCAACCCATCTCATTTTGCCAGTGTCTGTTTTCAAAGTGCCTACTCAAGTTTCATCGGAGAACTTAAATTTAGCATGAGGCTAAATAACACGGAATCATCTTCTCTCAACCTACCAGGCCAAACCGACAAAACAATCCTGTGCAATGAAAACACTTGAAAGCAAAGTGAGCCATGTACTACCCTACCACTGAAAAAGTTGTTTGCCTACTTCTAAACAGAACCGTAAGTGGAAATCCCAGTTCAGTAGCTTGTTGTATAAAGACAGACTAGAAAAGTCCGACGAGTGACACAGCACTCGAGGCACAGCTCGTACATACCAACGCTCCTCTTGCTGGGGTCGAGGAACTCCAGGGAGAACGTCTGCCCAAAGCCCGGCACTCTAACATCCACCCCATCTGGCGGTTCCGTAATCTTACTTGTTCGATTATACACCAGCCTTGGGGAGACACAAACCCACGGTCATGTCCCGTTACCACGTGACAACTCTCAGCGACCCTGCGCTTTATGTGCTGAGTGCAGCAACAAGAACTTTAAGTGCTATTACTCAGAAGAAAGAAAACGAGCAGCGAACAGGCAGACATGGTAAGAGTACTCTAACAGCTAAGGGGTTACAAAATGCAAACAGTTACTGTAATTAGTTTAATGCTTTACATGCACAATCTGGGACTTCTCTATAAACTGAGTATACACAATTGTAGCTAAACTAAATCTTTAGACTAAGCGCTACTTTATATAGTTCTATACCATTTTACTTTGCAACAAGCCACATCGTGGAAAAAACTTGTCGAGAACATAAGAATGTGGCAATAGAAGATAAAATAACTAAAGTCAGATATCAGAAACACTCACCCAGATAAAAATACCTCATTTCTGTTTAACTAGAATACCGACACCCGCACAAGGGTGCACTTGACTTCTCTTGACTAACAACAACTGGTATCTCAGGAAAGACTTCAAGCATTGAGTGTTTTGTAGACACTTTTCAAATCAATTTGAGATATGAAGAATCTGGAGCACTGGGTCAGGGGGTTTATTATTGGTGGTGGTGGCTTTTGTTGGTTTTTTTTAATGCCATGTCAATATAATTGCCATTTCTGGATTCAAGCTTTTACTCCTAGATGGAGTCTTAGAATCCAAATCGATACCCCAGTCACACACCAAAAATCTGTAACTTGTAAGGCATATAGCAAGACACAAGCAGAGGCATTACTTTTACAGGAACATGAATTAAACAGATTAATGGAACAGCTGTGAAGCTTTAAATGAGGTAACATTTTTAACCAAAGTGATTCCGTAGACTTGCAGAGCGTCACTGCAGGGCTCCCGTGCCTCAGCTCCCTCCAGCGCTCTGCCAGCAGAAGCGCGAGCTCACGCTCCTCCTGCCCGCTGCATCAGAACCCGAGTAACTCATCAAAAGAGCAGAAAACGTTCTGCTTTAGGCAAGCCTGTGCAAGTGCCTGATAAGGCCTCACACCAGCGCTGGGTAACTGGTAGAGAAAAACGGCAGAAACTAAGAACCTCTGCACTTCACCAGCAACGCACAGCTACCTCAGCCACAGGGTGCGACCCATCCCCTTGCTCCGCCCAGCAGAACACCAGGGCATTCCCAGTCTTGAACCAGGCGAGAAAGGTTAAGGCAGCCGTTCTGCACAAAGCATGGCAGGGCAGGGAAAGGAAATCGCTGCAAAGAGCAGCATTCCCGCTCTTACCTGATATTATCAATCCAGCAGTCGATTATGATCGGCAGAAGCAATTCTAAATTCAGCCAGAGCGTAAAATAGCTGTCTGTCTTCTTAGAGCAGAGATAGTGCACTACCGATGGCTTATCTAGCTTTGCTTCCAACTGATTCCCCAAGTCCCCTGGAACTGAAAGATACAAAAAGGAGACACCTCAAAAATTAAAGCGTATAACATTTTACATTATAAATGTGCACACCTTAACACTGTATCCATCATATGCGGTATCACGGCATTCAGAGATATTAAGTTTTATAATTCAATGAACAAATATTACATAAGAACAAAGTGCTGCATGCACGTTTTCCGCTGAAAATATTTGGATTTTCAAAAACAGTTACTTGGGAACCAGCGTGTAGAGTAGTCCTGGATCGACAGTTCATCACTTCAAAGAGCAGAGCACACAGGAACAGGCCAGGGGACGAGAAAGATCGTCTCGGACCGCAGCACCATTATCTGGGCTTTCAAGTGCCAACTCAAGCTGCATGACGTTTTTTTCTTCAGAGTACTACACTGCACACACAGATATTCCTGTTCTCTTCAAACAACTGCACACTATCAACTGACCTTAAAAATGTGAAGAGTGAGTGAAAGCAGCTCCATTTACGTTTTTTATTTCCACTTCTTCACCTCTGACCATACTTTTGCTCCACAAGACTTAGCAGGCTAGCATAATAATCCAAATACATAGCTTCATCTCTTTTCCGTTCAGGTTTGGATGCAACAACCGTTTTGATGGGTTTTTTATACACGGGTAACAGGCGGCGGGAAGGGTCTCGTACCTGCCCCGCGTGCGGTGCGCTGCTCCTCAGGCACACGCTAAACGCCAGCATTCCTGGGAGGAAGTTTTATTTTCCTGTATTTTTTTTAAACACTGGAGACACAAATACTGTTTCTAAATTAGAACTAACCTCAAGAGACGCTCTTGCAGTTCTAAGCAGCAAGTTTCCAGAGAAAGTTCTTACATTGCTGTGTTTAACCATTTTTCCTAAGGAAAAGGCAAACCTCCTGCAGTACCCAAAAGGCTTCTCTATTAGAAAGATTTGGTAGTTTGGCATTTCCCCAATCTTCCAGCTCCACAGCCGCCTTCATGGAGAGGGCAGCACTGCCTCCCAGTTACCTGCAGTGTTCAGCTCCGCAGTTTTCTAATGCAAGCCTACCCATATAGTTGCTTTTTCCCTCCACTGCAGCCAGTGATTTAATCAGAACAGTTTAAGTTCTATAGCACACTCATACTTAGCAATGGTTTAGAGAAAGTGATAATAAATTAAGTAGTCCACCAAAATATAACTGAGAAGCCAGATATGCTTTCAGCAAAACACGTATTGCAGAACCGAAAAATAACAGAACTTCAGACCAAATACAGCCCTGGAAAACCACCCTCAACCTCCAACCACAGCAGGTGATCCCCGCCACAGAACACAGACCTCATGATTCCTTTATTAACTACCCCACTTGCTCATCAGGTTTTCAGTGGTTTTATTTCTGTAGTCTTAAGGGAAACATTGAAAGACCCAGTAGCTGACCACAGTTTATTTTGGGTCACATTTCAAGGACACTGATATACTGGAAAGCATAGTAAGGGAGATTATAGTATTGCATCACACCCTAGAAAGAGTTCACTGAAGTTGTCTCAACCTCACAAAATGCTGTTTCGTTATTGCCCGTAGAACTAGAAGGCAACAGCTTGTTCCACAGTCTCGTGCCTGTGCTGTCTCAGTGCTCTAAATTAGCAAAAGAACAGCATGTAGCTCTATTTATATCAACCACTGGTGGCTGGCCAGTCCCAGCAGCAGACCCGCCAAGGACAGAGCAGGTTGATCTTATCTTCGGTTTCCATGCAAACCAAAGTGGGAAAGTGACATTCTGTTCTACCTGGAATCTCATTTCCTTTGGTAAAAATCAAACTCTTCCAGCAAAAATCCCTTTACAAAACTTAAACCAAACACCTGAAGTATCAGAGTTTCTTAAACTTGCTGAGGTTTCCAAACAGCACTCGAATAACCCTGAGCACTCCTGCTCAGACTGGGAAGACTCACAACTGCAGAAGCTTAAGATACATTAAGATCATCAAGAACATTTGTCAAAAGACTACTGAGAACAGGAGACTGTAGGAAGTCTCACTTGGACTTAATGGGCTGATCTTATATTAACCCCAACTTTAATTCGGTTAAGATATTTCATCCTCAGGCTTCTTGAGGACAGAGCCTGTGCCATTAGACACTGATTCCTACCCAAGGGATGACAAGGAACAAGTTGAAAGGTGGTAATGTATTTAATTCTAAACAAAGATAAGGGGCAAGTTCCACCTGTGCCAAGATACAGTACTGCAGCTGAAGTCCCATGCACAGGTGTGATGCCCATTTGTTTATAAAGAATATATAAACAGAAAGAGCTTTAATATTAACAGTGAAAGTGCTAATCACTAATTCACGGCTCATGTTTCACTTTCTAAATCTTAATCTGCAAGCTGAAGATCTTTATGAAGCTATAGGGAACAAAATGCAAATTTTAATTTTTCAGCTTACGGAAAGGAATATGCAAGAGCTTCCGCCCTCACCCCACACAGTTTCAGTGGCAGTGATTTACATTTTGACCAGACAACTGTTTAGTGGCCTTTGGGTAAGAAACAGGTTAAAAAACCACATT
The DNA here is from genome assembly GCF_037038585.1 of Patagioenas fasciata. Taxonomy (NCBI): domain Eukaryota; kingdom Metazoa; phylum Chordata; class Aves; order Columbiformes; family Columbidae; genus Patagioenas; species Patagioenas fasciata. The sequence goes on from NC_092532.1 coordinate 24,090,538, forward strand.
GGAGATTAATTGTGTAGGATAAGGACATACCCTTCTGAGTTTTCTGTAGAAAAGCACATTCCCCTTTGCTTTCAGACCACACACAGAAAGCAGCTGTGGGCAGAGTACTCTCTAAGTAATTTTTCTCACCATCCTCTCATCTACCAATATCTGTAGTTTCTACATCTTTTTGTTGGAAGCATTATAAAATGTTCTTACTCTTCAAAGCCTGCAGACTGACCCCATAAGTGTACAAAACAACTGTTATGTCCTGCAAACCACATCAGCACTAGTTAAACTGGATGTCCAAGAGCAGATCTTCAGCAGCACTCCTGCATCCCTCATCTGCAGTTGTGTAATACATGTATTGACTCCTGAACTGCAACTTTTGGAAATATGACATTTTATATTCAGCAGAAAAGTGTTTCCATCACATCTGATGATATATCTGTTCTAGCATATTCTCATTTTTCACAAAGATGGGAATCCCAGCAGAAGCCATTCTGATACATCAGTGAGCCCAATTCACTGTCCATATTATCATATCCTTTGCCTTTTTTCCCCCCCCTCAGCCACCCTGACAAAAGCAGCAGATGTCCTTCTGGGATGTGCTCTTGTTTGATTAAAGCACACTTACAGGTCTCATTTCAGAGTTTAAAAGAGGTTACAGACTTTTCCAAGTCTGGAAGCTACACTAAGTATCTTTAGGAGACACGGATACTCCTGCCCGTCACCCTCCTGAAAGTCTTCAGGAACCGATTCCTAAGCTCCCAGCAGAAGACAATGAGCAAACCGCACCCCGGGAAGCGACTTCTCTTGATAGTGCTCAGGGAGCAGGGAGCAGTCATCCAAAGCCATGAATAGGGAGACTTGAGGCCTCATTTGGCAAACAGCTGGTACCTATATAATGGGGAGAGTTGTGTGGCAAAGAGGCCATCAGCTGCTCAACTGGTACTTTTTTACACTTTTATCTGAAAGGCAAATGCCCTTGAAAATATATCTACAATTGTAACTTTCACTGGTGTATTTGCCACAAATAATTCATCTTTCTGGTTCTATGAATTAGCCTCCCTCCAAAATGAACCAAGTTTCCCAGAAAATTATCTTCAGTTCTGACCACAGTCCTAAGGAGAACGTCTCAGGTCAGCTCCCAGACGGCACCACGGGCAGCACAGAACAGGCTCCTGTTTGAAACTGGGAACAAGCGAGCAAACAACATCTCACATGATACTCCTGGATACCTCAGATCACATGAGGCAGAAACATTTAAGTCACTCCTGCCGTGGAGCCAGCTGACCATACAAACACACACTTCAATTAGCAGTCAGCAGGAATTCACAGACAAACCTCTTTTGCATGTAAATCAATTATTAACAAACTTCGTTTAGGTGTCTTTCTAGAAAACTTTAGCCAAGTACCTAACAAGTTGTTTGCAGAAGGTATCAGAACATTGATATAGTAATTGTGTTGAGTCAGCGCTAAGAGGTAGAGTTCAGTCAATCCAGCATGATCTTATAAGGACAGGTTATCAGCTCCCAAAATTGATAAGACATGAGATAGTGTGCAGTGATTATGATGGACTATATGAGAAAAATAGAAGAACAGCCACAAAATAAAGGAATTCTTATTGTGAGCATTAGGTGACAAGATCGTTGAATATACCAGCAAACTGGTAAGAGAAGTGCAAAAATATTATAATAGCATGTAAACATGAAGCAGACATCCAGAAGTACCTGCACAGAATATAGATACGTATTTTAGTAGATACTGTCAGTAGAGCAGAGGTATTCAGTAAGTTGTCCTGATTATTAAAGGAGATTTTATTGTATTCATATATTGTCCTGGCTGAAGAGGAAACTCTTAAAAGGCCTGAAACCAATTCAGTGTCTTCCCCCTCTCCCAAAAAGGCCCAACATTTGAGAGAGGAACTCCAAGCAATCACCTCCCATTTTAATGCGCACCCTCGATGCCCAGCGTTCAGGCAGGGCTCTGGAAGGAAGGTTTTCACCTTCACCTCGTAGCTCTTCTCTAGTGCCACTGTCAGAACACCCTGTGATGCTTTGTTACTTAAATCTCAGGGGAAAAGGAGCGATTGCATTGCCCTGTTGGCTGGCAGCTCCTACCATGTCAGTTCGGTCCCTGGTCTCGCTCGCTTCCCACAACAAACACGAGCGCCAGGCATAGCAGCTCCCACCACTAAGGCACCATTTACAGTGCACAGACCAGCTTAAAAAATAAGCCAACCCAAATGGAGTAGTGCTGCTTTCCACATTCCTTGTGCTAGCTCCTCCGTTAAGGTAATTCAACTACAAAATTAATCACTTCCTCCTCAAAAGGTTACTTTCCTCATGCTTTAACAAGACAAATGACTCCACAAAGTGGCCAACAAGCAGGCGCAAGGCAGGCTGAGGAGCACTAATGGGCTATTGGATTGGTTTGGCTGTTCCACAGAACCACTGCCCCGAGCCAGGTAGGGGGCTCTACAAATCTGAGATCTGTTGCCACCACCACTACAGTCAGTAGTTCCAAGGCCGTATTCAAGCTGCTCATCTGTCTTCTGACCCCAGATCCTAGAAGCAGTATTTTTGTTAGTACCTGGGGAGCAGAACTAAGTTACCCATTGATAAGCAACATCCTGTATTTGCAAACTAGTGCTCCACTTCCTCCTCTTGCCTGGTAAGCACAGGTTGCAACTGTAAGTAGAGGCATTACACCAAAAAAATGTGAGAGCAAGTTACACTGGGTCTTGTGACTGTCACTGTACCAAGCATGTATGAAATTATCCTTGTGTTGACAAGACCCCTTTAAACAGCATTCCTTCTTTATTCCTTAAGATTGTCAGGCCAACTTGCCATGCACAGAGTAAGACTGAACTTGTTAACTCCCTTTTTTAGGTAAGGTTTTAACTTCCAGAGAGACCTTGCGGGAACGCTTAGATCATGAGACCACATTTACTACTGGAAAAAAATGCATTTAAAAACAACACATAGGAAGAATTAAGGGTCTAGATGCCAGCCTGATAAATTAGGAGGACTGACTCTGTACCCCCTCTTGTATGGACTCCAAAACCCTTGCTTGTACAGGCCTGTGTAACACAGCCTTGCATACACATCTCAGTTTGCTTTTGTGATGCATTTTCTCCCCTCTCCCAAACACCTGTGCTAGGCCAGCACTTAGAAAGCCTCTCTAAATTATTCTCCTAAACCCTTCTGCCATCCTCATCGCAGTAATTCCTAAAAAGCTTATCTTAACATGTCACATACGCAAGAGGGTGAAGAAAAGGTCATGAAAAGTTAACTAGAATCAAGCTGAGAACATTTCATACAGAAACAGCGAGTGACCGACAGTTACTCTTTCCCTTGTTTGTTTGACCTTCACTGCCCATGTCATGGCTAATTGAAGCTAAGCTCTTAGTGCAGGTGTTTTCACAATGACAGTCATTTCTATACATCAAAAAACCATGTTATTTTACAATAGCAGGAGCAAATCATTCCCTAACAACACCTACTTTCTCAAACATACAAATCCAGAAAAATTATTTGTGTTAAAACCCATTGAACCTTCACTTTCTGGACAGGTCAGGACTAGGCAGCAGTAGACAGTAAGTTTTAAACCGCAGACACTGACTAGTTCTGGGTGTTTGATGAAAAAATCAAGCAGCAAGAAAATCTGTCTTTTAAACCACTGGCTGATGAACATGTGCTCAGCCACACCGTATTTACCAGAGTGTCTCAGGGAAACAAAATGTAGGTCAGCCGAGGTTTTTAAAAGCATCCTAAGGGTACACATATACTTACAGTAGAGCCATCAGTAGTAACTCCATGCTTCTATAATCAGTACCCCTTTATCACAATGGCTTTTAAATCTTCTCTAATTCCTTCATAGCTAGAGTTGAATATTGGATCAGCAACTAAAACGCTATCACCTCTGTCATCAAGAAGCTTGCACTGGAATAAGCACCAGAGCTCATTGCTAAAACCCAGCATTACAGAGATGAGACAAAAGGTTGAGTTCTGGCTGTGAAGGTTAGAAGCCAAGAACTTCTCTTCACACATTAGCTCCAGCCTTTTGCAGTTCCTACTTCTAAATCTACACCCTCTCTGTTAGTTCAACACCTATTAAGAACTGTGAATTTGTACATGGTGGCCCTGAGATACGCAACATCTTCTCAAAAGTGCTCGTTTAGTGCTTACCCTTTTACATCAGCAGTTTGTGACAGCAGTAATAAAGTCAGCAGCAGAGTCTGAATCACTGTAAATGAACCCTAAACTGAAGGACACGCTAGTGATTAGCCCTTTCCCAGTATTTTCCAATTTACTTTCTTTTTCTTCCTCCTTTATCATCAAAGGTTAATTGCATAATAAGAAAACACAGCACACTGAATGCATTCACAGGACTGACCACTTACGTTAATGTCACCAGATGTAACTAATTGCTGTTTTGGAACGTTTAATAATTACAATTTCCATAGACAAGTTATTAGAACATTTACAGTTTATTTACAATTCTTATCAATGGTACAAAAAGCATCTAACAAATACTAGTAGTTACTATATAAATGCTTCCTGTATATTTGTTGCTACTTTGACAGGTGAAACCACGGACCACTATCAATACTCATTTTTTATGCTGTGCGATGAAATAAGCCTATTAAATCCTTGTAGCCTGGCTGCCGTAACGCCCAGCAACTCCTCCCTCCACATCGCATGCCAACCTGTTTCCTGAAAGGTTCACATGAAGGCTTGAGAAGCGAGGGTCCGGCTTTCCTCAGTGAGCCAAGCCCCGATTCAGGCGCGCCTTGTTCTTCCCACGCCCACGGGCGAGCAGAGACCACCTGCTGTTCGCAGCACGTTCGTGCCCCGCTACCCGGGCCTGTATTTTTAGCGCTGGCAGCCGGGCCGGGTTCCAGCAGCCGGGCCGGGTCACAGCTGCCGCTCCGCGCCCAGCGCCGCTCCCCCGAGCGCTCCCCCGGACCCCGGGCCTCCCGCCGCCTCGCTGCCGGGGGAGCCGCAGTGACAGCGGGCTGGAGCGGCTTCCAGAGCGCCAGACGCACACGCCACGGCCGTGCCCCCCAAGCCCCGGCTCTTACCCAGCACCACGGGCGGCCCCGCGAGCCGCCGGCGCGGCAGGCACCCGCTGCCGGGGCACAGCAGCAGCAGGAGAAGGAGGACGAGACTGAGAAAGGGGCTCCCTCCCGAGCGCGGGAGCAGCCTGGCGCCGGCCGGCGGGACCATCACCTCAGCGCATAACCCAGGCCGGGAGCCGGCAGCCCGCGCAGGACGCGTCCCTCGGCCGGGGCTGCCGCCGCCGGAGTGCGGCCCTGCGGCCCGGCCCGGCTCTAAAGGGCCCGCCCGCCCCGCCGGCAGCGGCCCCGCCCCCGGCAGCGGCCCCGCCCCCAGGCGTCACCAGCCGATTGCGGACAGCACGAGCGGCCGCGCGCCGCGGGGCAATGCGCGCGCGCTTCTCCCCAGGTGCCGTTGGCGGGAGCCCGCTCCCCTCACACCTCAGCCCGCCCGCTCCCCTCCCAGCCCCAGACCGCCCGCTCCCCTCACAGCCCAGCCCGCCCGCTCCCCTCACACCTCAGACCGCCCGCTCCCCTCCCAGCCCAGCCCGCCCGCTCCCCTCACAGCCCCAGCCCGCCCGCTCCCCTCACACCTTAGGCCGCCCGCTCCCCTCACAGCCCCAGCCCGCCCGCTCCCCTCACACCTCAGCCCGCCCGCTCCCCTCCCAGCCCCAGACCGCCCGCTCCCCTCAGAGCCCAGCCCGCCCGCTCCCCTCACACCTCAGACCGCCCGCTCCCCTCCCAGCCCAGCCCGCCCGCTCCCCTCACAGCCCCAGCCCGCCCGCTCCCCTCACAGCCCCAGCCCGCCCGCTCCCCTCACAGCCCAGCCCGCCCGCCCCCCGCTTCCCTCACAGCCCGCTCCCCTCACAGCCCCAGCCCGCCCGCTCCCCTCACAGCCCCAGCCCGCCCGCTCCCCCCACACCCCCAGCCCGCCCGCTCCCCTAACACCCCCCGCTGCCCGGCCCGCAGAAACCTGCAGGCCCCCCTGGCCTTTCGGAGGCCCCCGGCCGCCGAGGCCCCGGCCCGGCCCGTGCGAGGCAGAGCCGACAGGTAGGGCACCCCGCAGGCGGGCCGGGGCTCCGGCGGGCAGGGCAGTGAGGGAGGGAGCGCGTTTTCTCGGTACATCTGCAGTTGTGTGAGCCTGACTTCTAAAGTGAAGTAAGGGGTGTTTGCTGCACAAGTTATGCATAAAACCAGGTAGCATGCAAGGGACGTGGTCAGGATATTTAAGGCAAAACAAAAATACTCACCAGAGCTGGGAATTTTAGTATTACTCAATCAAGGGTTTGGGCATCCCATATAAAGTTTACGGGCATAGCTGTACTTCAGGCAACACCTGACTACTGCGACACCAAATTGGTACGTAGTATCATTGAGGTCAGGCATTTGGCAATACTAAATAAAAAATCACGATACCTTTATTCACGTAACAAGAGTGGGTAGGCTTGTAATTACAGTAATTTCAGAGCAGAGGGGATATGAGCCTTTGTGCTTCAGCAGTACCGGTTAGCAGGAGCTACACGCGTTGTGTGGCAGGTGTGCGGCTGTGCAGGGGGAGCAAGGACAGAGGCACAGAAGCAGAAACTAAACAGGGAGAAAAATGGAACTTGGATCCAGTGTAATCACATCTCATGATCAGCCAGGACTGTGCTGATGGGCAGGACAGGGTTTCCTTGGTCCAGTCATATATCTACCCTTCTTGTGAACATACGCTTTCTGAGCAAGATGTTATCAATTCCCGCTCAGGGCAAAGCTGTTTCTGAGAGGGTTACTTTGCGACAAGGTCATTGTAGTGTCTGCTTCACAGCTTCCTGCATCCCTCCGTGTGTCCACTGATTCTCAGGAATATTCCTAGCTGGAATGATTAATACACTAGCATGAACTATATCACAAATGAAGACGTGAGAGTGAGAGACAAGTAGAAAACTGCTCTTTGACTCGGTAACTCTGCCACCTATATACACTGTAATGTGTAAAATTGAAGTAGTTTTTGCCTCATTGAATTCAGTATTCAACAACGTTTGTAATGCCTGCAGAAAGACGTGTCAAGAAGGTCTGCGTGAAGGCAGAATGTGGTAAAATGAATACACAACCTATTGACAGGAGTTTAGAAAAATGATGGGGGTGGCTTGGCATTGCCATGGAAGGAGGAGGACACATCTTCCTCCTGAAATAAGAATGGGCAGAAAATGCAACGAATCACTTCAGAAAGGTAAGGCTGAGTCTAAATCTGGACTCGACTTTTTCAAGGCCACACCTCGTATATTTACGATGAGTGGAAGGGTGTCAACATCCAACAAACCCAAAGGCCTGTCCTAAAGACAGGTGCTTACTCACTGTGCAAGTGTTGCCTTGAAATGACCTCCTACTGAAACAAACTACAGGGTGTGCAGGTATGACTGACTGTAAAACCTATTGCGACATTGATCCTGGTGTAGGAATTATATGTTACAAAATGCAGCAAAACACCTTATGGAGGGGTAAAACAATATTTAAAGAAATCTGTTTTCAGTCACTCACAGTCATTCTCTCATACCTCTGTACTCAAGAGCCCCTGTCCAAATAGTCAGGCCGGGATCCCGTGAGCTGTGACACGAGGTTCAAGGAATGCCAGCTGTCAAGTCCTCGCTACATCTCTGGGGTTCCCTTGAGTAGCAGCAAAGCAATTTTTGGACAGATTTTCTGCTGTCTTTTAGGAGTGAGTTATTATGATCTGATTTTTTTTTTGCCTCCGTCTTTTATTTCACCCTCTGCAAATTCTGGTCAGGCTCACTGCCTGCTGTCTTTGTTCTCTCCTTTTGAAGTCTCTGCCTTTGTTCCTGCTGAGCTAACAGAAAGAAGATCGGCCCCTGCGACTGCTGTAAACGTGTTGCCATCTTCCTGTTACTTTTGCTGGCACGGCGTTTCTGGCGCAGGCCTCTCAGAGCACAGGCCTTTTTGTCCTGATGTAAACACTGCATTTGCCAGCGTCTGCCAGTTTCATTGCTCTTGTGGCCTTGATTATCACATTATGTGTCATTTTTGTAACCGTTACCATATTGATTCGACTCAAGATATCACACAGACACATTTCCATACTCAGTTCAAACCAATCTTAATATCTCTTTTACAGATCTCTGTGCTGTTCTGGCAGATGGGAGTATCACAGTATCACAGTATGTTTGGGATTGGAAGGGACCTCAAAAGATCATCTAGTCCAATCCCCCTGCTGGAGCAGGAACGCCTAGGTGAGGTTGCACAGGAAGGTGTCCAGGCGGGTTTGAATGTCTCCAGTGGCTTCACACTTCACTAAAAACCTTTCTGTCTTATTCTTCTCCAGGGACAGTCTGCTAAGCGCATCATTGCTATTCCTCTGCAAGTCTGGGCTCTTTAGACAATGGTCCTTCAGCCAATGGATCAGGTAGTATATGTGAGTTATTTCTTTTGTTGTCTCCATTTTGGAGATCAGGACCATTCACATTCAAAACCAAAATCAAGTTCTTTGCCTTTGGAAGGCTGTTTAAGTATGTTAAGTATGCACAGCAAATTTCTGTTTTGTTGAAACTACTCCTAAAAGCAGTACTGCACCTTTTTCACTGATACATGAGGTGAAAAAATTCATTATCCATACCCCAGAGACCAGTTTGTTACCACTGAAGAGAATTTTTTACATTTGCATAATCCGTCTTCTAAGAAAATATTCTTATTTCCAAAAACTTCACCAGAAATAAACTATATTAAACACCAGAAACTACAATATCAATACCATTATCTTTGTTTAAGACTTCTTGAGAGTTTGCACTGGCTACTTGACAAAAACCATGAATTGGATGTGAGTTTGCACACTGGTTATTTAAAAGAAACAATCCTTTCCAGAAATCTAATATTTACTTAAACATCTTTTATTTGATTGAACAGAATTCTCTTGTTTGCTTCCGATCTTTGCCGTTTAAGTAGTGTTTGTTTTGGCTCAAACACACCCGAACACAACTGTGCTGAGCTGGACACACAGGTAGAAAAACAGCAAGTTTCAAAGGAAGATGTGAAGACAGCCGAAGTGTGGGCACAGATCTTCCCGCAGGCAGGAGCCCGTGTCAGCACTTTCCCCATTGCTAATGGGAAAAGGAGTTTACCAAGTTCAGAGTATGTTAACAGAATCATCACCAGTTGTATCATTCAGAAACATGCTGGTTTAACTTCGCCACCTCACGGGATTTTACCAGCCATCCTAAGTTTTGCTTTTGAGTTTGCATCAATACAAATGATCCCTGAGACCCTGAATCCAACCATGATGAAAATGAGAATAGTGAAACACAGACACTTGCAGAAGCCTCCTAAACAATGAGATTAAAGATTTAATAAGATACTTATTATCATGTATACAAAAATAATATTTGTGCCCATTTGCAGTGCTTTGCTTTAATCGTCTTCCTTGTTACAGAGTGTATAGACAGCATCTGCTGCCCATTTCATGTTTTCCTGCAGACTTCAGTATGACATCTCTTGAGTTCCCCCAAATTCTCCTTGTCTTTGGAAAATGTTATAATATAGATCTGTGACATTTCTTTACTTCCAACCCCCAAACATCACAGACCAGCCCAAGTATTCAGCTTTAAATAAGTTATGTTCATAATCACAATTTGGAACTCGTGCCCAAGGCCATGTAGGAATCAAGGTGTGAGAAGTCAGGCCTACCCAGAAACTTGCAAAAGCCTTTGCATTGGTAAGAACTGACAGGTGCACAGGCATAAGGAACTTAGGCAGACTAGAGTGATACATTTTGGCTTAGTTTGCCACAAGCAGTCGGGTTACGTAAAGTTCACATTCAGAACAGCACACTTGCTCATTTTTGAACTTCATTAGAGAATACAGATTTTTTTTAAGGAACCTGGGCTTTTTTTCCTCTAAATAGTTCTTCTTTCCGTAACACAAAGATTTCCAGTGCTCCTTGACAGAACAGATTTACCCTCTTAAGTTTTCCTATATCAGCCACAGCTTTATTTTGAAAAGCAGCACAAGTAAAATCGTACAACAGCAATATGATCATTCTTCAGTGTCTACAGATCAAGATTATTGTTATGGTTTTTTTAAATGAATAGCCCTTAAAACTCAACTCAGGAGGCAAAAAGCAAGTTTCATCCCTTCTCGAGAGTGGTTTGAGGCCCAGCTGAAGCCAGTCATACTGTACAATGTATTTTGGTTTTAGTGCAGTTGCGAGTGGCCTGTAATAATACTTATGCGTTGCAGCTGACCTGAAAGGTGGCCAGTCCTGAACGTGTGTTTTTCCTGAGAGCTGGGTGTGCACTGGAAGCAGGCGCTTGTTTTTTCTTTTTAAATAGCAATGCTGGGTTATGTAACAATATTTCTTCGGAATAAAACTTTAAATTTAGAAGATTCCATAAATATAGCAGGCATTCAGTTCCATTTCTAGCCCAGTTTTGTTAAATTAGACAGAGAAGAGTTCCACTTCTGGACTGCCTGAAGAGGGCATTGAGTTCTTACCTGTAGCAAAGATTTTGGTGTTTTTAAATCCACTGTTGGGCAGGTTCACAGACTTTTTAGAAAATCACTGCGCTTGTTAAACGCTTGTTAAACTCTAGCTGTACTTGCATATAAGTGCAGCAGCGTTGTCCCAGAACACAATGTGACGTGCATGTGAACCGGGGCCGCACAGACACTTTCCCTTCCTTTCCCTTCTCCCCGTTTCCTCAGCACTGCATATTCACTTCCACATTGTTCCCCAGGCTGCTGCTCACTAGCGTTAGGGCAGTAAACAAGCCTTGAAGTTGGTTCCTCAGTCTCCTTCAGGCTAAATTTGGTTACAGTGCAGAACAGAGCCAGAAAGAGGGGAAGTGAGTAGGTGGATAGTGGGAGGGCAGAAATGCAGGTTTGGATGAGTATCAACCTAGAACATCAGAGCTCACCATTCGCCAAGGTGGGATATCCACAATTAACAGATCCTGTCGCCTCTCCTATCTGCAAACCTTTAAGCTGTATAATAGAGATCATATGACCTTTTGGCTCATGTTTTGCTAAAGCAAATCAATTTGTCCTTGTAAACCGTCCACCCATAAACCATAAACCTTCATAGCAAATTGTGAGGATCTAGTGATTAACAAGACAAATTGCAGAATTCCTACTCAGTCAAAGATAATTTTCTTAGAATCTGGGAGTAAGAAGTTCTTAGCAAGAACGCTTGGACTTAAGGTGGTGTGAGTTTTATGTAAGATTTACTCAGAGCTGGTGCTCTGGGTTGGACCAGTGAGAAATTTTGAAATTGAAGCTAGGCAAAATAATAGAATTTAAAAATAAAAGTAATAAAATGGACCACAGGAAGATGGAAAGGAGAGATAGAATTTTGTGTAGGATGAATACATGAGGAAAGAGTTGAAAATGTAATGTATGTTGTGATGAAAACTGAGTAGGTTGAACCCTCAGGGACAGCTTATGTCTTGCACAAGTTCCCATAAATTACAACAACTTCCCAGCACATTGCGTGCGTGGTAGAACCTGACATTTTTTGCAGTGCAGAGAAACTGTTTGCACCCTCTGAGGCAGAAAGCTAACAAGGTGCTTTTGATCTGCAGACAAGATACTTTTTCAGGTGAAGAGAAGGTTCAGAGAAAAACCAGGATTCACCATGCTGTTATTGTAAGGCTAACACATTTTACAAGACTGTAAGAGTGGCAAAGGCACAGTGACATACGTGTCAAGGAAAGCAAGAGAAATCTTGTCATCTGACATGAGTCAAAACAGCAGCATTTCAGGATTCTAGCCCACACATAATGAAAAGGCAGGGAGACTGCTATTCATCTGTTTAATAAGCCATTTCATCCAGTGTGGCACCTTGTGTGGTATCCCGGCTGGGCAGGGTGCCGACCAAGTTGCTGAGAAATACAGGGCTTAGGAAATGTGGTAGCGCAGAGTTACTTCTGAGAAGGCACAGCGCTGCGGCTGCTAGATCCAGCTGGTTACTGACAAAAGTGGATCCATTCTGGAAACACGAGTGTATCCAGAGGAACTGAAACTGGTGTCAGTCATTTAGTGATTTATCGAGGGGATTGTTGCTCATTATCTAGTCTCATGGAGGTTTCACTCACTCATTTTCAGTGCTGAATTTTTCAAACACCAAACGATGGAAAAACATCTGACTCTGATCATAGCTGTTGAGAGACTTCACTTCAGCCTATAAGAAACAGCCCGAGGGTTCCTCTTCAATGGGTGTATTAGAGAATGAACTGATGGGAGTGTAACTGAGTTTAAGGGGTATGCAATTTTTTTTTTCTTCATTTCATAATTATGGCTCTTTGGATCTGAAACGTGTGCAATCCCACTAAAAGATGCATCTATAAAGCGAACAGTCTTCTGAGATGTGGAGATGCAATGTACATAGACCATCCACTTATTTTCTATCCTTTAAATATGAATTAACATATGAAAAAAATAGATCTGAGTAGGAAACCAAATAAAAAGACCCCACATTTACCCATCTTTCTTTATTATCAATAAAAGAAACTAACAAAATTAACAACATTAACAAAATTGCTTGTTCAGATCTGAGTTTTGACTGTTGGTGCATGTAAAAATAAGTGCCCGATCTGCTCTTTGGCTGATACCACTTGCCAAAGAAAGAGAGAGCCTACAAATGCATCTGGATTGCGCACAGACACCCCCTATCCCATCCTTTGGCCACGTTAAATTAAAAAGTGTTGCCTGGTGATTCCTGTAAGGACACAGTTCCCTCCCAGGCTGAGGGACACAGCCCGGTGGGAACGGTTCATCACGGGAAGGTGGTTTAGTCAGCAGCATGGTGAGCAGCGTTGGGCCGGGCCGTGGAGACACGTCAGTGCAAAAATATAGGAAAATTAAGGTTGGAAGGGACTTTTGAAGGTCATTATTCTAATTCTTTTGTTGAAATCATAGCTAGAATAAAACTGCGATTAGGACAGTTATTCTGGTAGTTATATTGGGCAAATAATACGAGGAGAATACAAAATGACAATTCTAATAAAATTCTACCATTTCATTGAACCCATTTCTAGGATTAACGCTGAGCGAAGGGCATGTTGAACAGGGGACAGTGAACTAACCTGTCATGTTTTAAAATGCAAAATGATGTTTTAAAGAGGCCAAAGACTGCCTGGACATAGTACTTTGAGAAAATGGATTTAGTGGAACCACTTTTAGAGAAACTAATATGCTGTAAACAGCTTGAGAAGCTTTAAATATTGCTGCCATGCTACACAGCCAATATGTGGCTAGAATAACACTCTCAAGAGTTCTCATGGTATGGTGAAAATCATTTGTCTGTCAGTGTTCCGCAGCTGGAAGTGAAGCTGCTCAGATTACAAGCCAAAGTGGTAGAAAATGAGCACTGCTATCATGTGGCAGAAAAAGACATTTTCTGCTGAAAGCAAGAAATAGATGAGCTTTCCTGCGGCAGATAAACTGTTCTCATGGTTTCCTGTTAAAGGATATACCATTACGAGGCGATTTCAACTCTTCTACTTGGACCTCGCCCAAACCGAACTTGTGACAACAGTTTTGCTGTGTTTGTGGGCTGCAAAGATGCCTTGATTAGCTGGAGAAAGCGATTCTCCCAAAGCTTCTATCTTGCTCTGTTTTATTGGATATTTCCTTGTCTTGGCAAGCTGCTAGACAGTACTGATTTTTTCTGTTGTGCTTAGAGGAGACCACCATTCTCTCATAAAATGGAAAGGCTAACAAATTTCAAAATTTAAGTTCTATTTAAACTTTGGGTTTTATATGCTTTGGAGTTGTCTTCTTGGTATCATATAACCTTGTATAGAAGATAGTTTTACATGATGATAAACAATAACCTACTGAACCTCCTAAACTATAGATTCAAAATCTGAATGGATGAAGCTTGTGACTGGATCTGTGATTTGTTATTAGGGGGCCCCCTAACAATCCGATCAGTTGATGCTCAGCAGCAGTGTCTAGCAAGAGCTCTGGCCATGTTTCCCCTACCATGCATTCTATTTTTCACTCAGTAACAGACCTCAAAGTGTACCAAAACCCAGCACTCTGTATCAGGTTATGTTGCACATAGCAATACAGGTTGTGCAAACATTTTGCCATACCGACATGAAGTACACCCAGCTAACGCAGAGGGGAGCCAAGGCAGCAGCGCTGTGGCAATGGTTTCAGTAGTGCTGTGGTCACATACCACACAACTCGGTTAATACATAGCAACTCAGAAGACAGGAAAACAGCGATCATGGAAAAAATAGTCACACATGTGCTGTGTAAGGCAAGAAGAGGTATTGGGTACCATTCAATGCCACTGAGGACTAAATGGTTCCCACACAGATAGGCATAACAAGACACAAAGCTACCAAGAAAAAATAACACGCAAGTAAAACAGCCTTTCGTACAGTAACAACTGATGGCATATTGTTGACTTTGAATGGTCTAAGCACAGAACATGACACAGAGCAAACGGATACAAAGCTCTAGCAGACAGAGGACAACCTGTGGTTTAAGGAGGATTTCTATGATTGTGGAGCATCTGGAAAAAGTGAAGGAAAAATGACACAATGACCTTTGGAACAAAGTCTTCTAAATGCTAGAGCACAGATTGGCATTGAGGAAAAAAACAAAACAGCTAATTATTCTGTGGTTTGAATGAAAACTAAACTATCCTCTCATTTTCAAAAAAATAAACTACTGTCAAAAATGGCCTTAAGTATAGACAACCAAGCTATCCTCCTTTTTACACCGTAGAAGGGTGGAACAGACAGACTTGAGCTGAGGGATCTTAGATTGCTGTGTAACTTTGTTTCTTTCGTTCTCCCTGTGCAGCACACTGCAGTTTACTTGAACTTCAGAACTAGTCTCTTCATCCGTCTCAAAGGGAATGTGAAAGAACTGAAGGGAGGAAGGCAACAGGGATGGTGGAAAGGGTGGAGTGGTGTCTATACAGTGACTGACCATGTCTGCAAGAACTCTTCAGTCTGGAAAAAAGAAAGGACTGACACGTGGGGTTTAATCAAATAAGGACTATGGAAAGGATGAACAGGGATCAACTATTCACTGTTTCTTCCAACATATGAGCTGTGGGGAGCCAGACGAAGCTCACAGGAGACCAGCAAACAAACAAAAGGAGGTGGTTCTTCACACGGCATGTATCAAAACTGCAGTGCTAAAAGTTTACGTGAGTTCAAGGGTAGACTTGAAGTCTACAGAGCAAATGTCCACAAAGCTTTATTAAACACACAGAAACCATACCTGGCTCAGGAAACTCCTCAGCTGTACTTGGTTAAATGCCAGAGAACATGTGGGGCAATTATAGTCACATGTGACTTGTTCTAATATTCTTCCCTAGGCACTTGCTTTTTGTGCCATTACAGATAAGATACTGGGCTAAAAGGACTTTTTGTCTGACTCAACACCAGACCATAAGAAATAAGCATACCTGAACCCAGATCATGTTATTAGGCTCAAAAGTGAAATGTAAGAATAATATGAGATCTGATCACTTCATAGTCTATTAGCCTTACACTTTATTAAAATCCATAAATAATTAGATTTTTTAACCAAGAAAATGATGCTAGCACTTTCTGCCAGTAGAACACTTGCTTCTTTTAATGGAGAAGTTATTATTCACAGCCATTTCTAATATTAAACAAAAATGCTACAGAAGCAGATGATCACGTTACAGAATTACAGAAAATTATCTATGCCTCGAGATTGCATCTCTCACACTTTTTCCATACAATATATTTTACGTATGTTTAGTAAACAGCTGTTACTGTAGCTGTGTGTGGCATCTCAGAATCAATCCTGGCTACTTCTGTTTCAGATAAAGAATGCTTGGACAAGATCGTTCTGAAGAGCAGCGTGATACAACGTGCTAGCTTCTCTGGCTACACAGAACAACATACCAGGTATGCTAATTACTGAGTGACTGTGGGAACAGCATTCCTCTCTGAATTTCTTTAGCTAACACACCTATGGTGGCTGCTACAGAGCAGGAGAAAATCCTTGTATTCCTCATAGAATTAGTACAGGCTTTCCACTTTCTGCACAATTAACCAGCCTCCTGATGTAAGGCACAAACCCAAGATTTCGTGTCACACTGGGGCCCAAGCTAGTGGCTCAATGCTTGTGTATTAAAGGAATTAAATAGGACTTGGAAGCTGCTCAAATCTGCTGAGGTGGGTTGTTTCATGAAAGATAGCAACTTGACCCACTTTTCAAAGAGGCTACAAGAACACACTAATGGAAACTACACTGAAGAAACAGTTGTTGATATCAATGCCAAACTTGCCAAACTTTGTTGCTTCAAAGACAGGGAAGATTAAATCAGATTCCAAGTTATTTTTGTTGCAGAGCTTCCCTTTTTGTGTTAGTTACAGCAGAATGTAACATTGGAAATGGACATATATCAAAACAGAACTAGCTAGAAATATGAGTATTTAGAAAATAACATAATCTGCAAGACAGAAAAGACGTGATTTTTATCTATAAAATTATCAATAAATTAGAAACAATATTGAAATTTAAGTGACAATCATCAAAGTTTCATATGCAGAAGAATCAGTTCTATGGGTCTCAGTCTTGAACGCTGTGCCCCATGGGTAGAGAAAGGCTACAGTCCATGGCCTCAGTCCTACCCAAAACCACAGCAGACGGTTCCCCAGTGCCGCCCTGTGTTGAAAAAACGTAGTTACATGGACAGATCCTTTTACACAAGAGTTCGCTATAGGAAATAGTGTCTGCCTGGTTTCCACGCAGAACAAAAGCTACCATCTGGTGCTGCAGCACAGCAAAGTACGCGTTTGGGTTTTTTTAATAGAGGTGAAATGCTGAAGACTTTCTTCCATTACACTCCTGAATAACAAGAGACCTTGATCCTGTAGTAATATAATATTTACATGCAATCCCAGCAAACAAGATAGGAATGGCAGTAGATTTAGCTAAACAATAAATAAAAGATTGAGTAACTTTTGACAGCAGATCATCCAAGAAGTATTTGTCATCAGTAATTTATTACTCAAAAGGAAGAGTGTGTAAACAATGTATTTGATTTACCCAGTAGCAATTGTGGTGCCAGATATGCTTCTGTAGATAAGGATTTTGGCTAACAGCAGTTTGTGTACACACAAATAGCAGCTTAGTGACAGCCGATTCAGATCGGGCTGAAGTCTCACCTTAAAGTGTAGCAAATCTATACATTTCCTGTTTGAAAGCATGTACTATGAATAATAGGAAATTAAAACTATATACATTCATAATAATGTTGAGAAAATAGATTTAAGTTTTTCCATAGTCTCTGCATAATTGTCATTTGTATTCTTGTTTATAGCCAGAATTACAAACATAGTTCTCCACTATCTTGATTAGCACCTCTACTCTTACAAACCTGGTATGTCTGGTTGTACAAGGAAAATATTTCACCATATGCTTGAATGGTTTCACAACTACTGGAAATGTGTTCTGATAGTCTGTGATCATTCTGTTAGGGTAAGAAGGTACCAATTTGTAACCATGCATTGATGCACGTACAGCAAGTGCCTTGTAAACACTCCTCCTATCACAAGTTCTAAAGAAGTTTTCCCTGAACATAACAAACAAGAAGATTTTTCTCTGGCCATTCGTATAAAACTACTGTTATTTGCTACTGAGCTGCGTAAGGGATATCATTTTGTGATATTATCGGAAGACTGATTAACAACAATGCGCACAGCAGAGAATATTGAAACTTCCTATTTACAGTGCAAAGTATACATCTTTTATTATTTTCTGGAACCGATCCCAGGGTAGCTCTCCACTAAGTTCTTTTCCATGGTGATAAAGAAGCACAAGAGGTTCCACTTAAATTTGAGAAGAAACTTCTTCCCGGTGAGGGTGTCAGAGCCTGGCCCAGGCTGCCCAGGGAGGTTGTGGAGTCTCCTTCTCTGCAGACATTCAAACCCGCCTGGACCCCTTCCTGTGGAACCTCAGCTGGGTGTTCCTGCTCCGGGGGGATTGCACTGGGTGAGCTTTACAGGTCCCTCCAACCCCTGACACTCTGGGATTCTGTCTGAAAATGCTCAGTGGTATTGTAAATTACAGACCATCCACCAGAGGGAAGCTCATGCATGCATACAAATCAAAATCAAGAATTTGAAGGATGAATGAAACATTTCCCTGTTATTTAAGCCAAAGCAGATTCTATTCAAAATGATTCTTAGCAGTAGCACAGAATTCTTGAGCTTGGAAAGTTTTCAGAAGTTACTTGCCAATCTAAAGGTAATAAATAAAGTTTCCTGTCTTAATGGTTGGACTTGATAATCTTAAGGGTCTCTTCCTACCAAAATGATTCCATGATTCTATGACTGAATTGTTTCCTATGTATAATATGCATGCGCATAAAAAATTCACAGATTTAGACTTTTTTTTTTTTTTACGCACAGAAATGCAACCTAATTTCAGTGCCATGAGGTCAGAAGTCCAGCTGTATATTCATACATTAAAAGTCCTACCCACATTTGGTCACTAGAATGAGTAAGATAGTGAGTTGTTTAGCCACTGTTGTGTTTGTTTAGCATGTTGTTGAACGTACTACGCTACTCCCCTTGTTCGTGGAAATATTTGTTAAATTTTCCATAAAGTTTGTGTACTACTAGTGGCAAATAACAGTTGGACACTTCTAGAGAACGTTAAAGGCATCTTACGAGCAGTCTGAAGTTTTCATAGTGATCCAAGAGTACCATGGAGTGGATGAGGAACGATGCATACAGACACAGAGGCACAAACACAAAGTTCTTGTTAGCAGCGAAAGCAGAGCCATGCTGAGCTGATTGTTATTAACAGTTCTCAATTAATAGATTTACAGACGCAGGGCTGGACCAAGAGGTTAGACGGGGTGTTTTTTCAAAAAAATGTTATCCCAAACACACCACACTCGCGTTGTGACTCCTTACAGTCACATTCCCACGCCTATCTTGTGGGCAGCATTCGACCCAGTTATTCACACGCCCAGGCCCAGCATTCACACATCACACATACGGGGGCGATTTTCCAACCCGAGATATCATTCTCACTGGCCTGGGCTATCACTCCTTACACTCATAAAACACGTAGTTCTATATAACCTGTCCAAGGCTATTTAGCTGGAACCGCACATCCTGCCATTCCCACAGTGGAGCTTTCCAGAAACGTGGTCCATAGTTAATGTTAACTGATGACTATGATATCAAGTCTAATAGTCTGTCTTCAGAGTCTCACTCAGGAAGTCTTAGCATTTTAACACCTGTCTGGGATCTTTTTTGGCACAGAAGTCCCAGGCTGTTGCTGCAATTCTAGATTCGTTTGTTTTCTTGTTGAAGTGAAAGGTACACCCAGAGGCCGAGGCCATCTGGCAAGCAGACTTTGACTGAAGTGGAGAAACGTCCTGAAAAATATAAGGACAGATGCCTCAGAAGTTCAACCAGATCTATACACCACTGGATTAGAACTAATACTGATACCAATCAATAATTGTACACACAACTGCTCTTTGCCACCAAAAGTAAAGTTTTAAAGAGGAAAATTTTAGAGATTTTTACCCAAGAACATGCAAGTTCATTTAGGGATCCTTGGTAGAATGCGGACTGGCCACAAGGTTGTAGTTACAATTAGACCTTTGTTATAACATAAGAATTTTAACTATCAGCATAGTTTGTTGTTATCTACAATTTCTAGCAGCTATTGTTACACAGATTTTAGCAATCATCATAGCTTTCAGTGAAGCAGAAGTTCTAGTAATCGGTATAGCTTTCTTACTATGTAGAGGCTTTAGTTATCCAGGCTTCTGGGTACCTGGGCCCTCTGCAGATCAGGTCAAATTCTTACTATTCAGCATGTGATACAGTAATCATAATCTAGATTCAGACTTCGCTTAAAAGAACCTGCCTGTGGCTGTAGCGTCGGGTAGCAAGAGGTACGGGGCATATCTTTTTCTAATAAATAAAAATCTGCTACTTAGTTCAATCTAGATATGCCACTGGCAATAAATAGAGACCTTCCAAAGTTACTTCTGGGGAAATAATTATGTGGGTAATGGTGACTTTATTAGAAGGAGAGACATTGCCCAGCACTTCCCTTCATTAGTGTGTTTTACAAGCGGTTTTCAGAAACTCCCTTTAGAACACAAACAGTTGATTCGGGTTTTCCCACTACCCAGTCTGTTTTAAATGTACTTAAAAATAAAAAGAACTGGAATCATGTATCTGATTAAATCCAAATTACTATTTGTGTAACACAGATTTTAATTTTAAGATATATACTTGACTTCAGTAGAGTTATTCTGGATTTGCTTTTGATCTCATTATACTCTTAAGAGATCAAAACCAACTAAGCTGATTTGGGGGGGTGGTGTTGCAATCCTTTTCAAATTAAAATTATGCACTACATTTGCCAGGTTTGTAAAATTCTACCTCAGCGTCTAGGGAAACAGTCTGTATCACAGTCTGAAATTTAAGAGAGTGAGCTATGTGTAAGTCCTCTTTCCTGTGCACCTTCTCTTCTGGAAAATACCCTTTCAGTTTCACTTCTATGACTTGAACATTTCTGTTGGTGCTGCGGGTTTAGTTCCTCCTTCAACTTTTTAGAAATGGACTTCAAAATAAGATATTTTGACATCAGGATAACAAAATATTTTCATATTCTTTGGCCAGATAGTGAAGAACTTGGGATTCCCACAGGATTTGAATGCTGCACTGACTACCAAATGTCCTAGGAGATAAAGTCCTAGCCCACTGCTGGCACAGTTTCATGTCAAACATACAATGCACGTTTGTGATTTAGCTGCCACCCATCTTTTTTGCCTTTTATAAAATAAAGTGTTGGTTTATTAATACAAACAAGAGTAGAATCATGTACAGGTTTCTTTCTCCTCATAGCTGTTGATTAGATCGTTAACAAAGTAGGAAGCTTCTCTAAATAGGGACACTTTTGAAGGAGCACCACATGCTCCATCTGCTGAAGTGTGGTGAGCAGCTAAAACCAAGGTCAGGTGCCACACTGTATTTTTGGTTTTGCTTTGTATGCAAAAATGCAAACTGACTTCCTAAACAACAGGAACTGCCGTGTGTGGTCAGGCGTTTGTAAGAGCGAGCATTAGGATGTGAAGTCATATGCCAAGTTAGACTACAGAATATCAGTTAGAGAACTTTTCTCTCGCGTACTTCGCTAACACCTTCAGAATAAAAGCGGAATTCAAAGCACTGAGGATACTGGCAACCGAGAGCTGAAGAATTCCCAGCATGAGTCAGGCTGAGGACAGCAGTATCCACTCCATGTGGAATATCGTGAGGTCAGTAGTCTGCGTAATATTGAGCTTGTCATTTATTATTGGGACCCCTGGAAATTGCATCGTCATCTGGACTGTTTGTACAAAAATGAAGCAAGTATCTCCTTCAGTCCTGCTGATCCTGAACCTGGCCATTGCAGATGTCCTTGTACTGATTACTTTACCGATCTGGATTTACTCCTTTGCTGACTCATGGGTTTTCGGAGTCATCTTCTGCAAAATACTGGTTTTCGTTATTTACTGCAGCATGTATGCTAGTATATTTCTGATTACAGCACTGAGCTTGGAGCGGTTAATGGCTGTGCTTTACCCTTTCACAATTCAAAGATACAAAACAAAAGAAAAGATTTCTTTAATCATTTTCCTCATTTGGTTCCTGTCTATTGCTTTCGGCATTTCTGTCATTCCATTTCAAGAGACAGAAAAAATGAACGGTGGACTACATTGTACGTGTCGCAACTACTCTTCGCAAAGACAGAGACTGTCGTATCTTTTGCTGGAGACTCTTGCAGGTTTTGTAATCCCTTTTTTAATTATTTGCACTTGTTACCTGTGTGTTGCAAGAAGAATAAGCAGAATGACTTACCAATCCAGGCAGCGATCGGAACGGCTCATTGCCAGCGTTGTGGTGGCATTCATTTTGTGCTGGTTCCCTCATCATCTCTTTAACATCCTAGATATTATTTCGATTCAGATAGAACTCTCTAACAAGGAAATGTCTTTGACTCTGGAAGAAATTGTAGACAGGGGAGTGTACATCTCTGGAGCACTGGTATTCATCAGCAGCTGTATTAACCCTCTACTTTATGCTTTTGCTGCACGGAGATTTCAGAATCACCTGAGATTTGCCAAGATATCAAAGCTGTTTGAACAGATGAGTCAGACTGTGACAGAGGAGGACAAGAAAAGAAGTATGGTTGTAACCAAACAAGAAGATACTGTAGTAAGCACAGAAAATCTCTAATGAGGAACATAGACTTGGTGAACAGTGTGATTCGCTGTCATTCCTTCAGTAGTCCTTTCTTCTCATACTCGGTTTTGTTTACTAAGCAGTTCAGGTAAAGCCAGAGACATGTAAAAGTTCTTAGGGTTTGTTTTGTGTGTTCTAAAAGAACTGGGCACTGGCAGCTCATTCAGCTCCTAAGCTAGTATCCACATCACAGGACTAGCACTGTTTCAGTGGTGCTGAGAACCTCAGCAATGTGGCTGGAAGCTCAGGGTGTAAGGAATACAGCATTTTCACTTTCCATTAAAATTATTTGTGATTTCTGGAAATCCTCTGTGCGGTAAGCAGAAAAGGACCGCATATGGAAAACAGAAGCTTTGAAAATGTAAAACTAAGGTTTCCTTGAGAAAAAGTTGCTAGATGCTCAAGTTTTAAGAAGACATATTTAAATTCTTGATATGGGTAAGGATGGTTTTAAAGTATATTAATGACCCATAAAACTCTCTGGGTAGATGGAAAATAGAAACCTATTTTTATTCATTGCTTTATTTAGGTTGAAAGTAACAAGAGTTGTTTACAGAGTCAAGCTCATTTACTGACATCATGCTACATTTGATATCAAATACATCGCATAGTTCAGTGGCAATTAAACTATTGAGATATTAAATAAACATATGAGTATCCTCAAAAAGTTTGATTCAGCTGAGCTTCCAAGATACCTGTTAAATTCTGGGGGGAACTGGATCGGCCTCTGGTAGGAGGGAAGGAGAATCCTCGATTCTCGTTTTTATGTGCAAAACAAACTATGGTAGCAGTACAGGGTGTCTCGTATCGTAAGAACTTCACCTTGCAAGTAAAAGCGTTGTTTTTAATTCTCTAGTAGAATAGAATGGACTTTGCCATAAGAAACCAGTAAACTTAGCACTTGTAAGGACTTTAGTTTGTGAATATGTACAAAATAACCTTGAAAAAGCTGCGTGGCACCAAGCACTTGTTTTCAAATTATTTTTTTAAATTTCATTTGTGCCTAACATTTTGTATGCTTACTCTTATTTCTAAGTCAATGGTTTGTAATAAGATTAAGAATTACTCCTGATTACTATGAAACATAATGTCCTGGTCACGTATCTTTACAAAGAAGTTAGAAATACTAACTAGAACTTGCTTTTCAAAATCTGATTATGTAACAACCAAGGGTATTTGAGTTGTATTAATTTAGCTTGTAACTGAAATAAACATGGGGAAGTAAAATCCTTAACTGTTAATGGAAGAATGTTTCTCTAAACTTCGCGTATGTACTCGTTACTCCTGCTTGCTATGAAAAAGTCATTTTAGTTCTCAATAGGAGAAAACTCTCCACCATAGAGGGCTTTCCACTAACGGGACTCCACTGAAATTAAAGCAAATAAAACTTTAGCAAGGCCTTTTTTTGCAGCAAAAATAAGCAGCAGCTGAAATCTCTTAGACTTCACTGCACCTGTCTACACTCTTCTTTCACCCCACTGAAGGCTCTTTATTTGCGCTTAGTTTATTGCATATAGCAATGTGGCATTATCTCACAATAAAAGCAGCAACTTTAGTTACCTACTGCATAAAAAAGTGAAGCTGTATTTCCCAATGTGTTCTTGAAATAGGAGTCACTCACTATTCAACAACAACATGGAACAGATGAAGAGATAATAAGCACATGAGCACTGAACTGAACCAGAGTTCTAGGGCACAAGGAGTGAAGCATTTCACAACTTACAGCTTGGGTAGAGACCCAGCCCAACTTTAGTACAAGCTGCCTGGTGAGAACTTCCCTATCCGTGTGTGCCCTGTACATAGCCATATCAGTCTTATTAGGAACTGGGTTAAACCCCCCGCCATCTGTGTATATCATCTCTCTCATGAAGTGATCTTTTGGATATATATATATTAGGTTTTTTTGGTGCCAATTGCTATTCAACAAGCCTTGGGAAGCAGTAGCTGTATGTGAAGTGTCTTATGCTCAGCTCTGCCTAACCCAGGACAGACTGAAAAGGGATCAGTGGCCAGATACAGTCTGTGCAGTATTGCCTACTGCAGTATGTTTGTCTTTTTTTAATATAAATGAGTAAGTCAGACTTTTTTTCTCTTTTTCCTGTCACTTACAGACAAGTGAACTTGGCTGCTCAGGCTGCATCCTGCAGTCTTAGAAAGAGAGCTATTGACATTCACAGGCCAGTAAATGCATTCTAGGAAATAATGCAATGATCAGAGCTGGATCTGTCCCCTTGTGTCAGTAGTTATGGCCTGGGTCAGCTACCTCCCATAGTCAGTCATCTGTAAGAACTATGTTTCTTTTGAAGGCTGTTTGAGGAGTGGTAAAATATACTAAAATAACAACCTTAACTAATTTCACCTTTCTGCAGAGCAAATAGTTAATTCTTGCAAACTTTTGTATGCACAGATAAAAAACCACTGGTGTAATATTTCTGGCAACACAACTGTGATGTAACTGGGTCCATAAGAGCCAATGTAGAAGTATAAGCCACGGACATGATTGACTTCTTCCTTTGACAGGTCTGTTGATGAACCAAGATTCACCACTTCACCTGTGCTAACATGCTCTGTCACAAAACTACAGGGATCCCAATAGGCTCCTTCAGCCAGGGAACGGTGGATATTCTCATCTCCTGAAGTGCTGAATCCCAGCCAAACCCGAGAGCTAGCGCAGATTTGATTGAAAATGCTGCATCTTATGATAGTGATGCTTCTTGCTTTGTTGGCTACATTACATATCCGTCTTATAGATTATATTGGAGGACTGCTAGAAAGCAAGGACTGCCCTTGATTGCTCAAACTAGTTCAGAGCAGTGGCTTGGAGGTGAGAGCAGTTACTAGTAACTCTTGAGACACTGGGACCCTTCTGAGAAAAGTGAAGTTTAATTTCATTTGAGTTCCTCTTATTTCTCTTACTTCCTAACTCATCTGTCCTTGTTTTTGAAGTCTGTCCCTGTGGTTTCAGCATCCAGCTTTGTCTTGTGACACAGCGAGGAAGAAAGCTGAGCTGAGAGAGGGCTGCTTCAGTCACCTGAGGCAAATCACCTCAGAGGACACTGAAATACAGGGAACATTCCGTGGAACCAGTGCAATGCTGCTTAGAACACCAAGTGCTAGCAGGTGACCAAATGATTTAAATTTCTCACGTTTGTGAAAATAATCTTCTAACGTTAGTCTCTAACATTAAAGTCTTACCCAGCCTGAAACTTGCTGGGAACATCCCATAGGTAATACATCAGGGATTTATCACACTGGCTGCAGTGGGATCGTGCCGCACGAAGCGAATGGGTGCTCTATTAACGGGATTGAAGAGGAGCCCAGAGTATCTTCAGTTCATGCACAGCCAATATACAAAAAAGGAGAAAAAAAAAGGCATGAAGAAAAACTATTAGTCTTACACCTTTTGTTGTCTGTCTACTGACATCAAAATATGAATATTAACAATTGTGGGTTTTTTTCTCTGGTTTTATATCCTACAACTCTTGTATTACTCTGTTTTCTGCATGTATAGGGAAAAGAGAAGAGTTAGGAAAAAATTACATTTGACTGGAGTGGAAAAGCATGTAAGAAATAAGCCACTTTAGAATATTAAAAAGAATATAGCCTTAGAATGAAATTGAGAAGTTCAGCTCTGAAAGCTAAGTGTACAGAGACAGCAGAGAGGGAAGTGAAAACTGTTTTGTTGCAAGGCGGTTTCAGATCTTTTTAAACGCTCTTGTGACAGATCAGTTAATCACTAGAAGATTTCTTTATTAGAAGACTCCTCAGCTAGATCTCCACTGCTTGTTAATAGGTTAAAGGGGAAGATCCAGTAAAACATGGTTTAGGGAGACATAAGCCTGTCCTCTGAGAGGGTGAACAGCTGATGCTGCTCCTGTTAGCACTGAGCGCTGGGTGTGAGCAGGGCTGTGGGGATGCCACTAGGACTCCAGAAACTCCACAACACTGTTTACAGCACTGAGCAAATTCTTGCACAAGTAGGCATGCAGATAATAGAATTGTACGCTATTTGATTCTTTCCAGTCTTCTTTTCCCCTAAATCAATTATTTTAAGAGTTGTACTGGTGGTTCTTAGTAAGGAATCAACATGTTAAACTAGATGCATTTAAGTTGGATAAAAGGTTCCAATCAGACAATGTTATTTTAATGGATTGTCTGAAGTCAGTGATTTAAGTAATGGAAATGATGCTGTGAAGTCTTCAGCACAGCCTAAACAATCACAACTCATACATAAGGAAGATTGTACATCTGCTACAACTGCAAAATCCACTTATTCATAGTTTAATAGAAATCAGCTATCTGGACTGCAGTCTGATTGCAAAGGTAATTGGTAACACTACAGTTGGGCTGCAAGTGTGTACGTACTAACAATGTGTACAACTAAGTGCATCACTATTTCCATTGGCTATTAGCTAGAAAAACAGTGCTAACAGTACTGAGACATCTAGAAACGTTATGGACATGCATAATTACAACACACTGAAGTAAAGTGTATGTCCAGGTGGTCTTAAATCAGAGGATTAGTAGTTTGGACTGCTCTTGGATCTTAAAGTGAAAAATCTGGCTTTTCATTTTTCTGTAGCAGACTTGTTCATGATGACTGACTACCGGAGGCAGCTGACCCAGGCCATAAAAACTACATTCCAGAAAAAATGAAGAGCATAGTATTTCTTTTTCAGAGAATTATGAATTTGAAGCACCACTTATGACCCGTCGTTAGCCTGGTAGTGTCACCATACAAGTGAAAATAGGAAGACAGCTATGTGAAGATCACGTTTAGTCATTGACACCTCATACAATGGTAAGGAGCAGTAATGTAGACAATCTAAAAACGTGTTGCAGATTCTGTATCTTAACTGTACTACATGACTTCAACAGTTACTGTAATATTAACTTCCACTGTGTAAATCCCTATTGAACTTGATGAGTAGTATCGGAAACTTAGAAGTCATGGACATTTTAAAAAAATACTATAACTAATGAACTGTGTTTGTGTCCATTACATACAAAAACATAGCCTCAAACCTCCAGCTGTGCTGTAAAAGGGAGCATTATGTAGCTAAAACTGAAGGAAGCATTTAGCACAGCAAACTTTTACTATGCCTTGTTCTCTTCTGCCACCATGTGGCTCTTCTATCTAAAAAGTTAGGCCTAATTAACACACTTTCAAAAACCACTGAAACAACTGGTGAGCTACTTTGTTAATTGTTCCGGTTGTGAAGCATATTTTAAAGTTCATGTCATTGAGACAGAAAGGTTCATGAAGAAACACAACAGTGTATTAAGTATCCAAGTCTATTCTTTTCATGATGACTGACTTGGTTCTTTTACACTCCAGGAAACAAAGTCCATATTATTTCAAACACTGCATAAATGAGGCAGGCTGAGAATTTTTAACTGAATCCAGTTACCTCATGGCACTTTGTGAAAAGCCTATGCTGAAAACAACTGTGTTCTTTTTCCCTCTACAATAAAACCATCAATAAGCATGTTGAACTACACCCTTTCTCTTGAACTGGAGTAGCTCACACCTCATCCCAGGTGATACTATTGACCTCTTGGCTCTTGGTAGCTTTGGGGTGCTCTCAAAAAAAGTTTCAAAAAGTCTTGACTTCATTGTGGTAGAATTTGGAATAGTTTTTGCAGTCTTGACAATATCCACAATAAGAAAATCACAAATGGTTTGTCTTTAAGAAAGGAAAAAAAAAAAAAGAGAGAAGTATAAAGAGTAAAGCAGAAAAGAGAATCAGAGAGATTTGATTCTAATTTCCCTTTTTCTCTATTGCAATGTTCAGTTTCTGTATATAATGCTTCTAGAGTCTGTCCATGAACAAGGCTTTGCTTAATCCTCTTACTTTTGTCACATCAATTAGCATCACACTAATTGATTAACCCTACTTTTAAAAATATCAGAATCAGAAGAAATTGATTTTGCTGAAGAACTTCTTATAAATACTTCTAGGATGAAGAGATCATGAACTGAAGGATTCTACCTCTGTCTTTCCTTAACTATCCATTCTACCCTAAGGTTTCCATTGCACATTACACTAAAAATCAGCCACTTTACATCACACACCTCACTTTGCGATGATTAAAGTAACACGTAGGTTGAAGATTTTCTTGCTCTGTGGGTTCACTCAGGGCTCCTGTTGTTGTGCACACAGGGCTGATCCAAGGGTCAAGTGATGGGGACAATCTGTGTGTCAGGGTCAGGTCCACTGGGAGCAACCAGCGTCAGACACAGCCCCGGGACCACCAAGCAGGGCCATGGCGGACAGCCAGGAGGTCAGTCCCTAGGGCTGGGTCACCAAGGCAGGTGGCCAAGCACAGCAGTGGCAGAACTCAATGCAGACACTCCAGCAGCACAGCCCAGGCAGGGGCTGCAGGGTAACTTTGTATAAAGTGGGAGAGTGTCAAATAGAAAACTATGCTGTTTTTGCTTTTTAACATTTCAAGGTTGTTACTCTTTTAGTGATATTTACATTCCTTGTGAATTTAGTATTATATTGAAAGAGGAGTTTTAATATAAAATCTTCAGAGTCTTTTTCCTACATCTAACCTTTTTTCTTTTCTGAGTCTTCAAATCTTATCACACTTTCTGTGTTTGAAACAAGGAGGTATTTTGCTTCCTCTGAGATACAGGAAATTAAGTCTTAACCTTTCACCATTGGAAATATATGGAAGTTCTGTGAGAGAAGGAGCTAGGAAAGGGTACGCTGTTCTGACCCCAGAGATGTTATCCCAGACTGCGCTGAGGGTTTCCCCTGCTTTGGATCACTGAACTTGGACTGGAGTTAACCAGGTGATTAAACAGCCAACATAACTATTGAAATGGCCATGAGATATGATCTTCCACTTCATTTAGATGAATGCCATCAATTGAACAAAGTTAAATATTTAGCATCCTGAGCACAATAGCAAAGGAGAAAAAATGCTTGGTATGTGTTTAAAAACATGATGATTTCCCAAGTATCGAATTCATATTGCATTAATTGGAAAATATATTTTTTGTTATTGCTATGTAATTTAACACACATAAGTTGTTTTAGACACATGGGTAGTTTCACAGTGATATTCATTTAATGTTCTAAATTACTGGTGCTATCCATGTATTAAGCCGTATGAAAGAGAATGAAACTGTTTAAGAACACACAGAGCATTTTCCGACCTTTTTTAGCAGTAGTTGGAGCTGCAGGAGGCGAGCAGGCCTTTAGCATGAGCTGACCTGACCTGGCAGCAGGGGCTGGTTTACGCTTCCCTTACACACATACTGCTGTCTGCGTTGGAGGAGATAACACCCTTTCTGTGCTCCAGCTGCTGTTGCAGTGGATTACTTCCTAAATACTTGCAAACAGCATTTCTGGAGGAGCTGGGGCCTGGCACCCAGGCCAGGGGCTGCCATGTGGCTCCTCCCTGTGCAGACCCCAGCTCTGCAGCACAGGGCTGGATTGCAGTGTAGCCGTTTACAGCTAATTTCAACATGTCTGAGTAGCATAGTGGGACAGTGGTGAATAGATTCGCACACCCAAATGTCCCACTTTACCAAATCTCTTCTCACTTTTTACATTTACAAGCAAAATTAAACACACAGAGTGTGGCATTGATAAGCTTGGGAAGTGAAGTGTCGTATTTTCAGGCTAAGTGTCAACATAGGCTTAATATTCACCCTGGCTGCTTTGGCCCAAACCACTTCCTTTTCATTGTGCTTCTTCCCCTTTTCACACGCCAAGCATCTCCCCATCATTCCTGGCTGAGCAGAAGTGTGGTGGTGTCTGGTGGCTGGTACAGCCGCAGCTGTCATGTGGAAACATGCCTCAGATCATTATTCTTCTGTAAAATGGATCACAAGAAAAAAAAAAGGGGGAAACCCAATTTGCTTTGTCTGAATCGCAAGATAAAGATTAAGCTTTTAAGCTAACCCAGTTCCCATATTTTGCTTAATATTATAGTTCATTCTATTCTTCAAAGAGCTCTATTAAAGGAATAGTAATTACTAAATAATCCAATCACGGGAAAACCTAAGGATTTATCTGTTTTCTATAACATCATTAACTCCTTTGAACAGTTAATTATCTATCTCTAAAATCGGTTGTTTAAACACTGACTCTGAATGTGTAATTAATGATTCCATGGTAGCAAATAAACCAATACAGCATGAAGATATTTTTTCTTTAAGGAAGAAGGATTTCAACCTGTATAAAAAGAGGCTCGGGAAATGGAAAATTCTCTCTGCAGTTGTTAACAGAATGGAGGAGACTCCGTTCAAACAAGAAAATAGGGGGATGTCACAGTAAGAAACGCAATGAAAGTAAATTACTATTTCTCTAACCCATTTATAACTGGCCTGTGGGTGCCGGGGCTACAGGTGTTCGTGGAAATAAGTAGTGTTGCAGAAATTGTCAAATGCTTTGATTTTGTGACCAGTTATAGCAGCTAAGGCAATGATCAGAAGTAACTCTATCTGCCGCCTCAGGGTACGAGCTGGGGTCAGGAGGGCACTCCTTTTAGTGCCCCGCCATTACACGTGTCTCAGAAGAAGATTTCTCTTTATGTTTTTTCTAGGAATTCACATTCCTAGAAGCTTTAGCTGTTTGATGATTGTGGACAAAGAGACCGGTTTGGTATTTAATATAAAACATATCTGTAGAAATTCCATCCTGCTTCAAACTGGAAGCGGAAGATAAGCAGGGGTTGCAGATGCTGCCCTGGTGAGCTGCGTGCAGGGAGCCCGCTCTGTGCTACTCGTGATGTTGGTCTGCGCGTTATTGCTCCCAGTTCACAGACGGGAGGTACCCATGGGCACACAACGCATCTCAGGTTAAGAGTTAGAGAAGTGTAACAATATGTTACCATGGTTAAGTATAGATCTAACAAAATTGTCAACATACTGCACAGGTAGGCAAAACACTTCCAAAATTTTATTATTAAAAGACTTTGCTGACATTTTCTAGAATGGATTGTTCAGGAAGATAAACGTCTTAAACTGGTATGGAATTAAACTTTGTAGGGTTTTGCAAGTGCCTTCCTGGATTGAGAACAAGGAAGAATTAATAACAGAGAAAGTTACATTAAAACAATACATTAAACTTTAAGAATTAACGTTTTTTCAGGGTATAGTTAGAATGAACAGAGTTAAGTATATGAATTATATATTAATTACAGAAATAATTTATTTTACAAAGCTTCCCACATCTTAATTAAAGCAAAAATTTTAGCTTTGGATTGCAAAAGCCTCTAAAGAAGTTTGAAACAAAAGCAAGGAACATATAGTCACAAAGCAATCTCAAACAGTAATTTTTATCTGGAATAACGATTTTTCAGAAATTAACAACCAACAGTCTTCAGACCGAACACCTGCTCTTCAGGCATTTGATCTCAACATGTCTCAGAGGTCATTGCGATTAGACAAGCAACCCCATAGGAAGGCAGTTTTGCTGGGGTGTTGTCCGTGCCCTCGCAGCTCTCGTGTTTCACCCCGTGGCCGGGAGGTTGAACTGGGCCGTGCTGCCGGTGGCTCACAGCTGCTCACCAGCTTCCAGTGCCAGGCACACGCCGGTCTCATCGCCTCTGGCCTTCACTTCTTTTATAACCCACAATACCCACATATTCATTAGAATATGGAGAAGATGATGCATAGTTAGAAAAGATTTAATGAGCTAGGAAATTGTCGTTTTACCTTTTGCTCAATTAACGCCAGGAACAATCCCGTTCAATAAGTTTGTTTGTGTGCACACATCTGGATGTTGTATACAGGGAGAGATTACATATATAATGCGTCATGTTTTTCCACAGGATAAACAAAGTCTTTTTACTGAAGTTAAAAGTCAAACACATATGTTATAAAAGCAAGGAAGATCCCTAATTGTGTAATGAGTTTGTTCCTGCATAACTGTTGTGTGCATTAGTTAATCCCATTGACTTTAATATGACCACTCCCAGGCTTAAAAGTATGTGCTGAACATTTAGCTTTTCAGAGGAACCAGAGTATAAAAAACTTCCTGAGCAGGAAGCTAATTCCAGGGATTTTTTTTGTCTTTTGGAAGAATGTTCCTAATATGTATGTACTCTGCCCAACGTGATTTCTGATACCCACAACAGTTTCTTCACGTGTGGTCTATTCCCACGTGCCTATGTGTTTGAAAAACGAGGCGCATCCATTCTCTGAAGGTATTCAAAAGTTGTAACTGCCACAAGGAAATAATTTTTTATATGAAGAAAGAAAGGGCCCACCATGGTCACCCAGCCTGAGGATGTATATATCGTACAGAAGCTCTTGTTGGCTAGCAAAGTATCAGAAAGTCCACTCTTGTGTAGTAATAGCACATAGTAAACTAGATCAAGAACGGGTTGCAGACAGCTTCTGCAGAGCGTGCGATGTGCTGCATGTCACACCCCAGCATGCCCTGTAGCAGCTTGTTTGTACATCTGTACCTACCGGCGGTAGGATCCTTGTTTCACCTAGGCTCAGATTTCATTTAATGGGTGCAAGCAGCCCGGATAGTAGAAATAGGAAAAACTGAGTAGTAGATTGGTTACATTTAGTCTGAATACCATACAAAGCCTTCCTGACTAAGATATATCAAAGTATAGATAAGAAGCGGGAAATTTTTAATGTAAAATCAAGGTCTCTATAAACATGAAAATGGTGAACACCCCTGAGAAATAAAAATTTGAAAATGCAGATTCTGATCTATTTGCATAATGGAAGGGTTTGAGATTAAAAATAAAACCCAACAGGCGTAATGAGATTTGCAATAAAAACCAGAAGCGTGCAAATCTAATGGTAGCTTCCTCTTGAAAG
The DNA here is from genome assembly GCF_037038585.1 of Patagioenas fasciata. Classification (NCBI taxonomy): domain Eukaryota; kingdom Metazoa; phylum Chordata; class Aves; order Columbiformes; family Columbidae; genus Patagioenas; species Patagioenas fasciata. Next base: position 24,123,629 of record NC_092532.1, read on the forward strand.
AATACAATACTTCAGGTACTGTAATCTAAAAGCAGTGCTGTGGAGCAAAATAGGAGAGTTTGGAAGTTGAGGACATTGCTAATTTTACTTTACTCGAACTTTTGGGCCATGATTTGGTTAACATTAATAGAAAAGACATCAGAATCTGGAGATACGCTTTTGAAAAGTGCTTAAGAATACTAATAGCTCCTCTTCTGTATGCATAAGTGATGGCAGCGGCACGGTTCTCACCATCTAACTTAAGGTATTTAACTAAGGCAGTTAAGTTACAAAACTGGCTTCCTATGACTTCAGGAGATGTCTTAAATTAAATTAAAAGCTTGATGCTACCAAAAAAGAACTTCTCTCTTCCCTCCACCCTTCTCCTGTCACCCTCTCTGCTCTTGGCTGCGTGATCCCACTGCTCACCTTGAGCCACCTCTGGAACGTATCTGGCTGCAGGTTGTTCAGCCTGATAAAGCAGCAAAAAATGATCCATGTCCACCTTCCAAGGGTGTACATTTCTGCTAGGTTAGTGAGTTTGCTTGCCTGACCTCGAGAGCAGTCGGATAAACTCCAGAGGCAACACAAGGAAGATGTGGGAGAAGAGAAAAAGGAGCTGGAAAGCAGGGACAGGACTGGTTGCCCTCCAGAACTGTTGATTTGGCTTGGCCTCCTGTCACCCTCTGGACTCCCTACTTAACCCCCAGAAAGAAGTAAGTAGCTCCTGAAGTAATTTAGAGGAAGATCTTATTCCTCTGCCAACTATATAAAAATGTGAGATTACTTTTCCTGTTTCCCCTGGGTTGTGTTTTGTTTTTCACTCAATACGTATTTCGATGTTTCTTTCAGTGTGGGACTTTGTTTATAATTCTTCCTACTGCATCATTTGTATTAACAACGTATCTTTTGTTCTCATTATTACTCCTCTTCTAGCTATATAATGGCTTAGTGTTTGTGTTCCTCTGCAGTTGCTTTGGCTACATCCATTTGAATTTTCTGCTCTGCATGCTGCTGTCTATTTGAGAACATAGTTCTTTCTGCAGTTGCTTACTTTCTGTATAACGTTGAATTTGGGTTTTTTTTTTCCGTTGTTTGGTTTGTGTTTTTTTTTCTATTTCAGTCTTGATTCTCCAGCAAAAAACTTCAGGAGATTGTCACAGAGCAAGATGTCACTAGCACGTAGGGAAAAAGCCTCAGGAGAAGTAAGAGACAACACTTTGCAACAAGCCAGACTTGTTCACTTATTTGTTTAACCCCTGACAAATAGGGTGAGTCAGAGATTTGGCTTTTTCCTTGTGTTACGGATCTAGCCGACTGTTTGGTTCAGAAAATGCTTCCATCAAGCCAGGGACTCGGATTCCTCCAGTTCTGTCGCACCTGACGGCGGTAGCTCCCTGAAGAAGAGAGCCGCGCAAGGGAAGAGCCGCACGCCCTGGTGCCGTGGGTGACGCAGCACAGGTGCCTCAGCGCTGCTGTGGTGGGAAGTGCTGGGGCTGGGCCGGTGACCGAGGGGTGTCCCCAGGGAGCCCAGGGGAGGAGAGGGAAGGTGCAGCGCTGCTCAGCAGGTGTGCAGAGGGCTGGCTGGATGGATGAGAATGTGTTTGGAAGCTGTGGTGTAAATCTCACTTTCCGTGCATGAAACTTAATAGGTCTGAAGACTACTTGCAGTTTTTCATATCCCTGTGTCGCCTATCAGGTAAGCATTCTTTCTGATATTACAGAAAGAAAATATAGTAACCCATTCAGGGTTTTTTAGAGCCACAGTAGGTGATCTGGAAACAGAACCCAGACTTTCTGATTCTATGGCAGCTCTTTTCCCATTAGGTTCTTTCTCGTGTACCTCATGCTACTCTGCTGATAGTATTGCTGTACTTGGTTTTGGTATCAACATGTTCTCTTTGTATATCTTTCCTGATATATACATAATGATTTTTAAACTTTTTTCTTCTCCTACATCCATACTCTTGTTTCCTCTCTCCCGTGTTCCTTAGCCACATCTTCATTTGGTCAGTCTGCCCTGTCAGAGGTTTTGTGGCACCTGGGTCACACCGGTGCTAAAAGAAGGAGGCTCACAATATGAAATATTGGAAGATGGATAAAAAAGATCCATTTGAGCTATTGTACCTGTGAAGCATTAATGTAAGTCCTGCCAAGCCTGTGTCTTGAAAACTACCCTGTACATTTTCCTTCTCTCACAACTCGGACTTGCAAGTGAAAGCAGATTGACATAGTATTTGAAAACAGAGGTTATACTACGACACAGAGATGATTCATTCTGCTTGGTATTTTGTATGTCTATTTTCTTGTCTTTTATCTTCGTAAATGCATGACATCACGCACAAATTGGATATTCCAACTGCAAAATGAATCTGCTTTGTGACTGTGAATCATCCTTTAACACTGTGAGCTGCTGCTGCAATGATAAAGTTTGTTATCTGTAAACTGTGTCTCTTAACCTGTTGCTGAGTAGGCCATAAGTGCTTTTGGAAAAGTTATGGAAGCTTTCATGTCTATTGACCCTGTACATTCCTGGCATACTAAGACAGGAATTCCGAAGGATCTCCTCATGAGCTATTTATCTAGGTATTAGTCACGTAGCAAGCCATAAAGAGTTACCTTCTCTTCTGGGCCAATGTACATAGGTAATGCTTCCATTGTTAACCATTAACGTAGTATTGTAAGGATTGTTTTGATCTATTAACATTCAGAAGAGTTTTGATTTGTGTGCAGAAATGGCGGACATTCACAGGCTAAGGAGCAGCCCTCTCCCAGGGTGTGGATGTATGTGCATGCACAGAAAACAGAGTTCAGAGATAAACTGAGTTTCTGCTTGTAAAATTCAGGGATTGGTGATGGGCTTTCTTGTACAGTAGAATATAGAATCAGATTAGTTTATTATGGGGACGCTTAGTTGATCTGACAGAGTTTGGTCTATTGCATTTCCTTTCCTGTTTTACAGATGACTGAACTTTTCCCTCGGGATACAGAGTGAGGATTGAAGGCTGGCATTGGTCCTTCAACTCCTTTCCCAAAGTAAGGCAGATAAAAGTAAAATTTACTAAATCTCAGTAACACCTTTAAAGAAAGAGCAACTTTGGTTCTAAATTTAGTTAAAATCAGTATGGATCTAACAAAAAAAACCAAACTATGCACAGCACTACCAGGAGTATAAATGTAAATTTGGCAACTTTGCTCCTGGCACCCAGATCTTACTTAATACAAACACAATGTCACATGCAGCAATGGCCAGCTTTCTGTCTGATGTTCCTATACAGTGCACAGCAATGTATGTCATTCATAGGCTTGCTGAGGCCGGAAGCAAACAGCGTTTGCGGTATCAACATTGCCCCTGCAGTCCTCCTCCCCACCCGGAACTGGCCCTTTCCTGTAGGAGTCAAAGTGAAAACATGGCCCGAGGGTGGATTTGAAGTTGAATACTGATTAATTCGAGCAGGGTTTTCTAAGTTGAAGAGATGGTGTGAAAGGCAGGGTTTGGCATAAATAAATAAACAAAAAGTAAAACTGGCATCTCGAGAGCTGAGACCTGTGAATGCAGGCACGAGCTGGGGGCAAAGAAAGAAAGATGCTAGCAAACCTCTGACTGATTCTAACTGCATTTGTGAAAGGTTTAATTGAAAACATGTATATGACAAGTGTATAAATTGGTTTTGCACGTGTTCTGGTCAGTTTTGGTAGCGTTCTGGAATGGAATATCGTGACAGTCCCCTACAAGCATTTCAAAAGTACCGTTTTGTTTCCAGGTTTTTCAGTGCAGAAGTGTGCTTTCTTGTTTCTGTGGAAGCCGCTAGAGAGCAGCAAATATTTTAAGAGTGGTCAGTCAGGAATGCAACTGGTCAGTGGTCACCAAGATGATCAGTCAAGTAATGATGGTAAAAGAAGCAGAGCCAGGTCACTACTTGCCCAGTTTCCTTACAGATCCAGTCTGCTTGTTTTCTCGGTATAACTGTGAGTAGACATTACACATTTAGGTTTATTCCTACAGGTTATTTCTTTCCAGTAACCGTCAAAACAGTATCTACTCCATTCGCAAGTTTAAGCAAGTGCTTACTCATCGTCACAAATCGCAGTTCACCAGTTTGAAAGGCAGGAGGTGTAAGAACAAATCATTGCTAAGGAGAAAATCTCTCTAACTGGAAATTTGTTGGTCAGTCTTAAAATAGGCGGTGGATTACAATTTGGTTTGTGTTGGTAAATTTTCTTTATAGATATCACTTATCTCTAAGTGGTTTAGCTGAAAAAAAATATGTCCGGACTGGCCTTTTGATTTTCAGCATCAGCAGAGAAATGGAGCTTAAAGAATGTAGAAGCAAAATCTAGCCCAGACTATTCCAGATTGTGTTTTATTTCCTCCATGTACAGATTCAACCTTTCAGAATGTAATTTTATGCCCTTTAAAATAACTTTCTTATTTAGGTCTCCAGGGTAGGATCAAAAATATATATGATAAAGCCGAGTTACGTTGTGTTCTTTTGATAGTGAATACACATTGTCTTACCCCACGCCCTCAGGGAGGAAAGAGAGAAGAATGCAAATGACATGCGGTTTTACTGGCCGCAAATGGCAAATAAGAAATAGACATTTTAAAATGGAAATTTAACATTGCTAAATAAAAATTTAAAGAAAGGGACAGAAGCTCATTTTTTTGCTGTTGCAAACCACACGGTTCTGCTGGGTGAACTCTTGCGTTGCCCAGCTTAGAAGCCTGCAAAACCTTGCTAACGCCATTCCTAGAGAAGAGTAGTGAACAGTTTTCTGTCCCACGGTCCCATTCACATCCCATAATTTCATGAGAGTCCAAATATTTAATCTGTTTAATCATTCTGTTTCCAAATCTTGTGCGACAGACTTTCCTAGCAATTCCTGCCTTGTGAAATACCCCAGCCTACCAGCTGGGATATCAAGAAATAAGAAGAACAAAGCAATGATAACAGGAATGTTCTTTAACTTAGTACAAATAGTACTTTTTAAACAATCAAGTGGTTCTGGATTTATGTGAGATTGTTTAAGAGCATTATGAAATTCTGTGTTTTGGCTGTGAGGGAGTTAACAGCCTGAGGCTGCACGGGGCTTTCAGAAGCTCTAAAAATACATATATATATATATTTTTTTTTAGGAGTTCCTTGTATCTTATCTAGAAAAGTAAAATCTTGCAAATTTGTTTTCCCAGTTTTAGAGTATTTCTTTGATTCACTGTTTTGATCTCTTGAAAGTGTAACTCAAAGCAATATGAAACCTTCATCTTTTTGCTAGTAGGACCACAAGCTTTCCAGTGCATGTGACTGAACATGCCAGACATACCTGCATGCTGACAGGTGCGGTAGCTATGCTGCCCTGGGGCAGGGCCGCGGATTTGGGCTGTGAGTGGAAACGCCTGCTGCAGCAGTCACTGCTGCTGGGAAGAGCTCGGGTTTGGGTTGTCAGTGAAAACACGCCTGCTGCAGCAGTCCCTGCTGCTGGGAAGAGCTCGGGTTTGGGCTGTGAGTGAAAACACGCCTGCTGCAGCAGTCCCTGCTGCTGGGAAGAGCTCGGGTTTGGGCTGTGAGTGAAAACACGCCTGCTGCAGCAGTCCCTGCTGCTGGGAAGAGCTCGGGTTTGGGCTGTCAGTGAAAACACGCCTGCTGCAGCAGTCCCTGCTGCTGGGAAGAGCTCGGGTTTGGGTTGTCAGTGAAAACACGCCTGCTGCAGCAGTCCCTGCTGCTGGGAAGAGCTCGGGTTTGGGCTGTGAGTGGAAACGCCTGCTGCAGCAGTCCCTGCTGCTGGGAAGAGCTCGGGTTTGGGCTGTCAGTGAAAACACGCCTGCTGCAGCAGTCACTGCTGCTGGGAAGAGCTCGGGTTTGGGCTGTGAGTGAAAACACGCCTGCTGCAGCAGTCCCTGCTGCTGGGAAGAGCTCGGGTTTGGGCTGTCAGTGAAAACACGCCTGCTGCAGCAGTCCCTGCTGCTGGGAAGAGCTCGGGTTTGGGCTGTCAGTGAAAACACGCCTGCTGCAGCAGTCCCTGCTGCTGGGAAGAGCTCGGGTTTGGGTTGTCAGTGAAAACACGCCTGCTGCAGCAGTCCCTGCTGCTGGGAAGAGCTCGGGTTTGGGCTGTCAGTGAAAACACGCCTGCTGCAGCAGTCCCTGCTGCTGGGAAGAGCTCGGGTTTGGGCTGTGAGTGAAAACACGCCTGCTGCAGCAGTCCCTGCTGCTGGGAAGAGCTCGGGTTTGGGCTGTCAGTGAAAACACGCCTGCTGCAGCAGTCCCTGCTGCTGGGAAGAGCTCGGGTTTGGGCTGTGAGTGAAAACACGCCTGCTGCAGCAGTCCCTGCTGCTGGGAAGAGCTCGGGTTTGGGCTGTCAGTGAAAACACGCCTGCTGCAGCAGTCCCTGCTGCTGGGAAGAGCTCGGGTTTGGGTTGTCAGTGAAAACACGCCTGCTGCAGCAGTCCCTGCTGCTGGGAAGAGCTCGGGTTTGGGCTGTGAGTGGAAACGCCTGCTGCAGCAGTCCCTGCTGCTGGGAAGAGCTCGGGTTTGGGCTGTCAGTGAAAACACGCCTGCTGCAGCAGTCACTGCTGCTGGGAAGAGCTCGGGTTTGGGCTGTGAGTGAAAACACGCCTGCTGCAGCAGTCACTGCTGCTGGGAAGAGCTCGGGTTTGGGCTGTCAGTGAAAACACGCCTGCTGCAGCAGTCCCTGCTGCTGGGAAGAGCTCGGGTTTGGGCTGTCAGTGAAAACACGCCTGCTGCAGCAGTCCCTGCTGCTGGGAAGAGCTCGGGTTTGGGCTGTCAGTGAAAACACGCCTGCTGCAGCAGTCCCTGCTGCTGGGAAGAGCTCGGGTTTGGGTTGTCAGTGAAAACACGCCTGCTGCAGCAGTCCCTGCTGCTGGGAAGAGCTCGGGTTTGGGCTGTCAGTGAAAACACGCCTGCTGCAGCAGTCCCTGCTGCTGGGAAGAGCTCGGGTTTGGGCTGTGAGTGAAAACACGCCTGCTGCAGCAGTCCCTGCTGCTGGGAAGAGCTCGGGTTTGGGTTGTCAGTGAAAACACGCCTGCTGCAGCAGTCCCTGCTGCTGGGAAGAGCTCGGGTTTGGGTTGTCAGTGAAAACACGCCTGCTGCAGCAGTCCCTGCTGCTGGGAAGAGCTCGGGTTTGGGCTGTCAGTGAAAACACGCCTGCTGCAGCAGTCCCTGCTGCTGGGAAGAGCTCGGGTTTGGGTTGTCAGTGAAAACACGCCTGCTGCAGCAGTCACTGCTGCTGGGAAGAGCTCGGGTTTGGGTTGTCAGTGAAAACACGCCTGCTGCAGCAGTCCCTGCTGCTGGGAAGAGCTCGGGTTTGGGCTGTCAGTGAAAACACGCCTGCTGCAGCAGTCCCTGCTGCTGGGAAGAGCTCGGGTTTGGGCTGTCAGTGAAAACACGCCTGCTGCAGCAGTCACTGCTGCTGGGAAGAGCTCGGGTTTGGGCTGTGAGTGAAAACACGCCTGCTGCAGCAGTCCCTGCTGCTGGGAAGAGCTCGGGTTTGGGCTGTCAGTGAAAACACGCCTGCTGCAGCAGTCCCTGCTGCTGGGAAGAGCTCGGGTTTGGGCTGTCAGTGAAAACACGCCTGATGCAGCAGTCCCTGCTGCTGGGAAGAGCTCGGGTTTGGGCTGTCAGTGAAAACACGCCTGCTGCAGCAGTCCCTGCTGCTGGGAAGAGCTCGGGTTTGGGCTGTCAGTGAAAACACGCCTGCTGCAGCAGTCACTGCTGCTGGGAAGAGCTCGGGTTTGGGCTGTCAGTGAAAACACGCCTGCTGCAGCAGTCCCTGCTGCTGGGAAGAGCTCGGGTTTGGGCTGTCAGTGAAAACACGCCTGCTGCAGCAGTCCCTGCTGCTGGGAAGAGCTCGGGTTTGGGCTGTCAGTGAAAACACGCCTGCTGCAGCAGTCCCTGCTGCTGGGAAGAGCTCGGGTTTGGGTTGTCAGTGAAAACACGCCTGCTGCAGCAGTCCCTGCTGCTGGGAAGAGCTCGCTTCAGCAGTCACGGTGCCAGGTGAGCAGCGAAGCTGGCTCTTCCCTTTGTGTCCATTTAGGATGAAAATTAAGAGAATCAACTGAAAACTCTTTTGTCAGAATCCTAACCAGATTGAACAAAATGGTCAGAGATTTTGAGAGTTTGAAGTTTCAGGTCACCAGAGGAGTTATTAAGTAAATACTTGAAATACAGCTTTCCTTTTCCACTGTCATGATCACTATTTTTTACATGTGAACTAGTGCATATAGGCCTAAAATGAGAAGAAAATTACTTATTTCTGTTCTTAGCTTTACCTCAGGACTTAGCTTAATGATCTCGTCTAGTCTAGCTCGAGCTGGCTTGGGAGATCTCTAGACCTGTGTATCTGCTACCGGCTCTACTCAGAGGACGCCTGACAGCTCGGATTCGGGAGCAGGGCCCTTGGCTTGGCGGGACTGCGGTTGTTCGCACCCGTACTCTCCACCCTGCTGCTCTCCAGGGATGCTGCAGCCATTCACACAGCAGTTGCTGAATTTTTGCATATTTTTTGACATGTTTTTCTGTGCTTTACAGCCTGCCATGTTAAAGAACACCAAAATCTGTGATATTTATCTGCAGTGTCTTGGACTGTAAATTGCAGCTACTGCTTCACAAGCTTCACAGCTGCTGTAAATTGCAGCTGCTTCACAAGCAACTCTGCTGAACCTCTGCAAAAAACATAGAGGCAGGATGCACATCAGGCTTGGCTTTGTTAGGCAGAACTGCAAAGCTACTCTCAGATCACCCCCTAGACTGCAGTTTGCAGCAAGGTGTTCTGAAACCACACTGGGTCAGGGCTGCTCCATAGGCAGCTGAACCTCTGTGCAGCAGAAACGAGGTACACACCTAGGAACAGGATTTTCGTCAGCATCCTAAGCTTGTTCTTGGTGCAGCAGAGCCGTTCTCGGTGCAGCAGAGCCATAGAGCCGTTCTCGGTGCAGCAGAGCCATAGAGCCATTCTTGGTGCGGCAGAGCCGTTCTCGGTGCAGCAGGGCCATAGAGCCATTCTTGGTGCGGCAGAGCCGTTCTCGGTGCAGCAGGGCCATAGAGGCGTTCTCGGTGCAGCAGAGCCATAGAGGCGTTCTCGGTGCAGCAGAGCCATAGAACCGTTCTCAGTGCGGCAGAGCCATAGAGCCATTCTTGATGCGGCAGAGCTGTTCTCGGTGCAGCAGGGCCATAGAGGCGTTCTCGGTGCAGCAGAGCCATAGAGGTGTTCTTGGTGCGGCAGAGCCATAGAGCTGTTCTCAGTGCGGCAGAGCCGATCTCGATGGAGCAGAGCTATAGAGCCGTTCTCGGTGCAGCAGAGCCATAGAGCTGTTCTCAGTGCAGCAGTGCCTGCTGAAGGGGCTTCTGTGTGATGGCTGCACCTCCCCTGCCCGGGGACCCAGAGTGCTCAGTGTCCTGCAGCAGGGCCGGGAATCGCTCTGCCCAGGCTGCTGGAGGAGAAGGGGCCCTGCTGGCCTTTGTGGGGGATTTTACTACCTGCTCTTGGTGTGGATAGCTGAGGTGCCAGTTACTGCCCTGACAATTTCATTCTCCACAAGATGTTCTCCAGCACTGTTGCCCACCTTACATGGGTCAGATACTGTTTCACTAATTCTGACAAAGTATCACAAATTAACTCCTAATAGTGTGCAATTAGAAGGTAAGCAGCTGGGGTTTGTAAGTCCTAGCAACAAGCTCGATTTTGATCTTCAGGGCGTGCCCTAAGCCTCATCCCTTGCCGTCTCCCAGAGATTTCAAAAGGTAGCCTGGCTACTCTTGTGACTCGGCCGTCTCTGTTAGTTTGCTCTCCTGACTGAAGTAAAAGAACAGCTACAAAGACTTGACAGTGATCTACTTTTCCTGGGAGCAATTGCTATATTTGGTAGAGTGTTGTAGGTTCACAAATTGTAGACTGTTGAAGTTGCAAATGGAATAGGAATTCCTAGAAGACTTTTACATTAGTATATGAAGTATATTGGAAATCTTGCATCAGTTTAGTATGGGAAAAAAGATACAAGTAAAGATACTTGTAAAGATACAAGATCTAAGATAAAATATCACTTAAAATGTCTTTTCTTTTAGTTCCCTTCACATGCTGCATTTGGGACAAATCAAACACCCTGTGGCTATTTCTTCTTCCTTTGATTTGTTTCTTATGCATCTCCTGTAAGCCATTGCCAGGATGTAGGTGTTTCAGGATCAGATCAACTTCTATGGCACAGAGGCCAGTGTTAGTAGCTGATTATCTTTCTACTGCCTTTCCTCACCCTGGTTCACAGGCCGGCACCGTGCGGGTCCGGCGGGATCGGCTGCAGCTGCGGGACACCAGGCGGTAACCGGGCAGCTCCCGCGCTGCGCCGCTAGAGGCTGCTCAATAAACGCGGCCCGCAGCCGCGCCCCTGCAGGAGGGCGAGTGCGTGTGTACTGCAGAAAAACGTTACTGGAGCAGCTGCCTGAAAGGCAGCGCATTCCTCCTGGCTGGGATAGTGAGGAGCTAGAGAAACAGAAGTGAAAGGAAAAAAAAAAAACAAAACTGAAGACTTCCTTTTCTGATTTCTGAGTAATTTTATTTGCTGGTTATAAGCATAAACAGTTGAAACCAAGATCTTGCTGATTGATGCTATTTCTGTTACAGGCCATTCTGCTCGGTGAAACTGAGGTGAACACAGAAACATGTATGCAGAAGGGCAAGTTAGAACTCATCAAAAACATCGAGGGATTTCATCTTCGGGCATCCTTCTGAATAACTGCTTAAGGAAAAAGGTATGTGTATATATGCTTATATATTTTAAATACATATCTGTATGTAAAAAGAAATATAGATGCATGTTGTTGAGGAAAGGGTTCCTAACAAATCCATTCATCCTTCTGTCTTCTGTTTCCATCATCTGCTGGAGTTTCTTGTTAAACTCGGATGAGAAAGAGGGATTGGTTTGTGTTTGCTGGAACTGCTGTCTCTCCAGTAGCTCTACCAACACAATACTTTATTTTGATGTTTAGTAAGGTCATACAGGGAATCACTGTAGGTTCTGTACTAAACCCCGGATCCCTAAACTTCAAAAACATGATCTAAGACCTTTCAAGCGAGAATGAACAAAAACTATATGTGGATGTCATGAGTTCTGATTACCAGAATGAACTACATCATATAAATTAATTGCATTTAGCAGAATCTAGAGGCAGATTCACAGGAAGAAGAGGTAAGAAAGTATCAGAGCCAAACATGGGCTCCAGAATGACCTCCCAAAATGGAGGTGGCCTGAGTCTTGACACTTCCATCAGCAGATTTAGTGTTGTGGAGCTGAAGGGACAGTCAAGCCAAGAGTTTACTAGTAGGTCAGTGCTGATTCATCTGGGGTGTTAAATGTTGCATTCGTTAAGCAATCATTGAGAAAGAAGCTGCTTCCTGGAGATTACTGGGTGGTGGGGAAGGCTCGATGGCCTGAGGCTGCTTTTGTTATTAAGAGGTGGGATGGGGGGGAAAACAGCTGGCTGCATGGTATTTATTCATGAGCAAAGCTGACTAACAAATAGGGCAGGGTGTTTCTAAATTTCTATTTCAGCCATCAGATTGGAGACCCTCTTGTAAACCTGGGTCACTTTATAACAAACTAAAGTTATACTTAAAGGAAGCAACTGTTCATGTGTCTGTGCATACTGCTGTAGATGTGGGTTCAGAACTAACTAAAAGGATCACTCAGAACACATATAGTTGTGCATCTGATGTGTTGAAAATATCTGTCTTTCATACCATCGGGTTTCTGAGATATTCTGGGAAATAAACACATTCTTGTCCAAGATCAGTTTCTGTCTCACACATCGATGGTATAAAGTATTGAAGGATAGTGCTGTGCTGTTATTTTTCTTCAGCTGTTACATCTGTGCTTTAGCTATCCCTCTGAAAAGATTTGAAACTATGACGTTCCAAAAGTCATTTGAAAGATCCGGAGGCTGAAATAGTTGCTGTGGTTATTTTAAAATACTGCTAAGCAGTCAGTGAGTGTGTGACCCATTAACTAATGAAGAGTTTGGCTGCTTACTGTTTAATCTCACTTTGTTGCTTTGTCTCCTTCTGTACATGCATCTGAAGTCAATAACTGTTACGTCTTTAGATCAATATGGTCTGTACTAAACTGATTAGGATGCGTGCCATAACGTGTTATTTATGACACCTTAAGGATGCTGTTCTTATGTCACCTCTCCTACTAACATTATATTTGCTTGAAGGACCCTATCAGTGCATAATACCACGATCATTCTTCTTGGCAGCAGTACTCACTGAAGCAGCTTGTAGTTAAAACAGAATTTCCAGCCCAAACCAACCCCCAAAAGAAATAGGTTGTGAAACTGTAACTTAATTTAGCTCAAGGCTAGTTAGGGAATCAAGGCTTTTGAAAATTACCTGAAAAATTTACTTGCCAAAACAAGTTTTAAACTCGTGGCTACAAACACAGAATCAGCTTTTTGCAGTATGTGATGAAAGGGATGTTGCATCACGGCTTGGGCCGGTCTTACAGCTGGCTGAAAGGGGGAGACTCTTTACTCTCGCTCCTGACTGGATGTCCCTGTCTGTGTAGGCTCTGGCAGTAGCAGACGGTGCAGAACAAAGTCAGCCTGCTGACTAAAAGGTGCTTTACCCATGATTTACCAAGTTGCATGTGGTCAGACTCCAGCTGGGCCAAACCACAGCAGGTGCAAAGAGACGGGATACGTGAAGCTGGGAAAGGGCAGAGTGGGGAAACCAGAAGGCCATCCCTCTTCTGGCAGTGGCAAGCCAGCAAACCAGCTTAGTTGTGCTATTTAACTTTAAAAGGTGTGCTCAGAAGTTTTGCTTGTAAAGGCAAGTGTCAAACGGCAGATTTTTCTGAACGGAGTTTAAATTTGGAATTCAATTCAGATTTGCAGGTGGTCATGTGAGCCTGTTGCCTGATAACTATCCAAACCATTAAAATTTTAAACTTAGGTATTATCTCTATATCAATGTTTGTTTGTTTAATTTCCCGTAGTAATACCATGCAACGAAACAGAACATACAGAGGTTTGAATACCCTCAGCCCATTTGGCAGTAATCTTACCATGCCCACTGGGATGAGAAGTGGCAGAGCAATCTATCAGTTTACTGTGATTTTAGCAGTTCCTTGAACTCGAGTCCAGCGTTCTCTTAGCAGTGCTGCTGAGACTATTGATTATGGTATCATTCATAACCCTGGTTTTTGCTCTTGTCATCTGGAGCAGTTCTGAGCAGCAGGTAAAACCGTCCCAAATGTCATAAAACGTCGTTGTTGGCCATTTAAACTGAAGCAGATGACTTTGAGGGAAATCAGATGGCGTGTGCCTGCCTTTTCTGGCAGGAGACTCTGGAAGGCTGCACTTGCTGCTGTAGACGCTCTGGCAGGTAACCGGGGTGTTATTGTCTTCAGCTGACAAAACTGTTCACAAAGCAAACTTCATCTATACCAGGTGTGGGAGAGTTTTCCCTATTCCGAGGCTGAATAGATCTTTGAAATGCTTTTGGCAGGCCGACTGTTAGTACGTATTTGTGTGTTAACTAGTTAATTCACACAGGTTATGAAAAATGATTGGCTGTAGGCCACATTAGAGCTGAACTAAGTTGTGAATTGTGTTTGCCTTGTGGATCATAGCGTGACTGCCCTCATCTTCATAGTAGAAAATGTTCGCGCAGAGGATGCCGTGGTGTTCAGCTCTAAAGGTTAGTGTAGTAATTATGAAAGCTAAACTGAGCAAATACATGCACATTTACCTTTTAACGTATGTGATGTAGTGTTTCTATTAACACTGCTACTGCTGAATTTTCCTGTGGACTGTAAAATTTCGTTGTTTTTTAGAGCCACGATTCAAGACAAAAGACTCAGAGTATTTCCTCCTTCTAGGTTGAAAAACTCCTTTTGTCATCCTGCCCCGTTGAGACCAACTGTACAGCTGCAGCAGCAGTGTGCCTGTCCTCTTGCCCTGCGTGTACTGCCTACTCGCATTTTCAAAGGTGACCGAATTCTGGGTGGCCTGTGAAGAAAAATACCTGTTTAAAAAGGGAAAGGGAAAGAATATCCATGGACTCTTCAAAACTTCTGTCTATCACCTCTGTATTATGAAAGTCTTGTATCCGATTCCCACATGTCATTATTGTATATAAAAACATACATATTTATATTTAAAATTGGATGTGTCTATTATCCTGTGGTTTTCTTTGTAGTGCATATGAAGTGTCAGACTTATTACTGTTTGAACATGCCTCCTATATTTTTTTTAGATACATGTACTTGTTTTTATACTCTTCAGGGTAAAAAATGCAAATTGGTCCAGAGAACACCCAAACCTGGGGGAGCAGTCTAATCGCTGGGTAGAATTTGACGGTCGTCTTCCCAAGACATTAAGGAGAATTATTAGAATTAAGTTGAAGGAAGCAAAGAGAAGGCTAAAGATGATGTACAAATGTGGAGCAGAGGTTTCTTCTGTAGTGCCTTTGGAAAACATAACCAAGAATCTTTTTATGTGAAGTTAGTAATTTAAAACTGACTTTGCAAATCCGAGTAGTGTTTTATCAGCACAGTGGTTCAACCATAAAAGTAGCCTAGGTGCAGCTTAATGTTATGTCCTTCTATTATTTCCTGAACCATATACAAATTAGTATGGATTATTATTTGAATGAGTCTGTAGGAGAAAATCCATAATGAGGTGTTGGTTCAGTTGATAGCACTTCCCATTTGACTTGACGGTGAGACAGTAGCTGCAGAGCACTGGTATGGGCTGCTGTGCCATTGCCATCTTCCAGAGCGTTTCTCACAAGAGGTTCGTGGTTTCATGGCCAAACAGAAGTGCATCATGATATTATGTCTACTTAAAGGCCTCCCACACTAATTTCGGCTTTTTAGAGCATGCTTCACTGCATGCCTAAGCCAGTGTGTGGTCTTGCAGAGATTAAATGACAGTTACATTCTATTAATATAATTCTACCCTTTAGCCACGGGCGAAGGACACAGTTTTGGAGTTTTCAAATAGAAAATGAAGGCAAGTGTGGCAACTTCAGAGCAAAGCTGCTTAGACATGAAGACGTTGCTGAGAGGGATGGAGGAAAGGTATCATAAGGGAGCGTTTATGTGGCAGGAACATGTCTCTCCTAGGCAGTCGTTGTAAAAAAGGGCCCTATGTAATGGTGGTAGAAAAGTGAGAGAATAATTTTCAAATAAAATAAAAATATGAAGTGTATAATGGCATTCTAGTAGATGTGAATTTTACCTTGTTAAGGCAGCTTTTTTTTGCAGTGTCACTTCCTTTCACTGGGGGGAAGAGGGAGACAACCACAACTGTATGTCCTGGGTGATGTGTTAATACATATTCAGGTTATACCTGTGATAATATTGGGGGAAACTTGTGGTTTCTACAGATGTTTGATCATTCTGTGGTGCTATGTACTCAGCCAATATTCTGCATTTTCAGATACTCAAAAGTATTGAAAAATATAAACCAAAGGAAGATTGTAGGAAGCTTGAGATGCTGAAAGGGAAGAGATCAAGTGTCTGCCTTTGGTCCAAACTTGAAAACACTGAGAGAATACAAAGGTGAGGAATGAAAATGAATATACAGCAAAGGATCTATGTATATGTGCGTGTAGATATACATACATATGGGATCACATATTTGGTGAGCTTGCTATCCAAACACTAACATTACCTTGGTTGAAATAAGATGTACTTTGATCTAGGAAATAGATTAGGAACTGAACTATTATGTTTTGATTCTTTGAAATCTGACGTTGAAGTCATTGAAGTGGTTCAAACAGTATGTAGATTAGTGTATACATCTTTATCCTCTAAAGGACTGAATAAATGAAACGAATAGATCCCCAGCTCTAATTTTCCTTTGTGTATAAACAATGCTCTTCAAATTACTGGGCTTTGGCTCACTCAAGGACAGTGGATCAAATGAACTCCTTGATGTTTCACCCCCAAACTAATCGTTCTTGACACATGCTGAAGTTTTTGTTTCATCTTAAAAACGAAGGTGGAAACTGGGACTTTATAAGTTTGAGAGCATTCCAATACACGTCCTTTGCAACCATTGTGCAAACCATCATGCCCAATGCCAAGTGAAGTTCCCTGTTGAAATGTGACAAATGTTCCTTGTCATCTAGCCTTGATTGTATTGTGGAAAGACAAATGAAGACTGAGGAGCAAATTTTGTATTAAATAGCAGCACTTGACAATGAATATTTGTTGCCCACGAACCAGAAACTATTGGCCTGACTTGCACAACTGTTGGCTTATTTATCCCTTTCCTGAAACAGACTTGACATTTTTTTTCAGCCGAGACTGTATAATCCTGCTGTTTAACCTGTGTATTACCAGTCACTTAGGATTCCTCTAAGAAAGGCTTCTTTTGTCTTCTACATGAAAGGAAAATAAAAGTCTGTCTTATGCAGCATATCTTCCATACGGCAATGAAGAAGTGACTCTATGGTTGTTTGTACGTAGTGGTTTCGTAAATCCCTTTGGGCCTAGTCTTGAGAAAGGCAGCTAATCCCAGCAAAAGGGTGGTTTCACATGGAATCTTTGCAGAGCTGTGGAACACATTCCTCCCCCCCAGTTGCCCAGGCTGTTTGCGTACTGGGGCTCTGGTTGTTACTACAGATAAATTGTGCAAATAAATGAAGCTGGCCTTCATTTCACACCTACTAGTTCTGCTTTGTCACATGTAAGCACACCACCTCCTTCCTCCCCGCCCCCCGTGGTGCACTGTGACTCATGGGGCGCTGTTCCTTGCAGCAGTGAAGATGCACCCAGGAACGGCTGGCTGTCTCTCTACTGCTTTCAGGCCTGTGCAACCAAGTTGTAATTCTTAAAGTACAAAACCCTTCCCGCTGCATTTGAGGCTGCATCATCCTGATGTGTGCTGCAGGTTTCATCCTCAGAAAAGTTAAAGTAATAAGTTTGTAATTTTCTTTAGCTGTCTACCTGTAAGTATTTTCCTCTTTAAAGAAATCCTGACGTGAACTTGCGTTAAAATGATGTTGATTTTTTTTTCTGTCCTTTCTTTTAATTGTTGTGATTACAAAATCCTGGAGGATTCTGAGTGAAATTCCCACAGAATACAATTACTCACACTGACTCCACCTTACTGCTGCGCTACTAACTGTGTCTTATTCATCATCATTACTATCCACTGAAGCATTAAAAGCTGCTATAATTTGTAACATGCCACAAAAACTGTAAGAAATACTTAATGGTAACGTGAAGTCCCATTTTCAGTGTGCAGTGGTGATAAAACAAAAGGTGGGTTTATATCCTGGATCGGAGGGAACCTGTGAAGCTCTGGGAATGACTCATCAGCGAGGAGGTTTGCTGTGGGTTTTGCTTTGGGCATTTGCAGACAGCTTCAGTTTCAGCAGAGTTCTGTGCTTCGCGTTTTGTTGGGTTTTGTTTGTTTGTTTTTATTGTACTGAATGTGTGTTTGAAAACTGTTTCTTTAAATATACGGTGTTAAAAAGAAAACACCACACATTCTTGTAAATACTGAGTGCTGATAGGACTGACAGATATTTTCATATAATAATTTCAGTTACAGATACACCAGAAAAAGGAGGGTGCAAGGGATCTGGCAATTATACCATGATGCTGCCTCGGCGCACTGAGCGTTGTTTACATGTAACGAACCCTTATCCTGTCTGCTGGATCCTGTCAGCCTGTCATTGCTCTAATGCAGCGTTTGTAGCAGCCCCGGGGGATTTGAGAGGAACCTACCCATTCATTTTCTCCTGGTCACAGAGCAGCCACCAATGCAAAAGCTGGATTCAAACCGATGAAAGGGCAGGAGATATATGATCAGTATGCTAAGCATCAGATACTTTTGAAAAATACATCTCATGGTAAGCACTTCCCCAAAACCTTGTGTGAACTATTTAAGTGGAGCACAAAGACAGGTGACGTGCACTGGCTTTGCCAGCCAGCCAAGATCTTCTGATCTGGCTGTTTGTGCCTCTTTACCTCCAGTTACCTCTCTGGAGTACAGGAGGCTGCTCTGCTGAGCAAGAAGCGCTAAGTATGTTCATAAAGGTGTGGCTTAGCTCCCTAGCAATTCCATGGTAACAGGGGCGTAGTAAACTAGCCTTAAGTAAAACAAACAGGCTTTGTGGAAATCAAAAGTTGAGAATGCAAGCTGTTCACATCTCTTTGATTAAAGCAGCTAATCTTTGATTGAAGGTGGTGGGCTCCACCTTGTTCCCCTACACCAAACAGGTTCACACGGGTTGGGTAGATTAAGTCTTGTGCTTTCAATACCAATGCAAATGAATGTTTGTAGTCATTTTTGTAAGATGTGTTGTGAGAAAAAGATATTAAATTTACATGTTATTTTATCACAAACATAATGTTAAGTAAAAGGAAAAGCCTGGTATCGTTTATTAAAAATCTCATTACCCTGTACAGAATGGCTTATCTTACACTGGGAAGTACAGAGCAGAACCCATAATACTGAAAAGAATCTCCGCCCTTTGTTATTGAGTCCTTTTGCTTTGTCTTCCTCAAGGGAGATTATGTGTTCCTACCAGTCCTTCACCAGCACAAGTTCAACTCTTACACAAGACAAAGGAGATTGCTTATACTTTCATCTGGCTAGGCAGAATTGCATTTATAGACGGTGTTCCCTTCTCCAGGAATCTACACGGTGAAAGCACACCTTTTTTCCTACTGTAGTTACACCCTCAGACAGGGATTCCTGCATAGCTAGAAAGTAATCCAGAGATCTGAAGAGGCAAGACCTGTTCTGCAGTCTTACAGCTTCCACCCATACAAAGTAGGTGCAAAATGCTACCCAAGGTGACTCATCTATGACGGTGATAGCCAGCCTGGCTGCCTCTAGTGACAGCCGAGTGTTCAGTAGTGATCGGCTGTAGAAAAGCTTGATGTGCCCTGAGGCCATGGCTTTGTGATGCTGTAGGGCAGCAGCACCCCTCCTCCCGTTCCCATGAGTCCTGTTTTTGCCCGGATAGCTGTTTGTGGGACCAGCCTGTGGACCAAGTGGGGGAATGGCTGCATCTTCAGGAACACTCTACCAAAATGAGGTGGTGTGCTGTTCTATTTGCTTTGAGCTGAGTCAGATCCAGCTTTCTGAAACTGGATCAATATTTCAAAGCTGATCCACAGCGTAGCCCCACAAGTAGTAGTGCTGAGGAATCAGAGGGGACAGTGAGCCAAGAGCGGGCTAAGGATGAGTGGCTGGGGCTGGATGAACGAGGTATGCCTGAAATTTGTATTGATGTCAAACATATTTTATTAGGAAAACTACAATTTAAGTGCACAGCTTGTCATATGTGGCAGGCCAAACAACTCCTAACTACGCTCATTTCATCAGTGGGAGTATGTTTGCTTATAGCGCATACTAGGATTTAATCTATCTGAAAAATAATGAAGGAGTAGGTTGGCCTCCTCTGGCTCCCTGCTCACACAAAGCAAAGCACCAGAGAGCGTCAAGGAATGGTTGAGAGTTAAAGTTATGCCCTAGCCATCGAAGTCACCCAGAGCAGTGTCAGTACATGAGCTCTAGTCACTGTAGCCTCTCCCAGAGCGTGCCAGGCAACTTTCTCATGTGCACGCCCCAGGGCTCTTTTCCTCACCACCATATATTTTGGTGTAGAAAGGGCAAAATCTTCATGTATGTTAACTGTATGATTGAAATAAATAGTTGAGAAAACCAAGGAATGACGAGGTGACATTTCCTGTCAAACAAGGGTGTGCCACATTAGCAGAGCATTGTGGAGGGCAGGTGTGGTAGTACTGGCACTTATAAAACAGCTCTGTCATGGTACATTATCACAGCTCCAGCTTATTGGGAAGCGAAGGGGCAGAACTCATTGCACCCGCTCGCCGTGTGCCTAGTTATTATCTGTGTTTATGAAGCAATTCTGTGGCTATTAAGTGATAAAATGCACTGAATTGCATCATATGGCATATTAAATTCAAAATGTATGCAGTATGCCAAATGGAAGAATCTAAGCAGAGCTGTCTTCCCCCCCACCCCCCTGCTTTTTTTGTTACTTGAATACATTTCACCTCCGTGCAGTATGTTTCTGAAAGAACGTTCATTTTCAGGAATTCATATCACTCTCTAGTATCAGATGTATCAGTAAGGACACTACTCTACCTTCCTTCCACTGTAGACTCCACAGCATATAGAATCCATCCTCGGGCCAAAGGAAGAAGTGTATTTGTTGAATTATGCTCAGAGGTTAAAATGAAGAGGGGATTTGTTGAATAGATACACGGAAAATTATTTGAATGAGAGTCAGATTACTAACAGAACTAACTATATAATACAGTTCAGGGTGAACTAGAGTCTTGATGCAAGCAATTGCATCTGGAGGTGCTGGAGAAAAAATGAGATACCTTTGCAAAAACTGTAGTTGTCTTATCAAGTTACAAATGGGAGAAAATAAACTCATCTAATCTTCCTAGCAACTGGCAGATGAGTCCTAGATTCTGATACTGGAGAGTCAGACAAGACCATGTGCTTCCAAGACAAAGACAATAAACGTTGTACCAGAGGCCTGATTCTTTGGGGAAGTTGTTCCATCCCTGTAATTGGGTAGAATAGGACACAGAGCACATTTGAAGTACCCCTGACAGGTTCCAATCATTGGTGGTAGAAGTGGAGCAAAATAAACACAATCAAGGTGAAAGATAGGTCTCCCATGATGTCTATTTTGGATGCACATAGTTGCATTCATCAGTTTATTATACAAAATACTTTGATGAAATGTTTTTAAAAGCCTAAGTGCTTCAACAGGTGATTAAGTTTTGCTTAAGTTTTGCATTTATATTTTACTTCTATTTATACTGTGGTGAGAAAAAGACGTGTATTAGCATGTCTGTATGTGGAATAAGTTTAATTAACTTATAATGAAGATACAGGTTAAATATCAGAGCAGCTAAATCAAATGGGAATGAGATATTACAGGAACACACCCTCTTTTTTATCAGGGTTTTCAAGTCAGCTGAGCGCCTGTGATACAATCTGAATAAAAAGCCAGAGCTTTGTAAGGTGTGCCAAGGTGCTCCCATGGGGCCAGTGTCAGCCCGTTGCCAGTAAAGCCTGAGAAAATGGAACTTGCATAGATTCGTCATTGACTGTGTCATTGTGCAGTTGTTTGTCACTGAGCAGTTTGGACTTCCAGTGTACGATCTTGGGCATTCACTTGATGATCAGTTCTTTCTTTCACTGCTGTATTGCAGAATCGATGATCAGCTCTCAGTAACTGAGAGCAGTGTATAACGTGAGAGTCTTTTGATGTAGATAGTGGCATTTACACAGCTTACGTTGCCCAGCTGTTTTGATGTTTGCACGCAAGGTGACTGGAGTTGGATATCTCAAGTTCCAGATGGCTTTGGCTGTCTCACTCAGAACATCAGTGATTCCGAATGCCAATGAACTTCTGAGAACTTTCTCTGAATGCATTAATGTGTGGGAATATGGTGGGCTGAATATAATTAATTCATTAAAGGAGTGAATACAGAAATTCTTCTGTAAGAAGTTAAGGGATGACTGGATTTCCTGTCTTGCTGTTCCTATGTTTGGAAGCCTCTGAGTTGATCTGTTAAATATAAAGTGTAAAATGGCCCAAACTAAAGGTTTAATGTAGGCATCACATCATTCTCATTTTCTGTTATGAGGAGTGAACCACTTGTTCTTTTCACAAGAGGATATAAAGTTTATCCTGTTGAACTTTAAACATGCAAAGTAATTTTAAATTGTATTGTTTGTAAATTAATAAGATTAGTCTATTTAATTGCATTTAAATAGTAGTGAATGAAAGCCAGCATTTTGGCTTTTCACTATTGCGGTTAATTTTGTTATCGATTTATGTATGTATTCTTTGCTGAAGTGTGGTGGTAAGGATGGTGGTAGGGGTCTTTTTTCCTTTATAGCTGATATAACAAACCACTCATTATACTAAACCTCATCATTAAGCAACAAATTTTTGCTGTTGGATATGCAGTCACACCGACAGACTTACAAACTGTTGTATCCTTTTAATGGACAGAGGGAGTGGGTTGGTAATTGGAGTCATCTAAGGCTGAACATCAATTTGCTTAAAAACCTGCCACAGAAATAATATTTTCCGTTGGATTTCCATTTTCATATGATACCTGAGACTAGTAAAAAAAGTGACCAATCGCAATGGAAATATATGTAGGCAGATTCCAGGGGCTATAAAGCTTCACACAAAGTGAATTTCAGTCCCAGGTAAGGTAGATTAAAAGGTGCAGGAAGCACTTGCATATTCATCTCATTAGGTAACACGGCACGTCTAACTTACTGCAGCTTACAGATCCTGCCTCAACTGGTTGCAGTGAATGGTTTGAAAATTCAGCAGTGAGATCAGATTGGCCACTAGGAAAAGGTTTCTCCTGAGCAGCAGAGTGCGGCTTGGGTCGGGTCAGCCGGGGCTGGGGAGCGCTGCAGCGCACAGCCAGACGAGGCGCCGGCGGGGACGCGAGGACTCCAGAGGTCCCCACCACATCACCTTTCAGTGATTCATTCCAGAAAGCCCTGGTAAATTATTGGAAGGAAAGCGTTATTTCCAATGAGAGAAAAATCAAAATTCACTCTGTATTTGTTGCAAACTCTTCGCTTAAATGTAAATGTATAATATTAATCAAAGACACTACTATGCATGCATGTTTGACCTGTCCATCAATTAGACTGAAAAGTAAATGCTTAGATCTTCAAAAGCCTGATACCTGTAATCTGGAAAATGTGGCTAAACAGCATGTACCTGTCCTGCAGTGGGAGCCGAGCCTGTATCAAACCTTAGTAGAGCTGAGACGCTGGATCGATAGTCAGCCCATAAAGGAGAGGAGCTACGTAAAATAGCAGGGAAAGTATTTTCGTTTTTATTTATCTAGCTCAGTCACCAGTTTTATGTTTTAATTTACCTGTGAGTCAATGGAGATTACATTCCGACTGACGCAGGATTCGAAATGAATGCTTTCAGCATGGCTTGGTGGGGCTGGTATCTGCGGGTAAGGACTCGCTGGAATCCACCTTTCTGAAACATTTTTGCACATTGCCCAGCTTTTGTGCATATCCCGATGGAAATTATTTCGAGGTTCTGCCTGCACGGTAACCATGACAGACCTACCTGGCAGACAAAACGTCAGATCTCTCCTAACGTCTGGACAGCAATCAAAGAACACTGTTGAGCAGTTGTTCCCATGCCCTTTCCCACTCATTTGCTCTTAAAGACAGGATGCCAGAAAATTCCTTACATATCAGTTTATGTTTCAGGAGTTACAGTAAGCTCCTCCTTCAGAAAATATTACTGCGGATGCTTATAATCCCATCCAGGAGCCAAGCACTGAATGGGTCTGCAATCTAAATGTCTTTTCCCGTGTGCTTATAGATCACTCACAGATCTTTTACTTGCTGTGCCAGTTCAGTCTGGAGATGCTGGTGCACACAGAGGATTTACCACTACCCATGCTGTCCAGTTAAACACCAAGGCTCCATACGTATTTAATTTGGCGTCTCTGCTCCTCAGAGCCACAAAATGATTTTGTCTAGAAGAGACCTCTGGAGGTCGCGTGGTCCGGCATCCCTGCCCCACCAGCATGCCCCAGTTTGAGTCAGACCGCACCTGGAAGTTAGTTAACGTTTCTCAGGGCATTTCAAACAGTTTTACAAGGTTAATCATCATCATTGTCTTCCTTTTAACTGATGAGTAAAGGATTTGTAAGGAAGACAAATAACTTTTCAATATCATACAGGTTTGGAACAGCAGATTGATTTTTAGCTTCCCCGAAAGGTAACTGAAGTATTGCTGTGGATCTGAATGTGGCCAAGATGTTATTACTCCAGGTCTCATGCCTCCGAGTTTCATACTCCTTTTTTATTAAGAAGGCTATAAGAGAACTTCAGTGATTAGGACATCCAGTCCACAGGGGGTTTGATAATAACGTGGTAAAGGTAAAAGGGGGAGGTGGTGTTTCCTTTTCTACAGTTTTTGTCTTTCTTTGTCTTGATTCATGAAACTGGATAGTGTGAATAGCAAGAATGAAATTGTCACTGCATTTAATGAGCTTCTTCAGCGTTCTCATGCGATCTAACTGTAAAAGCATTCTATTTTCCAGCTTGTTTGGTTAAAAAAATATCACAATACTGGACTTGCATAACAATGAATGTCCATCTTAAAACCTTTATTCTCCACCCAGTTACGTTTACGAGACATTATCCTCCCATGGAGCCTACAAACAAGAACTTCTATAAATACGCCTACCAGGATTAAAGCTAAAGGTGAGCAATAACTCTTGATTTCAGCAAGATCTTGGTTACAAATTAACTTTGTTAACGTTCAATGTACAAGGGCTTGTCCCACATGTTGTTTCAGGAAGTGGATCCTGTTGCTGCTCTGTGGAGACAGGTGATGTCATTTCTTCACATTTTTTTGATCAATAAATCCAGAGACTGGTATAATTAAGAGCTGCATGCAGAGAGACTGAAGCTTCTGGATAGAAGGTGAATGGGAAAGCAATTGCATAATCTGATACTTGAAAATGTCTGGAGTCCCAGGAAGGCCAGTGTTTATTTAAAGTGTTTATTTTAAACATGTTAGAATATGTTTGAAGTCAATTGAGCTAGAATAGTTTAGCTAAGCGAGTAACAGTAGAAATATATGAGTCAAGATAGTTTAACAGTAGAAACCAGATGGGTTTTCTAGGAAGCGATACTACATTTTATTAGATGAGCTAATAAAACTGTCAAAAGCGTACAAGCTTTTGGGCTCAATAGCCTTTGATACCATGCGTAGATTTCAAGTGAGTTTTCAAGGGTCTTTGGCATTGATATGAGTAGAACTTGTTTAGTTTGACATGTTGCTATAAGTAAATTACAATACCTTTTTCTTTCACATTAGATTATGTAGGTATTGGCATTCTGTGTTCCAATCCAGTGAAGCCTGTGAACATGTATATCAAGCTGGCCAAGAATATATAATGTGTATGATCTTCTATAGACGTCTGCTAATTATAATCCCTTTTTGTATGAAGTAGTTACGTATTAGGGCTATGGAATGACACCCTCATGGAGGCAGGTAAGTTATATCAGACTGGTACTTTCATTCTGTAACATAGCTTCAGGTAAAACCTGTGCTTACACTTGTGTGTACAGACACCACTGCTCCTCCGACACCCCCGTGACGTATATGTATATGTGTATGTATATATATATGTATTTGGGAGGGAGGAACAGGTTGAGAGGAGAGGAACAGTTCTCACGGTTGAAGTCAGTGTGCATTTCTCATTGTTATTACAGACTTAAGGGATAAGAATCATTCCATATACTTATGAACAGGCTGTTACGCTGCTTCCTTACTGCTATATCTAAGGGATATATCTAACCAAAAGGAACAGGAGTGTTTGGGGTTTGACAGAGGACACGACAGATGTTGCATGAATTCTGAGAGCTTGCCTGTTCTGTAGCACCGGTCTGCCTTCAGGACTGCTTTTCGGGCAGCTGCACGTGAGCTGCAGAGACAGCAGCTGAGCCACATTGAACAAGTGCCTTGTTGTGCCCAGCGAGATGCACCTGTGCACTGCGAACTGCCGGCCTCTGCCAGGTAAATACCTGCAGTGCAGGAACTCCAGAAACTCCCATGAGACAGCATCCTCCAACTGGAGTTTAATTGAAATACATGAAAACAGTCTTGCTGATGGTGTTAGCATGGGAATCGGGATTTGCTGAAGGAGGTCCACAGTAACTGCTATAATTAACCAATTATTAAATTAGCATGTTAAAAGAAAAAGAGAAAATGTGATGTTAATATTTAAACCCATCAGATAATCACAGTCAAATGTCCAGCTCTGTATTTTCCCATCAGTAGCTAAATGGCAGCACTGTTTTTTATTCAGTGAAAACTGTATTTCAACACAACACTAGTATTGAAGTACAAACTGAGGATTTAACTGAGCAGAAGAAAAATTGTGACGTGTCTGTCTTGCAGCATTTGGCCTTTGGAAACCATTAGTAACTCGTCAGTGGTGGCAATAGGAAAAATAACATGGTCAAAACAGTTTAGAGGCTTTTTGATTTTCATTTTTGCTTTAAAGTAAATCTGAGTTTGATGATGTCTGCAAAAATGGTCCAAGTCCCCGATGTTACAAACATTACTACTGCTCGCATCGAGCAGAAATGCTGAGAGGAGTATCTTTGTAGTAGCTAAGCTAGGCGGTGTTTTCCTGTTGTAGAGTCTCCCCTGTGAAACAGAAAAGAGGTGTAGAGAGAAAGTGCCGGTCTTTGACTGCAGTTAGTGCCCGGGAGATAGTTCTGCACTGAGCACTTAAGGAGAGAGAATACAGGGTTTATATTTCTGGTTTGTAAAACGTCATAGGTGCGCACCTTCTCCCAACAACAAAATGTTTTAATAGGACCCACCTTTGCAAACCATATGCCAAATGGGGCCTAAAATGCAAATTACTTTCTGACTGTAATATCCCTTAAAAATTCCTGTATAATACTACACTTCCATTATACACGAACGTTGGTAGCTCAGTACAGAGGCAGCAACGTGCACGAAAGGTGAGGACTTGGTGCATTTCAGAGCTAAGTCACAGGTTGTGTTTCAGTAACCGTGGGTGTATATTCTTCGGATTTCCGAGATTAAAGGGGACTCGGCACGACTGCACCGTCCCCGAGTCGCCCCGTCCGCCTGGCGAGGGGCAGCGGGAGCGCGCACCGCCCGCCGTGCCCAGCGCCGGCCGGGAGCCCGCGGAACCGAAAGCAGGTAGAGGCACTTCCTGCAGGCAGAATTAAAGAGGGAGAAAGGGAGTTTTCCTCTGATCTCCCTCAAAAACCAATCAGGCCAGATCAGCCAGGCGTTGATTCTCCCTCCGTCCCTCCTACACCTTTTCCGAAGGCCCAATGGCCTCTTCCCCCTGGGAGATTGACTAGAGTCACATGAGCCGCACCAAGGGCAGGTAACTTGGGAAGGGGGAAGCTGGGCTCCTGCCATGATGTCAGAGGGAGAGGAACCCAGGGCTCGCTAATATCACCTCCCCATCAGCCCGGGAGAAGGAGGTCACCGGGAACAGGTAGAGATGCACGCTTTCTCCATTTTTTTTGGTCTCAAACACCTTTATCTCCTAAATAGCTCTTTCTCTACTCTTGATATTGTGACTCCTCGTTCGCTCCTTTCCCCTTTGATCACTTGGAGGTAGGGGGTGAGCCTTTGTGGGATTTGTTTTGTTCTTTTGTGTGTGTGTGTGTCCTTTTTTTTTCTCTCTTTTTTTTGACCTCTGCTTTTGATTGTAGTTGTTTCCCCCTGTGGTCATGACGGCTTCGCACAGTGACTCTTTGGTGGTGTTGTTTGGGGCAACAGCTGGTGCATATGGGGCTAAACTGGGTTCGGATGAGAGGGAACTAATTCTCTTGGTGTGGCAAGTTGTGGATCTACCCAGCAAGAAGGTATGGCTTGGGGACCCGGGCCGAGGGCGCGTTCCCCGGGCGCAGGGCGAGCAGCGCTGCCCGGCCGCTCGCCGCCTCCCCGGGCCCGTCCGTGCGTCCGCAGGCGCACCGAGGGGAGGGAGCGGGGCCCCGCGCCCGGCGGTCATGCACTGTGGGGTTAGTCACTGCGGAGGGGCCTTTTTGTGCCGTTTGAAGGGAAGAAGTAACTTTGAAAGAGAGTTTGGCCGCTTCCACCCCCCTGCCCCGTCTCCCTTAAAACGTCTGTAGCTTCAACTTTGGAGGTGACTACGGGCTTTTGAAGGTTCAGAACAAAAAGCTGCCCCCGGCAGGCTCCAAACGTGCATGCTTTGTGGGAGCTGTCTCGGGTAACCGTTGGACCCTCTCTGGCCTGCCGCCGGAGGCACTTGTTTTTTTCTTTAACCAATGTTGAATAAACTTTAAGAGAATACTGAATTCCTTTAAATTTTAGGCTGATCTGGAAATATGGTCTATTTTTTTCCCCAAAAAAAGCCCTATTATAAACAAGAGTCCCTCTAGAGATGAAAGGCGTTGATAAAATAAACATGACTATCAATTTTACGAATAGATTCAGGAAACTGCCTTAATATTGTGTGATCTCCCCTTTGCAGTTAACAAGTCTCACCAAAATCGGTGCTAACTGCAAAAGGTGTCCCCTGAAAACCGGCTGTGATTCCCTGCAGCAGAGAGCGTGGCTCTCCTGGGCGGGAGGGGAAGAAACCGAGGCAAAAGGTTTCGATTTGTGAAATCCACAAATGCTTTTCTCGTTGCGATTGTTATCGGGAACGCGATACTGCACCCTTCTGATTTACTGCAGTCTGAACGCTTTGTTCAAAAGAGCTAATTCGATTGTTCCTCACTTCTGCCCGTAATTTCTTTAATGTTTTTAGGTAGGGGCACTACACAAATCCCTGGTGAAAGCAGACAATTTGGACTTGAGTGACCAGTGCCGTGAAGTGACTGGCTTAACAGCAGAGGGGCTGGGCAAAGCAGAGCCGCTGGACCAGGTTCTGCAGCAGGTGAGGCGCTGCTCCGGGCCAGGGGCTCTTCGGGGTGGAGCCTGGGGACAAGATTCAACCGATCTGATAAAAGAAATAGACTTCAGTTTTGCCTGCACTTCGAAATCACGAGCAAGCTTTTGTGCTTATTTTAAAGTGAACCCCAAAATACTCTGAACCATTTGAAATGAGAACCCCATAATTCTGAAATGGTTGAGTACAATACCAGAGTACTTGAGCAGATGCTCTAGTCCTTGGAAGGTCTGGCTTCTGATTATTTTGATGGGTCTGTTTTTATTCCAAATTTCTCTTACTTAAGCCTTTAAAGAGTAGGCTGATAAGAGCACAACTTAATTTAGCAGTGCTAATTAGACTTTCAAAGTTTGGGTGGTATGTTTTAATCTACAGATTCACTGCTGTATATTTTAAAACATAACCTTCTCTGACTTGTTTTTCTTAGATTTAGTTGAAGTCTTCAAAACTGTACTTTCATAAAACATCAGCTGTGCATGTTCTGTATCACACTTTTCCAGATGAGCTTAATTACTTTAGTGGATTAGAAAGTGTTTTGGTTTGTTTTGTTTTTATACAATTTCTGTGTTTTGCTCTTTGGCTCATTTACCATTGCATTAAGACAGTAAACCTGTCAATTTGTATGGTCTATGCAGTTCAAGAGGCCCTAAGTTGGCAAAAAAATGTAACACAACCAATGTATACATATCCAGTTCCTGAAAGTTTGCTTGCTTGCTTTCACTGCCTTTTCTAGATACGAAATGTGCTTGAATGGAAAAATACAATAGTGCATTTTTGTGTAACATATAAAACTGGCTTTCCACACCTTGTCTGAATCATTCGTAGGTGTGTTTCAGCAAGAAACTTGCTCAGGCAGTAGAACAGGTTCGTGTTGCTGTAACTCCTGGTGACACAGTTAACTTGGCAGACCAGGCCCGAACCCTCTTTGATACCGAATGGTTAACGCTTCGCTCCAGAGTATTTTTGAAACTAGAAATGTGTGAGTTTTCTGTGTCTTCAAACCTGGCAGCATTAAATGCAGGTGGCATTTGTTCTACCTGCACCGGTTTTGCACAAGTCCACAAACAAAAGGTGATTTTTTGAAAATTATTTATTTCTTTTTTTAAAGCTTCAAAATAACCCCTGAGAAAATGTGCAGCTGCAGGTCTGATCTTGTCCCAGATCTTGCACTGAAGACATCTGGAACAGCTTAGCCCAGTACACTCTGTTTACCTTTATAACAGACACACTTTAATTATACACAGTACTTTATGAGATTGTATCTTATTGCCGTAAATTGCGCTGTAGGTGGGTCTGCTTTAGCAAATAAAAGGAAATACTGCCTTCGTGTGTAGGTGGGTAGAAACTCCTGAAAAACAACCTTTTTTTTCTTTTTGTTTCGCATATCTATGCAAGGAAATAATTATTTTGCTGTTATTTGCTGGATGCCGGTTGTGATGTGGCCGGTTCCATCGCAGGTCACCTGGAGCACACTCTATCTAAACTCGTCTCCCTTCCCCTCCGTGTGTCCCGACTCTGAGTTCGGAGAGGGATTAATTCATCCTCCCCCTTGCAGTGGCAGCAAACAGCAAAATTACATATTCTTTAATAGCTGATCCTTTTCAGCGTTTTTGAAGAGAAGTCCATTAGATTTCTTAGTGGCACCGTGTGTTGTAAGGCTGAGTCAGGTGTTTGTCAACACAAACAGTTCTTCTCAGTGAGTGTTTTGACAAGCAGAAGCACAGGTGGGTGAAGTGGTTACTTGAAAAGGAGGAGGAAGAGGAAGTAGACTTTACCTTGATTGAGATAATATTGTGGAGTATGTGAAATTAGCTTTCCACACCCTGTTTGGGTTGTGGTGGAGAATTTGATGATGCAGCTGAAACTTCAGCACACATCTCAATCAGGTAAACGAAAGTTTTGGTGTTTGCTTCTGGCTTTTGCCTGGGGTTCCCAGTCTCTACGTGTAGCGGGAAGTGAGAATCACTGAGCACAAATCCATTGTGACTTTTATCTGGTTCAGAGGCCTCTCCCAACCTCAACTATTCTGTGATTCTGATTTGTGATTCGTAACTGGTAAACAATAGAAGAGCCACTGCAGGCGTGGAGTTTTTCCACTGAACACAGAAAACCTCCTCCTATTACTGTTGAGTTCACTTTCCAGCAATGATGGATCTACCAAAAGCCTGTAATCTGTGGTTAAGCCTTTACTCTGCTTGTAACAAGGCACTTCAGCAAATGATGCATCGTTTCAATTTTACTTCATATTCCTACAGTGTTACATTCGCATGATTTACTGCTTGCGTTTGTCTTGAGTATTCTAAAACAGGATTCCCCGCCAATATCGTTTTTCTGTGTCATTTTACCAAGTCAGGTTCTGCAGCACCGTGCCCCAGATAAGCAGGCTGTTTGCTGCAGTGTATGCTCTGTATGCTTTGCTGCAAGCTTTTAAAACTGTGCTTGTCCAGGGTAACAAGCATTTGATTCCACAGATGCTGCTGCCTTTATGGGATCCAGCTATATTTTCTGATGGTCACATACAATGTTTTGATAGTTACGTTTTGGGTGGGGAGGTGAGATCCTGGTCGTGTACAAATATAAGGGAAATAATGACTTGAAGCCATAAGCCGCGTGCCCTTTGGAAGCAGCCTACCTAACGTGTTCAGTTCAACCCATCTCTCTTGGACTGATAACGGGGAGGTTGGAGCTGCTGGCTGAGCTGCGGTGGTGGAGTTGCAGGGAGCTTCTGAGTAGAAAAACGTGAGGGCTGCTTTGAACAAAGTCAGTAGGAGATCTCCTGTTGGAGTGCGTGTGTTTGGGACGTCCTCAGCCTGTGATGTAAGCCTCGAAACACGCATTACCTGCTCCTTACTAAAGGGAATAGTGTCCTCTGTTCCTTCCTGCCTTACTGGGACATTCTTGCCAGGTTTCGTTATTCAGATCTTCAGATCACAGGACTGGCTTATTAGCATGTTATTTATATTTTCCTAAATAGCTGCTGGAGCTTTGTGGTTTCGTGGTTTCCAAGCTATTAAAGGGAGAAAATAGTTTTCGGGCTGCTCTCTGAAACCTTGCAGGAATGGAAGCTTGCTTCTGAAGAGCAAAACCGAAATGAACTTCGCCTTGCTTTCAGCCCCATTACTCTGTCCTCAAAACGCCGACATCTTCACGTGCTTCTCCGACTCTGGCCATGGGGGTTCTAAGTTAGAAACCAAATGCGAAGTTGGAAGTGGTGTGGATTTCTTAATCCCTCTCATACAGAACACCAGGCTGAATCAGCATGACTTGCCTGCAGACATGTTGCTTTCCTTTTGCAAGGCGATATTTGCATGTCTCCCTGACAAAGGAGAAGTCTAAGGAAAGCTAATGATTTTGGAGACCTGTCTGCAGTATTTAGCTGTAATTACCGTCTTACTTTGAATGATATATATTAAAAGATCTCATGAGAGCTGGATCTGGTTTTGGACATGGTGCAAACATCCAACTTTAATCTATGGATAGCCATTTAAGTAAAATTGTTTGAAAGGCTGGCCTAGTCTTGCTGATCTTTCACTGGATTGTACATTAAATCCAGTGCCTCAATGAGAGATTAGATTAATATTCTTAATCACAGACAGACAAAGCTGGGCCTCTTTCCCCCGCTCCCAAACTGGGCGCAAAGTGAGAACACAGAGGGGCTGCCACTTCATCTGGTGGTAGCGAGTTCCCGGTTCTCTAAAGCATGTTCCAGTGCCTATTGATCATCCAGCTGAGCTGCAGGTGCAGTTTATTTTCTCCCACAGCAGCAAATTCAGCAAGAAACAAGCTGGTTAGATGAGCATTTGGAAACAAATGGGATGGGGAGAGAGGCGGAAGAACCAGTGAATTCCTCTAACCTGATAAACCGGTTACAGCTCTTTTTTTAAAGAGAAACTTGTTCTGCAAGCTCTTCACAAAGTGCTAGCAGAAACTTCCCTTGGCTGGCTTACCGGCTGTCACAGCTTCATTTTGGATACATTAATTTTTAATACATTTTTAATACACCTCTGAACTTTTAGACTGCAGAAAAAAGTCTTAAAATGCAGAGTGTTGTTCTGGTTTGTCTTTTTGCCTTGTGTTTGTTTGTGGTTTTAGTCTTGTGATTGGTCTTCCAGCTTCAGATTATTTGATGGCTGCATCTCAATGGGACTCCTACCAGAGTCTGTGTTTTGGAGTATTTGCTGCCGCTTTGGAGCAGGTGTTGGGTGAGCCCTTGCGGGTGCCCTGAGCAGGCTGCCCTCTCCAAGCACGTGCGCCGGCTGCAGTTTCCCAGGGTTTGTCCTCGGCAGCAAGGCGAGCTTCTTTCTTACCACTGCTCCGTACTTTGCCACCTTTTTGTTGTGTCAGAAGCTCTTTGTGAAGCTGTGCTGTGAACAGGATCACTGAAACGAGCAGGTAGGGTGGGAACTTCTAACGTGCTTTGCTGTCCAAGCTCACATCCCATGAAACTACACCCTTTAATTTATTTTCATGACCCAACATGTTTGACGGCGATGCTAGCTTCAGGTATTTCTGCCCCCGCGTCCTGTTCTCGAGCTGCAGTTGTACGCAGACTGTCTGGTGGCACCTTTCACTCGGTGGGTGCTGCTCGGACTCCCTCGCCTGCATTCCGTGGTGCAGAAGCCTTTGTGGCAGCGTGTTACAGTGGGGCAGTTCTGCGTGGTGCTCGGGTGGCAGGTGAGGTGGTTTGTCCGGGGGCAGCCGTGGCGCTGAGGTGTGGACGGGCAGTGTGGTGAAAGGAGAGGAACGTTTCAAGATAGTTTGGCCACCAAACAGTTTGTGTTGTGAAACTGTGGCCTTGGGCTGGTATCAGCACCGAGGATTTCCTGACAGACACAAGATGTCCTTCGGGTTGTCAGGGCAGGTAAGTCATAAACTCCCGCTCTTACAGCAGGGCTGCGTATACTGTGTGCATATAACCTTGTGTAAGGTTCATACTACATCTTAGCATATAACAGCTCACTAGTTCCATTGATAAACATAATTCAACCAATGCTTATCTATGTTTGACAGCTAATATTGGAATATTGTCAGTCTTTGTGGCGGGGAAGTAAGGCCGTGCTGATGCTTCCTGTAGCTGCAGGCTGTTCTTTAGCAATGAAATGGATGGCCAGCTCTTGTTTCAGAACCCTGGTTGGAATTCTGCTGTCGATGGTACAAGTAAACCAGCTCCCACTATGTTGCAATTGGAACACACAAATCTGCTCTCTTAGAGAAGAGTTAATACCAAAACAGTTCTTCCGCTACATATATAATGTATGTATACATGAATATACGTGTATAGATCATGTGAACGTATTTGTTATTGGCAGCATTTGTGTTCTGTTAGGTTCTGTGGAAAAGCAATAACATTAGCTGTGAAGGCTGCAGCACTCTCATCTGAATTCCTCCAGTGTTCTCGTAAACCTTGCGTTGTTCCTGCACTTAGGTGTGTTTCACTTCAGAACGCGTGGAGAGTTAGTTAAAGAATTTGTCTGAAGCTGCATATTTTTTATCTGGAAGCCTAAACTGTGGTAGTCCTGGCTAGCTGGGCTCGCATTTTATAACAAATACTGGCCCTTCTAATTTTAAGAGAAGTGAATCATTTGGCCCTTTGGTTTGAGGATAAGCCTGAGTAGACTTTATGATAACAAATGCTGCTGCTTGTTCTGGTGAAGTTAAACAGTAACATTAAATCTCTTAGCAGGTCTGGGTGGATTAGCATATATAGAAAACTAAACCTTGCTATGGCCCGTCCAGAGTGCTTGAGACGCCGCCTGGCAGCGTCGCGTTGCGCAGCGTCCGAGCGCTGTGTCGCCGGCGGTTTCCGTGCTCTCACAGCTCTAATACTGTACCCAAATACTTGAATTTCTCTTGAAATTGTACTTGCAGCTGTTTTGAAGTCATTGTCAGACAGTAAAATGTGAGGTAGAAGCCTTTTAATACAGAGATTGCTGGATTGTGTGATCCTCAAAGACCTTGAACGTCTTTCCTCCAACTCAGTGTAAGTAGCTGCTGAAAAAGTCATTGGAAATGAAAACCCTGACAACAGTTCTTTAACTCAGAAGTGGCTGAGAAATAATGAATGACAAATAAAGGATTTGTCTTCTCCCGTTTTGACAATACATATACATGCAGTGCTTCTACCAGTTCTTACATGTTAATGTGGAAACAGCATGGAAAACTTTCTGTGGATGCTCTGCATTTTTCTAGGAACTTCCACCGTTTCCCTCTTCCTTGGGTGGCATTTTATGTGGTTCTTATCACAGCCTGTGAAAAGCTTGCACGGTTCTTGCACCGTGTGTTGGTTTACAGAGGAGCCTTTCCCTTTGCTGTGTTTTACACCGTGGGGTTTCCTGCGGGAGGTGTTGGGGCGATCCCTGCCGGCGCCTTGCAGCGCTTCTGTGCGCACGGTGCATTGAAGGTGGTGCCTAGAGGCTGGAACTGGTGTTCCTAGCAAAGCAGCACTGTGGACAAAACTAAAAATGCTAATTGGAGAATTTTTATTTTTTGAGCAACTTACATTACTTACGTAAGGTCAGCCCTGTTTGGTTTTGGATTTTCTGCGGTTAAAATTGGAACCTTTATGTGTCTTTATTAGCAACTTAGTAATTCTCCCTTTTTCCTCATGTTCCTGTCTTTGCCATCTCCTGTCTGCTCTGGAAAAGCATTTTTATTCATCACAATTGCTGCTTTTCCTAAAAACTGCAGAGATCTCGTGGTGTTTTCCTTCGTGATCCGTTTGTGTTGGCCACAACCTTATTGCAGGAAAGGAAGAAAATATTGATGCTCTGGAAGGCAACGTATGCTTTACAAACCATTTTTTAGTGCTTTACTCTGAGAAATGTGTTGATGTTCTTTAGGCTGTTGACAGCTTACTCCAATATGCTTCTATGCAAGAGCTCCTGTTCCTGCTTGGTTTACAAACAGCGGCTTTACTGATCTGCCCCTCGTTCATTTGATCCATACGCTGTGAAGGCAGATGTGAGATATAAGCTTTACACAAAAGATATCGGGAATTGAAATTTAAACGCTCACCACTTGTGATGAGTAACAAAACCAAACACCACCCAACGCCACCGCCTCTCCCGAACTCCAGTTTAGTACGTTTTAGTTTTCCTTTGCCCCACTACCGTTCTTTGTAGAACTGCAGTGGCGGAGAAGGGCAAAAAGTGCTGAGAAATGGATGTTGTGATAGCACTCCAATATTGGAAAGGAACTTTATTTTAAGATTAAGAAATAGTTGTATTCTTTTCCAAATCTTGGCTCATGATGATTTTGGACACCTGTTAGCTTAAAAGGTTTTGTTATCATTAGGGAAGTCTCTGAACTATGTTCTCATTCTTAATTGAAATCAAGACTTGTTAGTGGTGTTGCCATTCTCTGCCCCTAATTCTAGAGAAGTTTAAACGTGTGCTTTAATGTTACCATGAATTGTGTCGATGTTTGCAGTTGTGAAATCAAGTGTCTTCACTGGTACGTAATTCTGTTGCATTGAATTGCACTGACAGTAAAGTAGAGCTATGATATGCGATTTGGAAAATAAAAGCGCAAAAGTCACTGTGGAGGTTTTGCTTTGTAATCAGATCTTCTTGGAGCTGTGTACTTCAGAGTCTGAGACTTAATTTAGGAGTCTTTTTTGGCTGAAGAGGGAGACAAAACAGTGTGTGACACATCAAACCTCTCGAATCAAGTAACTGCTGGGTTGCAGGGGGATGCGTGCGGCTCTGAGAACTGGAAAACGCATAGCAGCCACAAGAACGTGGTGTGGCAGTTTGGGCTTTGCTTGGTTGATCACTTGAGTGTGTTCTCCAGTGTTATTTCTTACAGAGAATGACACTGTTACAGGATGAAATTTGTTTATTAGAAAACGTGAAGTGCAGGAGGCAGAGACTGCTGCTCTTGTGTGCTTAAAGAAACAAAAGAAAATATAAATCGACTGCTTCTTCTGATAAACCCCAGATGCTGAGAACTGATCACAAGAAGCTGTGTGACCTGCTTCATATTCCAGAGAACTCATATCAAGTCTTTCCAGTCATAATGAACTCACTTTGGAAACAGGAAGCTGCCTGAGAGAGAGGATGTAGTTCTGTAAGAGGAAGCAACACCTAAATAATGTCACCATTTTAGTGTTGCTGCTAATGTTCTTGTTCTCTGTTGGGCAAGACTGAATCCCTTGGAAAGCCCCGTGTAAAATCTGATCTTAGCTGTGAACTGCCAAAATCTTAGAGATAATAATTTCTTACTCTCATTTTTGCTTTTCTCAAGTGTAATCGGTCCCTGATGCATGGGCTTGCTGCCCAGATCTTTGACTTGAAACTTGTGGAGACTAAAGACAAGCTGATTCAGAGACCTACTTCCACTCCTGGTGTTTGTGTGGAAGGATGTTGAACAGGAGAGGGTGAGCTCCCCGTTTCCGAAGCGGGGTAGAGCCAGTTTGTAGAAGTTTGACATTTTGCCGATGTCTTTAAGGGTTTGAGCGAGGATCACTTGATTCTTGTATACGCAAAGATACTTCATGGATCTCAAGGCTGTCGTTCAGGAAACTCCACACCTGTGATATTCTTACAGCCTAAGTTTAAACGGGATGCAGGAGTTTGAAAGAATATTGAAGGAAACGGAATTGTATTAGCCGTCTTCTTTCTGTTTGTCTCTTCTTCTTACTTGTCCTGGTTATTACTACAAAAACAACCTGAAAACAGCCCAATAGTAAAAAGATGGTTTAATTTTGCAGGTATTGGCTGTTCTCCTACAACTGGTTAAGCTTGCACTACAAACAATGAGGTAGTGTTGAGTAAATAGAGCAGTACCATGCCTTGCAGTCAATAGAGCCAGTGCTAAAGATCACATTGCTAATGAAAGTTTGTCCTTGAAACGGAGGTGAGACGAGTGGGGGAGGTAGAGAGCACTGAGGGAGCTTGTGCTTAAATCAAGGCTTTAGGAGATGTTGCAGTAATTAAAACCTGGAGTTTGGAAAGGATATCCAACCTTGTCTTTCGGGCCCTAATGACTTGCGCTGAGTTGAGCTGATAGCAAGAAGCCTGGGAGGGGTGTGAGGCACCATTGTAATCCTGCTTGAAATATAGGTAAAAGGTTGACAGAGTATGGATTTTTGCATTACTATTCAGTGTTCCCTGAAAGATCTATCTTTTGCTTGAAGGCAGACTCAGGAATAGTCTACACTAACAAATGCAAAGGTTCTGCAAGATATGTGCCTTGTTTTGCATGATTTTGTTGGCTTTGATAGCTAGTGGCCTCTTTCATACAGATTAATTTAAAGGTGAAAACTTCCTTTATCTCAGTGTTTCCTTATTTAGCAGTTTCCTGACAGATAATACAGTAGTGAAGTCGGTCCAGAATCTGTGGTTCTTATGTTGCTGGACTGGGGTGCTTTATCTTACACAAGGCTGACTGGGAGTAGCGTATTTGTGGAGTACTCTGCATATTTCAACACTCTCTTATTAAAGCAGATTGTGCTTTTGAAGATAAAAGCGGTGACCTGCTTGCTGTGACATTTAGATGGCCTGAACTCATGGTCTTGCCTTTTATGCTTAGTGCATTACCTGAATTAGATGCTGCAGATACCATGGCTGGAAAGCACGCGAATAATCTGATGTTGCAAACTTCCATCTAAGAAATAATTAATCAAAAATGGTCATAAAATGCTCAAGTGGCCTGGCTTGGACAGATCTTTGTCTGGGCAGAATGTTAGATTTTTACATTCTTTCCCAGCAGGAATTAAAACTTTTAGTTAGCTCTTGTTTACTTTGTAGCAGAAAGAGCCAGGCCCAATTAAAATAAACTGAAGAAAGAAACAATGTGGAAGTTTCCCCCTTAAGCTGCTCTATCGCAGTCCTGAGCCACAATGCTCTATTTTTATGCTCTACAAACTGCCCCTGGACAGACAAAGTGTGGCAACTGTTGCTCCGTTTGTGCAGTTTGTATTCTACCTGTTGTTGAACCGTGCTTAA
The DNA here is from genome assembly GCF_037038585.1 of Patagioenas fasciata. Taxonomy (NCBI): domain Eukaryota; kingdom Metazoa; phylum Chordata; class Aves; order Columbiformes; family Columbidae; genus Patagioenas; species Patagioenas fasciata. The sequence continues at coordinate 24,162,065 of NC_092532.1, forward strand.
ACAAGCCTATTTCTCTACAGAAAATTAGCTGTAGGCTGGTGTCATCTAAGCATAAAGCTTGAATTCTCAAGGAGTATGCTGAACTTTAAGGTACTTGTCTGTGTTCTGTTGAATGGAACTGGAGGCGTACCTCCCGCGTTCTCCCTGCCCTCTCGCCGTGGCCAGGAGGGTCTGCGTGCCCCGTGCCTTCCTGACCGGAGGCCTCTGTGCCCACCCGCGCAGTGACGGGGAGGACAGGCTGGTGTTCCTTCCTGAAACTTCAGCTTCTCAACAGAGCCAAAGGTAGAAGTGGATATCTTGAAATAACTTTGAAAACAGATTCTGTATTTTTTACTGACTTCTTCTATTGAAGATTTGTGATGTTTGGAATTTTCTGACAGAACCCCAGGCACATGATAACCCTGTTATCTTTCTTAGCTCATGTCATGGGTGGAAAGAATTAGTTTCCTTCTATGAGAAAGGCAACAATACAAGCTTATGGCTATGCAGATACCCAGGGCAGGTGAAACTGGTTTGGAACAGCAGCAGACGTGTGGTACTGGTGTGCTGTTGTTGGACGTCTCTTCGGGAAAGAATATAAAATGATGACAAGGTTAGTAGGTAGTAAGACGCAGCACAATGTACTTGAGAAGACGACGGTCTACGGCGCCTGCAGTGGCACATCCTGCATCTCCTCGAGACCAAGGAGAGCAAACTTGCTCTTACTCTTGCAAATTCCAGCACTGGATGGAAGCTCTGGCTGCTTTTCGGCAACATGTAAATATTTCTCTCTCTCTCAAGTACACTTACGGTGGCTGTTGTGACTGATGACTCATTCAGTTATTTAATACAGTTCATAGTACCTCAAGAGGCATAAGGTTATAGGTAACTGGATTGGTCATATTGAGCCCAGTTATATTGTCTGTGGCATGCTGGATGCGAAACCATGCTTTTGTCCAGGCTAGTCTTCACTCACTAGATAATCTTGGCCATTAGTGTTCAGTAGAGCAAAAAATTGCTTTCCTCTTAGGAGAAATCAAGCTGGCAATACTGGGTTTGAACATTTCTAGTGAGCGGACCTTGGCTGCCTCCGTCTTCTGCAAGTTTCCCCTGCAAAGAAATAAAACCAAGGGGCAGTTTCTTTTCATGTTGGTGTTTGAATTGTATCGAAATACAGGAGCTTTTCCTGTATTGCTAGAAAGGGAAAAAAAACTGCAGTTTGTGGCTGCACTGTGGCTTACACTTTTTATTTCCTGTACAGCAGTTTCAGTGCGAGGTCCCCGTGTATCCATTATCAGCCATGTGGAATAGCAGTTAACAGATGAACAAAGGCAAGGGCTTGCTGTAGGATTCCCTGTTTAAAAAGTTACCTAGCACAATAATGGGTTATCATACTTGTAAATACTGCTGAAATGCAGTCTGTGCACCTCCCAGTAGTACTGACATGCTTTAAATTCCTCCATTGCATGGATAAGGTTGACATTATCACAGGGGTCTGAAGAGTGAAGGAGCAGAAAACTGCCCATGGAGAGTATTGTAAATAAACGTGAAACCCTCATGGATGTAGGATCTGAGGCACAAAGTCCAAGTGAAAATATTTCCCAAAGTTGACATGTTGTGGTATGGGGTGTGTGTGTGTGTGTGTGTGTGTGTGTGTGTGTGTGTGTGTGTTCCAGCTTTGTATAACAAACCCATGGCTTCTTACTCTCAAGATTTCTCATACTGTGTTAAAGCTTTTTAGTCCTAAGGGAGATTTCAGGGCTGCTGGATGGTTGGTTTTCAGTGGTGCTCCAATCTTGCTTATGTTCTGGTGACAGAACAGTTCTGTTAATCAAATCTGACTGCATCTCACCTCTTCGTTTCCTCCCCCAGACAACACGTTCTTCCCCAAGCGCTCGAGCCATCCCCACACGTATGCACTCTGGTGGTGTTATAATGGTCTTTAGTGTCGCTGTGGAGAGGAAAAGGAGAGGGTCTACACGGGTCAGAGAATGACAGGAGCTGAGATTTGAAGGGAGCTGTGGTCCAGCCCCTGGAAGCTTGGTCCAAGAGTGAACGGATATCTCTGGATTGAGAAAGAAGTGCTTTATGTGGTTGCTACTTAAGTTGTTTCTACAGCATAAAACACTGCTATGTATGTGTATAGGTCTTATAGTATTTGGTTTGGGAAGTTCTGTTTGATAGTAGATCTGACAGACTGAGCTGTAGTTCTCAAACTTCATTATACTAATAAAATGTAACAAACTTCAGTACTTAATGTTGTGAAATACAGTGAATTTTAAAAATAATTTATGAACTTAGAAAGTCTGAATTGTTAGATGTGCAAACACGAAAATTCAGCTGATGTGATGAGATTATTTAAAATATAATTTGTCCCTATACATAATTCTATACATAAACATATGCATGTGTACACAAAGATACCCGTATCTGTATGTTAGAGTTGTCTGCCTGTAATGGTTTCTATGCTGCCTTCTGCCTTTGTTCAGTACTAATCCGTTAGTGGAGAAGTCTCTTCTGTAGGTGAAATAACTCCTGGAGGAGATGCAGAAGAGGCCTGTGGCTCCTGCCCTGCGCGGAGACGCGTGCTGCTCTGGGGGAGGCTGTTCCGGGGGGGGTTTGCGTGGTTTTGGTTTTTAATGAAGATGGGGGAAAAAAACCCAAGCTACATGTAGCTCATTGTGCAGGTTTGAGTGAAAGAGATGGGAACAGTTCACATTTGTGTGCCTCACAGGGAATTTTTTCATCTCAAACCGCTTATTTTACAGATCTGTGGGGTGTAATTTCACTTTCTCTAGGACAGTTACATGTTAGTAATATGAGTTCTTTGAGCTCAAGAGAATATACTGAATATATGAGCCTAGATCAGCCAAAATGACATTTATTCGAAGTTATTCCTGAAACTCTTCCTTTTAATAATGACCAAAAGAGGTCACTCCTGAATAAGTTGTGGGTTTTGTTTGCTTGTTCTTGCAAAAGGCTGATCTAGAACGTGAAGCCTATTCAAATTCTTTTGACAAGCTTTAGCCCAAATCAGGTATCATCTGTCCATCTAACATCTCAAGTTTTTGCTGGAGTTGGTGTGATTTGTCCTCCCACTGAAGTCTGAAGATGGCATGGAAGTCAAAACGAACCATTTTTGATGGGGTCATTTGGCAGAAACTGGATCATGTATTCATGTGTAATCACTAAACTGTTCTCTCTGGGTAATTTAGTAAGATGCCTGTCAATACCACTGATATGAAACCAGGTTTCCATGCCACGGGGACCATAATTTGTGCAAAGATCTAATAACTCAGCTGTCTACTTGGGAATAGATGTGTGTCCAGCTTAAGTGTGGACCGCAAGCTAAGCTGCTTTCTGGATTTTTATGTTCTGCTTTAGCACAATGTTCCAGGCCTTGTTGAGTTGTGAGAATGCCTTTAATTCTGAAGCTTTGTGAATAACTGTGTGCCTGGTCTGGTGCCGTTAGCTGTGATGGGTCAGTAGGGCTAAAAGGGGCACAGCAGAGAAACTTTGCGTTGCTGAAGGAAAGGATTCTGTTCTGAAGCGGCACTAGGAGGTGCTGGAGATCTGAGGAGTAAGAAACAGCCACGTTTCTGTTATTTCTCAGGGGTCAGTTAAAGAGAGAATCCCCGGAGTGTCGTGGTGTTTCAGCAGTGGTTCGGCTGGCAGCCTGGCTGCGTTCTGCAACCGAATCATCTCAGTGTTTCATTACCGCACTAGGCACAGAGGCAGTGCAGATGCAGTGGCCTTTCTCAAGGATGAGAGCTATTTTTAGTTGGGGAAATGGGAATATCCAAATAGCCAGAGGTTTATTTTAGTGCTTTGTGCATCATAACTATAGAAAGAGCTTAATGAGGAATTCTTGTTTCTCAAAGATCCCCAGCTTTGTTCACTTATAGTGAAGGCAACACGAAGGGGGCTGTGTCATTTCGGCCTCTTGGGATTAATTTGCAGCAGACACAGCAGCTCGTGCTGGCTTCCATCCAGCTCCGCTGCTGGCGGAACACTCGCTGCTCTCTCTGTACTCCCAGCTACGCGACCAAAATCCAGTTCAGCCAGTTTTCCAAACTGGGGCTCAGACTCTGTCCTTCCCTCTCACCTCCCCTTCTGTAAGACATGTTGTAGGGTTCATGGAAGTAAATGTATGGAGCAGCTTGTTTCATTCTTCCTTTTCTCTCCGTTCATCTTTTAATCCCAATATTGAATTATTGAACATGTTCCTTTAAATATGAAATGATTCATCAGAGCTCTGCTAGAGAGACTGACCTGGTGGAATAAGCAATAAAGGGTGCAGGGTGATGCCAACACACTGTGGTTCTTGCAGTCGAAATGAGGGCTGGTGGCAAGATGCAAAGGGGTGATTAAGGCTCTGTGTAGCTCTGTTGCCGTGGAGCAGATGAACGGGAGACGCGGGTGTGATCTTGGTGCAGGAAGTCTGAAGGTGGGGCAGCCTGGGGGCGCTGGGGGCGTCCTGCAGGACGCGGGGGTGAAGAGCTGGGAAGGCTCTCATTAGCGGAGTGAAGGAGATGTGGGTGGAATTCACCAAATGACAGAGTTGTGGACAGGTTGTTCAACAAGTGAGACAGAAAAATGTAATGTAAATCTTGCGCTGGTCTGAACTTGTCCTTAGCTTGCTACGTTTGGGTGTGTGCCAGTTCAAGGTTGGTTTTTGAGATCCTGCAAAAAAAGGAGGCTGAAGATGGGTTCTCTGCAGGAACCCCAAATTGCTTAACTAATATTTCAGTGTGGCTTTCTACACACATCTGCGCTGGTTGCTTTAACTTATTTTGATACATGTGATAGGCTGTACCTATTGCCTGAAAGACTTAAGGGTCCTGTGTAATCTGTAGTAACAAGAGCTGGTCCACTATGCTTTTCATACGTAACCTTTCCAGAGTTCGGCGGTATCTGGTGTAGATGGAAGAAGCCCGTGGAGGCTGATCTCAGATATCTGTCCTTCCTCTGTGGCAGTGCTGCACTTGCTGATTGCCCCATGCTCTTCTCCTAGGTGAGTCTTCCGACTCATGCTTGCTTACCCATTGCTCTCCTCAGTTAACCCATCCAGCAGCTCAGCTGCTTTGGATCGGAAGGATTGCTTCTGTGTGCTGGCTATTCTTCCCACACTCCTTTTGCCCTCTTCTGGAGCGGTACACCCCAAAGTTTGAAAAAGGCTGGTTTGAAAATAGAAGTTTCTAAATCAGCACTCCGCAAGGCCTGCCAGCGCCGTGGCGTTTTATCGGAGGCACTTGGAGCTGCTAGCCTCCGATAGGGAAAGCAGAAAATTGCTTTGATGTGTTGCTTGTCCCATTGGAGAGGAGTTTGCAGTGTTGAATGTCATCACTGACATTTCGTAAACTTTAGTACCCTTGGAGTATTGGGCTTATTGATGTCCTCATGCAATAATTCACTCTTCTTGATGACTTCTCACAGGGCCTTCTGAAAACAGCTGTGCTGTGTATTTGTCTCTTCAGCTGTACCTTGTGTGGGAAACAGCACTGAAAAAAGGTGAACGTTTCACTGCAACAGCCTTGGTTTTTACCAACTTAACTTACACCATTTGGCCTGAGCGTTTCCTTCCTTGTCCAGACACTTTTCTCCTTGTGTTTTCTAGCTTGGTGAAGGCTTTTTGAACTACAGTTCTTATGTTTTATTTGTAAAGCAGGAGGCTGCATACGTTTGCTACTTCCCTCAGATTGTGTGTGTTGGATTTCTTCTTGTATCTGACCAAAATAGCTCCCTAATTGCACTCTTTATATGGGCTCTTGTGCGTCTTCAGAAGAACAGGGTGCAAAGTTGAAGGTTTGGGGAGTGTTTTATTACTGTTCATCACTAAGACTGCTTCCTTTTGGCAATAATCCATGTATACCTTCTGGAGGCTAATTCCTATCACCATTTCCAATCCCTTTTCACAAATATTTGCTCTGTGCTGTGCCCAAAAGCTAAACCAGAAAGTAATAAGTGCTGCGTTTAGTAAGAAAGCAATTCTCCTCACATCTGCCCTTGTGGTGAGAGTGTTTGTTTCTGGCCTGTGACCGTGGCAGTCCCCAGAACTGCACTTCTCAAGTGGTTCCTTTTGAGTCCTCTGCAATTTTGGTCTTTTTTTGGTGTTTACACATCAGCTGAAGTATTTTGAGCACACTCAGATCTCAGTGTTCTGACTCTATTCGTCCTTAAACAATGACTTGCTTTATAGCCTCAGGTTCGTCAAGACTTGGACTTGTGGCAGGAACACAACCTGAAGTAGCAGTCAGGAGAACACTGGATTGCTGAGTCTGCAGGAATTTGGGTTGTTTGATTCATTTATGTATGTATTTATTTTCATGGGACTGTTTGTTGTTGGTTTTGTGTATTTTGGTAGTGTGCAAAGAATTGCATTGTTTCTGGGGGGGATATTTCACCCTTCGTAAAGCTTCAAATATCTTCCGTTTGATATTAAGTAACTTCATTTTATAGATGTGTTGGTATCTGCATATGTATGTACATGAACAGTTTGCACGCGGTGCTGCTGTAGGTGCCTGCGCTAGCGCCGCGCTCCCGAGCCGCGCGTGGCTGTGCAGCGCGGGCCGGCTGTCCGGGCCTGAACGGGAGTTGGGCGGCTCTTCTGAAATAAAGCCTGGGTAACGATGTGTTTGTTCCTGCTAAACCATGCTTAAGGCAAGATTTCTCCCGTGTGGGGCCTTGCCTTTGGGACACAGACACTGCAGCGTGTTCCCACAGTCAATACTGTTCACCTGTGGCATCAGTCGTTAGGACTCATCTTCTCTGAGCAGAGGCTGTAACTACGTAAAGTGTCACGCGTGCTGATGGTGAACACCCCAGCCCTCCGTTCCCCCATACACAGGTTAAAAGACAGCGTAGAGATACTGTCTGAGTTTCAAGTCAACTTGTAATTTGCTTTTGGGGGTGGTGGTTTTGGAGTCCTAAGCTGTTGCTGGGAGCAGTGGGTGGCTCTGCACCCTGACGTTAATGATTGCTTTGTTTGTGATGCGCTGCTTTCCTGGGAGGGAGCAGCAAGGGGGAAGCTTAGAATAATTACAGTTGTCCCCTTGAAAGTTAGCTAACAAGCTGCTATTTACTGATCTGATACATGTTGGTAATATAATGCATGAGCTGACTATTATGAGCAAGGAATTCAACACTGGTATGGAGTAATAAAAGGCTAGAAACTGTTGTGTGCGGGTGGAAAAGAACATTGAACGAGACAGGTGGAGCCCTTTCCTCCTGAGAATTAACCTGTGGGGTTATCCGTCCCACAGCAGGGAATCATTTTCTTCTATCTAGTGTTTGTGACACTGCACCTCTACCAAGAACTTTTAGTGACTTGGATCCAACTTGCTTATAATTTCACTTCTGAAGGTATTAGACCACAATTTATTGGGTTTTTGAGCTTATAACTTTTGAAATATTAGTAAATTCTGTTGGGTAACCTTTTTCTTTTTGAAGTTCAAATTAAAAAAGAAAATATTATTAAGGACATAACTGAAGTCAAAGGTGCCACAGATGAGTAAAGGCTATTGCAAAATCAGTGTTGTGATTGATCTTGGAAGGTTTTTTCTTGCTCAGATATTTCATAGCTTTTATTATAATTATCTCAGACTTTGGACATTACCATTATAATACCTTTCATATGAACTCATCATTCTGCCACATTGTCCTGCTTGTTCTTTTTACCATGCTGCTGGTGTTGTTATTTTCTGTTCTGCAAATGCATATAGCTTCTTTGCCTGCCATTATCAGGATCCCATGTCTGTTCCCAGTCACATTTTTTCAAAAACTATTACAAAATGCTGAATTATTTAACCCTTTTTAGAAGTGTTTTAATAATGGTAACTGCTTGTATTATGGAATTATCTGTATCAGCCAGTACAATGAAATGTATCACTTTATTTTCCAGTTTAGTCAGCTTGTATCCAGTGATTTGGAAGTTCTTGGAAGGAGCTCTTACACACTCTGCAGCGATGGGCAGTTACTCATTCGACAAGTCCTCCACCCAGAAGCATCCAAGAAGGTACGAGATCAGAACTGGTGCAGAAGGGCAGCACTGCGCTTTAAGACATCAAAGGAAATAGCTTATCTGGGTCGAAATGAGCAACACAATTCAGCCTTGGGAATCCTGAAGATCACCCCTGCCCTGTCTCAGCCCTGTGTGGCAGAGAAGCCGTTCTTGGCATTGCTCTTGGAAGTCAGCTACAGTATGTGAGGACTCCCGGATGAGTGTAATGAAGAGGAAACTTAGGAAAGACAGGATAGAGACAGGAACGATACAAGTACTTTGAATTCTGTGTCTTAAGAAATGGAAGTGAATGTACAGGCCTAACCTCAGCAGAGGTGGTGGAGAGCTATTGCTTTGTTTAGGCTTGAGTTAAACCACAGGTTCTGTGCAAAGCCTTGGGTTTCTACCAAGATCTGAAACTGGTAGGAGCCCTGTGTCACTGTCCTGTAAATGTGGGGCAAGGACTTGCCCTGGAGACCGGCAGCGGTTCCCCACCTGCACTTACTCGCTTGCTGCTCGCACACAGCGCAGCTGTTCCCACTGCGCTGCTGCAGGGCTGGGGCAGGGGTGGTGCCCTTGGTCTGCTCTGGTGCCCTTGGTCTGCTGTGGCGCCCAGGGCAGGGGTGGTGCCCTTGGTCTGCTGTGGTGCCCTTGGTCTGCTGTGGTGCCCAGGGCAGGGGTGGTGCCCTTGGTCTGCTGTGGTGCCCTTGGTCTGCTGTGGTGCCCTTGGTCTGCTGTGGTGCCCAGGGCAGGCTGTGGTGCCCTTGGTCTGCTGTGGTGCCCTTGGTCTGCTGTGGTGCCCGGGGCAGGCTGTGGTGCCCTTGATCTGCTGGTGTGCGCAGGAGCCTCGGGAGTGGGAGCTGCTGACCGATCAGCGGGGTTTCTGTCTCTATATAAGGGTATTGGCTCATGCTGAGTTTCTGCAAATATTCGTTTGGCATTTGTGTTATTTAAAACATAACAGTGTGACTTTTTATGAAAAGCGCATGTTTATGTAGGGATGAAGCAATTAAGGAAACAGGAATGATATTTAACTTTCAAACATTAGAGTACTTTTTTTTCTTCATGCCATCCTGCGATATGGATGTGGGTAAATCTTTCTGCTTCACCCTTGAACAAATGGACTAAAGCAACCACACTGATGTTGTGGAAGAACTAGTTGTCCATAACGAGATCAAGGAATGGAGTTGATCGAGTGCTGGGTCTCCTAATACTGCATTTCTTGACGATTTTTCTTTTTTTATATTCTCCTTCAATAGTTGTTCATTTCTGAAAGTTTGTTTCTTCCTGCACATTGAATGTTAAGAAGCCTCAGCCCTGGCTCTTGCTCCTCCTGCCAGTCTAAGCAGCATTGCCTCGTGACCCTTCAGAATTTTGATTTACAAATGTGGGTGCTGTTCGCTTAGACCAAAGTGAAACTTTCATATAGCAAAACAGTTGGAGAGTGTGAGAAAGTAGTGAGTTAGACCAGAATTATTGTATCCCTTGTGAAATAAGCTGACATCTGAGTGAAGGGCTGCTGGAAAGTTTGTTTAATAATGTTATATAATTGAAATTCTTATTCAACACACAATAGTAATGAATAAATGTGTTAAGTTGTTGAAAGCTATTTTGTACACTGTAACAGTAATAATTTAAACTTTGTTATAAAGTTTTGGTACAATATTGCTTTTCAGTGTAGCCAGAAAAGAGAAAAAAAAGTCTCCTGAATGGGAGTATTTCTAGTACAGCAAAACCTAGGTTTGTATTTTGTTTAATACCCCGCCTGCTGCACAGGTTTGCCCTCAGAAGCCATTTGCCTTTGCTCATCTGCAGATCTGATTCTGCAGGGCTGTGGAATTGGAAGTAAAGCGGTCTATCATAGACAAGCTGATGACACACAACTGTGTGATGGCCGAGACTGCCTCGTTCGGTCCAAAGATGTTAATTAAAGGGATGGTGCGTACAACAGAGACTTTTTGCCTTCCTTGCAGAACCTTCTGCTGTCAGACTGCTTCTACTCCTTTTATGATCTGCGCAAAGAGTTTCACACCTGCTACCCTAATTCAGCCGCCGTGAAAGACCAGACGATCAGGAGCATGGCAGAATGTATCCTTTCGCTGCAGCTTTTACACCAGGATCAGTTGTGCTGCTTTGGGTTCTGTCTCTGTGATCGTTACAGGTTTCATTGTTCCGAACTGAGATGTGGGCTTTAACTCCCAGGTAAAATGGAAGGAATGTTTGCTTAATTGTGTTTGGGGTGAGCAGCTCTGCTTGTATTTTTCTTTCAACTCGAGTCCAACAGTGGGTTCTAAACTGTATTTGTAAGTCCACTAATGAAGAACATCCCTTGCACTGACTCTTGATCTTGCAGGAAAGGCTTGGCTGTCACTAGGCCACCTCAGCACCAGCTGGCCCACAAACCTCTGCTGTTTGCAAATAGCGATAGTTCTCTTGTATGATCCCGACTGAACCGAGTTTAAAAGAAAGATAAATGTGAAACCAAATGAAAACACTCTACACTTTGTATGTTTTAGGAGGGTTTTTGTGGCCCGGTTAAATGTGGTTAAAGTTCTCTCATAGTGGAAGTGATACAAATGTGTTCTACTTTTTTTAAAAAACTGTTAACACTGAAATGATGTAAACTATCGATAGTTTTCAGACTTTTGGCTACTAAAGTGAATATTAACCAGTTTATGAGCAGAGTGACAACTGCCTGATGGTCAAGTGTCCCTGCTAAGAGCAGTAAATGTTATTGCCAGTTCTGTGTTACTATCAGGAAAGCCTTATGACTCGTTTACAAATGATCGTGCAGTCTGTTATTTTCTGTAACCACCTGGTTAGATCTAGGCTTAGGGACGGATGAAACAGAAGAGGACTTTGGCGTGTGGCAAGTGAAAACCATGGTGGCTATCATTTTCAGCATGCTCTCTGAAAGCTGTAGTAAGTGTCCCATTTATACAAAACGCTGAAATCTTTCTTTCCGTAAGGACTGGCAGTGGCACTGTCATTCTGAAGTAATCTCTGACCCTGGTCACATTTAAACTTCCTGTTTCGTTGCAGATCATGTATTTACTGAGCCTGAAACTGTGAAATACAAGTATGAAACAGGTCCTTGGTAAGTGCTCTTGTCACGGTTGTTTACAGCCCAAGATGGGTCTTGTCTGCAGCAGGGAAAGCTTGTGAATGGTTCCGCATGGTCACAGCGGAAGCAGCTTGGTTCCTGAGAACATAACGGTGTGTTCAGTAGCCTGATGTGGACAGGCTGTAGCTGGTATTGTTGAATGCTGGAGTTTAGTCTGTCTCTTTAAAGTCACTGCATGTTAAATGCTCTTTGTTCTCTAGCTGCTGTTTTGCACGGCAGCGCGGCTGACTTATCTTACCCAGCAGTGAAGAAATATTTGTGAACTTTCCCTAAGTCAACAGGGTAATGGCTTGTGCACCCTACGAGCTGCTTCTCAAGAGAGGTTCAGAGTGCTGTGTTGCATATTGGGCTTAGGGAGAGAAGGAACAGCGTGGTTCTTTGTTTTCAATAGGTTGCAGTAACTGCAGAGTGAAACACCTTCAGCACGAGGCCTAGGTAGTAGTCACATTGAGGACTCCCTTGTACCTGTCAGTGTTGGATTGTTAAATCTTTCAAAGAAAATGAATCCAGTTCCTTATTACTTCAATTTGTGGTGACAACATGGTGCATCCTAGGTGTTGTCTATATAAAAGAACTATCCCAGCTATCTTTTTTTGAATTGAAATGAGTAATGGAACTAGAAGAGTTTTAACAGCAAATACACTCCTCATTTACAGGCTAAATGGGTTTTAAACTGAAATTGGATAAGATCATGGGAAACCTAGGTTAACGCTGACTTTGGCTTCTTATTTTTTTTCCCTTGTGTGCAGCAGTAAATCTGAAGCGGTGGACAGTGAGACGGTAATACGCGCCAGAGGTTTGCCGTGGCAGTCTTCAGACCAGGATATTGCTCGATTTTTCAAAGGGCTCAACATTGCCAAGTAAGATAATAAGAATTGGTCTTGCTTTATCGCTTTGTCTTTAATAGCATATTCTTTTAATATTTGAACACACATCCCTCGTGACCCCCACTGGAGTCCCCGCTTGTCTTTCCTCACCCTCCCCCCTTCCACCCCACAGTCACGATAACTGAGCAGGTTTACCAGCCTTAGGTGTGCACGACACAATTCTGAAGTTTGTGAAGAAGGGACTTATCAATTGGAAACCAACATATATTCATTTATTGGTAGTACCTAAAGGGAGAAACTCCTACTGCATTAATCAAAGCAGAGTCCAAGATATAATAGAAGCTTTAATGTTGTGCCAGCTTGTCAGGATTCTGCTCTACCTCCTGAACAGGCCAGATTCAAACCCTCCACGTGCTGTTTGGAAAAAACCCACGTGACTGATTAGTGTACACCTCTGTGTATGTACGTGCGTATATACATGTCGATTGAGTTTCATTTAGCATACCTGTCACTAAATATGTATTCCAGATTCTCAACACTGAGAAAGTATATATTTTTTTTTAATTCGGAGTTATGACGAAATTCACATCAGCGTCTCTGAGGTGGAAGCTGAGAAAGTGGTGAACAGCCTGAAATCCAGGATCTCACTGAAATGAGTATAATTTTGCTACACTAAAAATGAAATGAAGTTGTGCATAATAACCATTTCTTTCTCAGTCTGTAAACTCCATGTTGAAGTGTGATTTCTCTGCTATTCTTACACAATTGTTTGTCAAGTGCGTGGAAGTTTCAAGCTGAGCTGACTTCTGCTGGTGTTACCTTGCAGAGGTGGTGTGGCTCTTTGTCTGAACGCTCAAGGAAGAAGGAACGGGGAGGCTTTAGTGCGGTTTGTCAACTCCGAACAGAGAGATCTCGCGCTGGAGAGACACAAGCATCACATGGGCAGCAGATACATTGAGGTAAGAAGTAGTGACTCGAAGCGAAGCCTTGGAGAGCAACCTGCGTATTTTAGACTACAGTTTTAAATGAGCACAAAATGCACTTCTGTTTTGCTCAAAGTACCAAAATGTAATTCTCTGCCGTGTGGAAGAGCGTGTGCATTTTAGAGTTGAACGTTCCAATTTTCATGTGTGGTTTTTTCTTTTTCTCTTTAAGGTTTACAAAGCAACTGGGGAAGAATTCTTAAAAATCGCAGGAGGTAAGTGACTGTGGAGTCAGTGTCATACTGGAGTTCATGGGAGTGCTGTTCTAGTTCTGACTATTGGTTTTTTCTTGGCTGAGGACACAAACGGATAACGAAGCAGTTTTGCATGTTTTGCCTTCCAAGAACACTTGACCCTGTCAAGTTCTAGTTTCACGTGGTTGGACTTGAGCTGTGAGCGTTTGGGCTGCGCTGTTCACAGCCCGGTCTGGCTGTCTGGGAGGAAGATGAGCCTTTGCAGTGGAAGCACCTGTGCGCCCTGTTCACACCAGTCTCATCCTTGTTCCAATTGCATTAAAATGTGAAATACTTTCAGGGTAAGGGAGTTTTGCTTCAAAATAGATTACTGGGAGTTAGAAGTATCTCGGTTTTTCTGTGAGTTTGTTGCTAGCTACTTATCTTCCTATATTGCTCACAATGCTTTGCTGTTCCTGCACCCTATAGAATGAAGTGACCTGCATGACCATACGCTGTTATTTCTTCTACCAGGCACCTCCAATGAAGTGGCCCAGTTCTTGTCTAAGGAGAATCAAGTTATCATCCGGATGAGAGGCCTTCCCTTCACTGCCACTCACGAGGACGTCCTGGGCTTCCTGGGGCCGGAGTGCCCGGTCACGGGAGGGAAGGAGGGACTCCTCTTCGTCAAGTACCCAGATGGCAGGCCCACGGGAGATGCATTTGTGTTATTTTCCTGTGAAGAATATGCCCAGAATGCACTTAAGAAGCACAAAGAAATCCTTGGAAAACGTTACATTGAACTCTTCAGGAGCACGGCAGCGGAAGTCCAGCAGGTTGTAACTATTGGCCGTGAGACTCAAAACCTAACAGTTAAAACGTTTCTTCTAACACTTGCACGCAAGTCTGCTGTAGACAGCCATGCCAGTCCATGGTATTGAAGATGTCAGGTTCCAGACAGGGCCATGTGTGCTTCCTGAGTAGCGTGGAAGATTGCGCAGCATTGGGTTTTGGTTTTTACTGCCAGTGGTTTTTGGTTCCTTAACATCCCTCAGATTGTAAAGTAAAAATCATTGGATAATTTTCTTCTACTTAAAGGCTGACTGAAATCACAGAAATAATTGAAAAATGTTCTAGATGGATAGTATTGTAGCAATACTTGGAAATCTGCAGTCTTGTCTTTAACTTCTGATGCTCTTGCACAGAACTTCCAGTATTAAATGCAAATCTGCGTGCATTAAAACAGCTTTCCCTACAACTGCTTTGTTGGAAACGAATAATTGCCAGGATGTATCTAATCTGTGCTGAAATGAAGTGAAATATTTGTTTTCCTGAGATGATAAATTCCTTTTTTTCCCCATCCTTTACCGGTTCCTATTTTCACCTTCTTAAACCACTTTATTTGGGCACCAGAACCGCAAGCCTGTGAAAAAAACATTGCATACTGCATTTTCTGCCTGACACAAAGTATTTCTAGAATGATAATGTCAAAGGGAGCCGTTATGAGATTTGATCTGCTCTTTGCATAACCACGGGCTATGAAAACCTAGTACAGTTACTCTTTCAACCTATGTGCTGTGAGAAGTCTATTCCATAGAAGCAGTGGGGCAAGGGAAAGGCCGTCCAGACTTGCAGACCTGCCGTGCACCCTTGGTACTGTGTTACGGAGATTAGAGCAGCCGAGAGTGACACGGGGGTTGTGAAGACTGGTTGAATTGGCATGGTGAGATTTGTTTTCTTCATTCTCAGTTCTGCTCCTCAGAGAATGAAGCCATAACAAGTCCTCTAAGGAACAAAACCACTCTGCCACAGTGACCAAGTCTTTGCTCTCATTTTTGTTAGTGAGACCTGGGTAAAACTTCTACCAACGTGTCATTACTTCCCCTATGACAGCCGTGTAGGGTGACACCCTCACTTTTTTGCTCCTTGAGCAAGAGATGTTGGTTGTTACTTGTTTGAGTAATTGCAAGAGGCAAAGCCAGCTCTCATCGACTTAGCGTTAATATGGAGTAATTGCCATATTCTGTCCACAGCTGAGGGAGAGATTTCCGAACTGAAAGGTGCTACAAGTATTATAGAGTCTTGAAAAACGCATCTGTTGAGACAAACTCCCTCAGCCGAATCATTATTGACAAAGCTAGAGCTCGGTAACCTCTCCTTTGATTCCTCTTCCAGAGGAATGTATTTCTTCCGATAATCATTGCTGAATATGCTTTTCAGCAGTAGGCCCTGACAGCAAGTTATGTCGCCTTTGTCATTTGGGAATGAACCAAGAGTTTAAAAACCACTCCCAAACCACACAGCGATGTTCAGCTCAAGGTCTCCTGTACCTGGAGACGATCACTCAAGTTACAAAACAACCACCCTAATTTCACTGGGCAGTTTTTATGAAGGAACTAGAGCTGGGGTTTTTGCTTATTAGTTATTTCAGGTCTCAGTTCTTTTAAAGTGATTGTCTTTAATTTACCCTAACTTAACTAAGAATTGTATATGACAATACTGGTTTATTAGCACAAATGTGGTTTTCAGATGTTCCTTTTTGGGATACTCTAAAAAGAGCTGTAATCTGCTTTTAACATTTTATACTGAGATTAGAAAGGTGTGTCGTTCGAGTTTAGCAAATTCTAAATATGAAACTTCCAAATGCCTGACACTAACAGGAAACTATCTGCAATAACTTGGTTTCATGTTTTTTACTCTGATGTTGGAAGTGGGTTTATTTACATGTGTGGAATTGATTTGTGCTCAAACAGATGATTTGTAAGTCTGTCAATGTGCTTTTTTGCCAACAGGTACTTAATCGCTATATGTCAACACCTCTTATTCCCACTCTCCCAACTCCCATCATTCCTGTCATACCCTCGCCCTACACCATTGCCACGGGCAGCATACGGGACTGCGTCCGGCTCAGAGGCCTTCCTTACACTGCTGGCATCGACGACATCCTGGAATTCATGGGAGACGCCACAGGTGATATCAAGCCCCATGGAGTTCACATGGTCCTTAATCAACAGGTAACAACATTTTGCATGGGAGGATCAACTTCCCAGTTATTGGACGGGGTTAGAAGCCAGGGCAGCGTACCTGTTCTTGGCTCTGCTTTCGGTTTTATACTCTGTTCTGTTTGCCGGTCTTTTCCTTCCTTCCCATTTCTCCTCCCCTTCGACATGCACACATGCTTTGCGTTCTGCAGATGCGTGCGTAAGACTGGGGAGGAGGAAGCTTGTTCTTTCAATGGCAGCCTCATCCTGGAGGCCGGCTTGAACAGCTGCTTGTGTTCCTCAAGTGCTGGAGTTACACAAGGCAGAAATGTCTCGTGTTAGATGGCTGCTCTGGCAGCCCCAGAGTTTGCTCCATGGGACCTGTGCTGTTTGGGTGATATGGGGGGGAGAACTCCTAACTGCCATCTTGATTAGAGACTTCTCAGACTTTAAAAGGAAGTTGATAATTAAAAATGTGTTTTGGGTACATTGTAATGACATAATCATAGGGATAGCTTCACAGCAAAAGAATAAGAGACAGCATTAATGAACCGTATCAAGGAAAATTCCAATTAGGTGAAAAGGGGAAAAAAAAATCACAATGCAGAATTAGTTGAGCACTCAAACAGGTTTGCAGCGATTTTGTGGAGTGTCCACCCCTGGAGGTGCTTGGAGTTGAAGTGGAAAAGGCCATGAGTGGCCTGATGTAACTTGGAAGTTAGCTCTGCTTTGAACAGTGTTTGGATTAAAGGCCTCTGAACATGGTTTCCATGTTAAATTATTCCTCATTTCTTCCTGCAGAAGATGGAAGTTGTGCTGTGTTAACCGGGCACTGGTTACACGAGTCATACCTTTCTGCTCTTAAAAATAATTGTTATTAGTCATTGGTGCCAGATGAGGAAGAACAACACAGACTTTCAGTAGACATTTAATCTCAGTACTTTCTGCATTACTTGTGCTCTGGGTGTTTTAATAACAGATTTACTGATGATTATTTCCCCGCTTCCCCAGGGACGACCATCAGGTGATGCTTTTATCCAAATGAAATCTGCTGATAAAGCCTTTATGGTGGCTCAAAAATGTCACAAAAAAATGATGAAGGACCGTTACGTGGAAGTATTCCAGTGTTCAGGAGAGGAGATGAACTTTGTTTTAATGGGTGGCACTTTAAATCGTAGTGGCTTGTCCCCACCGCCATGTAAGTTACCATGTAAGTCTGCAATTCTTCTGCTCTCTGCTGCTAAAGGCTGATATGTGGTAGGTGCTGAAGCTTTGTGGCCTTTCACCTTTTGACTTGGGTTTTGCCGTGATCAATAATCATCCATCTATATACACGTCAAGATTGGAATTGTTCCCTTTGGGCAATAATGGGACTGATCAGAGGCATTTTTTATTGTGTTTCCGGTGGGGAATAGAGGGCAGCAACGCCTTGCCAGTGAAATTGTTGCACACTTTGCTTTTTATGGGTGCACTGTTCCTCTGAGCTCTGCAGTAGACTTACGTGTAGTGAAACCTCCCTGGAGTTAGAGGGATTTTTAAAAGGGGGAAAACTTTCTGTATTCTAGCTGCCAATGAGTGCTCTTGCTGTCTTGCCTTAGGGTGCTGAGAAGGCACACTTTGGGCTTTTTTTGAGGGAAAACACCCACTGGGATGATATGCTAACAGCCCATAGACTGGTGAAGTTTGATGGATTTTTATATTTTTATTTTACTGAAGATTACAGTGAATCTGATGGTGGAACTATAATGGAACTTTACAGTACCATTCTAATCAGTCTCACTACCAGATCACTTAACAGATAGAAATATGTATGTGCAAAATAGTAAAACCCTGCTAAAAATCGTATTCAAAACAGTTTGACTGCACACCAAGCCAGGCTTTGTTCCTGTACTAATGAGATATTTGTTCATCCAGATGCAGCAGACTAGTGACAGAGCAGGGCTTTCTTTTTTCCATTTGCTATATGCTAAAAATACGTTCTGAAGTTGCAGGAGACTTATACATGAAGACTCCTGGTCAGCAGTTGGACACCCGTGTGTAGCGAATATGATGGTACTTGTGTCCCACAGAGTACAACTTCTGTTAGAAAGAACAGAGGCTGTGTTGGTGTGCACGCCTGCTTGCTCCATGCACATGGCTTTATGCTTTCTTCGAATAAATCTGAACTTCCTTACTCTCCATTTATAAATGAACGAGGCTGCTCAGCTTTAGAAGTTGTGAACTCTTAGCAGTTGCTCCTTTTGAATGCCACAGTTGTCACTCATGGTGATGCAGCAGGGGTCTCCAGGGGAGAGCCAGAGAGCAGTCTTGCACAAGCCTTCATTAATCATGCCCAGATGGCCATTAATCACATTGGGATGAATAATTCCTTTCCCATAGCAGAGATCTCAATTCTGATTGTTTTTTGTTGCTGTGTCCTGGTTTGTTCTTAGGTCTTTCTCCACCAACTTATGCTGCTTTCCAAACAGCAGCTGTGATCCCAGCAGAAGCAGCAGCGCTTTACCAGCCACAAGCCCTCTTGCCAGCCACCAGGTCTCCCCAGGCCTCTGCGGCTGCTCCTCCAACTGTCACCTACTACCCTGCTCAGACTGCTCAGCTTTACATGAATTACACAGCTTACTACCCCAGGTAACTCCTAGGCTTAGATGCTCCTCTTGATGTTTAGTGTCAGTGGAGCAGGAAACTGTGAACAGCTCTTCAATTTGTACTCCTGGTGCAGATAATCCTGGGAACTTGATGTTCATCAGCAGAGGCAGCAGCCATTTCAACTGATTCTCTGTGGCCTTGTAATGAAGTTTGGCTATTTTGTAGGTTCTGTTTGAATCTTGTGATAATGTTGGTCTAATATTTAACAGTGGTTTTGGCACTGGGGCAATGTCATCAAGGCGGTTCTGTTTCGTGGCCAAACGAGAAGCTGTGTCAATACATGCCTCTACCCTCAACGCTTAGTTTGTTCTTGGACTTACGATACTGTTTCTATACTGAAAGATTCATCATAGGTGTGTACTAGGTTTGGTTTCTTATATCAGTGAGACCAAAGAACACTTTATGTGGGTAAGCAAAGCAGAAAACCTCCACCTTTTCTCCTCACACAAATGGTATCAACGTGGCTCACTGAAGTCTGGCACTTGAGTCTGCGTTCACTGATAGTTCCTATGCTTTTGACACTTACTAGTCTGAGTATCTGGTAAACTGCTGGACAGGCCCTGACCAGAGATGATACTTTGCTCACTGTTTTGTGGCTTTGAGGTGCCAGATTTGGGCCCTTGTCTGTTTTTCATACTATGATTCCCCCCATGCATTTTTTTTTATGGTTTTCTTAATAATCTTCAAACAAGTCATTTGTAGCTACTATTTTTCTCTTCCCCTGTGAAATAACAAGTCCCACTCTCTATTTTCAACTACAAATGTTAGCTGTTTTCCTTTCCCTTCTTTCTTTAAAAATAAATTATCAGATGCTGAAGAGAGATGATGAAAGCCCACAAAACAGGCCACATCAGACCTGCTTCTTTTTCTGTAATTTTTGGGATTATTCTCAAACTTAAATTCTCAGTTCCATCCTTGCCTGTTGCAAGTACTAAAACCAGTTATTGACTTTGATAACCACTCTGCCCCTCTCTCTTTCAGCCCTCCAGTGTCCCCTACCACGGTGGGCTATATTGCAGCTCCTCCAGGAGCTGTAGCCGCTGCTGCCACTGCCGCCCACAGTCCAATTCTGCCCCAGCCTGGAGCGTTAGTCCGTATGCAGGGCTTGCCATACAACACAGGAATGAAGGAAATACTCAGTTTCTTCCAGGGATACCAGGTTAGTATGCAGTCCCCCTCCTTGAATACTGTATTTGGACCTCTGAATAATAACCAGTAGGGATCAAACTGAGCAAGTCGGTGCTTTAGGAAATGGCTGAATGAGTATGCAAGCTCAATGTTCCATATTTAACTGGCAGACCAAAGTTTAATGTGCAATTTGCCTTATTTCTTGTATAGCAAACATATCCTAACTTGAAAGCGGTGACGTGTTGCCTAGGGTTAGGGTTTGAGTTTGGCGAGCAGCGAGCCTCAGTGTAAGTGGGGCTGCCAAAGGCAGGTGAAGGCTGCCACAAGCTTTCAGTCCTGTGCACGTTTTGGTGAGAACCCTGGGTAGGGTCAGTGTGTGACCTTCAAGGCTTTAATGTCAAAATCAGAGAGCAGATTTCAAGTACAAAATGCTGCGACCTAGATGTGACTTGCTTACAGAAGGAGAGGCAGAGATCTGTCAGCCAGTCTCTCAAGGACTCATCATTTTGGTTACACGCAGGAACATTAAAACTGCATTACATTGCAACCTAGGGAAATCTGTATTCTCCAAACCACTTTGTACTGATAGCAAGCATTCTACGTGCTATAGTAGGTACTGATTCAATGCTCTATCAGTGAGCTAACACACATAAACTTATCTTCTTGAGGAACATTTGAAAAAAAAAAGCACCATGTACAAGTGTGTTTTTTCCAGCAGCACTTATTTGAATTCATGGAATGGGTCTTTTCATGTCTCCTGCCTTGCATCTCAGAGGATGTTTTATCTATATCCAACTTTTTGTCATCATGTATTTGCTAAAAGGAAAGATAATTGAATATGGTATATTCTGGTGAGTATTTAACTTGTGTGGATAGCATTGCTTACAGAAATACCAATTCTGTCCTTATGGTACTATTCAGAAGCCCTGACATAAACCTGATTTAAAGCACTGTTTGAGTAATGCGTATGAAAAGCCAATTTTTGCATGTCTATACTGCAGAAT
Organism: Patagioenas fasciata; assembly: GCF_037038585.1. NCBI lineage: Eukaryota > Metazoa > Chordata > Aves > Columbiformes > Columbidae > Patagioenas > Patagioenas fasciata. Next base: position 24,182,909 of record NC_092532.1, read on the forward strand.
TCTGTAAGTTGGGTATCAGTGGTGTTGCCAAAGGGTAGGATGCAGATGGGTTCTTTTCACTGCACAGCAGCAGTTAAAGTGCCATGCCTGAATGGTTTGTATTTTCTTTTTTGTTGTTGTTGTTCCTTTAATGTTCTTAAAGGACAATGGGCTTTAATGTGTAGAACCAGAAGTCTGCTATGTAAATGAACATAGGCTGAGAAGAGATGCCTAATATATACTGAGTATTTGGAGGATGCAGTGCTCTGCCTCTTGTGGCTTCTTCTCAAATGTTACATTTCTGTTTTGAAAGTAGTTTCACATGTTTTTTCAATGGAAAAAATTGAAGGTCAACTTATAAAAAATGTCATAAATCTTGACAAACATTAAAAACAAACTAAATGCCATTGTATTTTAGGACAGATATTTCCAGAGATTAAATCAAGTTCCATTACTTGTTGCTTTCACGATTTCCAGATGGACAGTAGTAGTCTTTCATCCATTGCTCAGCTATTTATACTTTACCTTTTGTTTTTCAACCGACTGGAGTTCTTGGTGGATTAATGGTGGCTGTATTAAAACCTTAAGTGGGGAAACCTGTTTTCTAATTTGAAATTCAGCTAGAACTGTAAGTGCATTATTGAGAAACGTGACCTGAGCCTGTCTGTGGGTGGACCAGGTCAGTGACAATGCTTAGTAGCTCTGAGTTCCACTAAGTCTTCAGTTTAGTGAATCTGGACTTTGGGTCTGATGCTGAATTTGTCCTTTTCCTTGTTTCTGCATTTGGAGAGTCGTTCATAGTGTTTATATTGTGCAACTAAATGTTTCAAATGAATAGGAATTTTGGCACAAGGTGAAAACTATTTATATTCTTGTGCTGCAACCTCCTGTCATCATCAGTTACTGTTATTAAATTGGTCACCTCTTTGATTTCTTTAGAAGATGTTGTCCAAATGAGATGGGGTTCAATATCTTATAAAGGAGCCAAGGAATTATTTTGAATTGTTCTCGGGATCCCGCGTGTGGTAATGCTGGTTTTATACTCGCTCATTCTCTAGGGGTAAAGAAGAGGTGATGCCTTGCTGTGCTGGGACAAGGTTAAGTCTCTGGAGGAATAACTGATCTTTCTTCTTTTTCCTCCCCTTTCCTCTCTCACATTACTTCTTCACTTGCTGGGGCTGCCCAAGGATTTGTTGCACGATGCTTTTGCTCATTTATAAAGCGAGCCCCTAATAATGGTTAGTGGTTTGGGCATGGTTTTAATCTCTGTATAACTAAATGATGTTGGTATTCTGGGAACCAGATCGGAGATGCTGAGATTGAAGGGTGATATTTATCTTTGTTTGTCCTTGTCTGAAAGGAACAGGTTTTAAGGTTTAGTTCTTGCTTCATTCTCTTCTGTTTTCTTCCTCCCGTCTTCATGGGCTCTGTACGTTGCATGTGTGCACATGGTGCTACTTAATGAATGCACCTTTCATTCCAGACCTGCCTCTTAGGAGATAGACTTGGCTTATCATGGGCTTCAACAAGCTGGTCTCAACATCAGTACATGCTTCTAATAACAAAAACTGTAAATATCTGCGGATCAGCACTTTAGTTTTCATTTAATTTTATCAATATTAGCCTCTTGCTTAGTGGTTCAGCAGCTTGAGTTCTTCTTGGAGTTCTGCTTTCTCGTGTTTTGTTGTTGAAAGTTCCTTCCAGCTTGCATGTGTTTAATATATCTTGCATTCAACAATCTTGAGAAACCTGTCAAGAATTTTGATAGTAAATCTCAGAGATGGTCATTTTCCCCGTCACCTTTCTGTAGAATATTGTACTTAGTGTAATGTAATCTTCAAAAGAGCTGATATTAGTACTTCCTGATTCAGTAAGTAATTCATATTAAAAACCAAAACTCACCAAACGGCCATAGCAAAGAACCCCGGGACACAATTCAGACAGCACCGTGGCATGTCAGTGGCTGCTCTGACAAGCGCCAAAACACCAGCTGCTCAGCAGATGCTGGTCTTTGGGTATTACGTTGAACTAAGGGATCTATGGATATTTACAGGAAACTCCCCTTGTAATTTAAAAAATATGTGATTGTGAAGGGATCCTGTAGAATTAAGAAAAATAATTCCTATTTCAGATCCTGTGCTGAAGAGTTTGAGGAAGAAGTGGTGCAAAAGTAGCAATGACACGCAACAGGCTCCTCAGTGCCCCTTGAGCCTGTCGCACTGCAGTGCAGCAGCGGGAGCACTCAGGTAGCTGGGGAGGGGACAGGCGTAGCAGCTGACTGATGGATTCATGTGAAATTGTCCGCATATCAGAACAAAGATTTTTCACCAAAAAGTATTTTTCTTTGTTTGCGGGCCAAATGGTCTATGGATTTTACTCTTTATCCACTATATGAATCAATGAGAAATATTTCTAGTCTCCAAATAGTGACTTTTTTTCCTCCTTATGAGAATGCAGGGTTACTGCTAACACTGACAGAACGGCTATTCTGATTTAACTGCACCCTGTGCTCTCAGCGGACCGAAAGCTAGTTCACAGCTCTCCTCTCAGCTAGCGTTCAGCACGCATTTAGTAGTAGCTGCCCAGATTCTTGGAGCTCGGCATGAATGTAAAGTGAACTCATGTCTGCCTGAAAAAGACTGTGTGGATTAGTCCTTGGAAAGCAAACTGGCTATTTAGGTAAGCTGTGTGTGAGCATGGTACACGTTTTTCTGTAAGAGAAGCTTAAGTTAAATACCATTCTTTAAACCTGTGCTAGGCTTAGGTGCCTTTTATTTGCAGCTAAAAGGAGCTTTTGCAGTATATTAATCCTCCAAGTCTTCGGAGACCTGGAATTCAAGGCTCGGCGGTGGGGGCAGGGGGTGGCTTGTGCTTAAAGCAGTAATAAGGAAGTGAAGGGAAGTGGATGGATGGCTGAATTCCAAGGGCATTAACGACATTTCTCTCTCGTATCAGGACAGCAGACTTCATTGTTACTGACTTTTTAGGGATTAGGTTTTTTTCTCTGAAATGCATGCTTAAACAAAGAAGTATTCTCTGTTTCCTATGGGTTCCTTTTGAAATCTGATGCTTTGTAGCCTGAGAGGGATACCCTGTGTCTGTGGGCCTACTTTCTGACCAGGGAAGGGAAAGAGAGGATGTGGTAGAGGAAGAATTTACTACTTACTGATATTTGAAGTCATCTGGCAAAATTATGGGCTATTATAGGCTCACCCCCATGCACTCAGAATAGCATATGCTGTTTGTTTTGCTTTATTCCGAAATGTATCTTCCACCTGGAAGTGTTGGCTGTGTGGAGAAAGCATCTGTGAGACGGGGACTGGTAGATCGGAGGTTACTGTTTGTTTGCTGCCTCCCGTGCTTGGAGCAACAGACTGAAGTGGCACCATCTTCAAGCTGTATTTTTGGGAACAGGCATCACATATTTCACGATATGTTCCACAAAACCTTCAGGTGGTGTCTGTTCCACAGGAAACTCAGGTGGTTGCTAGTGCTTGTATCTGCACTCTTAAGGTACAATTCTTATACACTAGGGGTTTTCTCCTGACCCTTGTGCCAACGGTTGCAGTTCCCTAGCCATGAAATCTGATTTTATGTTCCAGGCTTACTGTATCTTGACTTTTTTCCAAAGCCTGAGAGCTGGACAGAAACAGTCCCATATTCCCCTCAACCTAGCAGGTATTTCTGAAAGATATAAAATAGCTTGGGAGGAAGAAAAGCCCCCACATACAGGGAGTGTAGTATACTGCCTCTGTTGTCACAGCAAGTCCGTCTGGTTCCTCTGGTCTTCGAAAGCTTTGCACTGCACTAAGCACAGCAGATTGGCCGGGATACGCTGCCGCACTGCAAATCATTGTTGGCCGGAAATGGTCATCTCCTTTAGGAGAGAGGAGTCGGCGTTCTTTTACATACATCGATGATTTATTAGTATTTTATAGTCTATTGTAATATCTTATTTAATATGATAATACAGTGTTATTTAATATACATGAGCTGAAATATCTCTGCCATTTCAAATGTTAATACCTAAAAAGGTATTTACTTTAAGCTTGTAAGGTAAATTGCTGATTCTGTGGGGAAACGCGTCCTTCAGGAAACATCATTTTGCCATTATTAACAGACATGTCTCAAGCTGTCACAGGAGAGATAACAAGAAGAATGTAGGGGACAGGAAACACTGTTCTTCACTATTCAATATAACTGTTCTAATCATCTGTGTTTTCTCACAGCATATGCACATAGTCTTCCTGCAGCCTGCCATAGAACTGATCGTTGGCCCCCGAATCTTACTTGTTAACCACTTGCAAAGGTTCTGGTTTCCTGCCTTCTCCTGGGCTAGGTTATGAATGCACACCTTATGCTATACTTAGTTTCCATATTTAGTTCCCACTTTTCTTGACCCTAGCTCCCACCTCGGTCACTGCAGACGTCAGTGTAGCAGCAGAGCGTGTGTTGAGAACCGCATCGTCATGTCCTTAACATCTGAGGCCGACTTTTCTAGTGAAGCTCTTCCTTTAGCAGTGGTATTCTGTGTGATCTTCCTCATTAGACAAAGCCGGACTTCTTGATGGCTGCTTCGAGGCAAAAAGATAAATTCAGACAATAAAGCAATTTATTTCTGCATTCTCATTCAGTCATTCTAGGAAAAAGGTCTCCCCTCTTCATTGTCTGTGAGCATGGGGTTAAATCACTAGGTGGTATTTTCCAAATCTAAATGGAAGTAGAATTTGGCCTAATGTATTGTTGGTGAAGCCAGCAAAACAGTGTTCCCGTGCTCAGCAATGAGTCCATAGATTGACCCTTGGCTTTACGCTGTTCGTCCTGCAGGGCTGGATATGGTTGTTCTTACGGGTTCTGAAACGCAGGCAGAATCAGAAGTACTTGCGATCGCGTACTTGCTCAGCCAAGTTAAGGTAGTTTCTGTTTCGTTCACAGGGAATAAGATTTCCCCCACTTTATTTCCTAGCTTGATTTTCAGCACTACTTTTTGAAATCTCCAGGTTTGGTGAACTCACTGTTCCACAATTTGTGTTTTAATTAACTGCAGTCTCTTACCTACCTGCCCTGTCATGAGAAGTTGCTTCTATTGCTTGGTACTTTGATTTGCTTTTTCCTCCTTTCTTTAAGCCTAGGCCTGAGCTCTGCCAACTTGGACATTTCTGTGCAGGGTAGTTTTCACACTTTTATGTTTTCCACATTGTTTTATGCATTTCAAGTGTAACCTTTTAAACACTGTCCCTCACAAGAGAATATGGATCTTTGCCTACCGTACATCTACTGATAATTTAAAGTATGTACTATCTTGAGACATTCCTTCCAAAGAGTAAACTTACATTTTGTAGATATGTTTCAAGGGCAGGTCTGGGAAATGATAAATCTAATATTTGCACGGTCTGGTTGCCCTGGCAGAAACTATCTAGAAAATACTCCTTATATTTGTCTTTTTCTTAATGGCGTGGGTCTAGCTGTGACGGTGGCTAGAATTCCGTAGTGAAAATCCTGGGAGGTTCTTTTCCTTTACGTTCTCTGGGCTCTTGCTTGTTGTCTCTGTGAAGTTCTATACTGTGATGGATTTATTTCCTTTTCAGCTTCACCTTGGATGGATACAATATGTCCCCTATGCCCAAATACCATACTTTGTTCTCCCTAAGCTGGCAGGAGACTTTTCGTATTATAGAAATACCAAAGGAAGTCAGCGTAGTATGTCTACATTGTGTGCACTGGGCAGTTCTCAGGGATGTTAGTGCAAACCAGCCATGCTGGGGGAGATGGGAAACTCTTCTTGCCACTAAAAGATATTCTATAACTTGGGTTACGCTGAACATTTTGTCTTCCAGAGTACAGGAGCCACTGCAGTGCTCTCTGTAGCACCTGCAACATTGCTCACTCCCTTTCCAGGCTACGTCATTTGGAAAGATTATGAGATAGATACAAACCAATGTTCAGATTGCCCAAATCTATATTCTCACTATAGATTTCATATTTGTACCAGGCCCTCCAATAATGTGCATGATGACTGCTCAGAGTCAGGATCTCAAGTATTTTTTTAGATCTGATCCACATGTGGGGTTTTTGTTTTAATTTATTGCTGTGACTGTATTGTACAGTCACTATTTTTATTTTACTATTCTTCTAGTGCAAATTTATCATGGTGCAGTTACACTGTATAGTTTTTCCTTTTCCTGTATGGAAATATACTATGGTAGTATAAATGCTATTATATCTTTCAAGTGCATTCATGCCAGGACATTGATTCTCTGTAAGTACACTGGTGTATTCTATACAATGCAAGTATTATATGCAGCTAAAGTATTCATCAGTACCCTAGTGAAGCTGCAGTTTATTTCCATGACTGCATAAAATATCTGAATGAGATCCGTACTGTTCTTTGAATCCCCCATCCAGCGTGCATGCTGGAAGAGGCTTGGCTGCCCCGCTCGGTCATTGCTGGCAGCGTGGTTACGGGAACCCAAGCGTGTTGTTACCTGACGCCGCCGTCTCGTGAGCAGGAGGAAAGGAGGAGCGCTTCACGGGCTGAACTACTTCCCTTCTGTGATAAGGAACAGTTCAGATACACAGTTTAGAGTATTCCCCGTATGCGTGTACTTTAAATCTATTTTCTACAGCCACTAATTCAGTTCATGTATTTTTTAAATCTTGCATAAAGAACAGTATCTGTCAAATTCACTGTCTCCTGCCAGTTGTTATAGCTGATGCTCTTAATTATGGTTGCAAATGATGGTCTGTGTGGCTTGCTGTACCAGAACTGTTCCCTCTCATGCTGATTATCATATATCACACTTGTACTGTAGTATGCACCTGATGACTACAATGGCCTTATTCAGCTGAGCGATCAAGCAAGGAGTGTGTTACAAGCACCGAAAGAGTGGGTCTGTTTGTAACTCTTTGTAACTTCTGAAGAAGGTAAGATGCAACCAGCAGAACGTGGGTCTGCGGTGGTGAATGGGAAGGGCAAGAAGGGCTTGTTGATACAGAATTTCTTGCTTATGGCTTTTTCCCCTTCTTAGCTTGTGTTGGGATCCTTGCTTTAATCTTTCTGCTTTTTTCCTATTAAGAGATGAACTAACCTAAGGAAGCAGGCTGATTGTGATCTGTAGGTGATGGGATCGCAGTGGTGGAGGTAGTGTGATCGCCCAGTTCTGCTCAGACGCTGTGGTAAACTTCTGGAAGGGTTTATTGGTGTTTGTTTCTCATCTGAAGCTTCCAGTCCCGTTTTTTTATTTTTAGCATAGCAGATGATGATTCTTTATTTTATTTTATTTTTATGGCTCCAAAGCACATAATGTGTGTGCAAAGCTCCCAAACCTCTGGCTTTCTCTCTCCTGTATCATATAGCTGTCTAGAGACTAATTTGTCTGTTTCTTCAACTCCCTAATGCAATATGAACGATTACATTTATTTTTTTAGGAGAGGTTTCTTTGGTTTAGTGGCTTTCTAATGCAACTAACTACATTTGCTAATGGTAAACTTCCTGCATCTTTGACACTAATGTATAATTCTTAAAGAAATTTTGTTGTGACCTACGTGGAGTTCGTGACTTCCCAGTGATGTTGTGTTCCATTCAAAACACTACTGATCAGTTACTATGGTTTTTCTAAAACAAAAACCAAAAAAACCCCACCCAAACCAAAACCCAAACCCCCAAACCAACCAAACAAAAAACCGCCACCAAACTTTGAGTACAAAAAATGGCAATCCAGTCCTGTGCTGCCGTACAAGTACCCTCATAGACAAAGCTGCCTTGCATACTCACCATCAACTCTATTGTAGTCAAATCCGCCGGTTCCTCAGGATACGGCTGGGTGTGCTGGGGAGAAGACAGGATAGAGCCGCACGGTCTGCTGCTGCGCACAGCACCCGCCACTACTGCCCGCGTTCCGTGTTCACGCTGCCTTGTTTTACTGAGATGAACTGGAAATCCAGATCAGCAACAGCGTTCTGCTGCGATGGGACGGGAACAGTCTTTGAGTAGGAAACAGTTAATGCAGCAGCTCATCCGGAATTCTAAGCAGTCCCAAGCAGTATCATAGAGAGACCACTCTCTAGAACAAAGCGTCCAGAAAACAGGATTTGTATGGATTTGAATCTATATTTTAAAAAATATATATATATACACACATAAAGAAAATCCATTTCTATCTCTAAATGTATATAAGAACCTAAACATAGTGTGTCTTAAAATGAAACAGAAGGGTTTAATTTAACGCTTTCAATCATGTTGTTTGCAGAATGTGTAGACTTCTCTGCTTTCCATGCAACTCTTATAATGTGAATTTCAATATGCTTACACTGGTATTACACCAATGCTGCTATTTAAACTACTTTTTAAAGCTCTCCTCTATGCGCAGTGGTCTAACTCTGCTTTACGTGTGTTTTCAGCAATATTAAACTTACATTCAGGACTGATGCTGAATGGCTTGATCCCACATAGATTAACAGTGAAGAGCTGGTTTAAAGCAGACCACCTTTCAGGTTGGATCTGCAGCTCAACCCAAACTATGTACAACGTTCTCTGTAAGCACAGTGTTATTCTGTAATAGACCAAGATCATCTCCAAACATAAACTGGGCTTCAGACATGAAGTTTTATTGTCTTTGATTTTTTTCTGCATGCTATTTCTTGACTAACCTTAGCTCTATGAGAAGAAATGATATGAAGTCTGTACTAACCGTCTTGCACATGCTTTTAGTTTCTGAAGTGTACTGATGTTTATATCTTAAGAATACTTTTACTGCCTGCTAAGTGTTTGGGTGAATGAAGCTCTGTACTTGTTTTATTTTCATATGTTTGAATATAAAGCTGATCAGAAACTTCTACTGGTAGTAACTGAAAAGTCTGTTTCTTGCAGTAATACTGGCCACACACAAACTCTACAAAAAGTGAAACTCTTAAATATTTTAACCTTTTCTAAACTCATGAGGACATACGTGACATGAACTTGAATTGCGTTAATACTCATAAAACTGGCTGATTTTCCAGCACAGACCATATGTTTTGTTTGGCACTGATTTCTCCCACAAACTTGTCTTGTATGCTGCGTTTTTGATCCTTCAACATTTGGTTTTGCAACTTCACTGAGATTCATCTCTATCTGATAAGCAGGGCTTTCCAGCTTAGCTTAGGAGGACTTCCAGCACGTTATGAGGATGGCTGGGGTAGCGTACGGCAGACAGAGACAGCTGCCTTCAACACGGCCTTCTGAAACTGCCTTTTGAGAATTCACGGGGCAAATGCTCTCCGAAGTAAATCAGCTCCAATGGCTAAATCTCATTTGCTGTCCTGCTTTTTTCCTAGCTTCCTTTAATACATTTGGACTGCACCAAATTTTACTTTGTTCTACCAACCAGTCTGTCTTGCACTGTGTGCCTGTGTTCAGTTCAGCTCATCCTCCCAAAACACAAGTCTCATACAGCTCTAGTTTATTTCTTAAACCTTACATGAGAGTGTTCCTATGGCTTATAGCCTTTGTCACTGGGCCAGTAGTCCACATAGTAGAAGAATTTTTATTCCCTGAATGTCTGGACCTCATTTGCTCTTTATTAACAGCTAAGTCTTTCTTTTCAGTCTTTAACCTGAATTACTTCTCTAGCAAAATCTTTGCATGGAATTATGTCTACATCATTCTGTTCAGCACACCAGCAGAATAAGAGCTTCTGCACCAAGCCAAGCTAAAAGTTGAATTCTTCTTTCAATCTGTGGTCCTTCTCCTCCTTCCCGGTCTCGCATCCCGAATCTTTTTGCCGCAGACACAGGAGTGGAGTGAACCAGATGCACGGCATTAAAAACTGCGTTTCCAGGTGTGGTCTCTGATCTGAATGGGTTTTTCTTTTGTCTTCCTGTGCCGTTGCAGCTCCACGCAGATTCCATCCTCGTGCTTTACAACTTCAGTGGCCAGCCCAGCGGAGAGGCCTTGGTGACTTTTCCAAGCCTGGATCTAGCTAAGAAAGCAGTGGCTGAGAAGAACGGCCAGCTCCTGGGAAGCTGCTACGTACAACTGTACCTGGTCTAGCTAAACACTCTTTGGGGGACGGGGACAGAACGCCGCACGAAGCACCGTGCCTTTGCAAAATAAGAAGTCTTCCCTTGCCACCCAGGCAGCAACAAATGTGCCTTTGCAGCATAGTATGTTGGAATGTAGAGTGGTCCTGTATTTAATTAGAAATATGGTGTATCCTATGCCAAAGATAAAGTGAAACCAAAAGTTATGCAGTTAATTTACATAATTTCTAATAGTTTGAAAATAAGCAACCCCCCTCCTAGCATTGAGTTAATTCTGAAGACAATCTAATAGCACTTCAGCTGTCACAGCTGGGGGAGAGACCTGTTCAGTAGCATTTGAAGTGGAAAGCAAAGCTTGAGTCATTCAGATTCTTTTGTCTTTAGTTTTTAAGAGTTTACACTTGACCAAGTGTCTGTTTTTTGTAGAGTTTAAATGTCTTTAGAAAGGTCTTTTGGAATGCATAGCTTTCCCTGTTCAAAGCGTAGATCGTATTGGTTTTTGTTTGTTCTGTTCTTGCCTGGAAATTAGCAGGATGCTGGGCCCCCAAAGCAACTGAGCTTGCTCGTGTTTTCATTATACGTTGTTGTGCAAAAGCCATATTTGTCTTTTTTGTTTCCAATGTACTGCTGCCAATGTGTAACGCAAAACACCAGAAACAACAGCAAAACCAGAGAAATCCTCCTGACCCCAGCCCCAAGCTTTTAATCTCTACAGGACAAAAATGGCACATAAACCTGAGTACTACTAAGTTATATTTTTTTATTTAAGCATAATAGCTTTCAGATACTGTATTAAAGATTTTGCTCTAGTTTATGTGCATGCAATTTGTTTACATCTTTGAACTACTTTATTTGTATATTATGAAACAACAAGATATGTTGAAATCCAAATCCCCTAGTGCATGCTTTTTTTTTCCCGTGTGTATATACATAAGCTAGAAGTACTTTACGTCATGTAGCATGTGTTTTAAAAGACATCTGCTGTAGAAGCACTAAATGACTTTGTTTTCACTGTGCCTTACTTCAGAACCATTCCAAGTGCAATACCAGCAGAGCAAAATGTAATGAATCCTGTTGTGACACGTTCACGGATGTCTGAATTGATCTGTTTTGTTAGCGTAACATTTGAGTTGTACCTAAAAGAACTGAATGATGTATGCTTCTTTATATACAACAAATAAAAGAGAATCTTACGATGTGCATTGGCTTTTGAAAGTAACTTCTGCTTTGTTTTAATGCATTTTCATGAGGCATCGTTCTCTGATAAATAATCTTTTATGCGTTTTCCCTTTCTCCTAGATGCAGGTAAGCGTATGTACCTGGTGAGAGTGTGTGTGCTTGCTTGTGGGGTGGTTTTTCCTTTTTGCATGTGCTGGTAAGCCAGAAATACGCGCGATGCGTACTTCTCTTGTGGGGGACAATTCTGGGCAGCGTGGTGTAACTGCTTACATCCTTTACGTCCTTGCTCATGCTGCTGCCAGAGGAAGTACTGAACTGGAAATTGTGGTCATGTCTGGATGTAACTGATCTAAGAGGTCGCTTGCTCTTCTGTGCAACACAAGATGTTACATTTATGTCATGGAGCCAGACAAACTTCCTGTAGTAAAAATGGGGGTGGAAGGCATCATATTAAGGTAATAATGTTTGTTTCTCCAGTCAGGAGCATCCCATGCCAGGTGCCATTTCATCATTAAAGCCTCCCGGCTGAAGTTTTGTAACAATCAGGTGCAACTGCATGGAAAGCTCTTTAATTCTCTTAAGGTGGGACCCTTTGCAATCATCTGTTTCCAAGAGTTGTTGTGGTGAGGTCTACCAAAAATCTTACTTTTAAAGTAATTTGAATACCGGAGAGGACCTGCACCACTAGAGTTAATGTTTTCATTGTGCCTTTGAGCAGAACACTTCTCCCTTTTAAAAACCTGGGGAGTCTCTCTCCTGAGCAATACAGTACCTATGCCACGTAGCTACCCGTGCGTTTGTTACACTGGTAGTAAGTAACCACCTCATCAGTTCTTTGTTATGGCTTTACAATCATTTGAAATACCTTACTTTTCTCTTAAGAGCCTGTATTGCTACTTGTGCTTTTGTTAGCTAAAATGATACTTAATCTATGAAAAGCATCCAGTCTCTTTACAGCTCCTCCTGTTTGTACGAGCTCTGCTCCTCCAGCAGGCTGGGCAAGCCGAGCGGGGCTGGGACTGAAATCAGTGACAGGCTGCCCTGTGCAAGGTCTGTGTCCATTAACACCGAGATGTAGCCATCGCCAGCTGCTCTCCTCATCCCTGTGCACGACGAGATCGTGGGAACTGGGTGTAGAAACTGAACGTGGGATGTTCTGGGCTGTGTGTTTGTGTGTACAAAACCTAATACATGGGACTTTGGAGTAGCATGCTTTTGTTTGCTGAAGTTACCTGTGCAGAATGAGTGCAAGAGCGGTGACAGCATTCTGGTAAGAGCGGAGCCCCCGGGGGCAGGTCGGACAACAGGCCAGGCCCGAAAACACCCTGACCTTTCTTGCTTGTTTTGAAAACTCTGTGGTCTTACCTGAATAAGCATGAAAGAGAATAACAGCAAACCACTAACCAGCGGAAGTGCTCGCTCACGTGCACGTTGCCCCGCTCTTTAAAAGCGCGAGTGCCGCCGCTGCTCCCTCGGGCCGGGCGAACGCGGCCGCCCCGGTGAGGAGCGAAGGGGCGCTGTGTGCCGCCTGCTGTTTCACGCCTTCCCGCGGTGAGAACGAGACGGGCCCGCGCCGGAGCGGTGTCCCCGAGGGCTCGGCTCCGCGGCTGGGAGGGGCCCGCAGCCCGGGGGAGGCTCCGCGGGCGGCTGTGGCCCCCGAGGGCCGTGTCCCCCCGTGTCAGAGGGCACGTCGCCTCCCTCCGCCGTGTCCCGGGATGTGACACCTGGTTGCAAACCCTTCTTTCCTCGGCCATTTGCCCAACCAGACTGCGACAGCAGCCGGCGGTTGCGGTTTCGCAGCGGTCCCAGGTGCGCGGGCCCCCGGCCGGGCCGTGCGCAGGTGCGGCCGCCCCCGCGGGCCGGGGCTCAGGTGCCGGGGGGCCGGGAGAGGCGGTCGTGGCGAGGCAGAAATACCTGGAGCGCTGGAGCCCTCTGGCGCAGCAGGTGACTTCGGGAAGTTCAGGTGTGCCTGCGTTTAAACCTGAGCTGCGCTTGTGGAAGCCGCGCGCACCAGACGCGGTGCCGGTTTGGAGCCGCTCACCTGCAGTTTGGTAGTGGAGCCGTTACCTCTCATGAGCTGGCTTTCAAATCCCAGAGCGCTCTACAAGCAGAACATGAACACGCACGTCACGCGTCCCCGAGCGGCGGCCCACGTCACTGGAGAAGGCTGGGAGCTTGGGGTAAGGCCTGAGTATTTTTTATTCTCTTTGATGTGTGCATTTAGTTCTTGCAGTTGAATCTTTTAGACCACGCTGTGTTGTGAAAGCCTTACCAAAGAGATTGCTGCCTTTATGTGCATGTAGTTTAATGGAATGAGAAAAATGAACGCAGAAAGCGTTAAGCTCTAAGTGTTTCACCAAAGAAGAGCTGAAGTTTGGGAAAGAATTCCGATTTTATTGTTACTGTTGTTGAAGAGTCCTCACACTTTGTTGTCAGCCACAAAACTTGTTTTTCGAAACAAGAAGGAACTTTGTGCTCACAATCAGCAAGATACCTCACCTGAGCTTGTATTGCAATATTACATAATTGAAGAACAGAATTAGCATTGCTTGCGTTTTGTCTCTTAGTTTTGTGCTTCTGATGGTGCTGGTTTGCAGACATTACCTGTACTTACATACTTCTGCTCCCATTCTCTTGACACTGATAGTCTTACCTATAACCTATTTGTATGTTGTGTTCCTCCCCGGTTTAGAGAGAAGGCAGCTGCTTGTTAGTACCTCAGGTTGAGTCTGAAATGGCCGTTCTCTGTCCCAGCAGTTTCAGCTGTGCCTCCAGATCAGGTGTCTCACGCTGGGATTTCTGCTGCTGCAGAGCAGACTTGCACCGGGCAGATTGAGAGTTTGGCTTGTTTCTGTGAATAAGATATTGTCAACAAACTTTTCTTAGTGAAACTCAATTCCTGACTTTTAAAATAGAAAGAAAGCCTTTCAACACCTTCCTTTTTAAGGTGGGATTTGTTTCATTTCGGTCAGTTAAAATGAATCACAAGGTTGCTGTTTAACCAGTTGCGTTCTGTGTAATTCTGTATTTGACCGAGTCTGTGGCAGTGAATTTTGAGTTTACCGCCTGCGGTATTCTCGGAAAGCTGATTGCAGCTAAGGGCAGCTCGAAGTGCACTGAGGCAGCAAACTCCCCCGATACGTGCCCAGATCTGCCTGTGGTCAATTTGAGATTTTGCCTTTTTGGATCTACTTGTTATATGGATTTTTAAAAGCAAAATAAACCAGAGGCCTGATTTTCTTTTATTTTTATAGGAATGGGTGAGGGCCGCTACATTATTTAGCTGGATATGCACTTGGAAGTGTAAATATTGAAATAAAGGTGATGGCATGTTGATCTAGACTTGCCAATTGCTGTTTCTTATATTAGTGTGTTATTTCTTTTTCATTTTACTTCATGTACTTGATGATTTTTTGAAAAAATGTAGCAATTTGATGTTGCTTTCTGTGTATCTGCTGGTGATAAAAAGTCAAGTTTAAACAAAATGCCTTCCCTTCTGTAAATATTACCAAAGTACTGTTACGGTTTTGTCTATTTAACGTTAACTGTGTCTTTGAGACGATAGATTTGGAATCCTAGAATCACGGGATTTTGCTGTGGTGTGGGGGTTTATTTTGGTCGGGTTTTGTTGGTGTTTCACTCGTGCAGTGGCGGGAGCAGGAGTTTTTAGCTGTCTTGCGCAGCAGTGGATTTTTGGGTTGGTATTGCGGTTCTGTTAAGCCGTTGGTTTGGTGCTCAGTGCCTGCACTAATCCTTGGTACCAGCAGATGTCCCTTCGCGATCAGGGTTTGCAAGTAGTGTGCCTGAGATGCAAATGCTTGAGGGCCCGTGGGTTGAGTTGTTAGGAACTGCATACAAATGTCAGTAACTGATCTGGTGCCCATCAGCCGTAAGCTCAGGGCCATCAAGTTTCCCATTAAACAATTGTGGGCTTTTGTTTCTTCTTTCTTGTTTTACTGTTCTAAAAGTTTTCCACGTAGAACAGTGTGTTTATTGATATTTGATAATGTAACTTTGAAATATACATATTTATTTTAAATGGGGAAAATTACAGCAGTATCTGGCTGTAGTTAGGAAAATAAACTTTTAAAAATCGCTCTGCAAAAAGAAAGAATGAAAATAATAGAAATGGGGTGGTACAGGTTGGACAAAGGAGTGCTTTGAGCGTGAGCCAAATGTGAACATACTGTGATAGACCGTGAGAAACTAAGGGACCGAGAAATGAGAGCAAAATGACTCTTAGGCCTTCTGGCTTTAAGAAAGAAAAGAAAAAACCAAATGAATAGCATAAAGTTAAGGGTTTATGACCAATTGAATTAGGTGGCAAAAGCCATGATTGCAGCCAAAGTTGGACAAGCGTTTGGTCGCGACGTCTCTGTGCTCCCAGCTGGGGGATCTGAGTGTGGTGTTGGTGCTTGCCCACCGCTTCACTTGCTCCTGGCCCTGTGCTTGGGTCTCCTTTCCTCGCGCGGTGTGGTGGCCGCGATACGGGCAGGGTTGGGCTCGGAGAGGTGCCGGCTGTCTGAAGCCGCTTGCTCAGCGTCCCGCTGCTGGGGCTGTGGACTGCCGTTGGCAGGGAGCGGATCTGCTGTTCTTGCTGGTTTGGATCCTGTTTCCGGGCTCCTCCAGAGCCACAGCTGCCGGGTGTCCTGGCACAGCGGCGCACACGCAGGGACTCCGGTCCTTGTCTCCTCCTGATGCTGCCTTTGCAGAGCAGGCCATGCCTTTGGCTCAAAGGGAGCTGGAGCTCGGCGGGAGAAGAGCCACACTTGGTGTTGCTTTGCTTCTCCACCTTAAGGCCGATGTCTGGTGTTCTGAATCGCCCTGTGTGTGTTAATTTCCCCTTGTAAAGAAAAAGCCAGATCAGTGCTGTAGGCTTGTTTTCATTTTCATCTCTCAGGTCCTGTCCTTTGGTTGTGTTGAGCACTATGAGCTGACGCTATTCAGAAATTCTTCATAGAGTATGTCGTGCATATTGATCATTCAGACTATAGTGTGTTCATAGTATACACTTGATACATAGATTTCTATACTACAGAAAGAGGTGACATAAAAATGGGAAGGGTTTTTTAAGCGTTCAGTATTACATCTTGTGTTGTTCTGCACTTGGCACATTTTGGGACTACCTCATTTGTTCAAGAGAGAATTCTGTGAAATTCGGAATGACGAAGGTGTGGGAAGAGGGGTTATAGATCAATAGTTCCAGTATTTAAACAAATTAAACCAACAGAAACTCCCAGAACCCTTGACCTTCAAACACAGGAGTTGTCTTTGTAGATTTTTGTTGCTTTGAAGCATTCCCTGTGTTTAGTGTCGTGGTGTCTCCCACACAGTTCAAGAATAAGTGAGGTATTTTTAACTCATTTAAAATGTGAATGGAGCAATAGAACTCTAAGGAAAAAATCATCAACTCTTGAAGTGAGAAGTTTCTAAAAGAAACTCGTGTTTCATTAAACAAAAGACAATAAGCTCATTTGCAAGTTATGCTTTTAGGTGCAAGCGTATACAACCCTATTTTTTGACAACAGAAATTCTAGTTTTAAAATGTTGGGGTTTTCTCCTTTCTTTCTTTCTTTCCCTTCTTCCTGCAAGTGTAGTGAGTGTTGATTTTACCCAGACTTCTGCAGCAGGAATGTGGAGGTAGCACAAAGCACAAAGGAATGGTCAGGAACAAGGGCGAGTTTGGAGCAAAGTTGGCGAGATTGAGCCAATAGCAACAGAATAAAAACTCCAGAGTTAGGAGAAGGCAGCCCACCCGTGTGAAACGCCGGGCAACACGCAGTGCCCTTGGCTGCTCGTAGATCTTCCAGGACCTTCTTCCCACGTTGAGCAAGAAGGGAAAATGTGAACAACACATTCTGTTGCTTTTGGTTTGGGAGAACAGCTTTTGTAATAGACCTGGTGAGTGTGCAGTTGTCTGGTTTGCATCAGTTTACGGTATGGGTCCCTACCTCCTGCCCCAGCTGTCAGAGCACTGTAACTTTTGAAAGTTGTTTTGTTGTTGCTGTTTGTCTGAATCATCACCTGTTATTAGCACTCAATTTTCTGCTTCCTCTGGGTGGGGGAAAAGCGAATGTGCTGCTGCCATGTGTCACTTGTTTGTGTATATTCCCTTTTAAAGTAACTTAGGATACTTGAAATTCATGCAAATGATGCTTTTAAAATACGTATTTATATGGAAAAGGCTTCAAAGTCTTTACTCTGGGTGCTTTTAGAAGCATAATATTAAAAAGTATGCAAGAGTGAAGCAAAGGAAGCATTGTTATGTTTCTTCTTACCACAATTCACAAGAGCAGGACTAGAGGTGAAAGGGAAGAACATCGGAACAACTGAGAAGATGAAGAGTGAAATGTTTGATGGTGTTTGGTGAGGGGATAAACGCAGAGGAACTTTCTCCAGGTCTGGAAAGCCGTCGCGGGGGGCGCTGGAGGGGCCGTCGCGGGGGGCGCTGGAGGGGCCGTCGCGGGGGGCGCTGGAGGGGCCGCCCCGACGCGTGCAGCCGGGCAGCAGCAGAGCTCGGCTTGCTCTGCTGCCCTGGGAGCCGCTGCCCCTGGGCTGGTCAGGAAGAGCGAGATCTTTCCCCAACGTTTTCTGTACGATTTTGCCGTTAGGGGTCTGACTTCCTGGCACCACAAACTACACGGAATATCACTTGTGGTAATAATTAATTAATTAATTTAAAAGGTGCCGGCAAGGTCAGGACTCCCTTTTTTGAAAAGCAACGCAAAAACGTAAAAATACAAATAAGTTTGCTTATTTTTAACTGACGCTGGGGTAAGCTGTGCCTGATGAATAAAAGTGATAAGATCGCTTACGATGTTGTATGTTTGTGTGTGGTATTTACCTCTTAACTCTTAAAATGACTAATTGGATGTCAGGGGTGTCGTATTCCTGATGGGATCTGGAGCACGGGTTAGATGGTGCTCTGCAGGCCATAGGTAGATACATCCTAAACAGGCAGTAAAAAGCTGGAATTATACCTGTTAGTGTTGCTGTGAAAAATGGACCATTTCTCTTGCTCGTGAGGAGGAAAAGGCTTGTGAGGATGGCAGCTGCCATGTTTTCAATGGAATGTGACTTCGGCTTATCTCTAAATGTAATCTTTTTGCTCAGCTAAAAGGTATTGGCATCTGAGCGATAACAGCACGTCAGTGTTTTTATTAGAATAACCTGATCTTACTTTGTAAGAAGCAAGCCCCAGAAAACAGAGAATTCTGAGTTTTCAGATTGCGGGGACAGTTGGTTTGGAAAAGAAAGTAAATTATGGTGCCATGGGCTTGAACGCGGATGGTGGCATCACAGAGAGGCAGTGTGGCAGCGGCAGGGACGCTGCGAGCGCAGTGACGGCCGTGCTGCCGGGTGTTCGCCTTGTGTGGTTGTCCTGCTGTTCTCTGGCACCCGGAGACCGTCCAGCTGTTCTTTGTGAAACGTGGCCACTGCGAGGGAACAGCACGGTGGTGATGGAGGGTGGTAACACAACCGGAGGGAGCCTGAACACCTCCCAAATGCAGGGCAAGTTCAGTTTTGGATATTGGGGCTTTTAGCAGGTTTGTAATTACTATAGTATTTTGGCTCGTGGCATAGAGATGAACATCGTGCTTCTAAGGATTTAGAAGGTGGTATGGTTTTCTGACTTGTTTTGAACAGGAAAAGCAGGTCGGCAATACGCTGAGGAGGCAGTTGCGGTATTAACCGGTGCTAGGGGCGGGATGGGACGCGGGGGAGACAAAGGACGTTACTGCTGGCAGACGGTTCTTGAGGTAATTCCGGATAAGCCAGAAATGAAGCAGTGAAGGTGAGGAGACACAGCAGTCAAAGCGCTTTGCAGATTTAAGTAAAGCAGCTTTGAGCCGTGCAGCTCAGGAGCTGCCAGCGCTAGAGGAGCCGCAGCAGCCCCGCGCGAGTTACGGCAGAGAGCTGGGCGGTGGGGGCGCAGCAGGAGCGCGGAGGCCGTTCTGCTCGTGTTGCTGGTGTCGTGAGCTGCGGGCACAGCTGGCCGTAGGAGGATGGGCTCTAGACTTGTTGAGACAACCGAGATAACCCAAGTGGGGGAAAGGCTGCTGGATACAAATGCAGTTTGCTTGTTGCACGCGTGTCATTCAGCATAAACGAAGTTTTAGCCTCTAGATGGAGAGTAGGAAATTGGATTTGAAATCCAAGGAACAGCTTTTCTTACGCCAGCACCTCAGTTTTTATCCATGTAAATGGGAACATGTAATATTTGTATTGATGTCACTGTAAAAAGCACATAACTTTGTGTAAGGTATAATTACGGAGCTGATAATGAAGCAGACACCCCTGGTTCTTGGAATCCTTGAATATGTGATTCTGGCATTTGAGTCAGAAATTAATCAGAAAAGTTATTACTGAATTAATGAGTGACTTGTGAATTCTATTTAGTAAGCACAGCACACCTCTTCAGAAATTCTTCTCATTCCTATGTATTGTTACTGACTTCAGAAATACTCAGTTTCGTAGTCGCTATAGATCTAAAATCTGTGAAGCATACTGGAGAAATATGATTGCTGTTTAACAGATTATGTCACTAAAAACTGAACTCCACAAACTCTTTGTGTAAGAGGACTCGCATTTTTTCCCAAATGCCCAAAACCACTGCCTTCCCTGCCCCCACTTGAATGTTTTTCTCTATTGTTCAGTGTGCCCAGGAAAAATGAGACTCTGTGGTTTATCATTCATTTTTATATTTTTACCCGCATAAACCATAGGGTGTTTTTTGAATTATCTTATTAAAACCACTCCACCCTTAGTCCCCCAAATCAACAGTGAACACTGATACCTAAGAGGTGAGTTTTCAGTGCCTTCCCTGATGCAGGCAACACCCAGTGCCCTGCGGATCCACGATGCTCCGGCAGCGCTGCCGGAGCCGTGCCGTGCTCAGCGCTGGCCAGCAGGCCCTGCCGCACAGCAAAATACAGCGCTGGCAGAGAATGCCAGTTACCGCCTCTTCTCTCGTACACGGGTTCTGCTGGCGTGCTTTAGAAATGATATAAATAATGTGGAAAATAAGCCAAAACACTCCCTGTCACTGTGGTGGCTTTGCAGTGCTAACAGGTGTAGAGCGTGGTAGGTGGGGTTCTGATTGTTTGGGTTTCCTGTGTGCGTTTGTGTGTTGTTCTTTGGTGGTGGTTTGGTTTTATTTTTAGACGACAATGGAAGTGGCTGTTTATATCAGGGATGATATAATAAAATCAGTGTGAAAGGAAAGCTTTTGTCCTACCTCTTGATGCTCATGACGAGTAGCTCCCCAGATTGTGCTTCCAGAACACCTTTGTGGCACAGGTTTCAGGCCTAGAGGTCTCACATTTCTCTGGCCTGTTCTGTGTGTGTTCCCTCCTGAGAATACACTCTGCTGTATGCAGACGCTTCGTAACTTCTGCACTGCAAAGATTTGATATCCAGCTGTCTAGTGTGTGATTTTCCTGAACCCTAGGCCAGCAATCTGCCCCGAGCAACAGCCATCACTGCCCAGGTTCCTTCTGGTGCTCCTTAAATCAAGACGTGGTTTGTGGAAGGAGCTCGTCTAGTTTTGGCTACGTTTGGGTATATTTGAAGCATGATGTTAACATTTAGTTTACAATTCTTTGGTCAGATGTTCTAGTTTCACATGTTATCTCAATGCTGAGTAAGATCAGTAACTTGTGATTTTTTTTAATCTCCTTCCCCCCACAATCAATTGTTCAGACTTTCATTTAGAAGCACGAAGTAATAACTTTTAAAATAAAGTTATTTTTCTAGGTGAATGCAGTAAATGCAGTCCATTTCCGACCAATGGTCATACCGCACACATAGCCTTTTGACTGGAATGTATTAAAGTATTGAATTTAATGTTCTCCTGATAATGCTTCATGATGGGAAAGCATTCCTCCCTTTCAAAAAGTGCCTTTGCATCTCTCTACTGCAGCGTTCCCTAAAAGATCGCTAATGTGGAGTTTTATAAGTAATCCTTTGTGCGCTGCTGTAAGAGTAATTTAATGGATGTTCTGGGAGGACGTGCCGATGGGAAGATATTTATAGGAGGTATTGAGGGGTGTCTGACAAACTGAGGTGCATGGCTTGGCTCTGAAGTCAGAGCTGGGCCCGGGGAGGCGGTGTGGGTGCCGGGGAACCCACGGCCCGGGGAGGCGGTGTGGGTGCCGGGGAACCCACGGCCCGGGGAGGCGGTGCGGGTGCCGGGGAACCCACGGCCCGGGGAGGCGGTGCGGGTGCCGGGGAACCCACGGCCCGGGGAGGCGGTGCGGGTGCCGGGGAACCCACGGCCCGGGGAGGCGGTGCGGGTGCCGGGGAACCCACGGCCCGGGGAGGCGGTGCGGGTGCCGGGGAGGGCACGGCCCGGGGAGGCGGTGCGGGTGCCGGGGAGGGCACGGCCCGGGGAGGCGGTGCGGGTGCCGGGGAGGGCACGGCCCGGGGAGGCGGTGCGGGTGCCGGGGAGGGCACGGCCCGGGGAGGCGGTGCGGGTGCCGGGGAGGGCACGGCCCGGGGAGGCGGTGCGGGTGCCGGGGAGGGCACGGCCCGGGGAGGCGGAGTGGGTGCCGGGGAGGGCACGGCCCGGGGAGGCGGTGTGGGTGCCGGGGAGCGCAGGGCCCGGGGAGGCGGTGTGGGTGCCGGGGAGCGCAGGGCCCGGGGAGGCGGTGTGGGTGCCGGGGAGCGCCCCGTTTGCCGCTGTGCGGTGCGAGCACACTGTGCCTGCTGTTCCCAGCCCACCCACCGTGTTCCAAGAAGAGCCCGGCTCTCGAGCTGCTGTCAACATGGCTCCAGCTGTGTGGGGCAGCGCAGTGGCTGCAGTGGCTGCTGGAACGCCCACCAAGGCCAGTCTTAATTGTGCAGACTTTCTGGAGAAAATGATTTAAATGTTCCCGACGTTGAGCAAACAAAGATTTCCTCCTAACCCTACTATAGCAGGAAGCCGTTTTCCTGAAGAACAGGGTTTTTTCATTTCAGAATGGCCTCTCTTCCTGAAGCCCTCGCTGAATCCTCAGTACTACCTGTCTGTGCCTCTGATCCAGCCCTTTTGTTTGTGTTGTGGACACAGCCAGGTGTGTAATGGTGCCTTTCAGGCGGTGCCTTTTGTGGCAAGGGGACACTGACGAGCTCCTGAGCAGTTGTGTAGCATGGCTGGTGTTTGCAGCCATTGTTTCATGTGGTTGGGATGGTTCTGTACTGCTGTAGGAACAAGAGAGGGACATTGAATTAATTGTTGATGTATAAATTATTGATTACTTTTAAATTAATGAAACTGAGAAGAGAAGCACATGTTAAAAATTTCTAGAGTTCATCAACCACCATCTGTTACTTAGGTGAATTTGATGTTGGGGCATAAATAAGGCATTAGGTGAACCTGAGTATCTTTCAGTAACAGGAGAATTTTGGAGCTGGAAAGGGGACCATAAATATGAAATACTAGTGACAGAATGGAGCGAGATGACGCTCTCTAACCAAAGAGCTGACAGGAGGCATTGCTGCCGTTGCAGATGTGCGTTGCAGATAACGTAAGCGTTGAGCAGCGCTGTCCCGCTCCCTCCGCGCGCCTGGCGCTCAGCACCTTGCTGCCTTGTGGAGCACCGGGAGAGCTGGGGCCCTGCTGTCCGTGCCTCAGCTGAGCCCGCCTCATCCTGCCTCTTGAGTCCGGGTGCTGGCTGGCAGGATCTGGATCACTGGTCCTTCTCCTCCCACGCAGGATCTGACATGGATTCATTAAGGGGCGTGGAGAGAGAAAGAAGAAATTATCCTTCTATTAGCACATTAAATTTTCTCTGGTTTGAGACTGACTTTAAATGGTGAATGTGTCAGGGGGTATGGAAACCATTGGTAAAGCTCTGAATCGTTGAAAGTTTCAGTTACGGAAAAGGTGGGTGATGGAACAACTCATGATCAAGATACGGTATGTTGACAAATACTGAGACTAAAAGGTGAACATCATAACCGAGAAGACTCAAAAATGCTTTATATGTGTGACCTGAAATGCCAAGCAAAGTGTATATTGAGTTCTGGGAACTGGAGACCACAGTACTTAACAGAGATTTGATGTTGTCTCTGTGGGTCATAGTGGAAAATAATTTGATGGAATTCAAATGATGATTGCTTAAGAAAACATTTACCTTAGTGGTCCGCACAGACTCAGATAATGATGTAATACCTACTTGAAACTCATTTGTATTTCAGCTAGCTATGATATTTCTTAATTTCTTGACTTCCTGTGATTAATATGAAACACCTGCTGCAGTCCTGATAAGTGGAGGTTGTCTCCTTGGTGCCTGACATGAATTTTTTGCATTTATTTGAAATATCTGATAATGGAAAGTGGGTTAAAACCAAAATTATACCACAAATCAACTATGATACAGTAATACTGAAAAACTGTTACTTCCTAAAACATCTTTGTCCATTTTACCAAAGCTTATTCAAAGCTGTTACGTTGTGACCCTGTGAACCTTGGGTTGAAGTAGCACCCAGGAACTGGTGGCCCGGCGGAGCCCCGGTGCGGCCAGCAGTTGGCGGTGGTTGTTCTGCCCCCGGCACGTTGCCCTGCCCCGAGCTGTGCCTTTGCCCTTGGGAACCCTTCTGCGCCCGTTCCAGCGGAGGGAGCGAAGTGCACACTGGGTAGCTGGGTCCCTTGCTGGAGTGTCCTCAAGTTTCAGTTTGTGTTTTCATTACCTGTCAAGATAGGAAATGCCTTCCTGTTGCATAGATTACTTTAACTAGCATGAATTCAGTGTCATTTAGATGGTGAATGCTGTGTTTAATCCCCATGCTCAGGGCAATCAGGTTTGTTGTTCGGGTGTTTTTGTTTTTATTAAAAGACATAGGAGTAGAAATAAATAACCCCATGTTTAGTCTAGTTGCTCTGGTTTTGTGCGGTAAGCAGCTTCGCTCCCTCCGCTTCTGATAAGAGCTACTTAAGGGTTTAGCCTTTGTGTCTTTCACCCTTTTGGTGGGGCATCTTTAGCTTTTACAGCCATTACTCCCTTTCAGGTCTTCTAGAGGATTCAGACCAGTTTTATCTCTCTTGCTGCCCCCCCTCTTCCAGATTCTGTTCTGGAGCTGGAGACAGTTGGGCTGTGCTCTTAGAACAAAGCTGTTTCCCTTCCACATGTACGTAAACGTTTTCACATACTAAGCATCAGTTCTTTTACCAAACTGCTTGGTTTTTGCCCCACTAAGGTGTTCAATTCTCTTCTCCCTTTGATGGATACTGCCCCTTGCTGCAGAACACAGTTTCACTGGGTTGTGTGTTCTCTGTCAGCCTGTACACTGCGAGCAGCCGGTTGTAGCTACATGTAGCTTATTTCTGGCCTAGGACTAGGCGGTACCCACCACCGAGGAGCAGCACATTGCCAACGTTTTCCTCTCTGTAGGCTTCCTAGCCGTTTTCTCATTTGAAAATCAAGTCTCTACTGAACTCTTCTGCTTTGTTCTCCTCAGCCCTGTGGTTAAGTGTATGTGACTGTCATAGTAACAGTGGTACCAGAAATTCGGACTTTCAGCTGGAGATGTATCCTGGTTAGCTGTCATTCCATTGGTGTCCTCTGGGAAGGACTGTTTTCTGTTGCTGTTTATAGTCAGGAAAAGGTGTTCTGGAAGACAGATGGTCCTTTAGCTAACGAGAAGTAGAAGCAGCAGCAGCTTCGCTTGAGCTTGGTATGGAGGGGCACTGTAGCAGCTGTGAAGCTCCGCAGTGGCTCGGTTTGGTTCAGTGCACAAGGGCCGAAGCTGTTCTCCTCACTGACCTTTCTGCGTGTCAGATTTCAGCTCCTGTTCCTGCTTGCTTATGTTTCGTTTGTGGGAGTCATACTGAGAATGAAGGGACTCAAAATATACAAATGGGCAGACATAATTCAAGCTGTATGCGATCCTAGACCTCCCTCTCAGTTGCAAAGAGAAAGCTAAAGCTGGTGTGCCATTCACGTCTCATTTTATGCCCAGTGTCTGTGCCTTTGGCAAGACCATAAGCTGGATTCAGGTGTGTGTTTTGTGAGCATTTGCACCTCGTTTGCTAGACAAAGGAGACTTAGAGAAGTGTCCTAAAATATCAGTGCCTGACTTATCTTGGGGGAATTAGAACAGCAGGCATAAAGACGATATCTTTGAGTTGGTTAAATGCTGTGGGAACACCGCCCCCGTTCCCCAGGCTGCAGTATGCCTCCTTTAGAAAAAAGTCTGTCTGCTGTGGAGTAGAAAACCTGATAGTACCTGTCCCTAAGAGCTGAACGGGGTCAACAGGCACCCTCCGCATGTCTCAATAATGTGATTTCTTTTTTCAGCATCACCACTGCGCATTTCTATGTTGCATGATATCCAGTTCTGATTCTGCTTGCTTGGGCCCACTGGCAGCAGACCTCTGCTGTCCCCAAAGTGGCCTCCAGTGATGCATAAGCTACCTGTGTGTATTTTGGATGAAACACAATGTGGCTTAGGAGCTATTGTACAAACGGAATGGAAAGATAGAATTTAATTGCCTTTTTCGTTTTCGCTACTCTGTTTATGAAAGAGTCACTGTAAATACTTAATGTCACTTACTCAGCCCAGTCCAAATGTTGTTTGAACTACTAAGAGTTTGTGTACTGTTGGACAAAATCCTGAGCATAGTGTAATATACATGCAAGTGATGGATAGCAATGGAAGCACAGTCCCTCCGGGGGGGCAGGAAGGAGGGCAGAAATGGCCCAGAAAATTGAACACCACACGGTAGAACATGCGCTGCGTAGCCAGTGATAGGTTCATCTCCTGCTTATCTAAGGGTGTTTTATGCAGCTTAACTGCTATCTAAGAAGTGTTGCTAAGACCTTTGTGGGGGTTTTCCGCTCACCGCCACGAAGCAGGAGCTGGGGTTAACCGTGTGTGGCAGTGGCGGACAGACCTTCTCAGGAAGCAAAATTCCTTCTTCTTGATTTTTTTCTTGTGTGTGTTTTATATTCTCGCTGGCTAAGGAAACCTCATTTGTCTGCAGTGCCATTTAAGCAGCTGGATCAGTTCCAAAGGGTTTAGGCTCAGACAATCAGCATTTCAGACGCTGAGAGAAACTCAGCTGACAACCACAAAATGTACGCCTCTCTGTCTCTCCAAGCCACGATGTCACTCAGCACGATATTTGGCCAGTGTTGGATTACTTGTTTCCTTCGTTGTTTGTGCAGCTTTTCCATTATGACTTCTGTCAGTGGGGAGGTCAGATGGCAACCATGACATTCTTGGCATAGCTTCTTTTTTTTCATATCCTTAGAAAAAATAATCCCATAGTAGCACTTAATTCAGTTTCAGTATTGCCTTATTTGTCCTACTGGCTTGATGACTTGTACTTCTCATCTAGCTGCTGTGACTACAGCCAGGCAAATGTCACAGGGTGGTATTTGCTGTTACTTGAATAAAGTTATCCTTGACCTCTCATATTTGCTTTCCGTTGAAGATTTTTACAAGCAAATTTTTATTCCTGGTAAGGGAAGAAGTGGTGGGAAGATGGAATTGCACAAATGCATGTATCAGCAGAACAGGAAGTGTGCCAGTGAGTGCAGCCAGGGACAGGAACGATTGCTACAGGAGCTTAAGACACCACACAGCACAGACCGGAGCAGGAGCTGCTGTAAGGAGCAGGCGGTTGTGGGGATGAGCAGCCCGTACGCACAGACGCGGCGTAAAAGGCACCCAGCGTACACGTTGAACTAATGGCAGTTAAGATGAAAATCTGCACTGCGCTCTAACTGAAGCTCTTTTGGATTTGTGAATGGTTGCACCTTTAGTATTTTGCATTTCTTACAAGGCCAGACATTAAAACTAAAACATAATCCATCAAATCGGAGAAAGCCAGTGCTTTGGAGGCACTTGCTCAAATGAGAGAAGACTGGAAAAATATGTTCTTATAATACGTCGTACTCACAGAATCTCCTACTTGAAAACAGTGACATTCTGAGTTTGTCTTGTCCTTTTCCAAAACATTGTAAGAGAGACTTGGCTGGTGGATACACCAAGGAGTTAATGGAATATTTACAAACAGATCCTTTTATTGCATAATGCACGTAAGAGAACCAGGAGAATGCTCAGCTATTCTGTGTTGTGTAGGTTCTCGCAGCGTTGTTGCCACCTTGGCAGAGAGAATCCATTGCACCTTTCATACCAAGCTATATTAAATTTAGGAAAGCAACCCTGACCCTTCATGCCGTGTCCTAAAAAATGCCCAATACCAGATTAAATCCCGAAAGCTGTTTTTAGTGCTAAAGCCAGTACTATGCCAGCTCCACTCTTGCTACACACAGAAGATCTAGGATGTGATGAAGCTTGGCTTAGGAACTTGTGTGTTTGGTACCGGATGCTACAGTGGTTAAGGTCTGGAGGTGCTTACTGTTTTCTAGAACTGCCTGTTCTCTAGAAATATCGCCTTCCGGCTGTCAGCATTTTCAGCAGTCCGCTTCCTTGTCTTCTCTGCTGCTTACTGAGAGCAAGACCTTTCCAAATCATTGGTCATTTCTCATTCTACTGACACGAGAACTTCTAAAAGTAAGTTTTTCCTCCAACTTATTTCCTGTGATACCACTCATTATCCAACGCTGCATTCCCAAGCAAGATTTCAGTGAACGTCTGAGTGCATCCTTAGGTGCATCGCTTTTCTTTGAAAAGTATGATTCATTGATCGAAAGTTACAGAAAATAACAGAGACAGTAGCTTTTCTCATATACTGGAGGTCAGGTGGGAAGGACAGAGTGAGTGCGTGGGGCTGACACCGGAGACAGAGTCGTGTCTGATCACTGAGACTGACGGGGGGAATCAAACACCCAACAAACAGCATCTGGGGTTCAAATACTCCCTGTCAATTATTTGCAATACAAACTATCAGAGAGTTACTGTTGGCATTGAACTTCTTGATGCAAGGGGCGCGGTCTCTCTGATCAGAACCGCTCTTTGTTCTTTCCAGCCTTTCCAGGCCCTTCAGCCCGTGCCACCGCCGCTCTTACCCCGCGACTCGGTCTGTCCAGCCTTCAGGAATCCTCTGGGCTGCGCATCTTTTGACTTCTCCCAGACCCAACTTCCAATGTGCTCCTTGGTTCCCTTTTACCTTTATGGATAACACAGCTCCTACATGCAGAAGTGTTCACCATCAATGTATTTGTCTGTTTTAATTGGCTTTGGCACAGTGAATCTTTCTGTAAAACGCTGAATGGCAAGATTGTATTTTGAAATAAACAGGCAACGGCTGAGGCCCTTAGGCATCAAATTGCTGTCATAAGAAGTACTTTTAGCAAGATTGGGTTGTTTAATTAATGACCTTGCACCAATATATGGCCTTCCTGAAAAAACAGCGACTCTCTAAAGAGTTTGTTCTTCTTTGCTTATTTGCCCATCCAGTTTTATTATTGTCCTCTTAAATGTTTGCATTTCATTATCACCCTACATGTGCGATTTGGTTTCCGAGAGCTGTTCCAAGTGTTTCCTTATGGAAGGTTTAACTCATTCTGCAGTGTATTAGGAGGCCGGGACGTGCGAAGAAGCTGCGCGCAGGGAGCTTGACGAGACTTCTGTTTGGCTGCTTTAGGCATGAGCTATTGAAGTTTTTTATATCTACAGCTGTGTGCATTTCCCTGTGATATACATCAGCTGCACCAACACCCAACGCGGTGTTTTGGGAGTGAAGTGTCACATCACGGGTGCCGCGAGAGGGATTTCTTTGGAGGGAGAGCCCTGGAGTGGGAGCAAGCACCGCCACAAACGCTCTTCCAGCTCGTGCCCGCAGGTGTCACAGCAGTGACAGTGAGGGACAGGCGAGCGTGTGGAGTGTGCAGAGATAATGAACTTCATAGTAAAGCAATAAAATCTTCACTGTTAAGTTTGCGGAAACAGCTCGGAGGACTTGTGTAGCCTGGCTTCTCCAGCAGATCAGTCTTTTCTAAAAAAAATTCACAATCCATACAAGCCTTTGAAAAACAAGCATCCTGTTCTTACTGCTTCTTTATCTGAAAGTCTAGTTAACTTTTTTCCCTCTGTTGTCTTTTACATGTAGCAGATGTTTCTGGTAACAAAGGCAACAGTAGGTTATTGTGAAGCGTTTCTTCGAGAATCTCTGCGAACAGCAATGCTTTTTGTGTGTTAAGAACGATGGATAAACATTACCCTTTTCAGTAGGCAGAATAAAGTCCAGTGTGAACTGCCATTGCTGGAGAAGTCTGTATGCAGAACTGCGCAGGATTTAAATACATTAGAAATCCTCTTTGTTTTCCATGTTGGACTGAGTACGCTCTTGACGGCCTTTCACATACTTTAATACTCCAGTCACTACAGTAGTGTGGCTTGCTCCTGAGTATTATTCTTGTCGATTAATTAAGGCAAGAAGGAAAAAAATAAGCGGGGGGAGGGGACCATTTGGAAAAGATGTCCATCCTCAGCTAGTTCACCACAGTGGAGTGTGTGCTGGCTTCAAAACATGCAGCGGTATTTTGAGTTGGGCTTGGAGAGATGGCAGGAGAGGGAGGAGTCTGGGAACGAGCAGGGGGAGGCAGCACAAGTAATGCTGTGGAGTCTTGTAAGGAATTACTGGCTACAGCGAGAGAATGAGAAGGCCTTGATTTCTGCCAGCGCTTCCTGTGGGTTTGGGTCCTAAATGAAGAGGAACTTCTGATTACTCTTCTGAAGGAACTGACCTTAACAAGGCATTCCTTCTCTCTGACTGCCTAAAACTGCAGAACCGTGGTGTTTTCACAGTGCCTGGAGTGGAGTCTGCGCCGCAGTACAGCGGGCACAGCCGGCTGTGTGAGCGCTCGGGGCCAGCGCCGCTCAGCTGCGCCCGGCCTGGCGTGGCTGCACGTCCCGTCATCCCTCTGTTGGTGCTGGTGATGGGCCTGGCGTGGCTGCACGTCCCGTCATCCCTGCGCTGGTGATGGGCCTGGCATGGCTGCACGTCCCGTCATCCCTCTGTCGGTGCTGGTGATGGGCCTGGTGTGACTGCACGTCCCATCATCCCTGCGCTGGTGATGGGCCTGGCGTGGCTGCACGTCCCGTCATCCCTCTGTTGGTGCTGGTGATGGGCCTGGCGTGGCTGCACGTCCCGTCATCCCTGCGCTTGGTGATGGGCCTGGCATGGCTGCACGTCCCGTCATCCCTGCGCTTGGTGATGGGCCTGGCATGGCTGCACGTCCCGTCATCCCTCTGTTGGTGCTGGTGATGGGCCTGGCGTGGCTGCACGTCCCGTCATCCCTGCGCTGGTGATGGGCCTGGCGTGGCTGCACGTCCCGTCATCCCTCTGTTGGTGATGGACCTGGTGTGACTGCATGTCCCGTCATCCCTCTGTCGGTGCTGGTGATGGGCCTGGTGTGACTGCACGTCCCATCATCCCTGCGCTGGTGATGGGCCTGGCGTGGCTGCACGTCCCGTCATCCCTCTGTTGGTGCTGGTGATGGGCCTGGCGTGGCTGCACGTCCCATCATCCCTGCGCTGGTGATGGGCCTGGCGTGGCTGCACGTCCCGTCATCCCTCTGTTGGTGATGGACCTGGTGTGACTGCATGTCCCGTCATCCCTCTGTCGGTGCTGGTGATGGGCCTGGCGTGGCTGCACGTCCCGTCATCCCTCTGTCGGTGCTGGTGATGGGCCTTTGACCTGTTTGCATCTGAACAAGGACTCAAACCGGCAGTCAAGTATATGCATGGATTATTACTACTGTTGGTCTATGCTAACTATATACTGGGTAATCGTATTAGAAAACACGTGGAACAGCTCTCGAACCGCTTGTGCTATTTTTAGTCAAAGATATAAATACTTTGCGTTCAGTGAGTGGCACTGCAGCTAGGCCTTTCTGCGGTATTTATAGATAAAAACCATCGGTGAAGGTAATTGGTCAGGACATGCAGTCTAAATAAGAGCTAATCCTAAACCTGCCGGGCAGGAGCTGACTGCGGGATCGCTGCCCTGCTCTCTCTCGGCCGGCGTGCATTGCGAACCAAAGGCCGGAGCCGTTGCTTCGGTGCTGAGTTTGGAACATCCGCATACCCTAATGTGCCCAGGGATCCACAGACCAGTGGGAGACCCGCAGCGAACCCAGGGGTGAAACTCTTCTCGGTAGCCCTGACACCACTGAGGTGAAACACAGATTGGAATCCCTGAATCTGCTGTGCCGTTCCTAAAGGCATTTCACCCAGTACTGCTTGATCAGCGAAGATTTGGCAAATAATTTAAAGTTTGTAGGAATTTTATATCTGTTTCTTAAACAGTTTAACTGTGTCTCGCCTGCGGTAATATGCTTTCAGGAACAGAAATTACCGTTCATGATGTGCTCCCCGAATAATAATTTCTGGGATAATTTATGAGAGGGTCCTTGCGGACAGGAATCCCCGGCTGTGCGCAGGCGGCCGCCGGCCGGTGCTGCCGCTCGGCCCTCAGCAGGCGCCTGAATGGCACCGCGGGCTCCTGCTGTGTCGCTCCGAAATCCTCCGCTCCCGCAGGGCAGCACCGACCGCCGTGTCACGTGTGACACCAGCGCGTCCCTTTGCCGCTGCGTCACAAGCGGAGTTTCTCCCGCTCTGCATTGGAGCCTGCGTTTTAAATAAATGACAACGTATTTGCATTCTTTTTATTTATTTGAAGGCTATGATTTAAGAGCCTAAATGCAAGTTTTTTCCCTTTATTTCTGCAAGTAGCACTGCAATCATAACTTACAAAAATGTTTAAAATACAAAATGTACATGAAATTACAATACAAGGCTCTGTAAACATCTAGAACTTAATCTTTATTGTCCCACATTTTTAAATATAAAACTTCAATTTGAACATTTTCCGAACCTCAAGGAATGACATCCATTATGAGTATCAAAAATAGAGTTTCAAAGCTTTGTATCAGGACAAAACCATCACGTTATTTTTAATTCTTTGGTTTAAAAAGGATGGCAGTTCCCCTGATAACATGAGAGAAATTCAGATTGCGAGTTTTTGGGAATTTCAGCGATCACCCCCCTCCTGCCCAGACGAATGTACCACCCCGCAATGGTTTGTTTTCAGCACTGATCGTTGACCCGCCCTGCAGCGAAGCGACCTCGTGGTTAAGGCTTTGCTCAGGACAGTGACAGGACTGGAAACGCTGGAGGGCTGCCTGGGGAGAAGGGAGGGCTGGAGGGCAAGGAAGTGGATGCCAACAAAATATCAACAGTTGCCAGGTTCTGCTGTTGTAATCAAATTTGCATAGTCCAATACAGATTGTGTGCTTTTTATGTCACTAAAATTATAGAAGATTAACAGTCTTTACCTATGTTATCACACAAGCTAAAATAAAATTAAGACCCTTGTATTGAAGCTTTTACAAGGCAAATACAAAACTGCTTTAGTATCCAAAGCTATATTTTTAAATTTCATTTTTAAATAGGAAAGCGTCTCTATGTCTACAGGCATCAAGGTATTTAAAGGCATCAGAAAATTTAGTGCATAGCAACTCTGGATCGTTTGGGCTCCCATATTTCAGGTACAGTGTGAATTCCAGCTACTCGGAGAATCGCAAGGAGAGTCTGTACCACAGGATAAAGGAGCATAAATCCCGTACAGTATGAAAAGCTTCAAAGTTAGAATTCTCCTACAAACAATGGTTAATGCAAAAGACCCAGTACATGAATGGAAACTGGAACGTGCCGCCAGCGCAGTCTGCAGACAGCGACGCGCTTTACAGCGCTGCGTGGGTTTCCTTTGTTAAGGTGTTACAGACGCAAGTAGATGTATTTCTGAGCATGTGAATCCTTTTCTAGCATCTTTATCGTAAATGAGTAGAGGACAGAGTAAAGCACCATTGCTGAGGGACAATTACAATATCACACTTCTCAGATTACAGTCCTGCCAATTTTTTGTCTGCAAATTTAGAAATTTGCACCATTGAACAATACATTCACAGAAAGGATGCTAAAGATTCCCAGTACGCACATAGTGGCCTTGCATTAAGTTGTTTGAAGTAACTATGAAACATCACGATAGTAGCCTTAGGCTTAAAAGGAAGTACGTGATGAGGAGTTAGAGCTGCACCTGCCGAACGCGCGTCTGTGAAAGGTCCCTGACTGAGCTGTGAGGAGGGTGCGGCGGCAGCGGCGCAGCTACCGCAGTGGGGTCGCTCGGGGGCTGTCTCAGGTTTAGGTGGTGATGTTCTGCCTGCAACAGGCTCCATGGAAAGTTCCCCATGACTGTCTGCCGAAACGCAGCATCAGTACAACCTCTGTTTACTCTTACAGGTATTCTACTTTAGTAATCTTATCCACTTTAAGACCATTTTACTGTAATTTTGAGAGTCTAGAGTGATTTTCTACTGAAAGAGGCATGTGCTCCACACGTTAAACCGGTAAAACGTTCACAGTTGTCTGAAGTAGTTTATATCCAAGTACACTTCTGTATTTCAGACTTTCTGAGTGTACTTGCTCTTACTTTTCACTAGAGCATCATGCTCACCTAAATGAGGAACCGAAGCTGACACGTGAAATGTTCCGAGGTTCAGTGTATTTCTGACCTCACCTTGCTGTGATCGCTGTACCCTGCACGCTCCGTATCGGAACGCCCTGTAAACAACAGTGTCTTCTGGGGGAAATGTCTGTGGCCTAAGCAGGCAGTTTCAGATCCTCTCCTAGGTTTCTGATCATAGAGGCCTGATATTTGCAATAGCTATGTAAACAGATTGTTTCAAAGGTGTCAGATAATGTGGGTAAGGGAAATGCATCCTTTGAGCACAGCACAAAGTTTACTGCTGCTACAAATCTTGTGTATTTCTTTGGTAGCTTCTGCTTCACACATTTACAGTTAAACATGGGCAAATTATACTGCCTAATCCCTAATTCACAGAAAATCACTATTTAGCAAACTGATGTTTATAAACAGCTTAGATTTAAGGAACTGTAATTGTCACCTCCTTAGCACTTCCAAGTGGCATGGTCCGGCGTACAATGTTCTTTCATATGCAGATGTGATCAAATGATTTATTGCATGGAAACGTGAACGCCACTGAATTGGTGATCTCGGAACCGTATTTTGTAGGGATAACAGGAGCACTCAGATCCTCAGCAAGTATTAACATTTCCCCCGTATCTAACATGGCTTTGATGTTGCTGTTCTTTAATCTAAAATCCTACTGCTCAAATTTGATTACAAATGTAACTTTCTAAGAAAAGGCTATTTCAAGAAGGAGCCTGTGCTAATAAAGAACAGGAAGATTATCCACAAAGTTATAAAAGTTAAATTTTGGAATGTCATTTCTATCCCAACACTTCCATGATGGAATGGTCTTTTTGCAGCCTATCAAGTAACATTTTCAGTTTATAAACAAGTGCAGATCTACATTTGGCTTTGCTTCCTATGAGTCTAAGAAAGAGAACACTACAGTATCTGTATACACAGCGGCTTCCGTGGCGTTGGCTTCAGACGACGGGTGTCACTTGCCACTGGAAGATTGTATTAAAAAATACGATTAAACGATAGAAGCTTTAAAGGCTTTCCGAAAGGACCGGAAGGTGTTACAAACTCTACTACCTCTAAGGGAAAGCAGCACACTGAAGATGTGTATTAAATATTTTTCCACATTCAGTACTGTGAATATTATAAGAGCAAACTAACATCTCCACACATCTGAAGCACTTACAATATAAAAGTATTCTACTTAAATGCAAAAAGCAAAGCTTGTTTGTAACTTTAAAACAGTTGAAGTATCTGGTGTGGATTCTGTGTGTCCATTTTAAGAAGTCTCTTTACAGCATCTGAGGAACTGTATTTAAAATGCTCTGTCTCTACATCACAAATGTAACCCGCTAAAAGGGCTTTGCAAGGATCCACTGTTCCAGTTCATAAAGGCCACAGAGTTGGAAGCACAGTAAGTCTAAAGAGGAGGAGGACGAAGAAATATTCAGAGAAACCATTATTTCATGGCTGTTTAGTTGCAAGCTTCTCTGTTACTGGATTCCATCAGATATCCTTGTCTCCAGGGATCCAGGACATGCACCTGCAGGCTGGCTGGCCGCTGGTGTTCCATGCGACACCGAGATCTGGGACATGTCTCTTCCTATGATCTCATTCACTAAGGAAGAAGAAAGGTGACTGTTTGAATGCTTTCCAAAATGCAGAACTCATCAGCGTACCACTTTTAAAACGAAATGTTTAAGTGCTAAGCCTTGATGCACTTACGTACCAGAGGATGAATGAGGAACGTAAACCTCACTAACAGCTGAGCGAGGCAGAGGGGGAGAGTCCTGGTTTTGTTACTGTCACTCCATGTACTCACCGTAATTCACAGAGAAGAACTCCTAAGCGCCTGATGCAAACGAGCACATACGTACTCAAGGCAGCCAGGGAACAGAAAGGCACAGGTCAGGTTAGCGCCGATTTCCGAACAGAGCTCTGTCTGTTCAAGGGGGTTACAGGCACAACAGTCACGCTGGTAACGCTCGGCTCTTTCAGGCTACTTACAGAACTTCCTCAGAACTTGGATGTGCGTTCATACAATATTAATATTCTTTTTAATACTATAATGCCTATTTAATTGGCCAGTTTTCTGAGTACTTGCATTTCTGAAACTGCTATAATAAAAATCTTCCTTAGTTATCAGTCAGCTTTTCTATAGTGACGATTGAAGACTGCCTATACAGGTCACATCAGTTTGTGCGTGTCAGTCGGCCACCACGGTGCAGAGCGAGGGACACCGCTGGGAATGCGACACAGCAGCCCTTCTCAGCTAATGACAGTTCTGGAGTGCCACTCTGAAACCACCATCATTGACTGCAGTGCAATTGAGTTGGGAAGGTGATAGAGAAAAAGCGTTTTAATTGATAAGTGTAAATGCAGTGATATGAATGTCCATTTTCCAAAATGGGCAATGGCAGATTTAACTAAAAAAACCTGAAAAAATCTTCTAAAAGTGTTGATGAAAAGTATCACATGAAATAGTAACAACAAATGTAGATAAACATGAGACGATAACCAAAATGGAGATCATCGCGCACCCGTCCGCAGAGCCGCCAGTCGCGCTGCCTTCCCGGGCTGCGCGGCAGCAGGTGCACAGCATCGCTTCCTCAGCGAGACTGAGTATGTGGAACTGTGGTAATATAGGAAAAGCCTCTGACATGGATTTGTGTGGGCATTCTATAAACACGAATTTAATGGGAGCCTTTTGTTGTGTAAGGACCATTCCTAGGAAAAATAAGAACTTTTTGTTTTGCTAGTGAGCTGCTTCTATTGAAAATCCTATCTGATCTGCTCTTCTGTTCTGTTACTGGGTAACTTTACAGAATGGTACTGGTGTACTCCAGCACCCTTCTTAGTGCTTCCTCCCCAGCATTCCTGTCTGGTAGAAGTATAACAAAACCAACCTACAGGTGGTATGAGTCGCTGCTCCTGTTCAGTGCTCAGCAGCCTGAGCGCTGCCTTTTGCTGCAGCAGGAACAGACGTCGGGCTGAGAGAAAACGCAGCAAGTTCTCTGAAGTATGTATATGTACATAGAGTCCAACTCGGAAAACAAGTTTTGTCTATATTCTTTGCATTTACTTAGGAAAGCTTTAAAATAACCTTATGGCACATACCCAGATGTAACCACGGAGGAGGTATTTGTTACCTAAAAGTCAATTAATGGCAGCCCAAAGGTTAAAGCAGTTCTGGTGAGCTACATAATAACCAACTCCCTCAAGCATTACCGGACTTGCAATTTATTTGGCTTCAAAAAAGTCGTTCATTCAGTGAACTCGGCTGGCACTATGGCACTGAAAATTGTGCGACTGCAGGTAGGACACTTTCTCAAGTATTTTTATTATGCCAACACAATGCATGTTTAAACAGCTGTTGAAAAACAAGACGTTTTAAAACAAAATGTAGGTGTTCCCTTGTAAGAACTATGCTCCCTCGGCTTCTGTCAGGCGGTCACCAGCTTGCTCTAACTGCCCCCTACCATCTGTTATCCCGGTTATGCTACTGACAGTTGCTTTGTGCAAATCAAACATTGCAGCTGTTCTGTACTACTAAAACTTTGATGAGCAGTACAATAACAAGCAACATAGCTAAATACCTTTTCTATTTTGAAATTATTAGACGGTTACTTCCTTTGATATGTATCTGTACCAGCAACACGGGAACAAACTGGCCTGTGCTGTTGCAAGGTTCCGTAGTTCCCAGGCAAGGCGTGTGTGTAACTGAGCTGCACGTGGCCCCGCGGTTCTGAATGCTCCTTAAATCGCATTACAGTGTGAACACAATAGTTGCTCATGCGGTATTCCATTTGCCAAAGTTCTGCATAACTCATTATGCAGAATATTAAAGTTACAGGTTAGCTGTGTTGTTTTGTCGTTTTAAGAAAATAGCTTTGTCTACCAGAAGCTGGTTTCCAGCACAGTGGGAGAGCGCTGCTCTACCTTCCATTTTGCTGTTTGAGAACATCTTTGGCACCATTTTTATTAATAGCATAGCTAGATTTATCTGGTTGATGTGGATTTACATTAGAGACATCTATCATTTCCAAGGGAAAGGCGGTGCCTTGTCTTCTTCCCAACAGAAAATTCTAGAAAATGTTACCTGCCCCAGTGATCTTGCCAGGATTGCTGGTTTTTAAACCCAACCGGTATTCAAGTGTGCCCTTTGTTTTTGTTGGTTTTTGGTTTTTCAGGAGGGAGTATCCAAAGGGGTGTTTGGTCAGAGTGCCGTGCAGGCCTCGTTGAAGGGCAGCATTCTTTCTCTGCTGTCTGGCAAAGGTGCTTTTCCCAGCCACAGCCTCCTGCCTAACACAGCTTCCTGTTCGGTACTTTCCGAGAGTGCCTGTTGCAGCCGTCTGGAAATCTGTCAGCAACAAATGGACGGGGGGAGCCTGCAGGCTCTGGAAGGCTATACAGTGATCCAGGTTATGTGCAGACGATGGTAAAGGTTGCGGAGGCCTCGTGCGGCGCCGCCGTCCGGCTGTGGCTGCTGTGCCCGGGCGGTGCCCCGCGCGTCCGGAGCGGGGGGCAAGGGGACGGAGGGAGAGCCCATCCAGCGCGGGCCGGCGGCGCTGAACCCGCGGAGCAGCTTCTCTGGAGAAGGCTGGGCTTTAGAGCCGGGAAACACTGCGGAGAAGCCAGGTTGGGCATTCACCAAAACCAGGCAGCCTGGGGGTCCTTTGGAACAGCTCGCTGGAGAGATGTAGAACTCGGCTTTAAGGCAGCAAATAATGAGATGCTTGCATATATCTAAATCGGGAAGCTTTTGGCTTTACTTGAAGGACACCCTGTGTTTACCAGCATTCTCACAATTCACTTGTGTTTCTGATGGTGTAGTGGTATGAATTACAGAAATTTAAAATGTAAATCATGTAGTCAGTACAAAAAGTCAAAATCCTGCGTAGAAATGTACGAGACTGAAGGTGAAATCATGGCATTTGCCTTTTTGTATTAATTTGTGATGGAGAAAATCACGTTATTTCAAAGACTAGAATAGCAATCAAAAGGTTAGTGTTTGAAGGTGTGACACAGTACCTTCTCCAGCACAGGGTCCATCACAGAACATTTAGTGGTCTGTGATAAAACTGAAAACTTAATTAATGAGCATAAACATCAGTTTTCTGTAATGTTGTCTAGAAAATCTAAGTTCTTAGGTGACAAAGTGGGAGAGGCAGTCAATCCCACCAGTCCTGAGACAGGACAGAGCTCGGGCTAAACTGGTGATGCTTTACGAACGAAAGACAACTGATTTTCTGTGCTTCCACAAGAACACTTTCCTGGCTTTGACTACGGGCTGCGTGGGCTATGCTGTCCTAGAAATGTAGCTAGAAGGACTCATATGCCCTTCTGCTTAACCTTAAAAGCCATCCAGTTAGCAACTACATCCTGAGAAGTGTATGTATTAAAAAAAAAGCCACACACCTTGGTATTTTTTTAATACATACACTTATTTTTTATAACCTTTCCTTTCTCGAGCACAAGTTTCTAGGGGAAGGCTCCAGAGCTTTTTCGGGATTCAGTAATACAGATCTTGAGAACGTTGTTAAGGCCCTCTGTGGCCTGTCTGCCAGGTTCGTTTGTGTTGTGTAGTTTGTACCTGCTGCCTCTCTGAAAAGAGCAAATCTCACGAGACTTAAGATGGAGGTGAACAGTTATGTGAGCAGGGCCTCGACTCTTCTGGTCTCATACCTCCC
The DNA here is from genome assembly GCF_037038585.1 of Patagioenas fasciata. Taxonomy (NCBI): domain Eukaryota; kingdom Metazoa; phylum Chordata; class Aves; order Columbiformes; family Columbidae; genus Patagioenas; species Patagioenas fasciata. Next base: position 24,222,179 of record NC_092532.1, read on the forward strand.
CCGGTTCAACCACTGCACGTTTGCTGCCAGCTGTTCTGACTGCTAATTCGATATCCTGGACCTCTACTGTCAAGAAATGAGGAGCCAGAAATACTTTACACACTAAATAATTACAGAGGTCTAGTTAATATGTGGCACTCGTTTAGTACCCACTGATCACCTGAAATAGTTCTGGAGGACCAGTGTCAGTCGAGTGGGTAACACTGAAAGTGTTCCCAAATGTTCTCTGCACTCCCGCTCCCGGCCGCTGATCTGGAAACGCGGGCCGAACGGCTCGAGGGAGAGCGCGGCACACGCGGCGCGCGGGAACGCGGGAGGTTCTCCAGCGCAGGAGCGATGGCTGCACTGGGAAAACGTGTTTGTCAGCTCTGGCATGGGTTAAATGCAACACAGCTTTTTTTGGTTTTAAATAAGGCTATGAAATGGAAATGATGCTAACAACTTTCTTGTCTCTATTTAATTGACCTCTTTGGCAGTTATCCCAGATTTCAGAATTTCAGCCATTACTTTATTTGCAAGAGTTGCACCTTTTACTTCCCCGGTATTTATACACAGTGTAAGCTGGCTGGTAGATTTATACTAATAGTTAAAAATAGGTTGTGCAGAACAGAATTTAACGTGGTGGGGAGAATCTGCTACAAACAGATTAGGCTGGGCTTGTCAATAGTGGTGCTACTGTACTATTGTATTGCACAGCTGCTGGTGTGGCTCTTGTTTTGTTCTCCCCGCTCTGTGCTGCATCAAAAAGGCATAGACATGCTGCACTGAAAAAGCGCGGAAAGTCACCCAGAGGCTCAAGCCCCTTTCAAAACCAGTGAGCAGCACACTGACATGGATACCAGCGGAGCGGAGTAGAACACACCTAGCTCTGACCTTTGGGTCTGCTGTCAAGCGGGTACAATGAGAGCAAGCACATACTCTGTTTTACTGGGTTGTTCCCACCGGTTTGATTTCAGTGTCTGACACAAACCGGGGCTGCAGCTCCTGGGAGGCCTCGTCCCCCTTCCCCTGCCCTTGTCTTTGAGCTGAGGGCTTTGGCTCTGGGTCACTGAAGACTTGCATGGGGACAGCTGGTGAAGCTATTGCTCCAGCTGCTCATTGCATGAACCACCAGACTGTTGATGAAGATCTCTTAAAACTGTTGCAATTTGCAATCCAGAGTTTTAAGATGAACTAAAATTAGGTGGAACAGCTCAGCCATTTGCGCAGCGAGCGACACAGAGCTGGGGCAGTAATCTTACCAGCTGTTCACTAGAGATGGGGCTGCGATCAGTACTGACCGCCTCTCGGGAGAAATTCTCACCGACAGAGATTTGTCCATGCTAGCTGGTCTGGACTGAACAAAGCTCCTGTGTCATGAAGCACGACAGCGCCATGAAAGCTGGTGCTTTTCATAGTAAGTTGCTGAGTGGTTTGGTTTAAAAAAAATTACAAATTTAGAGAAACGAGTTCTTAAAAGAGGAACTGGTGCTTTGATAGGTATATATATGTTTGTAAGATCTGTGCTTTTTCCCACTGGTTTGTTTAATCAGTTCTACAATGTCACCATAATTTATTCTCTCAGTGTGAGACCAGTCCCTAATTTGTTAGTGAACTTGTACACCTGCACCACTTCACTGAATATTTGATGTTGGAGTAAAAACACATTTAGATGTAGCGTGAGCTCCAAGACAAGTGTTTGAATTTCTAACGTGAGAAGTGAAGGCATTACCTCTTTAAAACAAATGCCAACCAAGTACTAACATGCCTCTAAATTGCTCTGTACTTAATTCTCCATATCTCTGAATGCCAAGAGACAAATATTTTGTACTGGAACACAAAGGAATGTATAAGCAATTCCTGAACATACAGGTCTTTCTGGGAATAGTGCAAGTGACCTCTTGTCTTGCAGGAAGCTGGTGATCTATAATCATGAGACATGTTCCTTTCTCAAAGGACTCTGGCATGAGAATCTCCAGTTCAGCTGTGAACATCAATCAGTCAAAAAACTTTCTAAGTTAATTTATGAATCTGATTTGTCATCTTGTGGCCAGCTCTCACATTTAACCTAATGATTTTCTGTTTTCTGCATCTGAAAGCAGCTTGCAGTCTCTCACCCCAGAGTAGCTGTACGCTTCATCGGGACCTTTGGAAGTAGTTCACAGATTGCTTGCAGCTTTTACTCTTCTGACTGCCTCTTTTTTCTGAAGTAAGTTTTACTGCTTACCTATTCCCTTTTGAAGTTCGTCACAGCCCACAGTGCTGAGACTGCCACAAAACGAAGGTTTTAAGATGTTTTTGAAGTAGTTCCTGTACGCTCCTTCGGACCAAATAAAGAGATGTTTACCCTTGCGGGTTCTTCTCACGATCTAGTGCTCCATGAAGCAGTTATCACACTACCCATTTGATAAAGGATGACTCAAGTATTCCATTAGTGTGCTTCCTGCCTTTGCAGACGGTCTATCTCCTGCAGCACCCTATAGCTATGGTTGCTCTTCTGCTCAGCAGTATAATTAAGCAGCTGTGCTCTTCCGAATTTAAGCCTGAAAGCTAAATCTGTAAGCATTCTGTATTATAGCTGATCAAGTTAGTTGATTTGACACTAAGCATTCTTCAAGGGACAGAACTATTCCACTAACTTTCCTGTGTGAACATATCTCTTGCACGAGTGCCATGTGGACTACCTTACACCAAATACCTAAAATACTCGTTACTTTACTTTTCAAAAATGACACGTTTCTCAGATGGCGGCATTTGTGTGTAAGCCTGTTTCTCTCTGCGTTTGGGTTTCTGTGTGTGCCCGTTTTGAAAGGGCCCTGTCAAGAGATGTTTCAGAATTGCAGCTCTGGGGCTTGCCAACCTGAGTGTCACTCTTCACTTGATGTTACTGCTGTTGGGGGTTATTTTATTACTCAATTGATTTTTCATTTGTCAAGAACTGCTTGTCGACAATGATTCTGTACCTACCACATTCTGAGTTGCACAGGATACAGTCTAGAACACAGAAATAATCTAAGCCCTAACTGGTATTTTACTGACCTATTTACTGTTTTGAGATATAGAAATGTCAGTGTGGTGTACAGTCCTTTTTCTAGATTTCCTGTTCTGAATAGCAGCTACTTACCTTACCAATAACATTTTGATATGTAAGGAAAGCAGAACTAAGTCAGGGGTTTGGAAGATGGTAAAAGACCAACATTGTGATTTATTTTAGTTTCATGGGCAAACAAGATCAGTCTACACACTAACTGTGTGAGAGCTTTATTAAGGCTATGGTTACTGGTTACTTTAGTGTTAACAATCCCAAATCTACTGCACACTTACTGGTATTCCCCTTTAAAAAAAATCTATGGGTAAAATGTGCTACATGTGGTTCTATATATAGAGAGGAGAGAGGAAAAAAGGGACAGTGCAGTCCTTTGACATTGTAGGCATGTTTGTACTAACGTGAAAGACACTTGAGAGCAATGAGTATAAACACAAACACGACCAAGGTACCATGCATCAATTGCTAATATTGTTACTATTTAAAAGTCATAGTGCATAATTATCTTGTTTCTATGTGAAATAAAGAAGGCAAAAGCATCTTGAAATAAATCCAGATGATCCTTCCCGATTACAGTGCACATTCAACTGGAAATCTATTTAGGAACCTGTATTCCTCGTACTTAGATGGGTCCTGCATGCCACTGTATTGCATCTATTTAAGTTGATGTCGTTTCACTTTTTTTCAAAAGGAGAAACATCGTACGTTTCTCATAGTTCACTGATCTGGCCACTCTACAACCTTGCCCGTACTCAGGATCGTCACATCTTGTCTCGTTTTCCTAGATCCTGCAGCACTCAGGAAGTTCTGTGGCAGCCACGCAGACTTCACGTGGTGGCTTTTCCTGAGCGACTGTACACCTGGTTCCCATCTTCTGAATTTCCAACTAGTTCAGAACACACAGGTGTCCAGTTACGGCAATACTTAAGTATTACATAGTGCTTTTCACCTGTAGATGTTACGACTATTAAAATACTTTCCCCTTTCCTTCGTGCTCCAATTTCAAACATTGAAGCATGTCAGTAAGCAGACTCACCCTCTAGATTTTCCACATAGGAGTTGGACATGAGTGCTGAATGTTGAGTCCATTTCTCTGTTGAACCTGATGGCTGGTATTCCAGGTCAGAGAGAAAACTGTCTGTGTCAGAGAAGAAGACAGACGTAACTACTGACTGCACTAACCAAGACGTTACCGTTCACTCCACCTGGAAGTGACTTCCCGTGTTCTTGTAACAGCGCTAACTGCAAACACCCACTTTCATTCACAACTGCTACACATGTTGACAGAAGGAACTGTTTATAAATCATCAGAGTGCCTATTAAAACAATATCGCTTATCTTGTAGATTTAGCTATTTTCAGTTAGCAGCCAGTGCCATGAAGTGTGTAACAGTTAATATGTTTGGATGTCTGCCCACTTGTATCATAATGAATTTTACACTACAGACATTTCATTTTAGTATTTGTGTTAGTTCAGAACATTCCTCCTGCAATCTTCTCAATCCGCTTTGCTTGCTGTGGTCAAATTAAAAGTGTTTATGCCCCTTGACAGCACCTCCACTGAACAAGGTAGGCAAAAGAGCGCTAGTAATTAAAGCCATTATTTTAGTTTTTCCTATCCTTTAAAGAAAGGAAACGGTTGCTGTGAAGAGCTGATCGCTTCCCGTTTACTGCCTGCGCTCGGCCGCACAGGGGCTGAGGTGTGGGGAAACGGAGCGTTATCTCACATTGGGCGATGTGAGAACCCGAGGCGGAGGTGAACTGTGCTCCACTGACCTGCCTTCCCTGGAGGAAAACTGTGAGCAGAGCAGTGTATTTATGACTTCGACCAAAAAATTGTGATCAGTGACCGTGCAGAGCTTACAGCCGTGTACTGCGGTTTGTTTTTCTGCCCAAGCCAGAGCTGCCAGTTTGGTAAATTAGGCTTTAGTACAATTAACGAATTTACTCTGGAACTGGCTGATTTGTGCCTTCTGGATAGAGCCAGACGTTTGCTTTGCCAGTATGATTTCTGAGCCCTGCTCAGAGATGACTCCTGGGAGAACGAGTCTGCTCTTATTTCCTCCTGGAATTCAAGCACTTCTTATGCTTCATTGTTTAAAGCATGAAGTTATATGTACTTAAACAGGAAGTGGAAAGCATTATCTGGGTTTCAATGAATTCGTGTCAAATAACAGGAGATGAAGAAAACATTTTCCCTACCAACTATGGTAGAACCAGCAAGAAAGTAACATTTAAATGAAGACCTAATGAACCCAGGGAGATGGGCAGAAAACTACTGTGGGATGAAACATTCACTGATCATCTTCTTTAAAGCTCAGGTGTTTGAAGGAGCAGACAACAAGCACGCTGACCAGAGGCTCCTGAGAGAGCAGTGGAGTTAATTAGCTCTTTTAAGCAACAGTTTCCGCACCATAACGTCTCATAGCTTATGCAGTAAGGATTATCTGTCACTTTAGCAGTGAAATACGATTCTGAGCAGTTTTTCTAATGAATTTTACACACAGAGGGGTTGCGGGATCTCGGGTGTCCTCCCAAAGCTGCGGACGGCATCTCCCCGCAGGCCGTGCCCGCGTGGCACGCGCGGCGCCCCCAGCCAGCAGGGCCTGCCGTGGCGCGCGCCGGCCTGGGGCCACCGCGGGTGCTCTTCGTGAAGCAACGGCCTTTGAACGCGTGCCATACAGCTCGGGGATCTGCTCAACGGACGCTGCAGTTACAGAGAACTCGGGCTACTAGCTAGATATACATTAAGAATACCTTTCTACCTCATCCTTTCTTAGACATTTGAGAAAGATTTTTACTTCCTTAAGCAATACTAAAATCTGTTTTGTACCCAAAGAATGTAATGCTAAAATTAAAACTATTAAATCGAAATAGAAAGCAAGAAAACTGATATCCTGTACTTCCTATCTATTTAACTGATCAAAAATTCATACTTTTATGAACCACCTCTTTGTCTTGGCTCTTCTCTCAAGTAAAGACAGGTTAAGAAAACCTTTAAAGCATCAATTATCTGCTCCAGATTTGGTGGGTTGGACAGACGTACAGATGAGGCTCTTAGGGACATGGGGTAGTGCTAGAGTTAGGTTGTGGTTGGATTCAATCTTAAGGGTTTCTTCCATCTGAAACGATTCTGATTGTTTGCGGTGTCGCTAGAGTAGCACGGGCTGGGGGAGAGGGGTTAAACACGCGTTGCAAAAAGAAGTTTGACATAAGTGTGTGGCAGGTTTTATCAGCTGTCTAGGTTTGGTCGTATTGCTGCATCCACCAGAGAATTAATGTGTTTTAGAGGACAGATGAGTGAATTGCTCTATTTACAGAGGAAATGAGGTCAGTAACCTTCAAAGACCATGATGGATAGGCTGCAGCACGCACTTCTTCAGACACAGGCCTTCTCTGTCAGCTCCAGCTAGAACTCCATCAGCTGCGTTTCCGTGAAGAGTCCCTGCAGCTACGTCACGCTGCGTATGCAGTATATTTAGCCTGGGTTGGACTCCATGTGACCAGCAAGTAGCACAGTGTCAGCTTTCCCTAAGAAAAAGCAAACGCCCCAACCTGCTGGGCTATAATTAACCGCAGTCTCCTCGGCTGTGGGGCGGCCAGCTGGTGCTGCTGGTTTGTGGTCAAGTCCAGCCATGCAGCCGTGTTCGCAGCGGCAAACTATCGAGGACATGGGGGTTGCCTTGCAAGTTACCATTTCAAGCAATAAGACAGGCTTACTTTTAGTACTTTCAGGTTTAATGCCAACTTTACTAAGAAGTACTTTTTTTTTTTAATTGACTGGTAAAATGAGGCTGTATGAAATGCTAGGACTCGTATAGTTTTCCTGTGCACGTTACATGCATAGCTATGTAGATAGAGTGAACGTGCTCTGCAGTTACTTGGTACACTAACAAATACCCCGTTCATGTCATGGTTACGATGTCACACTCTGCACGTAGGTATCACAGTGAAACCAACTCATTTAAACCAGAGGTTTACCCCCTTCTCTCGGGCAAGGTGGACGAGTCTAACGCAGTAAGCGAGCGTGAACCTCAGCGCCAGAGGACACATGCTGCCCAGTGAAAGCCGTGTGCAAGTGTCTCAGCGTATTTTGTGGGGTCACAAGGGCGTGCCCAACTCCTTCCCGTTCTACTGCTGCCAGCACCTGCACCATGACACAGACCTGTCGCTTGTCTTCCTAACCTCTTCTAATTCTTAAATGGGAATATTTTTTGGTGGTTCAAGTAGTTGAGCTTACTTTGAATTAGTTACAAGGTGTTCTGTGGCTCTCAGAGGCAATTAGGAAGTTCCATACATTAGCTGGTTATAGACACCTGAAGATGCATCTGGGGTCTCTTTACACATCAGCGCTCTGGCACTGGTCTTCCCAGCGGATGCCCTGCTGGCACGGATTGTATGAACACGTTCTTATGAGTCACTTCTGTGATTCTCCACAAGAGAAGCCGAAGCCACAGTAAAGAGCGACCTGTAGAGATGTACGGATTTTCCAGCAAGGAGCAGAATGATCTCTGAGCTTTCCAGCAAGAGAATTTATCAACTAGGGCGTTATCACAGAACTATTAAAATGAATGAATGTAAATGGCTTAGAATTCTACATGGAATGTGTCTGTCAAAGCAAACTTATTGCTTTATGTACACAAAGCAGAGGATTTCTAGTTGTGATTTATAGTAAATCCACATACTGGCTTTTCTAATCTCCAGCTTTATGTAATGGAGATGCAATGAGTAACAAAATGTAAGAGGATTAGTGGAAGGTCATCTTGATTTGCTGAATACAGCCCATCATATTACCTTAAAAATGATGAAATACAATTGTACGTTAGAAATCTCATCACTGTAGAAAGTAAACTTGTTCCTAAACTGCAAACCACAAAATTTTAGATCAAGAGTATTAGAATAGATTTAAATCTGAAACTCAACAGGAGGAAAGGTAAACCACCACACTAGGAACACTAAGAGTGGGGAAAAAATTAATGAGGCCTCATTAAAACTAGGCTGAGTCTGCCTTTGAGTAGCTTTTTTCCAGTGGGAAAGCCATGGGGCCTTTATTAGGTGAGCGTACAATGGAGCGCGGTAGGGATGAGGGGTGTGCAACAGGACAGAACGCACCAGCTGCCTGCTTCTGTCCGTTCAGCTGCCCCGTTTTCACCTGTCTGCACCTCTGAATGCTCTGCTGTCTATACAGGGAAGCGTTAACCCTGGGGAGCTGGCAGGCTTGCTGAAACACGCTAAGAGAAAAAGAAGGCCCAACATACAGGGCTGGGGTGGAGAGGAGGAAAAGCAGAGGGGCATGTGGAGAACAAGAAGCTGCTTTTACACACTTCCAGTCCAAAAGTTTACCAGCTTTTGCAGATGGACTAGTGCAGAGACATAAGCAGGAAAAAGTGCTGTTCTTCACAACACCTTTTCAGTAGTAGCATACACTACCAAGTACTTTGAAATTGTGAAACGTTTCAAGTATTTTCTGTAATAGCATTTTAATTTCATATCTAGGTGTACTCATGCATTCTGATCTCTTGTTTCTTCAAGTGAATTAGAAAAGAAAGTGTTTCCTGTAGGAAGCAAGGATGGGAAGAGGGGAAGCCAAACAAAAGAGCACATTCAAAGTGGAGATTAGAAAGACGTAAAGACTTAAATCAGATCCTACTGAAAAACAAGAAAGTAAGAGCCACAGAGAACTTCAGTAGGGGGAAAAGAAGTGTACTGTATGCAGCCACCCACAGAGGATCTGCCTTCCATGTCTCCTCCCATTCGCGGTCTGACCAGAGTGCAGTTTGCTGTCCCTGGGAAGGGCGGGGGAACGCACCGGAATTCAGCGAGCTGCCCTGTTCTGGGGTTGGCACACGGATCTGACCGCGAGGGGCTGTGGATGGTGAACCCGGGTGCGCTGGGCCGAGACTGAGCGCTGGTGGCTGGAGCAGCTCTGGGGGTCCCTGCAGTGCAGAGGATGTGGGATTTCTGTGCTGGTTTGAAGACAGAGCTGGATGTTGGCTGAAGAGGCAGGAAGGCTGGCTCTTCAGAACGTGTGTAACTAACTACTGCCACTTCCGTAGGCCAGGGAGGGTTTGGTGGTTTGCTGGGGTTTTTTGTGTGTGGTTTTTATTTTTCGTTGTTGTGTTTTTTGCTTTGTTTGTTTGTTTTTTAAGAATCTTAAATCATACTCTGTCACGATAAACAGTTTAGGAATTCCAGGGCTAATGTGGTCACGAGGCAGCACCTCCATACTACAGTCAAGCTGTTGTAAGATTTCTTAAAATATTTTATATTCTTGGCAAAGAAACTTTCTGCTGTGCTGCTTTGAAAACACCGCATGTTACCTGACGATCATGGACGCAGTCAGGGTGTCTGAGGTTTTCTTCTCTGAAGGCTGCTGTCTTACACTGGAGGTCAGTGATCAGGCACCATTCAGAACGCTTTTAGTTGGCTTTCCCTCTGTTTTATTTTGAGTGGTTTATTCGCCTTTACTGGTAACCCTTAAAAACCTATTTTCCCACTAAATACAGCTCTCAGCTTTGATGTATTAGCTAGGAGATCACACAGTAGCAACATTCATTATTTAGGCTTGGATTTTTTTTTTTCCTTAATTGTTATAACATTAATGTATAATAGCCAATTTGCTATTTGTGGTTAGCTCTATTTGTATGGAAACTAAAATTAAATTGTACAGAAAAAAAATGGAAGAATATTTTAAATCACGGTTATAAGTCGGATACATATTAAAAAAGTGTTCTTGTGTAAACTTTTGTTTTAATTTAAAGCTGATTAAACAGAGGCCGTGTTGAGGCCGTGTTGAGAGCAGTGAGTGCTGTGTCGCTGTGCTCGTCAGGATTTTTGGAACAGCAGGGTCAGGCCACACGAGGACACAAAAAGCCCCAAAGACGCCCGGCCGAGCCCCAGGCCGAGCCCCAGGCCGAGCCCCAGGCCGAGCCCCAGGCAGCACCCACGGCCGGGGAACAGGAGATGGAACCGACCGGGAGCTCTGTGCTTGCAAACGTGGTGCTGCTGCCAAGTGCTGGTTGAGCATTTAAACCATGCACTTTCACTGTGTTAAGCAACAGAAATAGGTTCTAAAAGCAACTAATATTTGTGATATGGGGAAAAAAAATATGGCTTTCTTTTTACTGTGCATTCATTTTAATTTCTGAACCAGTATAAACAAACCGGCAAGGTGCTCGTAAGTGCTAAGCACTTCTGCTTATATTGTGAAAAGTTTAACTGCAGTATTTAGTGGTATTTTATTTATGTCTACGTTTTTGGTGGGTGTGGAGGCAAGAAGGATAAGATGAAAGTTCTATCATGACACTTCTTGAAACATCAGGTTTCTTTCTCACTCCTCTAGTACAGAAGTAGAAAACGCTCATTTCCTGGTTGTGTTCTGTTCACAAAGCCTTGCTCTGTTCCCCTCAGCACATCCTTGACAGAATCAGTTCCCTTCCTTTCTAAATAAATTAGATTGATAAACAGTGTTTCTAAAAAGAGAGCTTTGTTTAAATAAGGTGGCTATTTAACCAAAAGCACCTAACTGCATAATCAATTTCTCTCATTTTCTTCCTGGTATGCTGTGTCTTTCCAGGCATTTCTTACTACATTTTCTCAGTACTGACTGGAGGTACCGACAGCAGAGCTGCAAGGAACTGGGACTGACGAGACTTGGCAGGTGGCCTACACTTCAGTCTTGACGGTACTGCAGATGCAATTAAGTCATTACTAGGGACAGTTAAAAAAAACCTAACCTAACAATTAAGGCTACTGTAGAGAAAAGATACCAGTAAGACTCCCCTCATCAGTACCAAACACCTTTTACACAACTTTTAAGGCCAGGATTTGTGTTCTTCCACTTTTATTAACATGACATGTTCTTTAAATTGCTCTGCATCTATGCCTCAGGTAGTCTGATGTTTAGGATGTGACATCCCTTTTCACTTGGTTGGACAACTTTTGTAATTACCACTGTCCAGGTATTCAGAATACAGAACTCCAGAGCCTGGCCTTTTGCATTAGAATGTCCATGGCTACGTTAAACAAGTGGATTTCTGAAAACGGTGGCCAGAGCGGTAGGGAGAAAGCAACCGAACAGGCACTGTGAGCAGCGGTGCTGGATGACGACAGCGCACTGAGAGAACGGCCGGCGAGTGCCCAAATGCATGAGGTGTATTTTGAAAACACTACCTTGCCCGTTAAACCTGGGACAGCTCCAAGAAACAAGACTCCAGACTACATTTATACTTACATTATTATGACTTAATACTGAAAATGTACCAAAAAGAAATTTGAAAAGGCTTCAAATACCTTGTATTTAAGGTGTCAATATGCAGGAGTTAATCCTCAAGCTCCATTTTATGACAAAGTTCATGTGCAAATTAGACTAAAGTACATGACCTGTGTAACTACAGATTTACAGCTGGTATCATTAGTTTTAAGTAATTGCTTTGGACACAAAAATATGACTCCATTTTGATGCTACAAATTTGCTTCTGCAAAGAGGAGTGTGTTCTAAACAAAAAAGCAACCCTCCCACACCCACTTTGTAGCTTAATGTAGATTATATCCCAATATTAAAATATTGTAAGCACTTACCATCATCTAGTGTGATGTCCTGTAGCCCTATTGTCTGAAAATTCAATTCTCGATCTTCAGGTTCTGGTTTAATGTTAATAGCTGCCCCGTCTGGTGAAAATGGAGATGAATCGCATACGGGATGGTGTACTAGGGACGCTGCTGCATTAAGAGCTCCCAGCGCTGGACTGTGTGCTTGCGGGGAGTGCTGTCCCGAGTGACTTACAGTGCTCGGTGGGGGAGACGAGGCAGGTCCTGAGCTGGGAGACTGATAAGGCATAGGCTGTAGCTGGGGTGAAGAAGGTCCAGACAGCGGTGAATGGACCAAAGGGTGGGAAGCTGTTGGGGAGGGGGATGAAGCAGACGCTGCATTTGTAGAATGGTACGGGACTTGCTGCAGCTGGGGAGAAGACTGCCCAAGGGACCGACCCATTGCAGAAGGGATGGAGCCCTGCCCAGCGCTCGGGCAGTGGTATCCCATCGACGGGAGGTGAGAGGACGACTGTCCTGAATGCGCTGGGTGTGCTAGCGCGTGCCCTGCTGTACTTGATGTTGACACAGAACCTGGATTTGAAGAATGGAACTGCATTGGTGGTAGAGCTTGGCAGCTAAGGTTTATCAAATGAGGTACAGCCGTGTCCTGCTGAAATGCCAGAGCATCAAATCCTTGGCTGGAGGCAGAGTTCATAGGAAGACCAGACTGTCCATTGTATACATCGTTGGACTGCATAGGCTGGTAAGAAGGCCTCACAGGAGGTGCTGATGTTACCTGGAAAGACTGAACCACAGCAGGAGGCAAAACATGACACTCTTCACTTGGACTAAGGTTTCTACCTTGCATATGTGGCAGGTGGGATACTGCTGAGGTCACCATTGCCGTGTACGGTGGTTGAACGGGACACACAAGGCTCCTGGGTGATGTGGACAGTAAATTGTCATGTGGATTCCCTTGCTCTGGTGAAGGCAATTGAGTTCGGATGGAATGCAGGCCCTGGACATTGCTTGTGTGAGGCAGGGCCAAGGACGGAACAGCAGACAAATCCATCTCATCTCTGTGCTCTTGCTTCATAATAACTACAAAAAGTAAAACACTGTATTACAATTCCAACCCGTTGGTCTCCTGTGATAAACACCCAGGAATTGCTGTTTAACAGCCACAACAGTATTGTTTATGTCCTTGCTCTAATTTCACTTCTTCTGCTCTACCTTTTTTTTTTTCTTTAAAACTTTATGCCTTCTATATTAACCCCTGAAAGCAGGAAGGACTCTCCTAACATTTTTTCCCTTCTAAAGTACCCTCTTACGCAACGGATGTTTTTAAAGACATCTACACGTGCAAGCCAGCCAGAGCAGCCCCGTACGCGTGGGGTCAGAGCTCCAGGGGCGCGTGGGGCTGCTGCGGGCCCTCTGAACCCAGGCGGACAGGAGCTCAGCACCGGACGCCAGGACAAGGCGAATGAAATACTTAGCTGGCTTCAAACTTTCCTTGGTGGAAAGATGCTAACACTTTTAACTGCTCGATTACTACTTTATACAATACACTCTTAAACTGTTATACTTGTTTTAAAATCCATTTTACTAATAAATGTTTGTGCAATAACAACTGTAGTTATAACTAAACTTGCTTGTATACTTAATGTACCAAATGCCGAGGTAACATCACTGAAGTTTCTCATGAAGGTTTTGCTGCATGTACAATTAGCATGTACAGTGTCTGGCTCAGTGACAAACTGTTTCTTCTCAACATGCTGCAGTGTGTCCAGAGCAGGGACAGATATTTGATCCTCCCTGTATCAAAACCTGGGGGGGTGTGTGACATTTGAAGGGGAGAAAATGCATAAAACCTGTTGTTCTGTGCTCCTGCTACCCTCCATGTCGTCACTGGGGTTAGTCAGAAGTGCAGCTTCTGGGATTCACTATCAAATTATTCTGTACAAAGTGTAATGAAATCCCTAGCTGTGATCACAGCACAGGAGCTTCTTACTCTAAATTGCAGCTTTTTGATTAGATGAGCTTAAATAAGTTGTTTTACAAACGATTCAAAGCTAGTCTTGCCTACCTGTTCAAGGTAGAAGAACGTCTGAATTACTTTCAAATGTCTACTTTATAAAACAAAATCCAATTCAGCTTTTTTATGGAATACCTGGTGTATAAGTAAACCGTTGGGACTGGCTTTTCTTCCTCTTGCCATTGCAGAGATAAAACTGCACCTGGACTGCAGCTGTGATGGCTTTGTTATGGTATGGAGGAACTTCAAGTACGATGTTTGCCTATATGAAAGTTGAAACAAAAACGTTTGACATATCAAATGCAAATGAACCTGCTCTTAATTACACAAAAATTAAAACACTTATTGCAAAAACTAAGCAAACTGATATTGTGAAACTGGCAAACTTCAGGTTTACGCATGTTACACAGTAAAACAGTACGATAAGCAAACTTTTATTTGGAGACTTCCTGTAGACACAAGCGTCCCGAAGGTAACGCTGCTAATGAAACAGACGCTCTCTCAGGATGCTTTGTTTACCTGCCAGAGCACAAAGAACCTTGAGCAGGCAAAGCACTGAGTTTTGCACCATTGAGCTTTTAAAAAAAATTTTAATGCTCTGGAAACTGTTTGTCTTCTTAGCAAAATTATCTTCAGGTTTTCTTTATTTCTTTTTGTCATTGCTTTCACAAGCAGCACACTGCTTCAGGTCCTTCAAAG